>NC_089812.1:18795630-19395630 GCF_029633855.1 Hoplias malabaricus
TTATGCTTCATAATGGATTGTAAAAGCCAAGTAGCAGTTTGCTGAAAACAAGTTGTTCTTTGACAGTATTGAATACTGAGTGCAGTTCAGTTAATAAAACTGTCTTTCTGGTGGTCATTGCAAACAAGCCAGAAAGTGGTTTTCTGTGTTCCAACTGTTAGGATAAACAAATATGCAGTCTGCTGAAAGCAAGCTGTTCTTTGATAATCTTTCTTATGAAGCGCAGTTCAGCTAATAAAACTCTTTCTGCCTTTCATTGCAAGCAAGCCCGAAAGTGTTTTTATGCTTCATAATGGATTGTAAAAGCCAAGTAGCAGTTTGCTGAAAACAAGTTGTTCTTTGACAGTATTGAATACTGAGTGCAGTTCAGTTAATAAAACTGTCTTTCTGGTGCTCATTGCAAACAAGCCAGAAAGTGGTTTTCTGTGTTCCAACTGTTAGTATAAACCAATATGCAGTCTGCTGAAAGCAAGCTGTTCTTTGATAGTCTTTCTTATGGAGCGCAGTTCAGCTAATAAAACTCTTTCTGCCTTTCATTACAAGCAAGCCCGAAAGTGTTTTTATGCTTCATAATGGATTGTAAAAGCCAAGTAGCAGTTTGCTGAAAACAAGTTGTTCTTTGACAGTATTGAATACTGAGTGCAGTTCAGTTAATGAAACTGTCTTTCTGGTGCTCATTGCAAACAAGCCAGAAAGTGGTTTTCTGTGTTCCAACTGTTAGTATAAACAAATATGCAGTCTGCTGGAAACAAGCTGTACTCTGACAGTCTTTCTTATGAAGCGCAGTTCAGCTAATAAAACTCTTTCTGCCTTTCATTACAAGCAAGCCCGAAAGTGTTTTTATGCTTCATAATGGATTGTAAAAGCCAAGTAGCAGTTTGCTGAAAACAAGTTGTTCTTTGACAGTATTGAATACTGAGTGCAGTTCAGTTAATAAAACTGTCTTTCTGGTGCTCATTGCAAACAAGCCAGAAAGTGGTTTTCTGTGTTCCAACTGTTAGTATAAACAAATATGCAGTCTGCTGGAAACAAGCTGTACTCTGACAGTCTTTCTTATGAAGCGCAGTTCAGCTAATAAAACTCTTTCTGCCTTTCATTGCAAGCAAGCCCGAAAGTGTTTTTATGATTCATAATGGATTGTAAAAGCAAAGTAGCAGTTTGCTGAAAACAAGTTGTTCTTTGACAGTATTGAATACTGAGTGCAGTTCAGTTAATAAAACTGTTGTTCTGGTGCTCATTGCAAACAAGCCAGAAAGTGATTTTCTGTGTTCTACTCATCTGCATAAGAAAAGATGCATTTTGCTGGAAATAAGCTGTACTCTGACAGTCTTTCTTATGGAGTGTAGTTCAGTTAATAAAACTCTTTCTGCCTTTCATTGCAAGCAAGCCCGAAAGTGTTTTTATGCTTCATAATGGATTGTAAAAGCCAAGTAGCAGTTTGCTGAAAACAAGTTGTTCTTTGACAGTATTGAATACTGAGTGCAGTTCAGTTAATAAAACTGTCTTTCTGGTACTCATTGCAAACAAGCCAGAAAGTGGTTTTCTGTGTTCCAACTGTTAGGATAAACAAATATGCAGTCTGCTGAAAGCAAGCTGTTCTTTGATAATCTTTCTTATGAAGCGCAGTTCAGCTAATAAAACTCTTTCTGCCTTTCATTGCAAGCAAGCCCGAAAGTGTTTTTATGCTTCATAATGGATTGTAAAAGCAAAGTAGCAGTTTGCTGAAAACAAGTTGTTCTTTGACAGTATTGAATACTGAGTGCAGTTCAGTTAATAAAACTGTCTTTCTGGTGCTCATTGCAAACAAGCCAGAAAGTGGTTTTCTGTGTTCCAACTGTTAGTATAAACCAATATGCAGTCTGCTGAAAGCAAGCTGTTCTTTGATAGTCTTTCTTATGGAGCGCAGTTCAGCTAATAAAACTCTTTCTGCCTTTCATTACAAGCAAGCCCGAAAGTGTTTTTATGCTTCATAATGGATTGTAAAAGCCAAGTAGCAGTTTGCTGAAAACAAGTTGTTCTTTGACAGTATTGAATACTGAGTGCAGTTCAGTTAATAAAACTGTCTTTCTGGTGCTCATTGCAAACAAGCCAGAAAGTGGTTTTCTGTGTTCCAACTGTTAGTATAAACAAATATGCAGTCTGCTGGAAACAAGCTGTACTCTGACAGTCTTTCTTATGAAGCGCAGTTCAGCTAATAAAACTCTTTCTGCCTTTCATTACAAGCAAGCCCGAAAGTGTTTTTATGCTTCATAATGGATTGTAAAAGCCAAGTAGCAGTTTGCTGAAAACAAGTTGTTCTTTGACAGTATTGAATACTGAGTGCAGTTCAGTTAATAAAACTGTTGTTCTGGTGCTCATTGCAAACAAGCCAGAAAGTGATTTTCTGTGTTCTACTCATCTGCATAAGAAAAGATGCATTTTGCTGGAAATAAGCTGTACTCTGACAGTCTTTCTTATGGAGTGTAGTTCAGTTAATAAAACTCTTTCTGCCTTTCATTGCAAGCAAGCCCGAAAGTGTTTTTATGCTTCATAATGGATTGTAAAAGCCAAGTAGCAGTTTGCTGAAAACAAGTTGTTCTTTGACAGTATTGAATACTGAGTGCAGTTCAGTTAATAAAACTGTCTTTCTGGTACTCATTGCAAACAAGCCAGAAAGTGGTTTTCTGTGTTCCAACTGTTAGGATAAACAAATATGCAGTCTGCTGAAAGCAAGCTGTTCTTTGATAATCTTTCTTATGAAGCGCAGTTCAGCTAATAAAACTCTTTCTGCCTTTCATTGCAAGCAAGCCCGAAAGTGTTTTTATGCTTCATAATGGATTGTAAAAGCAAAGTAGCAGTTTGCTGAAAACAAGTTGTTCTTTGACAGTATTGAATACTGAGTGCAGTTCAGTTAATAAAACTGTCTTTCTGGTGCTCATTGCAAACAAGCCAGAAAGTGGTTTTCTGTGTTCCAACTGTTAGTATAAACCAATATGCAGTCTGCTGAAAGCAAGCTGTTCTTTGATAGTCTTTCTTATGGAGCGCAGTTCAGCTAATAAAACTCTTTCTGCCTTTCATTACAAGCAAGCCCGAAAGTGTTTTTATGCTTCATAATGGATTGTAAAAGCCAAGTAGCAGTTTGCTGAAAACAAGTTGTTCTTTGACAGTATTGAATACTGAGTGCAGTTCAGTTAATAAAACTGTCTTTCTGGTGCTCATTGCAAACAAGCCAGAAAGTGGTTTTCTGTGTTCCAACTGTTAGTATAAACAAATATGCAGTCTGCTGGAAACAAGCTGTACTCTGACAGTCTTTCTTATGAAGCGCAGTTCAGCTAATAAAACTCTTTCTGCCTTTCATTACAAGCAAGCCCGAAAGTGTTTTTATGCTTCATAATGGATTGTAAAAGCCAAGTAGCAGTTTGCTGAAAACAAGTTGTTCTTTGACAGTATTGAATACTGAGTGCAGTTCAGTTAATAAAACTGTCTTTCTGGTGCTCATTGCAAACAAGCCAGAAAGTGGTTTTCTGTGTTCCAACTGTTAGTATAAACAAATATGCAGTCTGCTGGAAACAAGCTGTACTCTGACAGTCTTTCTTATGAAGCGCAGTTCAGCTAATAAAACTCTTTCTGCCTTTCATTGCAAGCAAGCCCGAAAGTGTTTTTATGATTCATAATGGATTGTAAAAGCAAAGTAGCAGTTTGCTGAAAACAAGTTGTTCTTTGACAGTATTGAATACTGAGTGCAGTTCAGTTAATAAAACTGTTGTTCTGGTGCTCATTGCAAACAAGCCAGAAAGTGGTTTTCTGTGTTCCAACTGTTAGTATAAACAAATATGCAGTCTGCTGGAAACAAGCTGTACTCTGACAGTCTTTCTTATGAAGCGCAGTTCAGCTAATAAAACTCTTTCTGCCTTTCATTACAAGCAAGCCCGAAAGTGTTTTTATGCTTCATAATGGATTGTAAAAGCCAAGTAGCAGTTTGCTGAAAACAAGTTGTTCTTTGACAGTCTTGAATACTGAGTGCAGTTCAGTTAATAAAACTGTCGTTCTGGTACTCATTGCAAACAAGCCAGAAAGTGGTTTTCTGTGTTCCAACTGTTAGGATAAACAAATATGCAGTCTGCTGAAAGCAAGCTGTTCTTTGATAATCTTTCTTATGAAGCGCAGTTCAGCTAATAAAACTCTTTCTGCCTTTCATTGCAAGCAAGCCCGAAAGTGTTTTTATGCTTCATAATGGATTGTAAAAGCAAAGTAGCAGTTTGCTGAAAACAAGTTGTTCTTTGACAGTCTTGAATACTGAGTGCAGTTCAGTTAATAAAACTGTCGTTCTGGTGCCCATTGCAAACAAGCCAGAAAGTGATTTTTTGTGTTCCAACTGTTAGTATAAACCAATATGCAGTCTGCTGAAAGCAAGCTGTTCTTTGATAGTCTTTCTTATGCAGCGCAGTTCAGCTAATAAAACTCTTTCTGCCTTTCATTGCAAGCAAGCCCGAAAGTGTTTTTATGCTTCATAATGGATTGTAAAAGCCAAGTAGCAGTTTGCTGAAAACAAGTTGTTCTTTGACAGTATTGAATACTGAGTGCAGTTCAGTTAATAAAACTGTCTTTCTGGTGCTCATTGCAAACAAGCCAGAAAGTGGTTTTCTGTGTTCCAACTGTTAGTATAAACAAATATGCAGTCTGCTGGAAACAAGCTGTACTCTGACAGTCTTTCTTATGGAGCGCAGTTCAGCTAATAAAACTCTTTCTGCCTTTCATTGCAAGCAAGCCCGAAAGTGTTTTTATGCTTCATAATGGATTGTAAAAGCCAAGTAGCAGTTTGCTGAAAACAAGTTGTTCTTTGACAGTATTGAATACTGAGTGCAGTTCAGTTAATAAAACTGTCTTTCTGGTGCTCATTGCAAACAAGCCAGAAAGTGGTTTTCTGTGTTCCAACTGTTAGTATAAACAAATATGCAGTCTGCTGAAAGCAAGCTGTTCTTTGATAGTCTTTCTTATGCAGCGCAGTTCAGCTAATAAAACTCTTTCTGCCTTTCATTGCAAGCAAGCCCGAAAGTGTTTTTATGCTTCATAATGGATTGTAAAAGCCAAGTAGCAGTTTGCTGAAAACAAGTTGTTCTTTGACAGTCTTGAATACTGAGTGCAGTTCAGTTAATAAAACTGTCTTTCTGGTGCTCATTGCAAACAAGCCAGAAAGTGTTTTTCTGTGTTCCAATTGTTAGTATAAACAAATATGCAGTCTGCTGAAAGCAAGCTGTTCTTTGATAGTCTTTCTTATGGAGCGCAGTTCAGCTAATAAAACTCTTTCTGCCTTTCATTGCAAGCAAGCCCGAAAGTGTTTTCATGCTTCATAATGGATTGTAAAAGCAAAGTAGCAGTTTGCTGAAAACAAGTTGTTCTTTGACAGTCTTGAATACTGAGTGCAGTTCAGTTAATAAAACTGTCGTTCTGGTGCTCATTGCAAACAAGCCAGAAAGTGATTTTTTGTGTTCCAACTGTTAGTATAAACCAATATGCAGTCTGCTGAAAGCAAGCTGTTCTTTGATAGTCTTTCTTATGCAGCGCAGTTCAGCTAATAAAACTCTTTCTGCCTTTCAGTGCAAGCAAGCCCGAAAGTGTTTTTATGCTTCATAATGGATTGTAAAAGCCAAGTAGCAGTTTGCTGAAAACAAGTTGTTCTTTGACAGTATTGAATACTGAGTGCAGTTCAGTTAATAAAACTGTCTTTCTGGTGCTCATTGCAAACAAGCCAGAAAGTGGTTTTCTGTGTTCCAACTGTTAGTATAAACAAATATGCAGTCTGCTGGAAACAAGCTGTACTCTGACAGTCTTTCTTATGAAGCGCAGTTCAGCTAATAAAACTCTTTCTGCCTTTCATTACAAGCAAGCCCGAAAGTGTTTTTATGCTTCATAATGGATTGTAAAAGCCAAGTAGCAGTTTGCTGAAAACAAGTTGTTCTTTGACAGTATTGAATACTGAGTGCAGTTCAGTTAATAAAACTGTCTTTCTGGTGCTCATTGCAAACAAGCCAGAAAGTGGTTTTCTGTGTTCCAACTGTTAGTATAAACAAATATGCAGTCTGCTGGAAACAAGCTGTACTCTGACAGTCTTTCTTATGAAGCGCAGTTCAGCTAATAAAACTCTTTCTGCCTTTCATTGCAAGCAAGCCCGAAAGTGTTTTTATGATTCATAATGGATTGTAAAAGCAAAGTAGCAGTTTGCTGAAAACAAGTTGTTCTTTGACAGTATTGAATACTGAGTGCAGTTCAGTTAATAAAACTGTTGTTCTGGTGCTCATTGCAAATAAGCCAGAAAGTGGTTTTCTGTGTTCCAACTGTTAGTATAAACAAATATGCAGTCTGCTGGAAACAAGCTGTACTCTGACAGTCTTTCTTATGAAGCGCAGTTCAGCTAATAAAACTCTTTCTGCCTTTCATTACAAGCAAGCCCGAAAGTGTTTTTATGCTTCATAATGGATTGTAAAAGCCAAGTAGCAGTTTGCTGAAAACAAGTTGTTCTTTGACAGTCTTGAATACTGAGTGCAGTTCAGTTAATAAAACTGTCGTTCTGGTACTCATTGCAAACAAGCCAGAAAGTGGTTTTCTGTGTTCCAACTGTTAGGATAAACAAATATGCAGTCTGCTGAAAGCAAGCTGTTCTTTGATAATCTTTCTTATGAAGCGCAGTTCAGCTAATAAAACTCTTTCTGCCTTTCATTGCAAGCAAGCCCGAAAGTGTTTTTATGCTTCATAATGGATTGTAAAAGCAAAGTAGCAGTTTGCTGAAAACAAGTTGTTCTTTGACAGTCTTGAATACTGAGTGCAGTTCAGTTAATAAAACTGTCGTTCTGGTGCCCATTGCAAACAAGCCAGAAAGTGATTTTTTGTGTTCCAACTGTTAGTATAAACCAATATGCAGTCTGCTGAAAGCAAGCTGTTCTTTGATAGTCTTTCTTATGCAGCGCAGTTCAGCTAATAAAACTCTTTCTGCCTTTCATTGCAAGCAAGCCCGAAAGTGTTTTTATGCTTCATAATGGATTGTAAAAGCCAAGTAGCAGTTTGCTGAAAACAAGTTGTTCTTTGACAGTATTGAATACTGAGTGCAGTTCAGTTAATAAAACTGTCTTTCTGGTGCTCATTGCAAACAAGCCAGAAAGTGGTTTTCTGTGTTCCAACTGTTAGTATAAACAAAAATGCAGTCTGCTGGAAACAAGCTGTACTCTGACAGTCTTTCTTATGGAGCGCAGTTCAGCTAATAAAACTCTTTCTGCCTTTCATTGCAAGCAAGCCCGAAAGTGTTTTTATGCTTCATAATGGATTGTAAAAGCCAAGTAGCAGTTTGCTGAAAACAAGTTGTTCTTTGACAGTATTGAATACTGAGTGCAGTTCAGTTAATAAAACTGTCTTTCTGGTGCTCATTGCAAACAAGCCAGAAAGTGGTTTTCTGTGTTCCAACTGTTAGTATAAACAAATATGCAGTCTGCTGAAAGCAAGCTGTTCTTTGATAGTCTTTCTTATGCAGCGCAGTTCAGCTAATAAAACTCTTTCTGCCTTTCATTGCAAGCAAGCCCGAAAGTGTTTTTATGCTTCATAATGGATTGTAAAAGCCAAGTAGCAGTTTGCTGAAAACAAGTTGTTCTTTGACAATCTTGAATACTGAGTGCAGTTCAGTTAATAAAACTGTCTTTCTGGTGCTCATTGCAAACAAGCCAGAAAGTGTTTTTCTGTGTTCCAATTGTTAGTATAAACAAATATGCAGTCTGCTGAAAGCAAGCTGTTCTTTGATAGTCTTTCTTATGGAGCGCAGTTCAGCTAATAAAACTCTTTCTGCCTTTCATTGCAAGCAAGCCCGAAAGTGTTTTCATGCTTCATAATGGATTGTAAAAGCAAAGTAGCAGTTTGCTGAAAACAAGTTGTTCTTTGACAGTCTTGAATACTGAGTGCAGTTCAGTTAATAAAACTGTCGTTCTGGTGCTCATTGCAAACAAGCCAGAAAGTGATTTTTTGTGTTCCAACTGTTAGTATAAACCAATATGCAGTCTGCTGAAAGCAAGCTGTTCTTTGATAGTCTTTCTTATGCAGCGCAGTTCAGCTAATAAAACTCTTTCTGCCTTTCAGTGCAAGCAAGCCCGAAAGTGTTTTTATGCTTCATAATGGATTGTAAAAGCAAAGTAGCAGTTTGCTGAAAACAAGTTGTTCTTTGACAGTATTGAATACTGAGTGCAGTTCAGTTAATAAAACTGTCGTTCTGGTGCTCATTGCAAACAAGCCAGAAAGTGATTTTCTGTGTTCTACTCCTCTGTATAAGAAAAGATGCATTTTGCTGGAAATAAGCTGTACTCTGACAGTCTTTCTTATGGAGTGTAGTTCAGTCAATAAAACTCTTTCTGCCTTTCATTGCAAGCAAGCCCGAAAGTGTTTTTATGCTTCATAATGGATTGTAAAAGCCAAGTAGCAGTTTGCTGAAAACAAGTTGTTCTTTGACAGTCTTGAATACTGAGTGCAGTTCAGTTAATAAAACTGTCTTTCTGGTGCTCATTGCAAACAAGCCAGAAAGTGTTTTTCTGTGTTCCAATTGTTAGTATAAACAAATATGCAGTCTGCTGAAAGCAAGCTGTTCTTTGATAGTCTTTCTTATGGAGCGCAGTTCAGCTAATAAAACTCTTTCTGCCTTTCATTGCAAGCAAGCCCGAAAGTGTTTTCATGCTTCATAATGGATTGTAAAAGCAAAGTAGCAGTTTGCTGAAAACAAGTTGTTCTTTGACAGTCTTGAATACTGAGTGCAGTTCAGTTAATAAAACTGTCTTTCTGGTGCTCATTGCAAACAAGCCAGAAAGTGGTTTTCTGTGTTCCAACTGATAGTATAAACAAATATGCAGTCTGCTGAAAGCAAGCTGTTCTTTGATAGTCTTTCTTATGCAGCGCAGTTCAGCTAATAAAACTCTTTCTGCCTTTTATTGCAAGCAAGCCCGAAAGTGTTTTTATGCTTCATAATGGATTGTAAAAGCAAAGTAGCAGTTTGCTGAAAACAAGTTGTTCTTTGACAGTATTGAATACTGAGTGCAGTTCAGTTAATAAAACTGTCTTTCTGGTGCTCATTGCAAACAAGCCAGAAAGTGGTTTTCTGTGTTCCAACTGTTAGTATAAACAAATATGCAGTCTGCTGAAAGCAAGCTGTTCTTTGATAGTCTTTCTTATGCAGCGCAGTTCAGCTAATAAAACTCTTTCTGCCTTTCATTGCAAGCAAGCCCGAAAGTGTTTTTATGCTTCATAATGGATTGTAAAAGCCAAGTAGCAGTTTGCTGAAAACAAGTTGTTCTTTGACAGTATTGAATACTGAGTGCAGTTAAGTTAATAAAACTGTATTTCTGGTGCTCATTGCAAACAAGCCAGAAAGTGTTTTTCTGTGTTCCAATTGTTAGTATAAACAAATATGCAGTCTGCTGGAAACAAGCTGTACTCTGACAGTCTTTCTTATGGAGCGCAGTTCAGCTAATAAAACTCTTTCTGCCTTTCATTGCAAGCAAGCCCGAAAGTGTTTTTATGCTTCATAATGGATTGTAAAAGCCAAGTAGCAGTTTGCTGAAAACAAGTTGTTCTTTGACAGTATTGAATACTGAGTGCAGTTAAGTTAATAAAACTGTCTTTCTGGTGCTCATTGCAAACAAGCCAGAAAGTGTTTTTCTGTGTTCCAATTGTTAGTATAAACAAATATGCAGTCTGCTGGAAACAATCTGTACTCTGACAGTCTTTCTTATGGAGCGCAGTTCAGCTAATAAAACTCTTTCTGCCTTTCATTGCAAGCAAGCCCGAAAGTGTTTTTATGCTTCATAATGGATTGTAAAAGCCAAGTAGCAGTTTGCTGAAAACAAGTTGTTCTTTGACAGTATTGAATACTGAGTGCAGTTCAGTTAATAAAACTGTCTTTCTGGTGCTCATTGCAAACAAGCCAGAAAGTGGTTTTCTGTGTTCCAACTGTTAGTATAAACAAATATGCAGTCTGCTGAAAGCAAGCTGTTCTTTGATAGTCTTCCTTATAGAGTGCAGTTCAGCTAATAAAACTCTTTCTGCCTTTCATTGTAAGCAAGCCCGAAAGTGTTTTTATGCTTCATAATGGATTGTAAAAGCAAAGTAGCAGTTTGCTGAAAACAAGTTTTTCTTTGACAGTATTGAATACTGAGTGCAGTTCAGTTAATAAAACTGTCGTTCTGGTGCTCATTGCAAACAAGCCAGAAAGTGATTTTCTGTGTTCTACTCCTCTGTATAAGAAAAGATGCATTTTGCTGGAAATAAGCTGTACTCTGACAGTCTTTCTTATGGAGTGTAGTTCAGTTAATAAAACTCTTTCTGCCTTTCATTGCAAGCAAGCCCGAAAGTGTTTTTATGCTTCATAATGGATTGTAAAAGCCAAGTAGCAGTTTGCTGAAAACAAGTTGTTCTTTGACAGTCTTGAATACTGAGTGCAGTTCAGTTAATAAAACTGTCTTTCTGGTGCTCATTGCAAACAAGCCAGAAAGTGTTTTTCTGTGTTCCAATTGTTAGTATAAACAAATATGCAGTCTGCTGAAAGCAAGCTGTTCTTTGATAGTCTTTCTTATGGAGCGCAGTTCAGCTAATAAAACTCTTTCTGCCTTTCATTGCAAGCAAGCCCGAAAGTGTTTTCATGCTTCATAATGGATTGTAAAAGCAAAGTAGCAGTTTGCTGAAAACAAGTTGTTCTTTGACAGTCTTGAATACTGAGTGCAGTTCAGTTAATAAAACTGTCTTTCTGGTGCTCATTGCAAACAAGCCAGAAAGTGGTTTTCTGTGTTCCAACTGTTAGTATAAACAAATATGCAGTCTGCTTAAAGCAAGCTGTTCTTTGATAGTCTTTCTTATGCAGCGCAGTTCAGCTAATAAAACTCTTTCTGCCTTTCATTGCAAGCAAGCCCGAAAGTGTTTTTATGCTTCATAATGGATTGTAAAAGCAAAGTAGCAGTTTGCTGAAAACAAGTTGTTCTTTGACAGTATTGAATACTGAGTGCAGTTCAGTTAATAAAACTGTCTTTCTGGTGCTCATTGCAAACAAGCCAGAAAGTGATTTTCTGTGTTCTACTCATCCGTATAAGAAAAGATGCATTTTGCTGGAAATAAGCTGTACTCTGACAGTCTTTCTTATGGAGTGTAGTTCAGTTAATAAAACTCTTTCTGCCTTTCATTGCAAGCAAGCCCGAAAGTGTTTTCATGCTTCATAATGGATTGTAAAAGCAAAGTAGCAGTTTGCTGAAAACAAGTTGTTCTTTGACAGTCTTGAATACTGAGTGCAGTTCAGTTAATAAAACTGTCATTCTGGTGCTCATTGCAAACAAGCCAGAAAGTGATTTTTTGTGTTCCAACTGTTAGTATAAACCAATATGCAGTCTGCTGAAAGCAAGCTGTTCTTTGATAGTCTTTCTTATGCAGCGCAGTTCAGCTAATAAAACTTTTTCTGCCTTTCATTGCAAGCAAGCCCGAAAGTGTTTTTATGCTTCATAATGGATTGTAAAAGCCAAGTAACAGTTTGCTGAAAACAAGTTGTTCTTTGACAGTATTGAATACTGAGTGCAGTTCAGTTAATAAAACTGTCTTTCTGGTGCTCATTGCAAACAAGCCAGAAAGGGGTTTTCTGTGTTCCAACTGTTAGTATAAACAAATATGCAGTCTGCTGGAAACAAGCTGTACTCTGACAGTCTTTCTTATGGAGCGCAGTTCAGCTAATAAAACTCTTTCTGCCTTTCATTGCAAGCAAGCCCGAAAGTGTTTTTATGCTTCATAATGGATTGTAAAAGCCAAGTAGCAGTTTGCTGAAAACAAGTTGTTCATTTGACAGTATTGAATACTGAGTGCAGTTCAGTTAATAAAACTGTCTTTCTGGTGCTCATTGCAAACAAGCCAGAAAGTGTTTTTCTGTGTTCTACTTGTTAGTATAAACAAATATGCAGTCTGCTGGAAACAAGCTGTACTCTGACAGTCTTTCTTATGAAGCGCAGTTCAGCTAATAAAACTCTTTCTGCCTTTCATTGCAAGCAAGCCCGAAAGTGTTTTTATGCTTCATAATGGATTGTAAAAGCCAAGTAGCAGTTTGCTGAAAACAAGTTGTTCTTTGACAGTCTTGAATACTGAGTGCAGTTCAGTTAATAAAACTGTCTTTCTGGTGCTCATTGCAAACAAGCCAGAAAGTGTTTTTCTGTGTTCCAATTGTTAGTATAAACAAATATGCAGTCTGCTGAAAGCAAGCTGTTCTTTGATAGACTTTCTTATGGAGCGCAGTTCAGCTAATAAAACTCTTTCTGCCTTTCATTGCAAGCAAGCCCGAAAGTGTTTTTATGCTTCATAATGGATTGTAAAAGCCAAGTAGCAGTTTGCTGAAAACAAGTTGTTCTTTGACAGTCTTGAATACTGAGTGCAGTTCAGTTAATAAAACTGTCTTTCTGGTGCTCATTGCAAACAAGCCAGAAAGTGTTTTTCTGTGTTCCAATTGTTAGTATAAACAAATATGCAGTCTGCTGAAAGCAAGCTGTTCTTTGATAGTCTTTCTTATGGAGCGCAGTTCAGCTAATAAAACTCTTTCTGCCTTTCATTGCAAGCAAGCCCGAAAGTGTTTTTATGCTTCATAATGGATTGTAAAAGGAAAGATGCAGTTTGCTGAAAACAAGTTGTTCTTTGACAGTCTTGAATACTGAGTGCAGTTCAGCTAATAAAGCTCTTTCTGCCTTTCATTGCAAGCAAGCCCGAAAGTGTTTTAATGCTTCATAATGGATTGTAAAAGGAAAGATGCAGTTTGCTGAAAACAAGTTGTTCTTTGACAGTCTTGAATACTGATTGCAGTTCAGTTAATAAAACTGTCTTCCTGGTGCTCATTGCAAACAAGCCAGAAAGTGTTTTTCTGTGTTCCAATTGTTAATATAAACAAATATGCAATCTGCTGGAAACAAGCTGTATTCTGACAGTTTTTCTTATGGAGCGCAGTTCAGCTAATAAAACTCTTTCTGCCTTTCATTGCAAGCAAGCCCGAAAGTGTTTTTATGCTTCATAATGGATTGTAAAAGCAAAGTAGCAGTTTGCTGAAAACAAGTTGTTCTTTGACAGTCTTGAATACTGAGTGCAGTTCAGTTAATAAAACTGTCTTTCTGGTGCTCATTGCAAACAAGCCAGAAAGTGTTTTTCTGTGTTCCAATTGTTAGTATAAACAAATATGCAGTCTGCTGAAAGCAAGACTTTCTTTGATAGTCTTTCTTATGGAGCGCAGTTCAGCTAATAAAACTCTTTCTGCCTTTCATTGCAAGCAAGCCCGAAAGTGTTTTTATGCTTCATAATGGATTGTAAAAGCCAAGTAGCAGTTTGCTGAAAACAAGTTGTTCTTTGACAGTATTGAATACTGAGTGCAGTTCAGTTAATAAAACTGTCTTTCTGGTGCTCATTGCAAACAAGCCAGAAAGTGGTTTTCTGTGTTCCAACTGTTAGTATAAACAAATATGCAGTCTGCTGAAAGCAAGCTGTTCTTTGATAGTCTTTCTTATGCAGCCCAGTTCAGCTAATAAAACTCTTTCTGCCTTTCATTGCAAGCAAGCCCGAAAGTGTTTTTATGCTTCATAATGGATTGTAAAAGCCAAGTAGCAGTTTGCTGAAAACAAGTTGTTCTTTGACAGTATTGAATACTGAGTGCAGTTCAGTTAATAAAACTGTCTTTCTGGTGCTCATTGCAAACAAGCCAGAAAGTGGTTTTCTGTGTTCTACTCATCTGTATAAGAAAAGATGCATTTTGCTGGAAATAAGCTGTACTCTGACAGTCTTTCTTATGGAGTGTAGTTCAGTTAATAAAACTCTTTCTGCCTTTCATTGCAAGCAAGCCCGAAAGTGTTTTTATGCTTCATAATGGATTGTAAAAGCCAAGTAGCAGTTTGCTGAAAACAAGTTGTTCTTTGACAGTCTTGAATACTGAGTGCAGTTCAGTTAATAAAACTGTCTTTCTGGTGCTCATTGCAAACAAGCCAGAAAGTGTTTTTCTGTGTTCCAATTGTTAGTATAAACAAATATGCAGTCTGCTGAAAGCAAGCTGTTCTTTGATAGTCTTTTTTATGGAGCGCAGTTCAGCTAATAAAACTCTTTCTTCCTTTCATTGCAAGCAAGCCCGAAAGTGTTTTTATGCTTCATAATAGATTGCAAAAGTAAAGATGCAGTCTGCTGAAAGCAAGCTGTTCTTTGATAGTCTTTCTTATGGAGCGCAGTTCAGCTAATAAAACTCTTTCTGCCTTTCATTGCAAGCAAGCCCGAAAGTGTTTTTATGCTTCATAATAGATTGTAAAAGCAAAGATGCAGTCTGCTGAAAGCAAGCTGATCTTTGATAGTCTTTCTTATGGAGCGCAGTTCAGCTAATAAAACTCTTTCTGCCTTTCATTGCAAGCAAGCCCGAAAGTGTTTTTATGCTTCATAATGGATTGTAAAAGCAAAGATGCAGTTTGCTGAAAACAAGTTGTTCTTTGACAGTCTTGAATACTGAGTGCAGTTCAGTTAATAAAACTGTCTTTCTGGTGCTCATTGCAAAGAAGCCCGAAAGTGTTTTTCTGTGTTCTACTTGTTAGTATAAACAAATATGCAGTCTGCTGAAAGCAAGCTGTTCCTTGATAGTCTTTCTTATGGAGCGCAGTTCAGCTAATAAAACTCTTTCTGCCTTTCATTGCAAGCAAGCCCGAAAGTGTTTTTATGCTTCATAATGGATTGTAAAAGCAAAGATGCAGTTTGCTGAAAAGAAGTTGTTCTTTGACAGTCTTGAATACTGAGTGCAGTTCAGTTAATAAAACTGTCTTTCTGGTGTTCATTGCAAGCAAGCCCGAAAGTGTTTTTATGCTTCATAATGGATTGTAAAAGCAAAGATGCAGTTTGCTGAAAACAAGTTGTTCTTTGACAGTCTTGAATACTGAGTGCAGTTCAGTTAATAAAACTGTCTTTCTGGTGCTCATTGCAAAGAAGCCAGAAAGTGTTTTTCTGTGTTCCACTTGTTAGTATAAACAAATATGCAGTCTGCTGAAAGCAAGCTGTTCCTTGATAGTCTTTCTTATGGAGCGCAGTTCAGCTAATAAAACTCTTTCTGCCTTTCATTGCAAGCAAGCCCGAAAGTGTTTTTATGCTTCATAATAGATTGTAAAAGCAAAGATGCAGTCTGCTGAAAGCAAGCTGTTCTTTGATAGTCTTTCTTATGGAGCGCAGTTCAGCTAATAAAACTCTTTCTGCCTTTCATTGCAAGCAAGCCCGAAAGTGTTTTTATGCTTCATAATGGATTGTAAAAGCAAAGATGCAGTTTGCTGAAAAGAAGTTGTTCTTTGACAGTCTTGAATACTGAGTGCAGTTCAGTTAGTAAAACTGTCTTTCTGGTGCTCATTGCAAACAAGCCAGAAAGTGTTTTTCTGTGTTCCAATTGTTAGTATAAACAAATATGCAGTCTGCTGAAAGCAAGCTGTTCTTTGATAGTCTTTTTTATGGAGCGCAGTTCAGCTAATAAAACTCTTTCTTCCTTTCATTGCAAGCAAGCCCGAAAGTGTTTTTATGCTTCATAATAGATTGCAAAAGTAAAGATGCAGTCTGCTGAAAGCAAGCTGTTCTTTGATAGTCTTTCTTATGGAGCGCAGTTCAGCTAATAAAACTCTTTCTGCCTTTCATTGCAAGCAAGCCCGAAAGTGTTTTTATGCTTCATAATAGATTGTAAAAGCAAAGATGCAGTCTGCTGAAAGCAAGCTGATCTTTGATAGTCTTTCTTATGGAGCGCAGTTCAGCTAATAAAACTCTTTCTGCCTTTCATTGCAAGCAAGCCCGAAAGTGTTTTTATGCTTCATAATGGATTGTAAAAGCAAAGATGCAGTTTGCTGAAAACAAGTTGTTCTTTGACAGTCTTGAATACTGAGTGCAGTTCAGTTAATAAAACTGTCTTTCTGGTGCTCATTGCAAAGAAGCCCGAAAGTGTTTTTCTGTGTTCTACTTGTTAGTATAAACAAATATGCAGTCTGCTGAAAGCAAGCTGTTCCTTGATAGTCTTTCTTATGGAGCGCAGTTCAGCTAATAAAACTCTTTCTGCCTTTCATTGCAAGCAAGCCCGAAAGTGTTTTTATGCTTCATAATGGATTGTAAAAGCAAAGATGCAGTTTGCTGAAAAGAAGTTGTTCTTTGACAGTCTTGAATACTGAGTGCAGTTCAGTTAATAAAACTGTCTTTCTGGTGTTCATTGCAAGCAAGCCCGAAAGTGTTTTTATGCTTCATAATGGATTGTAAAAGCAAAGATGCAGTTTGCTGAAAACAAGTTGTTCTTTGACAGTCTTGAATACTGAGTGCAGTTCAGTTAATAAAACTGTCTTTCTGGTGCTCATTGCAAAGAAGCCAGAAAGTGTTTTTCTGTGTTCCACTTGTTAGTATAAACAAATATGCAGTCTGCTGAAAGCAAGCTGTTCCTTGATAGTCTTTCTTATGGAGCGCAGTTCAGCTAATAAAACTCTTTCTGCCTTTCATTGCAAGCAAGCCCGAAAGTGTTTTTATGCTTCATAATAGATTGTAAAAGCAAAGATGCAGTCTGCTGAAAGCAAGCTGTTCTTTGATAGTCTTTCTTATGGAGCGCAGTTCAGCTAATAAAACTCTTTCTGCCTTTCATTGCAAGCAAGCCCGAAAGTGTTTTTATGCTTCATAATGGATTGTAAAAGCAAAGATGCAGTTTGCTGAAAAGAAGTTGTTCTTTGACAGTCTTGAATACTGAGTGCAGTTCAGTTAGTAAAACTGTCTTTCTGGTGCTCATTGCAAACAAGCCAGAAAGTGTTTTTCTGTGTTCTACTTGTTAGTATAAACAAATATGCAGTCTGCTGAAAGCAAGCTCTTCTTTGATAGTCTTTCTTATGGAGCGCAGTTCAGCTAATAAAACTCTTTCTGCCTTTCATTGCAAGCAAGCCCGAAAGTGTTTTTATGCTTCATAATAGATTGCAAAAGTAAAGATGCAGTCTGCTGAAAGCAAGCTGTTCTTTGATAGTCTTTCTTATGGAGCGCAGTTCAGCTAATAAAACTCTTTCTGCCTTTCATTGCAAGCAAGCCCGAAAGTGTTTTTATGCTTCATAATAGATTGTAAAAGCAAAGATGCAGTCTGCTGAAAGCAAGCTGTTCTTTGATAGTCTTTCTTATGGAGCGCAGTTCAGCTAATAAAACTCTTTCTGCCTTTCATTGCAAGCAAGCCAGAAAGTGTTTTTATGCTTCATAATGGATTGTAAAAGCAAAGATGCAGTTTGCTGAAAACAAGTTGTTCTTTGACAGTCTTGAATACTGAGTGCAGTTCAGTTAATAAAACTGTCTTTCTGGTGCTCATTGCATTCAAGCCCGAAAGTGTTTTTATGCTTCATAATGGATTGTAAAAGCAAAGATGCAGTTTGCTGAAAACAAGTTGTTCTTTGACAGTCTTGAATACTGAGTGCAGTTCAGTTAATAAAACTGTCTTTCTGGTGCTCTTTGCAAGCAAGCCCGAAAGTGTTTTTATGCTTCATAATGGATTGTAAAAGCAAAGATGCAGTTTGCTGAAAACAAGTTGTTCTTTGACAGTCTTGAATACTGAGTGCAGTTCAGTTAATAAAACTGTCTTTCTGGTGCTCTTTGCAAGCAAGCCCGAAAGTGTTTTTATGCTTCATAATGGATTGTAAAAGCAAAGATGCAGTTTGCTGAAAACAAGTTGTTCTTTGACAGTCTTGAATACTGAGTGCAGTTCAGTTAATAAAACTGTCTTTCTGGTGCTCATTGCAAAGAAGCCAGAAAGTGTTTTTCTGTGTTCTACTTGTTAGTATAAACAAATATGCAGTCTGCTGAAAGCAAGCTGTTCCTTGATAGTCTTTCTTATGGAGCGCAGTTCAGCTAATAAAACTCTTTCTTCCTTTCATTGCAAGCAAGCCCGAAAGTGTTTTTATGCTTCATAATAGATTGCAAAAGTAAAGATGCAGTCTGCTGAAAGCAAGCTGTTCTTTGATAGTCTTTCTTATGGAGCGCAGTTCAGCTAATAAAACTCTTTCTGCCTTTCATTGCAAGCAAGCCCGAAAGTGTTTTTATGCTTCATAATAGATTGTAAAAGCAAAGATGCAGTCTGCTGAAAGCAAGCTGTTCTTTGATAGTCTTTCTTATGGAGCGCAGTTCAGCTAATAAAACTCTTTCTGCCTTTCATTGCAAGCAAGCCCGAAAGTGTTTTTATGCTTCATAATGGATTGTAAAAGCAAAGATGCAGTTTGCTGAAAACAAGTTGTTCTTTGACAGTCTTGAATACTGAGTGCAGTTCAGTTAATAAAACTGTCTTTCTGGTGCTCATTGCAAAGAAGCCCGAAAGTGTTTTTCTGTGTTCTACTTGTTAGTATAAACAAATATGCAGTCTGCTGAAAGCAAGCTGTTCCTTGATAGTCTTTCTTATGGAGCGCAGTTCAGCTAATAAAACTCTTTCTGCCTTTCATTGCAAGCAAGCCCGAAAGTGTTTTTATGCTTCATAATGGATTGTAAAAGCAAAGATGCAGTTTGCTGAAAAGAAGTTGTTCTTTGACAGTCTTGAATACTGAGTGCAGTTCAGTTAATAAAACTGTCTTTCTGGTGTTCATTGCAAGCAAGCCCGAAAGTGTTTTTATGCTTCATAATGGATTGTAAAAGCAAAGATGCAGTTTGCTGAAAACAAGTTGTTCTTTGACAGTCTTGAATACTGAGTGCAGTTCAGTTAATAAAACTGTCTTTCTGGTGCTCATTGCAAAGAAGCCAGAAAGTGTTTTTCTGTGTTCTACTTGTTAGTATAAACAAATATGCAGTCTGCTGAAAGCAAGCTGTACCTTGATAGTCTTTCTTATGGAGCGCAGTTCAGCTAATAAAACTCTTTCTGCCTTTCATTGCAAGCAAGCCCGAAAGTGTTTTTATGCTTCATAATAGATTGTAAAAGCAAAGATGCAGTCTGCTGAAAGCAAGCTGTTCTTTGATAGTCTTTCTTATGGAGCGCAGTTCAGCTAATAAAACTCTTTCTGCCTTTCATTGCAAGCAAGCCCGAAAGTGTTTTTATGCTTCATAATGGATTGTAAAAGCAAAGATGCAGTTTGCTGAAAACAAGTTGTTCTTTGACAGTCTTGAATACTGAGTGCAGTTCAGTTAATAAAACTGTTTTTCTGGTGCTCATTGCAAAGAAGCCAGAAAGTGTTTTTCTGTGTTCTACTTGTTAGTATAAACAAATATGCAGTCTGCTGAAAGCGAGCTGTTCTTTGATAGTCTTTCTTATGGAGCGCAGTTCAGCTAATAAAACTCTTTCTGCCTTTCATTGCAAGCAAGCCCGAAAGTGTTTTTATGCTTCATAATGGATTGTAAAAGCAAAGATGCAGTTTGCTGAAAAGAAGTTGTTCTTTGACAGTCTTGAATACTGAGTGCAGTTCAGTTAATAAAACTGTCTTTCTGGTGCTCATTGCAAGCAAGCCCGAAAGTGTTTTTATGCTTCATAATGGATTGTAAAAGCAAAGATGCAGTTTGCTGAAAACAAGTTGTTCTTTGACAGTCTTGAATACTGAGTGCAGTTCAGTTAATAAAACTGTCTTTCTGGTGCTCATTGCAAAGAAGCCAGAAAGTGTTTTTCTGTGTTCTACTTGTTAGTATAAACAAATATGCAGTCTGCTGAAAGCAAGCTGTTCCTTGATAGTCTTTCTTATGGAGCGCAGTTCAGCTAATAAAACTCTTTCTTCCTTTCATTGCAAGCAAGCCCGAAAGTGTTTTTATGCTTCATAATAGATTGCAAAAGTAAAGATGCAGTCTGCTGAAAGCAAGCTGTTCTTTGATAGTCTTTCTTATGGAGCGCAGTTCAGCTAATAAAACTCTTTCTTCCTTTCATTGCAAGCAAGCCCGAAAGTGTTTTTATGCTTCATAATAGATTGCAAAAGTAAAGATGTAGTCTGCTGAAAGCAAGCTGTTCTTTGATAGTCTTTCTTATGGAGCGCAGTTCAGCTAATAAAACTCTTTCTTCCTTTCATTGCAAGCAAGCCCGAAAGTGTTTTTATGCTTCATAATAGATTGCAAAAGTAAAGATGCAGTCTGCTGAAAGCAAGCTGTTCTTTGATAGTCTTTCTTATGGAGCGCAGTTCAGCTAATAAAACTCTTTCTGCCTTTCATTGCAAGCAAGCCCGAAAGTGTTTTTATGCTTCATAATAGATTGTAAAAGCAAAGATGCAGTCTGCTGAAAACAAGTTGTTCTTTGACAGTATTGAATACTGAGTGCAGTTCAGTTAATAAAACTGTCTTTCTGGTGCTCATTGCAAACAAGCCAGAAAGTGATTTTCTGTGTTCTACTCATCCGTATAAGAAAAGATGCATTTTGCTGGAAATAAGCTGTACTCTGACAGTCTTTCTTATGGAGTGTAGTTCAGTTAATAAAACTCTTTCTGCCTTTCATTGCAAGCAAGCCCGAAAGTGTTTTTATGCTTCATAATGGATTGTAAAAGCCAAGTAGCAGTTTGCTGAAAACAAGTTGTTCTTTGACAGTATTGAATACTGAGTGCAGTTCAGTTAATAAAACTGTCTTTCTGGTGCTCATTGCAAACAAGCCAGAAAGTGGTTTTCTGTGTTCCAACTGTCAGGATAAACAAATATGCAGTCTGCTGAAAGCAAGCGGTTCTTTGATAGTCTTTCTTATGCAGCGCAGTTCAGCTAATAAAACTCTTTCTGCCTTTCATTGCAAGCAAGCCCGAAAGTGTTTTTATGCTTCATAATGGATTGTAAAAGCAAAGTAGCAGTTTGCTGAAAACAAGTTGTTCTTTGACAGTCTTGAATACTGAGTGCAGTTCAGTTAATAAAACTGTCGTTCTGGTGCTCATTGCAAACAAGCCAGAAAGTGTTTTTCTGTGTTCCAATTGTTAGTATAAACAAATATGCAGTCTGCTGGAAACAAGCTGTACTCTGACAGTCTTTCTTATGAAGCGCAGTTCAGCTAATAAAACTCTTTCTGCCTTTCATTGCAAGCAAGCCCGAAAGTGTTTTTATGCTTCATAATGGATTGTAAAAGCAAAGTAGCAGTTTGCTGAAAGCAAGTTGTTCTTTGACAGTCTTGAATACTGAGTGCAGTTCAGTTAATGAGACTGTCGTTCTGGTGCTCATTGCAAACAAGCCAGAAAGTGTTTTTCTGTGTTCCAATTGTTAGTATAAACAAATATGCAGTCTGCTGGAAACAAGCTGTACTCTGACAGTCTTTCTTATGAAGCGCAGTTCAGCTAATAAAACTCTTTCTGCCTTTCATTGCAAGCAAGCCCGAAAGTGTTTTTATGCTTCATAATGGATTGTAAAAGCAAAGTAGCAGTTTGCTGAAAACAAGTTGTTCTTTGACAGTATTGAATACTGAGTGCAGTTCAGTTAATAAAACTGTCTTTCTGGTGCTCATTGCAAACAAGCCAGAAAGTGATTTTCTGTGTTCTACTCATCCGTATAAGAAAAGATGCATTTTGCTGGAAATAAGCTGTACTCTGACAGTCTTTCTTATGGAGTGTAGTTCAGTTAATAAAACTCTTTCTGCCTTTCATTGCAAGCAAGCCCGAAAGTGTTTTTATGCTTCATAATGGATTGTAAAAGCAAAGTAGCAGTTTGCTGAAAACAAGTTGTTCTTTGACAGTCTTGAATACTGAGTGCAGTTCAGTTAATGAAACTGTCGTTCTGGTGCTCATTGCAAACAAGCCAGAAAGTGTTTTTCTGTGTTCCAATTGTTAGTATAAACAAATATGCAGTCTGCTGGAAACAAGCTGTACTCTGACAGTCTTTCTTATGAAGCGCAGTTCAGCTAATAAAACTCTTTCTGCCTTTCATTGCAAGCAAGCCCGAAAGTGTTTTTATGCTTCATAATGGATTGTAAAAGCAAAGTAGCAGTTTGCTGAAAACAAGTTGTTCTTTGACAGTATTGAATACTGAGTGCAGTTCAGTTAATAAAACTGTCTTTCTGGTGCTCATTGCAAACAAGCCAGAAAGTGATTTTCTGTGTTCTACTCATCCGTATAAGAAAAGATGCATTTTGCTGGAAATAAGCTGTACTCTGACAGTCTTTCTTATGGAGTGTAGTTCAGTTAATAAAACTCTTTCTGCCTTTCATTGCAAGCAAGCCCGAAAGTGTTTTTATGCTTCATAATGGATTGTAAAAGCAAAGTAGCAGTTTGCTGAAAACAAGTTGTTCTTTGACAGTCTTGAATACTGAGTGCAGTTCAGTTAATGAAACTGTCGTTCTGGTGCTCATTGCAAACAAGCCAGAAAGTGTTTTTCTGTGTTCCAATTGTTAGTATAAACAAATATGCAGTCTGCTGGAAACAAGCTGTACTCTGACAGTCTTTCTTATGAAGCGCAGTTCAGCTAATAAAACTCTTTCTGCCTTTCATTGCAAGCAAGCCCGAAAGTGTTTTTATGCTTCATAATGGATTGTAAAAGCAAAGTAGCAGTTTGCTGAAAACAAGTTGTTCTTTGACAGTCTTGAATACTGAGTGCAGTTCAGTTAATGAGACTGTCGTTCTGGTGCTCATTGCAAACAAGCCAGAAAGTGTTTTTCTGTGTTCCAATTGTTAGTATAAACAAATATGCAGTCTGCTGGAAACAAGCTGTACTCTGACAGTCTTTCTTATGAAGCGCAGTTCAGCTAATAAAACTCTTTCTGCCTTTCATTGCAAGCAAGCCCGAAAGTGTTTTTATGCTTCATAATGGATTGTAAAAGCAAAGTAGCAGTTTGCTGAAAACAAGTTGTTCTTTGACAGTCTTGAATAGTGAGTGCAGTTCAGTTAATGAAACTGTCGTTCTGGTGCTCATTGCAAACAAGCCAGAAAGTGTTTTTATGCTTCATAATGGATTGTAAAAGCAAAGTAGCAGTTTGCTGAAAACAAGTTGTTCTTTGACAGTCTTGAATACTGAGTGCAGTTCAGTTAATGAAACTGTCGTTCTGGTGCTCATTGCAAACAAGCCAGAAAGTGTTTTTCTGTGTTCCAATTGTTAGTATAAACAAATATGCAGTCTGCTGGAAACAAGCTGTACTCTGACAGTCTTTCTTATGAAGCGCAGTTCAGCTAATAAAACTCTTTCTGCCTTTCATTGCAAGCAAGCCCGAAAGTGTTTTTATGCCTCATAATGGATTGTAAAAGCAAAGTAGCAATTTGCTGAAAACAAGTTGTTCTTTGACAGTCTTGAATATTGAGTGCAGTTCAGTTAATAAAACTGTCTTTCTGGTGCTCATTGCAAACAAGCCAGAAAGTGGTTTTCTGTGTTCCAACTGTTAGTATAAACCAATATGCAGTCTGCTGAAAGCAAGCTGTTCTTTGATAGTCTTTCTTATGGAGCGCAGTTCAGCTAATAAAACTCTTTCTGCCTTTCATTGCAAGGAAGCCCGAAAGTGTTTTTATGCTTCATAATGGATTGTAAAAGAAAAGTAGCAGTTTGCTGAAAACAAGTTGTTCTTTGACAGTATTGAATACTGAGTGCAGTTCAGTTAATAAAACTGTCTTTCTGGTGCTCATTGCAAACAAGCCAGAAAGTGGTTTTCTGTGTTCCAACTGTTAGGATAAACCAATATGCAGTCTGCTGAAAGCAAGCTGTTCTTTGATAGTCTTTCTTATGGAGCGCAGTTCAGCTAATAAAACTCTTTCTGCCTTTCATTGCAAGCAAGCCCGAAAGTGTTTTTATGCTTCATAATGGATTGTAAAAGCCAAGTAGCAGTTTGCTGAAAACAAGTTGTTCTTTGACAGTATTGAATACTGAGTGCAGTTCAGTTAATAAAACTGTCTTTCTGGTGCTCATTGCAAACAAGCCAGAAAGTGGTTTTCTGTGTTCCAACTGTTAGTATAAACCAATATGCAGTCTGCTGAAAGCAAGCTGTTCTTTGATAGTCTTTCTTATGGAGCGCAGTTCAGCTAATAAAACTCTTTCTGCCTTTCATTACAAGCAAGCCCGAAAGTGTTTTTATGCTTCATAATGGATTGTAAAAGCCAAGTAGCAGTTTGCTGAAAACAAGTTGTTCTTTGACAGTATTGAATACTGAGTGCAGTTCAGTTAATAAAACTGTCTTTCTGGTGCTCATTGCAAACAAGCCAGAAAGTGGTTTTCTGTGTTCCAACTGTTAGTATAAACCAATATGCAGTCTGCTGAAAGCAAGCTGTTCTTTGATAGTCTTTCTTATGGAGCGCAGTTCAGCTAATAAAACTCTTTCTGCCTTTCATTACAAGCAAGCCCGAAAGTGTTTTTATGCTTCATAATGGATTGTAAAAGCCAAGTAGCAGTTTGCTGAAAACAAGTTGTTCTTTGACAGTCTTGAATACTGAGTGCAGTTCAGTTAATAAAACTGCTGTTCTGGTGCTCATTGCAAACAAGCCAGAAAGTGATTTTCTGTGTTCTACTCATCTGCATAAGAAAAGATGCATTTTGCTGGAAATAAGCTGTACTCTGACAGTCTTTCTTATGGAGTGTAGTTCAGTTAATAAAACTCTTTCTGCCTTTCATTGCAAGCAAGCCCGAAAGTGTTTTTATGCTTCATAATGGATTGTAAAAGCCAAGTAGCAGTTTGCTGAAAACAAGTTGTTCTTTGACAGTATTGAATACTGAGTGCAGTTCAGTTAATAAAACTGTCTTTCTGGTGGTCATTGCAAACAAGCCAGAAAGTGGTTTTCTGTGTTCCAACTGTTAGGATAAACAAATATGCAGTCTGCTGAAAGCAAGCTGTTCTTTGATAATCTTTCTTATGAAGCGCAGTTCAGCTAATAAAACTCTTTCTGCCTTTCATTGCAAGCAAGCCCGAAAGTGTTTTTATGCTTCATAATGGATTGTAAAAGCCAAGTAGCAGTTTGCTGAAAACAAGTTGTTCTTTGACAGTATTGAATACTGAGTGCAGTTCAGTTAATAAAACTGTCTTTCTGGTGCTCATTGCAAACAAGCCAGAAAGTGGTTTTCTGTGTTCCAACTGTTAGTATAAACCAATATGCAGTCTGCTGAAAGCAAGCTGTTCTTTGATAGTCTTTCTAATGGAGCGCAGTTCAGCTAATAAAACTCTTTCTGCCTTTCATTACAAGCAAGCCCGAAAGTGTTTTTATGCTTCATAATGGATTGTAAAAGCCAAGTAGCAGTTTGCTGAAAACAAGTTGTTCTTTGACAGTATTGAATACTGAGTGCAGTTCAGTTAATAAAACTGTCTTTCTGGTGCTCATTGCAAACAAGCCAGAAAGTGGTTTTCTGTGTTCCAACTGTTAGTATAAACAAATATGCAGTCTGCTGGAAACAAGCTGTACTCTGACAGTCTTTCTTATGAAGCGCAGTTCAGCTAATAAAACTCTTTCTGCCTTTCATTACAAGCAAGCCCGAAAGTGTTTTTATGCTTCATAATGGATTGTAAAAGCCAAGTAGCAGTTTGCTGAAAACAAGTTGTTCTTTGACAGTATTGAATACTGAGTGCAGTTCAGTTAATAAAACTGTCTTTCTGGTGCTCATTGCAAACAAGCCAGAAAGTGGTTTTCTGTGTTCCAACTGTTAGTATAAACAAATATGCAGTCTGCTGGAAACAAGCTGTACTCTGACAGTCTTTCTTATGAAGCGCAGTTCAGCTAATAAAACTCTTTCTGCCTTTCATTGCAAGCAAGCCCGAAAGTGTTTTTATGATTCATAATGGATTGTAAAAGCAAAGTAGCAGTTTGCTGAAAACAAGTTGTTCTTTGACAGTATTGAATACTGAGTGCAGTTCAGTTAATAAAACTGTTGTTCTGGTGCTCATTGCAAACAAGCCAGAAAGTGATTTTCTGTGTTCTACTCATCTGCATAAGAAAAGATGCATTTTGTTGGAAATAAGCTGTACTCTGACAGTCTTTCTTATGGAGTGTAGTTCAGTTAATAAAACTCTTTCTGCCTTTCATTGCAAGCAAGCCCGAAAGTGTTTTTATGCTTCATAATGGATTGTAAAAGCCAAGTAGCAGTTTGCTGAAAACAAGTTGTTCTTTGACAGTATTGAATACTGAGTGCAGTTCAGTTAATAAAACTGTCTTTCTGGTACTCATTGCAAACAAGCCAGAAAGTGGTTTTCTGTGTTCCAACTGTTAGGATAAACAAATATGCAGTCTGCTGAAAGCAAGCTGTTCTTTGATAATCTTTCTTATGAAGCGCAGTTCAGCTAATAAAACTCTTTCTGCCTTTCATTGCAAGCAAGCCCGAAAGTGTTTTTATGCTTCATAATGGATTGTAAAAGCCAAGTAGCAGTTTGCTGAAAACAAGTTGTTCTTTGACAGTCTTGAATACTGAGTGCAGTTCAGTTAATAAAACTGTCTTTCTGGTGCTCATTGCAAACAAGCCAGAAAGTGGTTTTCTGTGTTCCAACTGTTAGGATAAACCAATATGCAGTCTGCTGAAAGCAAGCTGTTCTTTGATAGTCTTTCTTATGGAGCGCAGTTCAGCTAATAAAACTCTTTCTGCCTTTCATTGCAAGCAAGCCCGAAAGTGTTTTTATGCTTCATAATGGATTGTAAAAGCCAAGTAGCAGTTTGCTGAAAACAAGTTGTTCTTTGACAGTATTGAATACTGAGTGCAGTTCAGTTAATAAAACTGTCTTTCTGGTGCTCATTGCAAACAAGCCAGAAAGTGGTTTTCTGTGTTCCAACTGTTAGTATAAACCAATATGCAGTCTGCTGAAAGCAAGCTGTTCTTTGATAGTCTTTCTTATGGAGCGCAGTTCAGCTAATAAAACTCTTTCTGCCTTTCATTACAAGCAAGCCCGAAAGTGTTTTTATGCTTCATAATGGATTGTAAAAGCCAAGTAGCAGTTTGCTGAAAACAAGTTGTTCTTTGACAGTATTGAATACTGAGTGCAGTTCAGTTAATAAAACTGTCTTTCTGGTGCTCATTGCAAACAAGCCAGAAAGTGGTTTTCTGTGTTCCAACTGTTAGTATAAACCAATATGCAGTCTGCTGAAAGCAAGCTGTTCTTTGATAGTCTTTCTTATGGAGCGCAGTTCAGCTAATAAAACTCTTTCTGCCTTTCATTACAAGCAAGCCCGAAAGTGTTTTTATGCTTCATAATGGATTGTAAAAGCCAAGTAGCAGTTTGCTGAAAACAAGTTGTTCTTTGACAGTCTTGAATACTGAGTGCAGTTCAGTTAATAAAACTGCTGTTCTGGTGCTCATTGCAAACAAGCCAGAAAGTGATTTTCTGTGTTCTACTCATCTGCATAAGAAAAGATGCATTTTGCTGGAAATAAGCTGTACTCTGACAGTCTTTCTTATGGAGTGTAGTTCAGTTAATAAAACTCTTTCTGCCTTTCATTGCAAGCAAGCCCGAAAGTGTTTTTATGCTTCATAATGGATTGTAAAAGCCAAGTAGCAGTTTGCTGAAAACAAGTTGTTCTTTGACAGTATTGAATACTGAGTGCAGTTCAGTTAATAAAACTGTCTTTCTGGTGGTCATTGCAAACAAGCCAGAAAGTGGTTTTCTGTGTTCCAACTGTTAGGATAAACAAATATGCAGTCTGCTGAAAGCAAGCTGTTCTTTGATAATCTTTCTTATGAAGCGCAGTTCAGCTAATAAAACTCTTTCTGCCTTTCATTGCAAGCAAGCCCGAAAGTGTTTTTATGCTTCATAATGGATTGTAAAAGCCAAGTAGCAGTTTGCTGAAAACAAGTTGTTCTTTGACAGTATTGAATACTGAGTGCAGTTCAGTTAATAAAACTGTCTTTCTGGTGCTCATTGCAAACAAGCCAGAAAGTGGTTTTCTGTGTTCCAACTGTTAGTATAAACCAATATGCAGTCTGCTGAAAGCAAGCTGTTCTTTGATAGTCTTTCTAATGGAGCGCAGTTCAGCTAATAAAACTCTTTCTGCCTTTCATTACAAGCAAGCCCGAAAGTGTTTTTATGCTTCATAATGGATTGTAAAAGCCAAGTAGCAGTTTGCTGAAAACAAGTTGTTCTTTGACAGTATTGAATACTGAGTGCAGTTCAGTTAATAAAACTGTCTTTCTGGTGCTCATTGCAAACAAGCCAGAAAGTGGTTTTCTGTGTTCCAACTGTTAGTATAAACAAATATGCAGTCTGCTGGAAACAAGCTGTACTCTGACAGTCTTTCTTATGAAGCGCAGTTCAGCTAATAAAACTCTTTCTGCCTTTCATTACAAGCAAGCCCGAAAGTGTTTTTATGCTTCATAATGGATTGTAAAAGCCAAGTAGCAGTTTGCTGAAAACAAGTTGTTCTTTGACAGTATTGAATACTGAGTGCAGTTCAGTTAATAAAACTGTCTTTCTGGTGCTCATTGCAAACAAGCCAGAAAGTGGTTTTCTGTGTTCCAACTGTTAGTATAAACAAATATGCAGTCTGCTGGAAACAAGCTGTACTCTGACAGTCTTTCTTATGAAGCGCAGTTCAGCTAATAAAACTCTTTCTGCCTTTCATTGCAAGCAAGCCCGAAAGTGTTTTTATGATTCATAATGGATTGTAAAAGCAAAGTAGCAGTTTGCTGAAAACAAGTTGTTCTTTGACAGTATTGAATACTGAGTGCAGTTCAGTTAATAAAACTGTTGTTCTGGTGCTCATTGCAAACAAGCCAGAAAGTGATTTTCTGTGTTCTACTCATCTGCATAAGAAAAGATGCATTTTGTTGGAAATAAGCTGTACTCTGACAGTCTTTCTTATGGAGTGTAGTTCAGTTAATAAAACTCTTTCTGCCTTTCATTGCAAGCAAGCCCGAAAGTGTTTTTATGCTTCATAATGGATTGTAAAAGCCAAGTAGCAGTTTGCTGAAAACAAGTTGTTCTTTGACAGTATTGAATACTGAGTGCAGTTCAGTTAATAAAACTGTCTTTCTGGTACTCATTGCAAACAAGCCAGAAAGTGGTTTTCTGTGTTCCAACTGTTAGGATAAACAAATATGCAGTCTGCTGAAAGCAAGCTGTTCTTTGATAATCTTTCTTATGAAGCGCAGTTCAGCTAATAAAACTCTTTCTGCCTTTCATTGCAAGCAAGCCCGAAAGTGTTTTTATGCTTCATAATGGATTGTAAAAGCCAAGTAGCAGTTTGCTGAAAACAAGTTGTTCTTTGACAGTCTTGAATACTGAGTGCAGTTCAGTTAATAAAACTGTCTTTCTGGTGCTCATTGCAAACAAGCCAGAAAGTGGTTTTCTGTGTTCCAACTGTTAGTATAAACAAATATGCAGTCTGCTGAAAGCAAGCTGTTCTTTGATAGTCTTTCTTATGGAGCGCAGTTCAGCTAATAAAACTCTTTCTGCCTTTCATTGCAAGGAAGCCCGAAAGTGTTTTTATGCTTCATAATGGATTGTAAAAGCCAAGTAGCAGTTTGCTGAAAACAAGTTGTTCTTTGACAGTCTTGAATACTGAGTGCAGTTCAGTTAATAAAACTGTCTTTCTGGTGCTCATTGCAAACAAGCCAGAAAGTGTTTTTCTGTGTTCCAATTGTTAGTATAAACAAATATGCAGTCTGCTGAAAGCAAGCTGTTCTTTGATAGTCTTTCTTATGGAGCGCAGTTCAGCTAATAAAACTCTTTCTGCCTTTCATTGCAAGCAAGCCCGAAAGTGTTTTCATGCTTCATAATGGATTGTAAAAGCAAAGTAGCAGTTTGCTGAAAACAAGTTGTTCTTTGACAGTATTGAATACTGAGTGCAGTTCAGTTAATAAAACTGTCTTTCTGGTGCTCATTGCAAACAAGCCAGAAAGTGGTTTTCTGTGTTCCAACTGTTAGTATAAACAAATATGCAGTCTGCTGGAAACAAGCTGTACTCTGACAGTCTTTCTTATGAAGCGCAGTTCAGCTAATAAAACTCTTTCTGCCTTTCATTGCAAGCAAGCCCGAAAGTGTTTTTATGATTCATAATGGATTGTAAAAGCAAAGTAGCAGTTTGCTGAAAACAAGTTGTTCTTTGACAGTATTGAATACTGAGTGCAGTTCAGTTAATAAAACTGTTGTTCTGGTGCTCATTGCAAACAAGCCAGAAAGTGATTTTCTGTGTTCTACTCATCTGCATAAGAAAAGATGCATTTTGTTGGAAATAAGCTGTACTCTGACAGTCTTTCTTATGGAGTGTAGTTCAGTTAATAAAACTCTTTCTGCCTTTCATTGCAAGCAAGCCCGAAAGTGTTTTTATGCTTCATAATGGATTGTAAAAGCCAAGTAGCAGTTTGCTGAAAACAAGTTGTTCTTTGACAGTATTGAATACTGAGTGCAGTTCAGTTAATAAAACTGTCTTTCTGGTACTCATTGCAAACAAGCCAGAAAGTGGTTTTCTGTGTTCCAACTGTTAGGATAAACAAATATGCAGTCTGCTGAAAGCAAGCTGTTCTTTGATAATCTTTCTTATGAAGCGCAGTTCAGCTAATAAAACTCTTTCTGCCTTTCATTGCAAGCAAGCCCGAAAGTGTTTTTATGCTTCATAATGGATTGTAAAAGCCAAGTAGCAGTTTGCTGAAAACAAGTTGTTCTTTGACAGTCTTGAATACTGAGTGCAGTTCAGTTAATAAAACTGTCTTTCTGGTGCTCATTGCAAACAAGCCAGAAAGTGGTTTTCTGTGTTCCAACTGTTAGTATAAACAAATATGCAGTCTGCTGAAAGCAAGCTGTTCTTTGATAGTCTTTCTTATGGAGCGCAGTTCAGCTAATAAAACTCTTTCTGCCTTTCATTGCAAGGAAGCCCGAAAGTGTTTTTATGCTTCATAATGGATTGTAAAAGCCAAGTAGCAGTTTGCTGAAAACAAGTTGTTCTTTGACAGTCTTGAATACTGAGTGCAGTTCAGTTAATAAAACTGTCTTTCTGGTGCTCATTGCAAACAAGCCAGAAAGTGTTTTTCTGTGTTCCAATTGTTAGTATAAACAAATATGCAGTCTGCTGAAAGCAAGCTGTTCTTTGATAGTCTTTCTTATGGAGCGCAGTTCAGCTAATAAAACTCTTTCTGCCTTTCATTGCAAGCAAGCCCGAAAGTGTTTTCATGCTTCATAATGGATTGTAAAAGCAAAGTAGCAGTTTGCTGAAAACAAGTTGTTCTTTGACAGTCTTGAATACTGAGTGCAGTTCAGTTAATAAAACTGTCGTTCTGGTGCTCATTGCAAACAAGCCAGAAAGTGATTTTTTTGTGTTCCAACTGTTAGTATAAACCAATATGCAGTCTGCTGAAAGCAAGCTGTTCTTTGATAGTCTTTCTTATGCAGCGCAGTTCAGCTAATAAAACTCTTTCTGCCTTTCAGTGCAAGCAAGCCCGAAAGTGTTTTTATGCTTCATAATGGATTGTAAAAGCAAAGTAGCAGTTTGCTGAAAACAAGTTGTTCTTTGACAGTATTGAATACTGAGTGCAGTTCAGTTAATAAAACTGTCGTTCTGGTGCTCATTGCAAACAAGCCAGAAAGTGATTTTCTGTGTTCTAGTCCTCTGTATGAGAAAAGATGCATTTTGCTGGAAATAAGCTGTACTCTGACAGTCTTTCTTATGGAGTGTAGTTCAGTTAATAAAACTCTTTCTGCCTTTCATTGCAAGCAAGCCCGAAAGTGTTTTTATGCTTCATAATGGATTGTAAAAGCCAAGTAGCAGTTTGCTGAAAACAAGTTGTTCTTTGACAGTCTTGAATACTGAGTGCAGTTCAGTTAATAAAACTGTCGTTCTGGTGCTCATTGCAAACAAGCCAGAAAGTGATTTTTTGTGTTCCAACTGTTAGTATAAACCAATATGCAGTCTGCTGAAAGCAAGCTGTTCTTTGATAGTCTTTCTTATGCAGCGAAGTTCAGCTAATAAAACTCTTTCTGCCTTTCATTGCAAGCAAGCCCGAAAGTGTTTTTATGCTTCATAATGGATTGTAAAAGCCAAGTAGCAGTTTGCTGAAAACAAGTTGTTCTTTGACAGTATTGAATACTGAGTGCAGTTCAGTTAATAAAACTGTCTTTCTGGTGCTCATTGCAAACAAGCCAGAAAGTGGTTTTCTGTGTTCCAACTGTTAGTATAAACCAATATGCAGTCTGCTGAAAGCAAGCTGTTCTTTGATAGTCTTTCTTATGGAGCGCAGTTCAGCTAATAAAACTCTTTCTGCCTTTCATTGCAAGCAAGCCCGAAAGTGTTTTTATGCTTCATAATGGATTGTAAAAGCCAAGTAGCAGTTTGCTGAAAACAAGTTGTTCTTTGACAGTATTGAATACTGAGTGCAGTTCAGTTAATAAAACTGTCTTTCTGGTGCTCATTGCAAACAAGCCAGAAAGTGGTTTTCTGTGTTCCAACTGTTAGTATAAACAACTATGCAGTCTGCTGGAAACAAGCTGTACTCTGACAGTCTTTCTTATGAAGCGCAGTTCAGCTAATAAAACTCTTTCTGCCTTTCATTGCAAGCAAGCCCGAAAGTGTTTTTATGCTTCATAATGGATTGTAAAAGCAAAGTAGCAGTTTGCTGAAAAGAAGTTGTTCTTTGACAGTATTGAATACTGAGTGCAGTTCAGTTAATAAAACTGTTGTTCTGGTGCTCATTGCAAACAAGCCAGAAAGTGATTTTCTGTGTTCTACTCATCTGCATAAGAAAAGATGCATTTTGCTGGAAATTAGCTGTACTCTGATAGTCTTTCTTATGGAGTGTAGTTCAGTTAATAAAACTCTTTCTGCCTTTCATTGCAAGCAAGCCCGAAAGTGTTTTTATGCTTCATAATGGATTGTAAAAGCCAAGTAGCAGTTTGCTGAAAACAAGTTGTTCTTTGACAGTCTTGAATACTGAGTGCAGTTCAGTTAATAAAACTGTCTTTCTGGTGCTCATTGCAAACAAGCCAGAAAGTGTTTTTCTGTGTTCCAATTGTTAGTATAAACAAATATGCAATCTGCTGAAAGCAAGGTGTTCTTTGATAGTCTTTCTTATGGAGCGCAGTTCAGCTAATAAAACTCTTTCTGCCTTTCATTGCAAGCAAGCCCGAAAGTGTTTTCATGCTTCATAATGGATTGTAAAAGCAAAGTAGCAGTTTGCTGAAAACAAGTTGTTCTTTGACAGTCTTGAATACTGAGTGCAGTTCAGTTAATAAAACTGTCTTTCTGGTGCTCATTGCAAACAAGCCAGAAAGTGGTTTTCTGTGTTCCAACTGTTAGTATAAACCAATATGCAGTCTGCTGAAAGCAAGCTGTTCTTTGATAGTCTTTCTTATGGAGCGCAGTTCAGCTAATAAAACTCTTTCTGCCTTTCATTGCAAGCAAGCCCGAAAGTGTTTTTATGCTTCATAATGGATTGTAAAAGCCAAGTAGCAGTTTGCTGAAAACAAGTTGTTCTTTGACAGTATTGAATACTGAGTGCAGTTCAGTTAATAAAACTGTCTTTCTGGTGCTCATTGCAAACAAGCCAGAAAGTGGTTTTCTGTGTTCCAACTGTTAGTATAAACCAATATGCAGTCTGCTGAAAGCAAGCTGTTCTTTGATAGTCTTTCTTATGGAGCGCAGTTCAGCTAATAAAACTCTTTCTGCCTTTCATTACAAGCAAGCCCGAAAGTGTTTTTATGCTTCATAATGGATTGTAAAAGCCAAGTAGCAGTTTGCTGAAAACAAGTTGTTCTTTGACAGTATTGAATACTGAGTGCAGTTCAGTTAATAAAACTGTCTCTCTGGTGCTCATTGCAAACAAGCCAGAAAGTGGTTTTCTGTGTTCCAACTGTTAGTATAAACAAATATGCAGTCTGCTGGAAACAAGCTGTACTCTGACAGTCTTTCTTATGAAGCGCAGTTCAGCTAATAAAACTCTTTCTGCCTTTCATTGCAAGCAAGCCCGAAAGTGTTTTTATGCTTCATAATGGATTGTAAAAGCAAAGTAGCAGTTTGCTGAAAACAAGTTGTTCTTTGACAGTATTGAATACTGAGTGCAGTTCAGTTAATAAAACTGCTGTTCTGGTGCTCATTGCAAACAAGCCAGAAAGTGATTTTCTGTGTTCTACTCATCTGCATAAGAAAAGATGCATTTTGCTGGAAATAAGCTGTACTCTGACAGTCTTTCTTATGGAGTGTAGTTCAGTTAATAAAACTCTTTCTGCCTTTCATTGCAAGCAAGCCCGAAAGTGTTTTTATGCTTCATAATGGATTGTAAAAGCCAAGTAGCAGTTTGCTGAAAACAAGTTGTTCTTTGACAGTATTGAATACTGAGTGCAGTTCAGTTAATAAAACTGTCTTTCTGGTGGTCATTGCAAACAAGCCAGAAAGTGGTTTTCTGTGTTCCAACTGTTAGGATAAACAAATATGCAGTCTGCTGAAAGCAAGCTGTTCTTTGATAATCTTTCTTATGAAGCGCAGTTCAGCTAATAAAACTCTTTCTGCCTTTCATTGCAAGCAAGCCCGAAAGTGTTTTTATGCTTCATAATGGATTGTAAAAGCCAAGTAGCAGTTTGCTGAAAACAAGTTGTTCTTTGACAGTATTGAATACTGAGTGCAGTTCAGTTAATAAAACTGTCTTTCTGGTGCTCATTGCAAACAAGCCAGAAAGTGGTTTTCTGTGTTCCAACTGTTAGTATAAACCAATATGCAGTCTGCTGAAAGCAAGCTGTTCTTTGATAGTCTTTCTTATGGAGCGCAGTTCAGCTAATAAAACTCTTTCTGCCTTTCATTACAAGCAAGCCCGAAAGTGTTTTTATGCTTCATAATGGATTGTAAAAGCCAAGTAGCAGTTTGCTGAAAACAAGTTGTTCTTTGACAGTATTGAATACTGAGTGCAGTTCAGTTAATGAAACTGTCTTTCTGGTGCTCATTGCAAACAAGCCAGAAAGTGGTTTTCTGTGTTCCAACTGTTAGTATAAAGAAATATGCAGTCTGCTGGAAACAAGCTGTACTCTGACAGTCTTTCTTATGAAGCGCAGTTCAGCTAATAAAACTCTTTCTGCCTTTCATTACAAGCAAGCCCGAAAGTGTTTTTATGCTTCATAATGGATTGTAAAAGCCAAGTAGCAGTTTGCTGAAAACAAGTTGTTCTTTGACAGTATTGAATACTGAGTGCAGTTCAGTTAATAAAACTGTCTTTCTGGTGCTCATTGCAAACAAGCCAGAAAGTGGTTTTCTGTGTTCCAACTGTTAGTATAAACAAATATGCAGTCTGCTGGAAACAAGCTGTACTCTGACAGTCTTTCTTATGAAGCGCAGTTCAGCTAATAAAACTCTTTCTGCCTTTCATTGCAAGCAAGCCCGAAAGTGTTTTTATGATTCATAATGGATTGTAAAAGCAAAGTAGCAGTTTGCTGAAAACAAGTTGTTCTTTGACAGTATTGAATACTGAGTGCAGTTCAGTTAATAAAACTGTTGTTCTGGTGCTCATTGCAAACAAGCCAGAAAGTGATTTTCTGTGTTCTACTCATCTGCATAAGAAAAGATGCATTTTGCTGGAAATAAGCTGTACTCTGACAGTCTTTCTTATGGAGTGTAGTTCAGTTAATAAAACTCTTTCTGCCTTTCATTGCAAGCAAGCCCGAAAGTGTTTTTATGCTTCATAATGGATTGTAAAAGCCAAGTAGCAGTTTGCTGAAAACAAGTTGTTCTTTGACAGTATTGAATACTGAGTGCAGTTCAGTTAATAAAACTGTCTTTCTGGTACTCATTGCAAACAAGCCAGAAAGTGGTTTTCTGTGTTCCAACTGTTAGGATAAACAAATATGCAGTCTGCTGAAAGCAAGCTGTTCTTTGATAATCTTTCTTATGAAGCGCAGTTCAGCTAATAAAACTCTTTCTGCCTTTCATTGCAAGCAAGCCCGAAAGTGTTTTTATGCTTCATAATGGATTGTAAAAGCAAAGTAGCAGTTTGCTGAAAACAAGTTGTTCTTTGACAGTATTGAATACTGAGTGCAGTTCAGTTAATAAAACTGTCTTTCTGGTGCTCATTGCAAACAAGCCAGAAAGTGGTTTTCTGTGTTCCAACTGTTAGTATAAACCAATATGCAGTCTGCTGAAAGCAAGCTGTTCTTTGATAGTCTTTCTTATGGAGCGCAGTTCAGCTAATAAAACTCTTTCTGCCTTTCATTACAAGCAAGCCCGAAAGTGTTTTTATGCTTCATAATGGATTGTAAAAGCCAAGTAGCAGTTTGCTGAAAACAAGTTGTTCTTTGACAGTATTGAATACTGAGTGCAGTTCAGTTAATAAAACTGTCTTTCTGGTGCTCATTGCAAACAAGCCAGAAAGTGGTTTTCTGTGTTCCAACTGTTAGTATAAACAAATATGCAGTCTGCTGGAAACAAGCTGTACTCTGACAGTCTTTCTTATGAAGCGCAGTTCAGCTAATAAAACTCTTTCTGCCTTTCATTACAAGCAAGCCCGAAAGTGTTTTTATGCTTCATAATGGATTGTAAAAGCCAAGTAGCAGTTTGCTGAAAACAAGTTGTTCTTTGACAGTATTGAATACTGAGTGCAGTTCAGTTAATAAAACTGTTGTTCTGGTGCTCATTGCAAACAAGCCAGAAAGTGATTTTCTGTGTTCTACTCATCTGCATAAGAAAAGATGCATTTTGCTGGAAATAAGCTGTACTCTGACAGTCTTTCTTATGGAGTGTAGTTCAGTTAATAAAACTCTTTCTGCCTTTCATTGCAAGCAAGCCCGAAAGTGTTTTTATGCTTCATAATGGATTGTAAAAGCCAAGTAGCAGTTTGCTGAAAACAAGTTGTTCTTTGACAGTATTGAATACTGAGTGCAGTTCAGTTAATAAAACTGTCTTTCTGGTACTCATTGCAAACAAGCCAGAAAGTGGTTTTCTGTGTTCCAACTGTTAGGATAAACAAATATGCAGTCTGCTGAAAGCAAGCTGTTCTTTGATAATCTTTCTTATGAAGCGCAGTTCAGCTAATAAAACTCTTTCTGCCTTTCATTGCAAGCAAGCCCGAAAGTGTTTTTATGCTTCATAATGGATTGTAAAAGCAAAGTAGCAGTTTGCTGAAAACAAGTTGTTCTTTGACAGTATTGAATACTGAGTGCAGTTCAGTTAATAAAACTGTCTTTCTGGTGCTCATTGCAAACAAGCCAGAAAGTGGTTTTCTGTGTTCCAACTGTTAGTATAAACCAATATGCAGTCTGCTGAAAGCAAGCTGTTCTTTGATAGTCTTTCTTATGGAGCGCAGTTCAGCTAATAAAACTCTTTCTGCCTTTCATTACAAGCAAGCCCGAAAGTGTTTTTATGCTTCATAATGGATTGTAAAAGCCAAGTAGCAGTTTGCTGAAAACAAGTTGTTCTTTGACAGTATTGAATACTGAGTGCAGTTCAGTTAATAAAACTGTCTTTCTGGTGCTCATTGCAAACAAGCCAGAAAGTGGTTTTCTGTGTTCCAACTGTTAGTATAAACAAATATGCAGTCTGCTGGAAACAAGCTGTACTCTGACAGTCTTTCTTATGAAGCGCAGTTCAGCTAATAAAACTCTTTCTGCCTTTCATTACAAGCAAGCCCGAAAGTGTTTTTATGCTTCATAATGGATTGTAAAAGCCAAGTAGCAGTTTGCTGAAAACAAGTTGTTCTTTGACAGTATTGAATACTGAGTGCAGTTCAGTTAATAAAACTGTCTTTCTGGTGCTCATTGCAAACAAGCCAGAAAGTGGTTTTCTGTGTTCCAACTGTTAGTATAAACAAATATGCAGTCTGCTGGAAACAAGCTGTACTCTGACAGTCTTTCTTATGAAGCGCAGTTCAGCTAATAAAACTCTTTCTGCCTTTCATTGCAAGCAAGCCCGAAAGTGTTTTTATGATTCATAATGGATTGTAAAAGCAAAGTAGCAGTTTGCTGAAAACAAGTTGTTCTTTGACAGTATTGAATACTGAGTGCAGTTCAGTTAATAAAACTGTTGTTCTGGTGCTCATTGCAAACAAGCCAGAAAGTGGTTTTCTGTGTTCTAACTGTTAGTATAAACAAATATGCAGTCTGCTGGAAACAAGCTGTACTCTGACAGTCTTTCTTATGAAGCGCAGTTCAGCTAATAAAACTCTTTCTGCCTTTCATTACAAGCAAGCCCGAAAGTGTTTTTATGCTTCATAATGGATTGTAAAAGCCAAGTAGCAGTTTGCTGAAAACAAGTTGTTCTTTGACAGTCTTGAATACTGAGTGCAGTTCAGTTAATAAAACTGTCGTTCTGGTACTCATTGCAAACAAGCCAGAAAGTGGTTTTCTGTGTTCCAACTGTTAGGATAAACAAATATGCAGTCTGCTGAAAGCAAGCTGTTCTTTGATAATCTTTCTTATGAAGCGCAGTTCAGCTAATAAAACTCTTTCTGCCTTTCATTGCAAGCAAGCCCGAAAGTGTTTTTATGCTTCATAATGGATTGTAAAAGCAAAGTAGCAGTTTGCTGAAAACAAGTTGTTCTTTGACAGTCTTGAATACTGAGTGCAGTTCAGTTAATAAAACTGTCGTTCTGGTGCCCATTGCAAACAAGCCAGAAAGTGATTTTTTGTGTTCCAACTGTTAGTATAAACCAATATGCAGTCTGCTGAAAGCAAGCTGTTCTTTGATAGTCTTTCTTATGCAGCGCAGTTCAGCTAATAAAACTCTTTCTGCCTTTCATTGCAAGCAAGCCCGAAAGTGTTTTTATGCTTCATAATGGATTGTAAAAGCCAAGTAGCAGTTTGCTGAAAACAAGTTGTTCTTTGACAGTATTGAATACTGAGTGCAGTTCAGTTAATAAAACTGTCTTTCTGGTGCTCATTGCAAACAAGCCAGAAAGTGGTTTTCTGTGTTCCAACTGTTAGTATAAACAAATATGCAGTCTGCTGGAAACAAGCTGTACTCTGACAGTCTTTCTTATGGAGCGCAGTTCAGCTAATAAAACTCTTTCTGCCTTTCATTGCAAGCAAGCCCGAAAGTGTTTTTATGCTTCATAATGGATTGTAAAAGCCAAGTAGCAGTTTGCTGAAAACAAGTTGTTCTTTGACAGTATTGAATACTGAGTGCAGTTCAGTTAATAAAACTGTCTTTCTGGTGCTCATTGCAAACAAGCCAGAAAGTGGTTTTCTGTGTTCCAACTGTTAGTATAAACAAATATGCAGTCTGCTGAAAGCAAGCTGTTCTTTGATAGTCTTTCTTATGCAGCGCAGTTCAGCTAATAAAACTCTTTCTGCCTTTCATTGCAAGCAAGCCCGAAAGTGTTTTTATGCTTCATAATGGATTGTAAAAGCCAAGTAGCAGTTTGCTGAAAACAAGTTGTTCTTTGACAGTCTTGAATACTGAGTGCAGTTCAGTTAATAAAACTGTCTTTCTGGTGCTCATTGCAAACAAGCCAGAAAGTGTTTTTCTGTGTTCCAATTGTTAGTATAAACAAATATGCAGTCTGCTGAAAGCAAGCTGTTCTTTGATAGTCTTTCTTATGGAGCGCAGTTCAGCTAATAAAACTCTTTCTGCCTTTCATTGCAAGCAAGCCCGAAAGTGTTTTCATGCTTCATAATGGATTGTAAAAGCAAAGTAGCAGTTTGCTGAAAACAAGTTGTTCTTTGACAGTCTTGAATACTGAGTGCAGTTCAGTTAATAAAACTGTCGTTCTGGTGCTCATTGCAAACAAGCCAGAAAGTGATTTTTTGTGTTCCAACTGTTAGTATAAACCAATATGCAGTCTGCTGAAAGCAAGCTGTTCTTTGATAGTCTTTCTTATGCAGCGCAGTTCAGCTAATAAAACTCTTTCTGCCTTTCAGTGCAAGCAAGCCCGAAAGTGTTTTTATGCTTCATAATGGATTGTAAAAGCCAAGTAGCAGTTTGCTGAAAACAAGTTGTTCTTTGACAGTATTGAATACTGAGTGCAGTTCAGTTAATAAAACTGTCTTTCTGGTGCTCATTGCAAACAAGCCAGAAAGTGGTTTTCTGTGTTCCAACTGTTAGTATAAACAAATATGCAGTCTGCTGGAAACAAGCTGTACTCTGACAGTCTTTCTTATGAAGCGCAGTTCAGCTAATAAAACTCTTTCTGCCTTTCATTACAAGCAAGCCCGAAAGTGTTTTTATGCTTCATAATGGATTGTAAAAGCCAAGTAGCAGTTTGCTGAAAACAAGTTGTTCTTTGACAGTATTGAATACTGAGTGCAGTTCAGTTAATAAAACTGTCTTTCTGGTGCTCATTGCAAACAAGCCAGAAAGTGGTTTTCTGTGTTCCAACTGTTAGTATAAACAAATATGCAGTCTGCTGGAAACAAGCTGTACTCTGACAGTCTTTCTTATGAAGCGCAGTTCAGCTAATAAAACTCTTTCTGCCTTTCATTGCAAGCAAGCCCGAAAGTGTTTTTATGATTCATAATGGATTGTAAAAGCAAAGTAGCAGTTTGCTGAAAACAAGTTGTTCTTTGACAGTATTGAATACTGAGTGCAGTTCAGTTAATAAAACTGTTGTTCTGGTGCTCATTGCAAATAAGCCAGAAAGTGGTTTTCTGTGTTCCAACTGTTAGTATAAACAAATATGCAGTCTGCTGGAAACAAGCTGTACTCTGACAGTCTTTCTTATGAAGCGCAGTTCAGCTAATAAAACTCTTTCTGCCTTTCATTACAAGCAAGCCCGAAAGTGTTTTTATGCTTCATAATGGATTGTAAAAGCCAAGTAGCAGTTTGCTGAAAACAAGTTGTTCTTTGACAGTCTTGAATACTGAGTGCAGTTCAGTTAATAAAACTGTCGTTCTGGTACTCATTGCAAACAAGCCAGAAAGTGGTTTTCTGTGTTCCAACTGTTAGGATAAACAAATATGCAGTCTGCTGAAAGCAAGCTGTTCTTTGATAATCTTTCTTATGAAGCGCAGTTCAGCTAATAAAACTCTTTCTGCCTTTCATTGCAAGCAAGCCCGAAAGTGTTTTTATGCTTCATAATGGATTGTAAAAGCAAAGTAGCAGTTTGCTGAAAACAAGTTGTTCTTTGACAGTCTTGAATACTGAGTGCAGTTCAGTTAATAAAACTGTCGTTCTGGTGCCCATTGCAAACAAGCCAGAAAGTGATTTTTTGTGTTCCAACTGTTAGTATAAACCAATATGCAGTCTGCTGAAAGCAAGCTGTTCTTTGATAGTCTTTCTTATGCAGCGCAGTTCAGCTAATAAAACTCTTTCTGCCTTTCATTGCAAGCAAGCCCGAAAGTGTTTTTATGCTTCATAATGGATTGTAAAAGCCAAGTAGCAGTTTGCTGAAAACAAGTTGTTCTTTGACAGTATTGAATACTGAGTGCAGTTCAGTTAATAAAACTGTCTTTCTGGTGCTCATTGCAAACAAGCCAGAAAGTGGTTTTCTGTGTTCCAACTGTTAGTATAAACAAAAATGCAGTCTGCTGGAAACAAGCTGTACTCTGACAGTCTTTCTTATGGAGCGCAGTTCAGCTAATAAAACTCTTTCTGCCTTTCATTGCAAGCAAGCCCGAAAGTGTTTTTATGCTTCATAATGGATTGTAAAAGCCAAGTAGCAGTTTGCTGAAAACAAGTTGTTCTTTGACAGTATTGAATACTGAGTGCAGTTCAGTTAATAAAACTGTCTTTCTGGTGCTCATTGCAAACAAGCCAGAAAGTGGTTTTCTGTGTTCCAACTGTTAGTATAAACAAATATGCAGTCTGCTGAAAGCAAGCTGTTCTTTGATAGTCTTTCTTATGCAGCGCAGTTCAGCTAATAAAACTCTTTCTGCCTTTCATTGCAAGCAAGCCCGAAAGTGTTTTTATGCTTCATAATGGATTGTAAAAGCCAAGTAGCAGTTTGCTGAAAACAAGTTGTTCTTTGACAATCTTGAATACTGAGTGCAGTTCAGTTAATAAAACTGTCTTTCTGGTGCTCATTGCAAACAAGCCAGAAAGTGTTTTTCTGTGTTCCAATTGTTAGTATAAACAAATATGCAGTCTGCTGAAAGCAAGCTGTTCTTTGATAGTCTTTCTTATGGAGCGCAGTTCAGCTAATAAAACTCTTTCTGCCTTTCATTGCAAGCAAGCCCGAAAGTGTTTTCATGCTTCATAATGGATTGTAAAAGCAAAGTAGCAGTTTGCTGAAAACAAGTTGTTCTTTGACAGTCTTGAATACTGAGTGCAGTTCAGTTAATAAAACTGTCGTTCTGGTGCTCATTGCAAACAAGCCAGAAAGTGATTTTTTGTGTTCCAACTGTTAGTATAAACCAATATGCAGTCTGCTGAAAGCAAGCTGTTCTTTGATAGTCTTTCTTATGCAGCGCAGTTCAGCTAATAAAACTCTTTCTGCCTTTCAGTGCAAGCAAGCCCGAAAGTGTTTTTATGCTTCATAATGGATTGTAAAAGCAAAGTAGCAGTTTGCTGAAAACAAGTTGTTCTTTGACAGTATTGAATACTGAGTGCAGTTCAGTTAATAAAACTGTCGTTCTGGTGCTCATTGCAAACAAGCCAGAAAGTGATTTTCTGTGTTCTACTCCTCTGTATAAGAAAAGATGCATTTTGCTGGAAATAAGCTGTACTCTGACAGTCTTTCTTATGGAGTGTAGTTCAGTCAATAAAACTCTTTCTGCCTTTCATTGCAAGCAAGCCCGAAAGTGTTTTTATGCTTCATAATGGATTGTAAAAGCCAAGTAGCAGTTTGCTGAAAACAAGTTGTTCTTTGACAGTCTTGAATACTGAGTGCAGTTCAGTTAATAAAACTGTCTTTCTGGTGCTCATTGCAAACAAGCCAGAAAGTGTTTTTCTGTGTTCCAATTGTTAGTATAAACAAATATGCAGTCTGCTGAAAGCAAGCTGTTCTTTGATAGTCTTTCTTATGGAGCGCAGTTCAGCTAATAAAACTCTTTCTGCCTTTCATTGCAAGCAAGCCCGAAAGTGTTTTCATGCTTCATAATGGATTGTAAAAGCAAAGTAGCAGTTTGCTGAAAACAAGTTGTTCTTTGACAGTCTTGAATACTGAGTGCAGTTCAGTTAATAAAACTGTCTTTCTGGTGCTCATTGCAAACAAGCCAGAAAGTGGTTTTCTGTGTTCCAACTGATAGTATAAACAAATATGCAGTCTGCTGAAAGCAAGCTGTTCTTTGATAGTCTTTCTTATGCAGCGCAGTTCAGCTAATAAAACTCTTTCTGCCTTTTATTGCAAGCAAGCCCGAAAGTGTTTTTATGCTTCATAATGGATTGTAAAAGCAAAGTAGCAGTTTGCTGAAAACAAGTTGTTCTTTGACAGTATTGAATACTGAGTGCAGTTCAGTTAATAAAACTGTCTTTCTGGTGCTCATTGCAAACAAGCCAGAAAGTGGTTTTCTGTGTTCCAACTGTTAGTATAAACAAATATGCAGTCTGCTGAAAGCAAGCTGTTCTTTGATAGTCTTTCTTATGCAGCGCAGTTCAGCTAATAAAACTCTTTCTGCCTTTCATTGCAAGCAAGCCCGAAAGTGTTTTTATGCTTCATAATGGATTGTAAAAGCCAAGTAGCAGTTTGCTGAAAACAAGTTGTTCTTTGACAGTATTGAATACTGAGTGCAGTTAAGTTAATAAAACTGTATTTCTGGTGCTCATTGCAAACAAGCCAGAAAGTGTTTTTCTGTGTTCCAATTGTTAGTATAAACAAATATGCAGTCTGCTGGAAACAAGCTGTACTCTGACAGTCTTTCTTATGGAGCGCAGTTCAGCTAATAAAACTCTTTCTGCCTTTCATTGCAAGCAAGCCCGAAAGTGTTTTTATGCTTCATAATGGATTGTAAAAGCCAAGTAGCAGTTTGCTGAAAACAAGTTGTTCTTTGACAGTATTGAATACTGAGTGCAGTTAAGTTAATAAAACTGTCTTTCTGGTGCTCATTGCAAACAAGCCAGAAAGTGTTTTTCTGTGTTCCAATTGTTAGTATAAACAAATATGCAGTCTGCTGGAAACAATCTGTACTCTGACAGTCTTTCTTATGGAGCGCAGTTCAGCTAATAAAACTCTTTCTGCCTTTCATTGCAAGCAAGCCCGAAAGTGTTTTTATGCTTCATAATGGATTGTAAAAGCCAAGTAGCAGTTTGCTGAAAACAAGTTGTTCTTTGACAGTATTGAATACTGAGTGCAGTTCAGTTAATAAAACTGTCTTTCTGGTGCTCATTGCAAACAAGCCAGAAAGTGGTTTTCTGTGTTCCAACTGTTAGTATAAACAAATATGCAGTCTGCTGAAAGCAAGCTGTTCTTTGATAGTCTTCCTTATAGAGTGCAGTTCAGCTAATAAAACTCTTTCTGCCTTTCATTGTAAGCAAGCCCGAAAGTGTTTTTATGCTTCATAATGGATTGTAAAAGCAAAGTAGCAGTTTGCTGAAAACAAGTTTTTCTTTGACAGTATTGAATACTGAGTGCAGTTCAGTTAATAAAACTGTCGTTCTGGTGCTCATTGCAAACAAGCCAGAAAGTGATTTTCTGTGTTCTACTCCTCTGTATAAGAAAAGATGCATTTTGCTGGAAATAAGCTGTACTCTGACAGTCTTTCTTATGGAGTGTAGTTCAGTTAATAAAACTCTTTCTGCCTTTCATTGCAAGCAAGCCCGAAAGTGTTTTTATGCTTCATAATGGATTGTAAAAGCCAAGTAGCAGTTTGCTGAAAACAAGTTGTTCTTTGACAGTCTTGAATACTGAGTGCAGTTCAGTTAATAAAACTGTCTTTCTGGTGCTCATTGCAAACAAGCCAGAAAGTGTTTTTCTGTGTTCCAATTGTTAGTATAAACAAATATGCAGTCTGCTGAAAGCAAGCTGTTCTTTGATAGTCTTTCTTATGGAGCGCAGTTCAGCTAATAAAACTCTTTCTGCCTTTCATTGCAAGCAAGCCCGAAAGTGTTTTCATGCTTCATAATGGATTGTAAAAGCAAAGTAGCAGTTTGCTGAAAACAAGTTGTTCTTTGACAGTCTTGAATACTGAGTGCAGTTCAGTTAATAAAACTGTCTTTCTGGTGCTCATTGCAAACAAGCCAGAAAGTGGTTTTCTGTGTTCCAACTGTTAGTATAAACAAATATGCAGTCTGCTTAAAGCAAGCTGTTCTTTGATAGTCTTTCTTATGCAGCGCAGTTCAGCTAATAAAACTCTTTCTGCCTTTCATTGCAAGCAAGCCCGAAAGTGTTTTTATGCTTCATAATGGATTGTAAAAGCAAAGTAGCAGTTTGCTGAAAACAAGTTGTTCTTTGACAGTATTGAATACTGAGTGCAGTTCAGTTAATAAAACTGTCTTTCTGGTGCTCATTGCAAACAAGCCAGAAAGTGATTTTCTGTGTTCTACTCATCCGTATAAGAAAAGATGCATTTTGCTGGAAATAAGCTGTACTCTGACAGTCTTTCTTATGGAGTGTAGTTCAGTTAATAAAACTCTTTCTGCCTTTCATTGCAAGCAAGCCCGAAAGTGTTTTCATGCTTCATAATGGATTGTAAAAGCAAAGTAGCAGTTTGCTGAAAACAAGTTGTTCTTTGACAGTCTTGAATACTGAGTGCAGTTCAGTTAATAAAACTGTCATTCTGGTGCTCATTGCAAACAAGCCAGAAAGTGATTTTTTGTGTTCCAACTGTTAGTATAAACCAATATGCAGTCTGCTGAAAGCAAGCTGTTCTTTGATAGTCTTTCTTATGCAGCGCAGTTCAGCTAATAAAACTTTTTCTGCCTTTCATTGCAAGCAAGCCCGAAAGTGTTTTTATGCTTCATAATGGATTGTAAAAGCCAAGTAACAGTTTGCTGAAAACAAGTTGTTCTTTGACAGTATTGAATACTGAGTGCAGTTCAGTTAATAAAACTGTCTTTCTGGTGCTCATTGCAAACAAGCCAGAAAGGGGTTTTCTGTGTTCCAACTGTTAGTATAAACAAATATGCAGTCTGCTGGAAACAAGCTGTACTCTGACAGTCTTTCTTATGGAGCGCAGTTCAGCTAATAAAACTCTTTCTGCCTTTCATTGCAAGCAAGCCCGAAAGTGTTTTTATGCTTCATAATGGATTGTAAAAGCCAAGTAGCAGTTTGCTGAAAACAAGTTGTTCATTTGACAGTATTGAATACTGAGTGCAGTTCAGTTAATAAAACTGTCTTTCTGGTGCTCATTGCAAACAAGCCAGAAAGTGTTTTTCTGTGTTCTACTTGTTAGTATAAACAAATATGCAGTCTGCTGGAAACAAGCTGTACTCTGACAGTCTTTCTTATGAAGCGCAGTTCAGCTAATAAAACTCTTTCTGCCTTTCATTGCAAGCAAGCCCGAAAGTGTTTTTATGCTTCATAATGGATTGTAAAAGCCAAGTAGCAGTTTGCTGAAAACAAGTTGTTCTTTGACAGTCTTGAATACTGAGTGCAGTTCAGTTAATAAAACTGTCTTTCTGGTGCTCATTGCAAACAAGCCAGAAAGTGTTTTTCTGTGTTCCAATTGTTAGTATAAACAAATATGCAGTCTGCTGAAAGCAAGCTGTTCTTTGATAGACTTTCTTATGGAGCGCAGTTCAGCTAATAAAACTCTTTCTGCCTTTCATTGCAAGCAAGCCCGAAAGTGTTTTTATGCTTCATAATGGATTGTAAAAGCCAAGTAGCAGTTTGCTGAAAACAAGTTGTTCTTTGACAGTCTTGAATACTGAGTGCAGTTCAGTTAATAAAACTGTCTTTCTGGTGCTCATTGCAAACAAGCCAGAAAGTGTTTTTCTGTGTTCCAATTGTTAGTATAAACAAATATGCAGTCTGCTGAAAGCAAGCTGTTCTTTGATAGTCTTTCTTATGGAGCGCAGTTCAGCTAATAAAACTCTTTCTGCCTTTCATTGCAAGCAAGCCCGAAAGTGTTTTTATGCTTCATAATGGATTGTAAAAGGAAAGATGCAGTTTGCTGAAAACAAGTTGTTCTTTGACAGTCTTGAATACTGAGTGCAGTTCAGCTAATAAAGCTCTTTCTGCCTTTCATTGCAAGCAAGCCCGAAAGTGTTTTAATGCTTCATAATGGATTGTAAAAGGAAAGATGCAGTTTGCTGAAAACAAGTTGTTCTTTGACAGTCTTGAATACTGATTGCAGTTCAGTTAATAAAACTGTCTTCCTGGTGCTCATTGCAAACAAGCCAGAAAGTGTTTTTCTGTGTTCCAATTGTTAATATAAACAAATATGCAATCTGCTGGAAACAAGCTGTATTCTGACAGTTTTTCTTATGGAGCGCAGTTCAGCTAATAAAACTCTTTCTGCCTTTCATTGCAAGCAAGCCCGAAAGTGTTTTTATGCTTCATAATGGATTGTAAAAGCAAAGTAGCAGTTTGCTGAAAACAAGTTGTTCTTTGACAGTCTTGAATACTGAGTGCAGTTCAGTTAATAAAACTGTCTTTCTGGTGCTCATTGCAAACAAGCCAGAAAGTGTTTTTCTGTGTTCCAATTGTTAGTATAAACAAATATGCAGTCTGCTGAAAGCAAGACTTTCTTTGATAGTCTTTCTTATGGAGCGCAGTTCAGCTAATAAAACTCTTTCTGCCTTTCATTGCAAGCAAGCCCGAAAGTGTTTTTATGCTTCATAATGGATTGTAAAAGCCAAGTAGCAGTTTGCTGAAAACAAGTTGTTCTTTGACAGTATTGAATACTGAGTGCAGTTCAGTTAATAAAACTGTCTTTCTGGTGCTCATTGCAAACAAGCCAGAAAGTGGTTTTCTGTGTTCCAACTGTTAGTATAAACAAATATGCAGTCTGCTGAAAGCAAGCTGTTCTTTGATAGTCTTTCTTATGCAGCCCAGTTCAGCTAATAAAACTCTTTCTGCCTTTCATTGCAAGCAAGCCCGAAAGTGTTTTTATGCTTCATAATGGATTGTAAAAGCCAAGTAGCAGTTTGCTGAAAACAAGTTGTTCTTTGACAGTATTGAATACTGAGTGCAGTTCAGTTAATAAAACTGTCTTTCTGGTGCTCATTGCAAACAAGCCAGAAAGTGGTTTTCTGTGTTCTACTCATCTGTATAAGAAAAGATGCATTTTGCTGGAAATAAGCTGTACTCTGACAGTCTTTCTTATGGAGTGTAGTTCAGTTAATAAAACTCTTTCTGCCTTTCATTGCAAGCAAGCCCGAAAGTGTTTTTATGCTTCATAATGGATTGTAAAAGCCAAGTAGCAGTTTGCTGAAAACAAGTTGTTCTTTGACAGTCTTGAATACTGAGTGCAGTTCAGTTAATAAAACTGTCTTTCTGGTGCTCATTGCAAACAAGCCAGAAAGTGTTTTTCTGTGTTCCAATTGTTAGTATAAACAAATATGCAGTCTGCTGAAAGCAAGCTGTTCTTTGATAGTCTTTTTTATGGAGCGCAGTTCAGCTAATAAAACTCTTTCTTCCTTTCATTGCAAGCAAGCCCGAAAGTGTTTTTATGCTTCATAATAGATTGCAAAAGTAAAGATGCAGTCTGCTGAAAGCAAGCTGTTCTTTGATAGTCTTTCTTATGGAGCGCAGTTCAGCTAATAAAACTCTTTCTGCCTTTCATTGCAAGCAAGCCCGAAAGTGTTTTTATGCTTCATAATAGATTGTAAAAGCAAAGATGCAGTCTGCTGAAAGCAAGCTGATCTTTGATAGTCTTTCTTATGGAGCGCAGTTCAGCTAATAAAACTCTTTCTGCCTTTCATTGCAAGCAAGCCCGAAAGTGTTTTTATGCTTCATAATGGATTGTAAAAGCAAAGATGCAGTTTGCTGAAAACAAGTTGTTCTTTGACAGTCTTGAATACTGAGTGCAGTTCAGTTAATAAAACTGTCTTTCTGGTGCTCATTGCAAAGAAGCCCGAAAGTGTTTTTCTGTGTTCTACTTGTTAGTATAAACAAATATGCAGTCTGCTGAAAGCAAGCTGTTCCTTGATAGTCTTTCTTATGGAGCGCAGTTCAGCTAATAAAACTCTTTCTGCCTTTCATTGCAAGCAAGCCCGAAAGTGTTTTTATGCTTCATAATGGATTGTAAAAGCAAAGATGCAGTTTGCTGAAAAGAAGTTGTTCTTTGACAGTCTTGAATACTGAGTGCAGTTCAGTTAATAAAACTGTCTTTCTGGTGTTCATTGCAAGCAAGCCCGAAAGTGTTTTTATGCTTCATAATGGATTGTAAAAGCAAAGATGCAGTTTGCTGAAAACAAGTTGTTCTTTGACAGTCTTGAATACTGAGTGCAGTTCAGTTAATAAAACTGTCTTTCTGGTGCTCATTGCAAAGAAGCCAGAAAGTGTTTTTCTGTGTTCCACTTGTTAGTATAAACAAATATGCAGTCTGCTGAAAGCAAGCTGTTCCTTGATAGTCTTTCTTATGGAGCGCAGTTCAGCTAATAAAACTCTTTCTGCCTTTCATTGCAAGCAAGCCCGAAAGTGTTTTTATGCTTCATAATAGATTGTAAAAGCAAAGATGCAGTCTGCTGAAAGCAAGCTGTTCTTTGATAGTCTTTCTTATGGAGCGCAGTTCAGCTAATAAAACTCTTTCTGCCTTTCATTGCAAGCAAGCCCGAAAGTGTTTTTATGCTTCATAATGGATTGTAAAAGCAAAGATGCAGTTTGCTGAAAAGAAGTTGTTCTTTGACAGTCTTGAATACTGAGTGCAGTTCAGTTAGTAAAACTGTCTTTCTGGTGCTCATTGCAAACAAGCCAGAAAGTGTTTTTCTGTGTTCCAATTGTTAGTATAAACAAATATGCAGTCTGCTGAAAGCAAGCTGTTCTTTGATAGTCTTTTTTATGGAGCGCAGTTCAGCTAATAAAACTCTTTCTTCCTTTCATTGCAAGCAAGGCCGAAAGTGTTTTTATGCTTCATAATAGATTGCAAAAGTAAAGATGCAGTCTGCTGAAAGCAAGCTGTTCTTTGATAGTCTTTCTTATGGAGCGCAGTTCAGCTAATAAAACTCTTTCTGCCTTTCATTGCAAGCAAGCCCGAAAGTGTTTTTATGCTTCATAATAGATTGTAAAAGCAAAGATGCAGTCTGCTGAAAGCAAGCTGATCTTTGATAGTCTTTCTTATGGAGCGCAGTTCAGCTAATAAAACTCTTTCTGCCTTTCATTGCAAGCAAGCCCGAAAGTGTTTTTATGCTTCATAATGGATTGTAAAAGCAAAGATGCAGTTTGCTGAAAACAAGTTGTTCTTTGACAGTCTTGAATACTGAGTGCAGTTCAGTTAATAAAACTGTCTTTCTGGTGCTCATTGCAAAGAAGCCCGAAAGTGTTTTTCTGTGTTCTACTTGTTAGTATAAACAAATATGCAGTCTGCTGAAAGCAAGCTGTTCCTTGATAGTCTTTCTTATGGAGCGCAGTTCAGCTAATAAAACTCTTTCTGCCTTTCATTGCAAGCAAGCCCGAAAGTGTTTTTATGCTTCATAATGGATTGTAAAAGCAAAGATGCAGTTTGCTGAAAAGAAGTTGTTCTTTGACAGTCTTGAATACTGAGTGCAGTTCAGTTAATAAAACTGTCTTTCTGGTGTTCATTGCAAGCAAGCCCGAAAGTGTTTTTATGCTTCATAATGGATTGTAAAAGCAAAGATGCAGTTTGCTGAAAACAAGTTGTTCTTTGACAGTCTTGAATACTGAGTGCAGTTCAGTTAATAAAACTGTCTTTCTGGTGCTCATTGCAAAGAAGCCAGAAAGTGTTTTTCTGTGTTCCACTTGTTAGTATAAACAAATATGCAGTCTGCTGAAAGCAAGCTGTTCCTTGATAGTCTTTCTTATGGAGCGCAGTTCAGCTAATAAAACTCTTTCTGCCTTTCATTGCAAGCAAGCCCGAAAGTGTTTTTATGCTTCATAATAGATTGTAAAAGCAAAGATGCAGTCTGCTGAAAGCAAGCTGTTCTTTGATAGTCTTTCTTATGGAGCGCAGTTCAGCTAATAAAACTCTTTCTGCCTTTCATTGCAAGCAAGCCCGAAAGTGTTTTTATGCTTCATAATGGATTGTAAAAGCAAAGATGCAGTTTGCTGAAAAGAAGTTGTTCTTTGACAGTCTTGAATACTGAGTGCAGTTCAGTTAGTAAAACTGTCTTTCTGGTGCTCATTGCAAACAAGCCAGAAAGTGTTTTTCTGTGTTCTACTTGTTAGTATAAACAAATATGCAGTCTGCTGAAAGCAAGCTCTTCTTTGATAGTCTTTCTTATGGAGCGCAGTTCAGCTAATAAAACTCTTTCTGCCTTTCATTGCAAGCAAGCCCGAAAGTGTTTTTATGCTTCATAATAGATTGCAAAAGTAAAGATGCAGTCTGCTGAAAGCAAGCTGTTCTTTGATAGTCTTTCTTATGGAGCGCAGTTCAGCTAATAAAACTCTTTCTGCCTTTCATTGCAAGCAAGCCCGAAAGTGTTTTTATGCTTCATAATAGATTGTAAAAGCAAAGATGCAGTCTGCTGAAAGCAAGCTGTTCTTTGATAGTCTTTCTTATGGAGCGCAGTTCAGCTAATAAAACTCTTTCTGCCTTTCATTGCAAGCAAGCCAGAAAGTGTTTTTATGCTTCATAATGGATTGTAAAAGCAAAGATGCAGTTTGCTGAAAACAAGTTGTTCTTTGACAGTCTTGAATACTGAGTGCAGTTCAGTTAATAAAACTGTCTTTCTGGTGCTCATTGCATTCAAGCCCGAAAGTGTTTTTATGCTTCATAATGGATTGTAAAAGCAAAGATGCAGTTTGCTGAAAACAAGTTGTTCTTTGACAGTCTTGAATACTGAGTGCAGTTCAGTTAATAAAACTGTCTTTCTGGTGCTCTTTGCAAGCAAGCCCGAAAGTGTTTTTATGCTTCATAATGGATTGTAAAAGCAAAGATGCAGTTTGCTGAAAACAAGTTGTTCTTTGACAGTCTTGAATACTGAGTGCAGTTCAGTTAATAAAACTGTCTTTCTGGTGCTCATTGCAAAGAAGCCAGAAAGTGTTTTTCTGTGTTCTACTTGTTAGTATAAACAAATATGCAGTCTGCTGAAAGCAAGCTGTTCCTTGATAGTCTTTCTTATGGAGCGCAGTTCAGCTAATAAAACTCTTTCTTCCTTTCATTGCAAGCAAGCCCGAAAGTGTTTTTATGCTTCATAATAGATTGCAAAAGTAAAGATGCAGTCTGCTGAAAGCAAGCTGTTCTTTGATAGTCTTTCTTATGGAGCGCAGTTCAGCTAATAAAACTCTTTCTGCCTTTCATTGCAAGCAAGCCCGAAAGTGTTTTTATGCTTCATAATAGATTGTAAAAGCAAAGATGCAGTCTGCTGAAAGCAAGCTGTTCTTTGATAGTCTTTCTTATGGAGCGCAGTTCAGCTAATAAAACTCTTTCTGCCTTTCATTGCAAGCAAGCCCGAAAGTGTTTTTATGCTTCATAATGGATTGTAAAAGCAAAGATGCAGTTTGCTGAAAACAAGTTGTTCTTTGACAGTCTTGAATACTGAGTGCAGTTCAGTTAATAAAACTGTCTTTCTGGTGCTCATTGCAAAGAAGCCCGAAAGTGTTTTTCTGTGTTCTACTTGTTAGTATAAACAAATATGCAGTCTGCTGAAAGCAAGCTGTTCCTTGATAGTCTTTCTTATGGAGCGCAGTTCAGCTAATAAAACTCTTTCTGCCTTTCATTGCAAGCAAGCCCGAAAGTGTTTTTATGCTTCATAATGGATTGTAAAAGCAAAGATGCAGTTTGCTGAAAAGAAGTTGTTCTTTGACAGTCTTGAATACTGAGTGCAGTTCAGTTAATAAAACTGTCTTTCTGGTGTTCATTGCAAGCAAGCCCGAAAGTGTTTTTATGCTTCATAATGGATTGTAAAAGCAAAGATGCAGTTTGCTGAAAACAAGTTGTTCTTTGACAGTCTTGAATACTGAGTGCAGTTCAGTTAATAAAACTGTCTTTCTGGTGCTCATTGCAAAGAAGCCAGAAAGTGTTTTTCTGTGTTCTACTTGTTAGTATAAACAAATATGCAGTCTGCTGAAAGCAAGCTGTACCTTGATAGTCTTTCTTATGGAGCGCAGTTCAGCTAATAAAACTCTTTCTGCCTTTCATTGCAAGCAAGCCCGAAAGTGTTTTTATGCTTCATAATAGATTGTAAAAGCAAAGATGCAGTCTGCTGAAAGCAAGCTGTTCTTTGATAGTCTTTCTTATGGAGCGCAGTTCAGCTAATAAAACTCTTTCTGCCTTTCATTGCAAGCAAGCCCGAAAGTGTTTTTATGCTTCATAATGGATTGTAAAAGCAAAGATGCAGTTTGCTGAAAACAAGTTGTTCTTTGACAGTCTTGAATACTGAGTGCAGTTCAGTTAATAAAACTGTCTTTCTGGTGCTCATTGCATTCAAGCCCGAAAGTGTTTTTATGCTTCATAATGGATTGTAAAAGCAAAGATGCAGTTTGCTGAAAAGAAGTTGTTCTTTGACAGTCTTGAATACTGAGTGCAGTTCAGTTAATAAAACTGTCTTTCTGGTGCTCATTGCAAGCAAGCCCGAAAGTGTTTTTATGCTTCATAATGGATTGTAAAAGCAAAGATGCAGTTTGCTGAAAACAAGTTGTTCTTTGACAGTCTTGAATACTGAGTGCAGTTCAGTTAATAAAACTGTCTTTCTGGTGCTCATTGCAAAGAAGCCAGAAAGTGTTTTTCTGTGTTCTACTTGTTAGTATAAACAAATATGCAGTCAGCTGAAAGCGAGCTGTTCTTTGATAGTCTTTCTTATGGAGCGCAGTTCAGCTAATAAAACTCTTTCTGCCTTTCATTGCAAGCAAGCCCGAAAGTGTTTTTATGCTTCATAATGGATTGTAAAAGCAAAGATGCAGTTTGCTGAAAAGAAGTTGTTCTTTGACAGTCTTGAATACTGAGTGCAGTTCAGTTAATAAAACTGTCTTTCTGGTGCTCATTGCAAGCAAGCCCGAAAGTGTTTTTATGCTTCATAATGGATTGTAAAAGCAAAGATGCAGTTTGCTGAAAACAAGTTGTTCTTTGACAGTCTTGAATACTGAGTGCAGTTCAGTTAATAAAACTGTCTTTCTGGTGCTCATTGCAAAGAAGCCAGAAAGTGTTTTTCTGTGTTCCACTTGTTAGTATAAACAAATATGCAGTCTGCTGAAAGCAAGCTGTTCCTTGATAGTCTTTCTTATGGAGCGCAGTTCAGCTAATAAAACTCTTTCTTCCTTTCATTGCAAGCAAGCCCGAAAGTGTTTTTATGCTTCATAATAGATTGCAAAAGTAAAGATGCAGTCTGCTGAAAGCAAGCTGTTCTTTGTTAGTCTTTCTTATGGAGCGCAGTTCAGCTAATAAAACTCTTTCTGCCTTTCATTGCAAGCAAGCCCGAAAGTGTTTTTATGCTTCATAATAGATTGTAAAAGCAAAGATGCAGTCTGCTGAAAGCAAGCTGTTCTTTGATAGTCTTTCTTATGGAGCGCAGTTCAGCTAATAAAACTCTTTCTGCCTTTCATTGCAAGCAAGCCCGAAAGTGTTTTTATGCTTCATAATGGATTGTAAAAGCAAAGATGCAGTTTGCTGAAAACAAGTTGTTCTTTGACAGTCTTGAATACTGAGTGCAGTTCAGTTAATAAAACTGTCTTTCTGGTGCTCATTGCATTCAAGCCCGAAAGTGTTTTTATGCTTCATAATGGATTGTAAAAGCAAAGATGCAGTTTGCTGAAAACAAGTTGTTCTTTGACAGTCTTGAATACTGAGTGCAGTTCAGTTAATAAAACTGTCTTTCTGGTGCTCATTGCAAGCAAGCCCGAAAGTGTTTTTATGCTTCATAATGGATTGTAAAAGCAAAGATGCAGTTTGCTGAAAACAAGTTGTTCTTTGACAGTCTTGAATACTGAGTGCAGTTCAGTTAATAAAACTGTTTTTCTGGTGCTCATTGTAAAGAAGCCAGAAAGTGTTTTTCTGTGTTCTACTTGTTAGTATAAACAAATATGCAGTCTGCTGAAAGCGAGCTGTTCTTTGATAGTCTTTCTTATGGAGCGCAGTTCAGCTAATAAAACTCTTTCTGCCTTTCATTGCAAGCAAGCCCGAAAGTGTTTTTATGCTTCATAATGGATTGTAAAAGCAAAGATGCAGTTTGCTGAAAAGAAGTTGTTCTTTGACAGTCTTGAATACTGAGTGCAGTTCAGTTAATAAAACTGTCTTTCTGGTGCTCATTGCAAAGAAGCCAGAAAGTGTTTTTCTGTGTTCTACTTGTTAGTATAAACAAATATGCAGTCTGCTGAAAGCAAGCTGTTCCTTGATAGTCTTTCTTATGGAGCGCAGTTCAGCTAATAAAACTCTTTCTTCCTTTCATTGCAAGCAAGCCCGAAAGTGTTTTTATGCTTCATAATAGATTGCAAAAGTAAAGATGCAGTCTGCTGAAAGCAAGCTGTTCTTTGATAGTCTTTCTTATGGAGCGCAGTTCAGCTAATAAAACTCTTTCTTCCTTTCATTGCAAGCAAGCCCGAAAGTGTTTTTATGCTTCATAATAGATTGCAAAAGTAAAGATGTAGTCTGCTGAAAGCAAGCTGTTCTTTGATAGTCTTTCTTATGGAGCGCAGTTCAGCTAATAAAACTCTTTCTTCCTTTCATTGCAAGCAAGCCCGAAAGTGTTTTTATGCTTCATAATAGATTGCAAAAGTAAAGATGCAGTCTGCTGAAAGCAAGCTGTTCTTTGATAGTCTTTCTTATGGAGCGCAGTTCAGCTAATAAAACTCTTTCTGCCTTTCATTGCAAGCAAGCCCGAAAGTGTTTTTATGCTTCATAATAGATTGTAAAAGCAAAGATGCAGTCTGCTGAAAGCAAGCTGTTCTTTGATAGTCTTTCTTATGGAGCGCAGTTCAGTTAATAAAACTCTTTCTGCCTTTCATTGCAAGCAAGCCCGAAAGTGTTTTTATGCTTCATAATGGATTGTAAAAGCAAAGATGCAGTTTGCTGAAAAGAAGTTGTTCTTTGACAGTCTTGAATACTGAGTGCAGTTCAGTTAATAAAACTGTCTTTCTGGTGTTCATTGCAAGCAAGCCCGAAAGTGTTTTTATGCTTCATAATGGATTGTAAAAGCAAAGATGCAGTTTGCTGAAAACAAGTTGTTCTTTGACAGTCTTGAATACTGAGTGCAGTTCAGTTAATAAAACTGTCTTTCTGGTGCTCATTGCAAACAAGCCAGAAAGTGTTTTTCTGTGTTCCACTTGTTAGTATAAACAAATATGCAGTCTGCTGAAAGCAAGCTGTTCCTTGATAGTCTTTCTTATGGAGCGCAGTTCAGCTAATAAAACTCTTTCTTCCTTTCATTGCAAGCAAGCCCGAAAGTGTTTTTATGCTTCATAATAGATTGCAAAAGTAAAGATGCAGTCTGCTGAAAGCAAGCTGTTCTTTGATAGTCTTTCTTATGGAGCGCAGTTCAGCTAATAAAACTCTTTCTGCCTTTCATTGCAAGCAAGCCCGAAAGTGTTTTTATGCTTCATAATAGATTGTAAAAGCAAAGATGCAGTCTGCTGAAAGCAAGCTGTTCTTTGATAGTTTTTCTTATGGAGCGCAGTTCAGCTAATAAAACTCTTTCTGCCTTTCATTGCAAGCAAGCCAGAAAGTGTTTTTATGCTTCATAATGGATTGTAAAAGCAAAGATGCAGTTTGCTGAAAACAAGTTGTTCTTTGACAGTCTTGAATACTGAGTGCAGTTCAGTTAATAAAACTGTCTTTCTGGTGCTCATTGCAAAGAAGCCCGAAAGTGTTTTTCTGTGTTCTACTTGTTAGTATAAACAAATATGCAGTCTGCTGAAAGCGAGCTGTTCTTTGATAGTCTTTCTTATGGAGCGCAGTTCAGCTAATAAAACTCTTTCTGCCTTTCATTGCAAGCAAGCCCGAAAGTGTTTTTATGCTTCATAATGGATTGTAAAAGCAAAGATGCAGTTTGCTGAAAACAAGTTGTTTTTTGACAGTCTTGAATACTGAGTGCAGTTCAGTTAATAAAACTGTCTTTCTGGTGCTCATTGCAAGCAAGCCCGAAAGTGTTTTTATGCTTCATAATGGATTGTAAAAGCAAAGATGCAGTTTGCTGAAAACAAGTTGTTCTTTGACAGTCTTGAATACTGAGTGCAGTTCAGTTAATAAAACTGTCTTTCTGGTGCTCATTGCAAAGAAGCCCGAAAGTGTTTTTCTGTGTTCTACTTGTTAGTATAAACAAATATGCAGTCTGCTGAAAGCGAGCTGTTCTTTGATAGTCTTTCTTATGGAGCGCAGTTCAGCTAATAAAACTCTTTCTGCCTTTCATTGCAAGCAAGCCCGAAAGTGTTTTTATGCTTCATAATGGATTGTAAAAGCAAAGATGCAGTTTGCTGAAAACAAGTTGTTCTTTGACAGTCTTGAATACTGAGTGCAGTTCAGTTAATAAAACTGTCTTTCTGGTGCTCATTGCAAGCAAGCCCGAAAGTGTTTTTATGCTTCATAATGGATTGTAGAAGCAAAGATGCAGTTTGCTGAAAACAAGTTGTTCTTTGACAGTCTTGAATACTGAGTGCAGTTCAGTTAATAAAACTGTCTTTCTGGTGCTCATTGCAAAGAAGCCAGAAAGTGTTTTTCTGTGTTCTACTTGTTAGTATAAACAAATATGCAGTCTGCTGAAAGCGAGCTGTTCTTTGATAGTCTTTCTTATGGAGCGCAGTTCAGCTAATAAAACTCTTTCTTCCTTTCATTGCAAGCAAGCCCGAAAGTGTTTTTATGCTTCATAATAGATTGCAAAAGTAAAGATGCAGTCTGCTGAAAGCAAGCTGTTCTTTGATAGTCTTTCTTATGGAGCGCAGTTCAGCTAATAAAACTCTTTCTGCCTTTCATTGCAAGCAAGCCCGAAAGTGTTTTTATGCTTCATAATGGATTGTAAAAGCAAAGATGCAGTTTGCTGATAACAAGTTGTTCTTTGACAGTCTTGAATACTGAGTGCAGTTCAGTTAATAAAACTGTCTTTCTGGTGCTCATTGCAAAGAAGCCAGAAAGTGTTTTTCTGTGTTCTACTTGTTAGTATAAACAAATATGCAGTCTGCTGAAAGCAAGCTGTTCTTTGATAGTCTTTCTTATGGAGCGCAGTTCAGCTAATAAAACTCTTTCTGCCTTTCATTGCAAGCAAGCCCGAAAGTGTTTTTATGCTTCATAATAGATTGTAAAAGCAAAGATGCAGTCTGCTGAAAGCAAGCTGTTCTTTGATAGTGTTTCTTATGGAGCGCAGTTCAGCTAATAAAACTCTTTCTGCCTTTCATTGCAAGCAAGCCCGAAAGTGTTTTTATGCTTCATAATGGATTGTAAAAGCAAAGATGCAGTTTGCTGAAAACAAGTTGTTCTTTGACAGTCTTGAATACTGAGTGCAGTTCAGTTAATAAAACTGTGTTTCTGGTGCTCATTGCATTCAAGCCCGAAAGTGTTTTTATGCTTCATAATGGATTGTAAAAGCAAAGATGCAGTTTGCTGAAAACAAGTTGTTCTTTGACAGTCTTGAATACTGAGTGCAGTTCAGTTAATAAAACTGTGTTTCTGGTGCTCATTGCATTCAAGCCCGAAAGTGTTTTGATGCTTCATAATGGATTGTAAAAGCAAAGATGCAGTTTGCTGAAAACAAGTTGTTCTTTGACAGTCTTGAATACTGAGTGCAGTTCAGTTAATAAAACTGTGTTTCTGGTGCTCATTGCATTCAAGCCCGAAAGTGTTTTTATGCTTCATAATGGATTGTAAAAGCAAAGATGCAGTTTGCTGAAAACAAGTTGTTCTTTGACAGTCTTGAATACTGAGTGCAGTTCAGTTAATAAAACTGTCTTTCTGGTGTTCATTGCAAGCAAGCCCGAAAGTGTTTTTATGCTTCATAATAGATTGCAAAAGTAAAGATGCAGTCTGCTGAAAGCAAGCTGTTCTTTAATAGTCTTTCTTATGGAGCGCAGTTCAGCTAATAAAACTCTTTCTGCCTTTCATTGCAAGCAAGCCCGAAAGTGTTTTTATGCTTCATAATAGATTGCAAAAGTAAAGATGCAGTCTGCTGAAAGCAAGCTGTTCTTTGATAGTCTTTCTTATGGAGCACAGTTCAGCTAATAAAACTCTTTCTGCCTTTCATTGCAAGCAAGCCCGAAAGTGTTTTTATGCTTCATAATGGATTGTAAAAGCAAAGATGCAGTTTGCTGAAAACAAGTTGTTCTTTGACAGTCTTGAATACTGAGTGCATTTCAGTTAATAAAACTGTCTTTCTGGTGCTCATTGCAAACAAGCCAGAAAGTGTTTTTCTGTGTTCTACTTGTTAGTATAAACAAATATGCAGTCTGCTGAAAGCAAGCTGTTCCTTGATAGTCTTTCTTATGGAGCGCAGTTCAGCTAATAAAACTCTTTCTTCCTTTCATTGCAAGCAAGCCCGAAAGTGTTTTTATGCTTCATAATAGATTGCAAAAGTAAAGATGCAGTCTGCTGAAAGCAAGCTGTTCTTTGATAGTCTTTCTTATGGAGCGCAGTTCAGCTAATAAAACTCTTTCTGCCTTTCATTGCAAGCAAGCCCGAAAGTGTTTTTATGCTTCATAATAGATTGTAAAAGCAAAGATGCAGTCTGCTGAAAGCAAGCTGTTCCTTGATAGTCTTTCTTATGGAGCGCAGTTCAGCTAATAAAACTCTTTCTGCCTTTCATTGCAAGCAAGCCCGAAAGTGTTTTTATGCTTCATAATGGATTGTAAAAGCAAAGATGCAGTTTGCTGAAAACAAGTTGTTCTTTGACAGTCTTGAATACTGAGTGCAGTTCAGTTAATAAAACTGTCTTTCTGGTGCTCATTGCAAAGAAGCCAGAAAGTGTTTTTCTGTGTTCTACTTGTTAGTATAAACAAATATGCAGTCTGCTGAAAGCAAGCTGTTCCTTGATAGTCTTTCTTATGGAGCGCAGTTCAGCTAATAAAACTCTTTCTGCCTTTCATTGCAAGCAAGCCCGAAGGTGTTTTTATGCTTCATAATGGATTGTAAAAGCAAAGATGCAGTTTGCTGAAAACAAGTTGTTCTTTGACAGTCTTGAATACTGAGTGCAGTTCAGTTAATAAAACTGTCTTTCTGGTGCTCATTGCAAAGAAGCCAGAAAGTGTTTTTCTGTGTTCTACTTGTTAGTATAAACAAATATGCAGTCTGCTGAAAGCAAGCTGTTCCTTGATAGTCTTTCTTATGGAGCGCAGTTCAGCTAATAAAACTCTTTCTTCCTTTCATTGCAAGCAAGCCCGAAAGTGTTTTTATGCTTCATAATAGATTGCAATAGTAAAGATGCAGTCTGCTGAAAGCAAGCTGTTCTTTGATAGTCTTTCTTATGGAGCGCAGTTCAGCTAATAAAACTCTTTCTGCCTTTCATTGCAAGCAAGCCCGAAAGTGTTTTTATGCTTCATAATAGATTGTAAAAGCAAAGATGCAGTCTGCTGAAAGCAAGCTGTTCTTTGATAGTCTTTCTTATGGAGCGCAGTTCAGCTAATAAAACTCTTTCTGCTTTTCATTGCAAGCAAGCCCGAAAGTGTTTTTATGCTTCATAATGGATTGTAAAAGCAAAGATGCAGTTTGCTGAAAACAAGTTGTTCTTTGACAGTCTTGAATACTGTTCAGTTCAGTTAATAAAACTGTCTTTCTGGTGCTCATTGCAAGCAAGCCCGAAAGTGTTTTTATGCTTCATAATGGATTGTAAAAGCAAAGATGCAGTTTGCTGAAAACAAGTTGTTCTTTGACAGTCTTGAATACTGAGTGCAGTTCAGTTAATAAAACTGTCTTTCTGGTGCTCATTGCAAAGAAGCCAGAAAGTGTTTTTCTGTGTTCTACTTGTTAGTATAAACAAATATGCAGTCTGCTGAAAGCAAGCTGTTCCTTGATAGTCTTTCTTATGGAGCGCAGTTCAGCTAATAAAACTCTTTCTGCCTTTCATTGCAAGCAAGCCCGAAAGTGTTTTTATGCTTCATAATAGATTGCAAAAGTAAAGATGCAGTCTGCTGAAAACAAGTTGTTCTTTGACAGTCTTGAATACTGAGTGCAGTTCAGTTAATAAAACTGTCTTTCTGGTGCTCCTTGCATTCAAGCCCGAAAGTGTTTTTATGCTTCACAATGGATTGTAAAAGCAAAGATGCAGTTTGCTGAAAACAAGTTGTTCTTTGACAGTCTTGAATACTGAGTGCAGTTCAGTTAATAAAACTGTCTTTCTGGTGTTCATTGCAAGCAAGCCCGAAAGTGTTTTTATGCTTCATAATAGATTGCAAAAGTAAAGATGCAGTCTGCTGAAAGCAAGCTGTTCTTTGATAGTCTTTCTTATGGAGCGCAGTTCAGCTAATAAAACTCTTTCTGCCTTTCATTGCAAGCAAGCCCGAAAGTGTTTTTATGCTTCATAATAGATTGTAAAAGCAAAGATGCAGTCTGTTGAAAGCAAGCTGTTCTTTGATAGTCTTTCTTATGGAGCGCAGTTCAGCTAATAAAACTCTTTCTGCCTTTCATTGCAAGCAAGCCCGAAAGTGTTTTTATGCTTCATAATGGATTGTAAAAGCAAAGATGCAGTTTGCTGAAAACAAGTTGTTCTTTGACAGTCTTGAATACTGAGTGCAGTTCAGTTAATAAAACTGTCTTTCTGGTGCTCATTGCAAAGAAGCCAGAAAGTGTTTTTCTGTGTTCTACTTGTTAGTATAAACAAATATGCAGTCTGCTGAAAGCAAGCTGTTCCTTGATAGTCTTTCTTATGGAGCGCAGTTCAGCTAATAAAACTCTTTCTGCCTTTCATTGCAAGCAAGCCCGAAAGTGTTTTTATGCTTCATAATAGATTGCAAAAGTAAAGATGCAGTCTGCTGAAAACAAGCTGTTCTTTAATAGTCTTTCTTATGGAGCGCAGTTCAGCTAATAAAACTCTTTCTGCCTTTCATTGCAAGCAAGCCCGAAAGTGTTTTTATGCTTCATAATAGATTGCAAAAGTAAAGATGCAGTCTGCTGAAAGCAAGCTGTTCTTTGATAGTCTTTCTTATGGAGCGCAGTTCAGCTAATAAAACTCTTTCTGCCTTTCATTGCAAGCAAGCCCGAAAGTGTTTTTATGCTTCATAATGGATTGTAAAAGCAAAGATGCAGTTTGCTGAAAACAAGTTGTTCTTTGACAGTCTTGAATACTGAGTGCAGTTCAGTTAATAAAACTGTCTTTCTGGTGCTCATTGCAAACAAGCCAGAAAGTGTTTTTCTGTGTTCTACTTGTTAGTATAAACAAATATGCAGTCTGCTGAAAGCAAGCTCTTCTTTGATAGTCTTTCTTATGGAGCGCAGTTCAGCTAATAAAACTCTTTCTGCCTTTCATTGCAAGCAAGCCCGAAAGTGTTTTTATGCTTCATAATAGATTGCAAAAGTAAAGATGCAGTCTGCTGAAAGCAAGCTGTTCTTTGATAGTCTTTCTTATGGAGCGCAGTTCAGCTAATAAAACTCTTTCTGCCTTTCATTGCAAGCAAGCCCGAAAGTGTTTTTATGCTTCATAATAGATTGTAAAAGCAAAGATGCAGTCTGCTGAAAGCAAGCTGTTCTTTGATAGTCTTTCTTATGGAGCGCAGTTCAGCTAATAAAACTCTTTCTGCCTTTCATTGCAAGCAAGCCCGAAAGTGTTTTTATGCTTCATAATGGATTGTAAAAGCAAAGATGCAGTTTGCTGAAAACAAGTTGTTCTTTGACAGTCTTGAATACTGAGTGCAGTTCAGTTAATAAAACTGTCTTTCTGGTGCTCATTGCAAAGCCAGAAAGTGTTTTTCTGTGTTCTACTTGTTAGTATAAACAAATATGCAGTCTGCTGAAAGCAAGCTGTTCCTTGATAGTCTTTCTTATGGAGCGCAGTTCAGCTAATAAAACTCTTTCTTCCTTTCATTGCAAGCAAGCCCGAAAGTGTTTTTATGCTTCATAATAGATTGCAAAAGTAAAGATGCAGTCTGCTGAAAGCAAGCTGTTCTTTGATAGTCTTTCTTATGGAGCGCAGTTCAGCTAATAAAACTCTTTCTGCCTTTCATTGCAAGCAAGCCCGAAAGTGTTTTTATGCTTCATAATAGATTGCAAAAGTAAAGATGCAGTCTGCTGAAAGCAAGCTGTTCTTTGATAGTCTTTCTTATGGAGCGCAGTTCAGCTAATAAAACTCTTTCTGCTGTTCATTGCAAGCAAGCCCGAAAGTGTTTTTATGCTTCACAATGGATTGTAAAAGCAAAGATGCAGTTTGCTGAGAACAAGTTGTTCTTTGACAGTCTTGAATACTGAGTGCAGTTCAGTTAATAAAACTGTCTTTCTGGTGCTCATTGCAAAGAAGCCAGAAAGTGTTTTTCTGTGTTCTACTTGTTAGTATAAACAAATATGCAGTCTGCTGAAAGCAAGCTGTTCCTTGATAGTCTTTCTTATGGAGCGCAGTTCAGCTAATAAAACTCTTTCTTCCTTTCATTGCAAGCAAGCCCGAAAGTGTTTTTATGCTTCATAATAGATTGCAAAAGTAAAGATGCAGTCTGCTGAAAGCAAGCTGTTCTTTGATAGTCTTTCTTATGGAGCGCAGTTCAGCTAATAAAACTCTTTCTGCCTTTCATTGCAAGCAAGCCCGAAAGTGTTTTTATGCTTCATAATAGATTGTAAAAGCAAAGATGCAGTCTGCTGAAAGCAAGCTGTTCTTTGATAGTCTTGAATACTGAGTGCAGTTCAGTTAATAAAACTGTCTTTCTGGTGCTCATTGCAAAGAAGCCAGAAAGTGTTTTTCTGTGTTCTACTTGTTAGTATAAACAAATATGCAGTCTGCTGAAAGCAAGCTGTTCCTTGATAGTCTTTCTTATGGAGCGCAGTTCAGCTAATAAAACTCTTTCTTCCTTTCATTGCAAGCAAGCCCGAAAGTGTTTTTATGCTTCATAATAGATTGCAAAAGTAAAGATGCAGTCTGCTGAAAGCAAGCTGTTCTTTGATAGTCTTTCTTATGGAGCGCAGTTCAGCTAATAAAACTCTTTCTGCCTTTCATTGCAAGCAAGCCCGAAAGTGTTTTTATGCTTCATAATAGATTGTAAAAGCAAAGATGCAATCTGCTGAAAGCAAGCTGTTCTTTGATAGTCTTTCTTATGGAGCGCAGTTCAGCTAATAAAACTCTTTCTGCTTTTCATTGCAAGCAAGCCCGAAAGTGTTTTTATGCTTCATAATGGATTGTAAAAGCAAAGATGCAGTTTGCTGAAAACAAGTTGTTCTTTGACAGTCTTGAATACTGAGTGCAGTTCAGTTAATAAAACTGTGTTTCTGGTGCTCATTGCATTCAAGCCCGAAAGTGTTTTTATGCTTCATAATGGATTGTAAAAGCAAAGATGCAGTTTGCTGAAAACAAGTTGTTCTTTGACAGTCTTGAATACTGAGTGCAGTTCAGTTAATAAAACTGTCTTTCTGGTGCTCATTGCAAGCAAGCCCGAAAGTGTTTTTATGCTTCATAATGGATTGTAAAAGCAAAGATGCAGTTTGCTGAAAACAAGTTGTTCTTTGACAGTCTTGAATACTGAGTGCAGTTCAGTTAATAAAACTGTCTTTCTGGTGCTCATTGCAAAGAAGCCAGAAAGTGTTTTTCTGTGTTCTACTTGTTAGTATAAACAAATATGCAGTCTGCTGAAAGCAAGCTGTTCCTTGATAGTCTTTCTTATGGAGCGCAGTTCAGCTAATAAAACTCTTTCTGCCTTTCATTGCAAGCAAGCCCGAAAGTGTTTTTATGCTTCATAATAGATTGCAAAAGTAAAGATGCAGTCTGCTGAAAACAAGCTGTTCTTTAATAGTCTTTCTTATGGAGCGCAGTTCAGCTAATAAAACTCTTTCTGCCTTTCATTGCAAGCAAGCCCGAAAGTGTTTTTATGCTTCATAATAGATTGCAAAAGTAAAGATGCAGTCTGCTGAAAGCAAGCTGTTCTTTGATAGTCTTTCTTATGGAGCGCAGTTCAGCTAATAAAACTCTTTCTGCCTTTCATTGCAAGCAAGCCCGAAAGTGTTTTTATGCTTCATAATGGATTGTAAAAGCAAAGATGCAGTTTGCTGAAAACAAGTTGTTCTTTGACAGTCTTGAATACTGAGTGCAGTTCAGTTAATAAAACTGTCTTTCTGGTGCTCATTGCAAACAAGCCAGAAAGTGTTTTTCTGTGTTCTACTTGTTAGTATAAACAAATATGCAGTCTGCTGAAAGCAAGCTCTTCTTTGATAGTCTTTCTTATGGAGCGCAGTTCAGCTAATAAAACTCTTTCTGCCTTTCATTGCAAGCAAGCCCGAAAGTGTTTTTATGCTTCATAATAGATTGCAAAAGTAAAGATGCAGTCTGCTGAAAGCAAGCTGTTCTTTGATAGTCTTTCTTATGGAGCGCAGTTCAGCTAATAAAACTCTTTCTGCCTTTCATTGCAAGCAAGCCAGAAAGTGTTTTTATGCTTCATAATAGATTGTAAAAGCAAAGATGCAGTCTGCTGAAAGCAAGCTGTTCTTTGATAGTCTTTCTTATGGAGCGCAGTTCAGCTAATAAAACTCTTTCTGCCTTTCATTGCAAGCAAGCCCGAAAGTGTTTTTATGCTTCATAATGGATTGTAAAAGCAAAGATGCAGTTTGCTGAAAACAAGTTGTTCTTTGACAGTCTTGAATACTGAGTGCAGTTCAGTTAATAAAACTGTCTTTCTGGTGCTCATTGCATTCAAGCCCGAAAGTGTTTTTATGCTTCATAATGGATTGTAAAAGCAAAGATGCAGTTTGCTGAAAACAAGTTGTTCTTTGACAGTCTTGAATACTGAGTGCAGTTCAGTTAATAAAACTGTCTTTCTGGTGCTCATTGCAAACAAGCCAGAAAGTGTTTTTCTGTGTTCTACTTGTTAGTATAAACAAATATGCAGTCTGCTGAAAGCAAGCTGTTCCTTGATAGTCTTTCTTATGGAGCGCAGTTCAGCTAATAAAACTCTTTCTGCCTTTCATTGCAAGCAAGCCCGAAAGTGTTTTTATGCTTCATAATGGATTGTAAAAGCAAAGATGCAGTTTGCTGAAAACAAGTTGTTCTTTGACAGTCTTGAATACTGAGTGCAGTTCAGTTAATAAAACTGTGTTTCTGGTGCTCATTGCATTCAAGCCCGAAAGTGTTTTTATGCTTCATAATGGATTGTAAAAGCAAAGATGCAGTTTGCTGAAAACAAGTTGTTCTTTGACAGTCTTGAATACTGAGTGCAGTTCAGTTAATAAAACTGTCTTTCTGGTGCTCATTGCAAGCAAGCCCGAAAGTGTTTTTATGCTTCATAATGGACTGTAAAAGCAAAGATGCAGTTTGCTGAAAACAAGTTGTTCTTTGACAGTCTTGAATACTGAGTGCAGTTCAGTTAATAAAACTGTGTTTCTGGTGCTCATTGCATTCAAGCCCGAAAGTGTTTTTATGCTTCATAATGGATTGTAAAAGCAAAGATGCAGTTTGCTGAAAACAAGTTGTTCTTTGACAGTCTTGAATACTGAGTGCAGTTCAGTTAATAAAACTGTCTTTCTGGTGCTCATTGCAAAGAAGCCAGAAAGTGTTTTTCTGTGTTCTACTTGTTAGTATAAACAAATATGCAGTCTGCTGAAAGCAAGCTGTTCCTTGATAGTCTTTCTTATGGAGCGCAGTTCAGCTAATAAAACTCTTTCTGCCTTTCATTGCAAGCAAGCCCGAAAGTGTTTTTATGCTTCATAATAGATTGCAAAAGTAAAGATGCAGTCTGCTGAAAGCAAGCTGTTCTTTGATAGTCTTTCTTATGGAGCGCAGTTCAGCTAATAAAACTCTTTCTGCCTTTCATTGCAAGCAAGCCCGAAAGTGTTTTTATGCTTCATAATGGATTGTAAAAGCAAAGATGCAGTTTGCTGAAAACAAGTTGTTCTTTGACAGTCTTGAATACTGAGTGCAGTTCAGTTAATAAAACTGTCTTTCTGGTGCTCATTGCAAACAAGCCAGAAAGTGTTTTTCTGTGTTCTACTTGTTAGTATAAACAAATATGCAGTCTGCTGAAAGCAAGCTGTTCTTTGATAGTCTTTCTTATGGAGCGCAGTTCAGCTAATAAAACACTTTCTGCCTTTCATTGCAAGCAAGCCCGAAAGTGTTTTTATGCTTCATAATAGATTGCAAAAGTAAAGATGCAGTCTGCTGAAAGCAAGCTGTTCTTTGATAGTCTTTCTTATGGAGCGCAGTTCAGCTAATAAAACTCTTTCTGCCTTTCATTGCAAGCAAGCCAGAAAGTGTTTTTATGCTTCATAATAGATTGTAAAAGCAAAGATGCAGTCTGCTGAAAGCAAGCTGTTCTTTGATAGTCTTTCTTATGGAGCGCAGTTCAGCTAATAAAACTCTTTCTGCCTTTCATTGCAAGCAAGCCCGAAAGTGTTTTTATGCTTCATAATGGATTGTAAAAGCAAAGATGCAGTTTGCTGAAAACAAGTTGTTCTTTGACAGTCTTGAATACTGAGTGCAGTTCAGTTAATAAAACTGTCTTTCTGGTGCTCATTGCATTCAAGCCCGAAAGTGTTTTTATGCTTCATAATGGATTGTAAAAGCAAAGATGCAGTTTGCTGAAAACAAGTTGTTCTTTGACAGTCTTGAATACTGAGTGCAGTTCAGTTAATAAAACTGTCTTTCTGGTGCTCATTGCAAACAAGCCAGAAAGTGTTTTTCTGTGTTCTACTTGTTAGTATAAACAAATATGCAGTCTGCTGAAAGCAAGCTGTTCCTTGATAGTCTTTCTTATGGAGCGCAGTTCAGCTAATAAAACTCTTTCTGCCTTTCATTGCAAGCAAGCCCGAAAGTGTTTTTATGCTTCATAATAGATTGCAAAAGTAAAGATGCAGTCTGCTGAAAGCAAGCTGTTCTTTGATAGTCTTTCTTATGGAGCGCAGTTCAGCTAATAAAACTCTTTCTGCCTTTCATTGCAAGCAAGCCCGAAAGTGTTTTTATGCTTCATAATAGATTGTAAAAGCAAAGATGCAGTCTGCTGAAAGCAAGCTGTTCTTTGATAGTCTTGAATACTGAGTGCAGTTCAGTTAATAAAACTGTCTTTCTGGTGCTCATTGCAAAGAAGCCAGAAAGTGTTTTTCTGTGTTCTACTTGTTAGTATAAACAAATATGCAGTCTGCTGAAAGCAAGCTGTTCCTTGATAGTCTTTCTTATGGAGCGCAGTTCAGCTAATAAAACTCTTTCTTCCTTTCATTGCAAGCAAGCCCGAAAGTGTTTTTATGCTTCATAATAGATTGCAAAAGTAAAGATGCAGTCTGCTGAAAGCAAGCTGTTCTTTGATAGTCTTTCTTATGGAGCGCAGTTCAGCTAATAAAACTCTTTCTGCCTTTCATTGCAAGCAAGCCCGAAAGTGTTTTTATGCTTCATAATAGATTGTAAAAGCAAAGATGCAATCTGCTGAAAGCAAGCTGTTCTTTGATAGTCTTTCTTATGGAGCGCAGTTCAGCTAATAAAACTCTTTCTGCTTTTCATTGCAAGCAAGCCCGAAAGTGTTTTTATGCTTCATAATGGATTGTAAAAGCAAAGATGCAGTTTGCTGAAAACAAGTTGTTCTTTGACAGTCTTGAATACTGAGTGCAGTTCAGTTAATAAAACTGTGTTTCTGGTGCTCATTGCATTCAAGCCCGAAAGTGTTTTTATGCTTCATAATGGATTGTAAAAGCAAAGATGCAGTTTGCTGAAAACAAGTTGTTCTTTGACAGTCTTGAATACTGAGTGCAGTTCAGTTAATAAAACTGTCTTTCTGGTGCTCATTGCAAGCAAGCCCGAAAGTGTTTTTATGCTTCATAATGGATTGTAAAAGCAAAGATGCAGTTTGCTGAAAACAAGTTGTTCTTTGACAGTCTTGAATACTGAGTGCAGTTCAGTTAATAAAACTGTCTTTCTGGTGCTCATTGCAAAGAAGCCAGAAAGTGTTTTTCTGTGTTCTACTTGTTAGTATAAACAAATATGCAGTCTGCTGAAAGCAAGCTGTTCCTTGATAGTCTTTCTTATGGAGCGCAGTTCAGCTAATAAAACTCTTTCTGCCTTTCATTGCAAGCAAGCCCGAAAGTGTTTTTATGCTTCATAATAGATTGCAAAAGTAAAGATGCAGTCTGCTGAAAACAAGCTGTTCTTTAATAGTCTTTCTTATGGAGCGCAGTTCAGCTAATAAAACTCTTTCTGCCTTTCATTGCAAGCAAGCCCGAAAGTGTTTTTATGCTTCATAATAGATTGCAAAAGTAAAGATGCAGTCTGCTGAAAGCAAGCTGTTCTTTGATAGTCTTTCTTATGGAGCGCAGTTCAGCTAATAAAACTCTTTCTGCCTTTCATTGCAAGCAAGCCCGAAAGTGTTTTTATGCTTCATAATGGATTGTAAAAGCAAAGATGCAGTTTGCTGAAAACAAGTTGTTCTTTGACAGTCTTGAATACTGAGTGCAGTTCAGTTAATAAAACTGTCTTTCTGGTGCTCATTGCAAACAAGCCAGAAAGTGTTTTTCTGTGTTCTACTTGTTAGTATAAACAAATATGCAGTCTGCTGAAAGCAAGCTCTTCTTTGATAGTCTTTCTTATGGAGCGCAGTTCAGCTAATAAAACTCTTTCTGCCTTTCATTGCAAGCAAGCCCGAAAGTGTTTTTATGCTTCATAATAGATTGCAAAAGTAAAGATGCAGTCTGCTGAAAGCAAGCTGTTCTTTGATAGTCTTTCTTATGGAGCGCAGTTCAGCTAATAAAACTCTTTCTGCCTTTCATTGCAAGCAAGCCAGAAAGTGTTTTTATGCTTCATAATAGATTGTAAAAGCAAAGATGCAGTCTGCTGAAAGCAAGCTGTTCTTTGATAGTCTTTCTTATGGAGCGCAGTTCAGCTAATAAAACTCTTTCTGCCTTTCATTGCAAGCAAGCCCGAAAGTGTTTTTATGCTTCATAATGGATTGTAAAAGCAAAGATGCAGTTTGCTGAAAACAAGTTGTTCTTTGACAGTCTTGAATACTGAGTGCAGTTCAGTTAATAAAACTGTCTTTCTGGTGCTCATTGCATTCAAGCCCGAAAGTGTTTTTATGCTTCATAATGGATTGTAAAAGCAAAGATGCAGTTTGCTGAAAACAAGTTGTTCTTTGACAGTCTTGAATACTGAGTGCAGTTCAGTTAATAAAACTGTCTTTCTGGTGCTCATTGCAAACAAGCCAGAAAGTGTTTTTCTGTGTTCTACTTGTTAGTATAAACAAATATGCAGTCTGCTGAAAGCAAGCTGTTCCTTGATAGTCTTTCTTATGGAGCGCAGTTCAGCTAATAAAACTCTTTCTGCCTTTCATTGCAAGCAAGCCCGAAAGTGTTTTTATGCTTCATAATGGATTGTAAAAGCAAAGATGCAGTTTGCTGAAAACAAGTTGTTCTTTGACAGTCTTGAATACTGAGTGCAGTTCAGTTAATAAAACTGTGTTTCTGGTGCTCATTGCATTCAAGCCCGAAAGTGTTTTTATGCTTCATAATGGATTGTAAAAGCAAAGATGCAGTTTGCTGAAAACAAGTTGTTCTTTGACAGTCTTGAATACTGAGTGCAGTTCAGTTAATAAAACTGTCTTTCTGGTGCTCATTGCAAGCAAGCCCGAAAGTGTTTTTATGCTTCATAATGGACTGTAAAAGCAAAGATGCAGTTTGCTGAAAACAAGTTGTTCTTTGACAGTCTTGAATACTGAGTGCAGTTCAGTTAATAAAACTGTGTTTCTGGTGCTCATTGCATTCAAGCCCGAAAGTGTTTTTATGCTTCATAATGGATTGTAAAAGCAAAGATGCAGTTTGCTGAAAACAAGTTGTTCTTTGACAGTCTTGAATACTGAGTGCAGTTCAGTTAATAAAACTGTCTTTCTGGTGCTCATTGCAAAGAAGCCAGAAAGTGTTTTTCTGTGTTCTACTTGTTAGTATAAACAAATATGCAGTCTGCTGAAAGCAAGCTGTTCCTTGATAGTCTTTCTTATGGAGCGCAGTTCAGCTAATAAAACTCTTTCTGCCTTTCATTGCAAGCAAGCCCGAAAGTGTTTTTATGCTTCATAATAGATTGCAAAAGTAAAGATGCAGTCTGCTGAAAGCAAGCTGTTCTTTGATAGTCTTTCTTATGGAGCGCAGTTCAGCTAATAAAACTCTTTCTGCCTTTCATTGCAAGCAAGCCCGAAAGTGTTTTTATGCTTCATAATGGATTGTAAAAGCAAAGATGCAGTTTGCTGAAAACAAGTTGTTCTTTGACAGTCTTGAATACTGAGTGCAGTTCAGTTAATAAAACTGTCTTTCTGGTGCTCATTGCAAACAAGCCAGAAAGTGTTTTTCTGTGTTCTACTTGTTAGTATAAACAAATATGCAGTCTGCTGAAAGCAAGCTGTTCTTTGATAGTCTTTCTTATGGAGCGCAGTTCAGCTAATAAAACACTTTCTGCCTTTCATTGCAAGCAAGCCCGAAAGTGTTTTTATGCTTCATAATAGATTGCAAAAGTAAAGATGCAGTCTGCTGAAAGCAAGCTGTTCTTTGATAGTCTTTCTTATGGAGCGCAGTTCAGCTAATAAAACTCTTTCTGCCTTTCATTGCAAGCAAGCCAGAAAGTGTTTTTATGCTTCATAATAGATTGTAAAAGCAAAGATGCAGTCTGCTGAAAGCAAGCTGTTCTTTGATAGTCTTTCTTATGGAGCGCAGTTCAGCTAATAAAACTCTTTCTGCCTTTCATTGCAAGCAAGCCCGAAAGTGTTTTTATGCTTCATAATGGATTGTAAAAGCAAAGATGCAGTTTGCTGAAAACAAGTTGTTCTTTGACAGTCTTGAATACTGAGTGCAGTTCAGTTAATAAAACTGTCTTTCTGGTGCTCATTGCATTCAAGCCCGAAAGTGTTTTTATGCTTCATAATGGATTGTAAAAGCAAAGATGCAGTTTGCTGAAAACAAGTTGTTCTTTGACAGTCTTGAATACTGAGTGCAGTTCAGTTAATAAAACTGTCTTTCTGGTGCTCATTGCAAACAAGCCAGAAAGTGTTTTTCTGTGTTCTACTTGTTAGTATAAACAAATATGCAGTCTGCTGAAAGCAAGCTGTTCCTTGATAGTCTTTCTTATGGAGCGCAGTTCAGCTAATAAAACTCTTTCTGCCTTTCATTGCAAGCAAGCCCGAAAGTGTTTTTATGCTTCATAATGGATTGTAAAAGCAAAGATGCAGTTTGCTGAAAACAAGTTGTTCTTTGACAGTCTTGAATACTGAGTGCAGTTCAGTTAATAAAACTGTCTTTCTGGTGCTCATTGCATTCAAGCCCGAAAGTGTTTTTATGCTTCATAATGGATTGTAAAAGCAAAGATGCAGTTTGCTGAAAACAAGTTGTTCTTTGACAGTCTTGAATACTGAGTGCAGTTCAGTTAATAAAACTGTCTTTCTGGTGCTCATTGCAAACAAGCCAGAAAGTGTTTTTCTGTGTTCTACTTGTTAGTATAAACAAATATGCAGTCTGCTGAAAGCAAGCTGTTCCTTGATAGTCTTTCTTATGGAGCGCAGTTCAGCTAATAAAACTCTTTCTGCCTTTCATTGCAAGCAAGCCCGAAAGTGTTTTTATGCTTCATAATGGATTGTAAAAGCAAAGATGCAGTTTGCTGAAAACAAGTTGTTCTTTGACAGTCTTGAATACTGAGTGCAGTTCAGTTAATAAAACTGTGTTTCTGGTGCTCATTGCATTCAAGCCCGAAAGTGTTTTTATGCTTCATAATGGATTGTAAAAGCAAAGATGCAGTTTGCTGAAAACAAGTTGTTCTTTGACAGTCTTGAATACTGAGTGCAGTTCAGTTAATAAAACTGTCTTTCTGGTGCTCATTGCAAGCAAGCCCGAAAGTGTTTTTATGCTTCATAATGGACTGTAAAAGCAAAGATGCAGTTTGCTGAAAACAAGTTGTTCTTTGACAGTCTTGAATACTGAGTGCAGTTCAGTTAATAAAACTGTGTTTCTGGTGCTCATTGCATTCAAGCCCGAAAGTGTTTTTATGCTTCATAATGGATTGTAAAAGCAAAGATGCAGTTTGCTGAAAACAAGTTGTTCTTTGACAGTCTTGAATACTGAGTGCAGTTCAGTTAATAAAACTGTCTTTCTGGTGCTCATTGCAAAGAAGCCAGAAAGTGTTTTTCTGTGTTCTACTTGTTAGTATAAACAAATATGCAGTCTGCTGAAAGCAAGCTGTTCCTTGATAGTCTTTCTTATGGAGCGCAGTTCAGCTAATAAAACTCTTTCTGCCTTCCATTGCAAGCAAGCCCGAAAGTGTTTTTATGCTTCATAATAGATTGCAAAAGTAAAGATGCAGTCTGCTGAAAGCAAGCTGTTCTTTGATAGTCTTTCTTATGGAGCGCAGTTCAGCTAATAAAACTCTTTCTGCCTTTCATTGCAAGCAAGCCCGAAAGTGTTTTTATGCTTCATAATGGATTGTAAAAGCAAAGATGCAGTTTGCTGAAAACAAGTTGTTCTTTGACAGTCTTGAATACTGAGTGCAGTTCAGTTAATAAAACTGTCTTTCTGGTGCTCATTGCAAACAAGCCAGAAAGTGTTTTTTTCTGTGCTCTACTTGTTAGTATAAACAAATATGCAGTCTGCTGAAAGCAAGCTCTTCTTTGATAGTCTTTCTTATGGAGCGCAGTTCAGCTAATAAAACTCTTTCTGCCTTTCATTGCAAGCAAGCCCGAAAGTGTTTTTATGCTTCATAATAGATTGCAAAAGTAAAGATGCAGTCTGCTGAAAGCAAGCTGTTCTTTGATAGTCTTTCTTATGGAGCGCAGTTCAGCTAATAAAACTCTTTCTGCCTTTCATTGCAAGCAAGCCAGAAAGTGTTTTTATGCTTCATAATAGATTGTAAAAGCAAAGATGCAGTCTGCTGAAAGCAAGCTGTTCTTTGATAGTCTTTCTTATGGAGCGCAGTTCAGCTAATAAAACTCTTTCTGCCTTTCATTGCAAGCAAGCCCGAAAGTGTTTTTATGCTTCATAATGGATTGTAAAAGCAAAGATGCAGTTTGCTGAAAACAAGTTGTTCTTTGACAGTCTTGAATACTGAGTGCAGTTCAGTTAATAAAACTGTCTTTCTGGTGCTCATTGCAAACAAGCCAGAAAGTGTTTTTCTGTGTTCTACTTGTTAGTATAAACAATTATGCAGTCTGCTGAAAGCAAGCTGTTCCTTGATAGTCTTTCTTATGGAGCGCAGTTCAGCTAATAAAACTCTTTCTGCCTTTCATTGCAAGCAAGCCCGAAAGTGTTTTTATGCTTCATAATGGATTGTAAAAGCAAAGATGCAGTTTGCTGAAAACAAGTTGTTCTTTGACAGTCTTGAATACTGAGTGCAGTTCAGTTAATAAAACTGTGTTTCTGGTGCTCATTGCATTCAAGCCCGAAAGTGTTTTTATGCTTCATAATGGATTGTAAAAGCAAAGATGCAGTTTGCTGAAAACAAGTTGTTCTTTGACAGTCTTGAATACTGAGTGCAGTTCAGTTAATAAAACTGTCTTTCTGGTGCTCATTGCAAGCAAGCCCGAAAGTGTTTTTATGCTTCATAATGGACTGTAAAAGCAAAGATGCAGTTTGCTGAAAACAAGTTGTTCTTTGACAGTCTTGAATACTGAGTGCAGTTCAGTTAATAAAACTGTGTTTCTGGTGCTCATTGCATTCAAGCCCGAAAGTGTTTTTATGCTTCATAATGGATTGTAAAAGCAAAGATGCAGTTTGCTGAAAACAAGTTGTTCTTTGACAGTCTTGAATACTGAGTGCAGTTCAGTTAATAAAACTGTCTTTCTGGTGCTCATTGCAAAGAAGCCAGAAAGTGTTTTTCTGTGTTCTACTTGTTAGTATAAACAAATATGCAGTCTGCTGAAAGCGAGCTGTTCTTTGAAAGTCTTTCTTATGGAGCGCAGTTCAGCTAATAAAACTCTTTCTGCCTTTCATTGCAAGAAAGCCCGAAAGTGTTTTTATGCTTCATAATGGATTGTAAAAGCAAAGATGCAGTTTGCTGAAAACAAGTTGTTCTTTGACAGTCTTGAATACTGAGTGCAGTTCAGTTAATAAAACTGTCTTTCTGGTGCTCATTGCAAACAAGCCAGAAAGTGTCTTTTCTGTGTTCCAATTGTTAGTATAAACAAATATGCAGTCTGCTGAAAGCAAGCTGTTCTTTGATAGTCTTTCTTATGGAGCGCAGTTCAGCTAATAAAACTCTTTCTGCCTTTCATTGCAAGCAAGCCCGAAAGTGTTTTTATGCTTCATAATAGATTGCAAAAGTAAAGATGCAGTCTGCTGAAAGCAAGCTGTTCTTTGATAGTCTTTCTTATGGAGCGCAGTTCAGCTAATAAAACTCTTTCTGCCTTTCATTGCAAGCAAGCCCGAAAGTGTTTTTATGCTTCATAATAGATTGCAAAAGTAAAGATGCAGTCTGCTGAAAGCAAGCTGTTCTTTGATAGTCTTTCTTATGGAGCGCAGTTCAGCTAATAAAACTCTTTCTGCCTTTCATTGCAAGCAAGCCCGAAAGTGTTTTTATGCTTCATAATAGATTGTAAAAGCAAAGATGCAGTCTGCTGAAAGCAAGCTGTTCTTTGATAGTCTTTCTTATGGAGCGCAGTTCAGCTAATAAAACTCTTTCTGCCTTTCATTGCAAGCAAGCCCGAAAGTGTTTTTATGCTTCATAATGGATTGTAAAAGCAAAGATGCAGTTTGCTGAGAACAAGTTGTTCTTTGACAGTCTTGAATACTGAGTGCAGTTCAGTTAATAAAACTGTCTTTCTGGTGCTCATTGCAAACAAGCCAGAAAGTGTTTTTCTGTGTTCTACTTGTTAGTATAAACAAATATGCAGTCTGCTGAAAGCAAGCTGTTCCTTGATAGTCTTTCTTATGGAGCGCAGTTCAGCTAATAAAACTCTTTCTGCCTTTCATTGCAAGCAAGCCCGAAAGTGTTTTTATGCTTCATAATAGATTGCAAAAGTAAAGATGCAGTCTGCTGAAAGCAAGCTGTTCTTTGATAGTCTTTCTTATGGAGCGCAGTTCAGCTAATAAAACTCTTTCTGCCTTTCATTGCAAGCAAGCCCGAAAGTGTTTTTATGCTTCATAATGGATTGTAAAAGCAAAGATGCAGTTTGCTGAAAACAAGTTGTTCTTTGACAGTCTTGAATACTGAGTGCAGTTCAGTTAATAAAACTGTGTTTCTGGTGCTCATTGCATTCAAGCCCGAAAGTGTTTTTATGCTTCATAATGGATTGTAAAAGCAAAGATGCAGTTTGCTGAAAACAAGTTGTTCTTTGACAGTCTTGAATACTGAGTGCAGTTCAGTTAATAAAACTGTCTTTCTGGTGCTCATTGCAAGCAAGCCCGAAAGTGTTTTTATGCTTCATAATGGACTGTAAAAGCAAAGATGCAGTTTGCTGAAAACAAGTTGTTCTTTGACAGTCTTGAATACTGAGTGCAGTTCAGTTAATAAAACTGTGTTTCTGGTGCTCATTGCATTCAAGCCCGAAAGTGTTTTTATGCTTCATAATGGATTGTAAAAGCAAAGATGCAGTTTGCTGAAAACAAGTTGTTCTTTGACAGTCTTGAATACTGAGTGCAGTTCAGTTAATAAAACTGTCTTTCTGGTGCTCATTGCAAACAAGCCAGAAAGTGTTTTTCTGTGTTCTACTTGTTAGTATAAACAAATATGCAGTCTGCTGAAAGCAAGCTGTTCCTTGATAGTCTTTCTTATGGAGCGCAGTTCAGCTAATAAAACTCTTTCTGCCTTTCATTGCAAGCAAGCCCGAAAGTGTTTTTATGCTTCATAATGGATTGTAAAAGCAAAGATGCAGTTTGCTGAAAACAAGTTGTTCTTTGACAGTCTTGAATACTGAGTGCAGTTCAGTTAATAAAACTGTCTTTCTGGTGCTCATTGCATTCAAGCCCGAAAGTGTTTTTATGCTTCATAATGGATTGTAAAAGCAAAGATGCAGTTTGCTGAAAACAAGTTGTTCTTTGACAGTCTTGAATACTGAGTGCAGTTCAGTTAATAAAACTGTCTTTCTGGTGCTCATTGCAAACAAGCCAGAAAGTGTTTTTCTGTGTTCTACTTGTTAGTATAAACAAATATGCAGTCTGCTGAAAGCAAGCTGTTCCTTGATAGTCTTTCTTATGGAGCGCAGTTCAGCTAATAAAACTCTTTCTGCCTTTCATTGCAAGCAAGCCCGAAAGTGTTTTTATGCTTCATAATGGATTGTAAAAGCAAAGATGCAGTTTGCTGAAAACAAGTTGTTCTTTGACAGTCTTGAATACTGAGTGCAGTTCAGTTAATAAAACTGTGTTTCTGGTGCTCATTGCATTCAAGCCCGAAAGTGTTTTTATGCTTCATAATGGATTGTAAAAGCAAAGATGCAGTTTGCTGAAAACAAGTTGTTCTTTGACAGTCTTGAATACTGAGTGCAGTTCAGTTAATAAAACTGTCTTTCTGGTGCTCATTGCAAGCAAGCCCGAAAGTGTTTTTATGCTTCATAATGGACTGTAAAAGCAAAGATGCAGTTTGCTGAAAACAAGTTGTTCTTTGACAGTCTTGAATACTGAGTGCAGTTCAGTTAATAAAACTGTGTTTCTGGTGCTCATTGCATTCAAGCCCGAAAGTGTTTTTATGCTTCATAATGGATTGTAAAAGCAAAGATGCAGTTTGCTGAAAACAAGTTGTTCTTTGACAGTCTTGAATACTGAGTGCAGTTCAGTTAATAAAACTGTCTTTCTGGTGCTCATTGCAAAGAAGCCAGAAAGTGTTTTTCTGTGTTCTACTTGTTAGTATAAACAAATATGCAGTCTGCTGAAAGCAAGCTGTTCCTTGATAGTCTTTCTTATGGAGCGCAGTTCAGCTAATAAAACTCTTTCTGCCTTCCATTGCAAGCAAGCCCGAAAGTGTTTTTATGCTTCATAATAGATTGCAAAAGTAAAGATGCAGTCTGCTGAAAGCAAGCTGTTCTTTGATAGTCTTTCTTATGGAGCGCAGTTCAGCTAATAAAACTCTTTCTGCCTTTCATTGCAAGCAAGCCCGAAAGTGTTTTTATGCTTCATAATGGATTGTAAAAGCAAAGATGCAGTTTGCTGAAAACAAGTTGTTCTTTGACAGTCTTGAATACTGAGTGCAGTTCAGTTAATAAAACTGTCTTTCTGGTGCTCATTGCAAACAAGCCAGAAAGTGTTTTTTTCTGTGCTCTACTTGTTAGTATAAACAAATATGCAGTCTGCTGAAAGCAAGCTCTTCTTTGATAGTCTTTCTTATGGAGCGCAGTTCAGCTAATAAAACTCTTTCTGCCTTTCATTGCAAGCAAGCCCGAAAGTGTTTTTATGCTTCATAATAGATTGCAAAAGTAAAGATGCAGTCTGCTGAAAGCAAGCTGTTCTTTGATAGTCTTTCTTATGGAGCGCAGTTCAGCTAATAAAACTCTTTCTGCCTTTCATTGCAAGCAAGCCAGAAAGTGTTTTTATGCTTCATAATAGATTGTAAAAGCAAAGATGCAGTCTGCTGAAAGCAAGCTGTTCTTTGATAGTCTTTCTTATGGAGCGCAGTTCAGCTAATAAAACTCTTTCTGCCTTTCATTGCAAGCAAGCCCGAAAGTGTTTTTATGCTTCATAATGGATTGTAAAAGCAAAGATGCAGTTTGCTGAAAACAAGTTGTTCTTTGACAGTCTTGAATACTGAGTGCAGTTCAGTTAATAAAACTGTCTTTCTGGTGCTCATTGCAAACAAGCCAGAAAGTGTTTTTCTGTGTTCTACTTGTTAGTATAAACAATTATGCAGTCTGCTGAAAGCAAGCTGTTCCTTGATAGTCTTTCTTATGGAGCGCAGTTCAGCTAATAAAACTCTTTCTGCCTTTCATTGCAAGCAAGCCCGAAAGTGTTTTTATGCTTCATAATGGATTGTAAAAGCAAAGATGCAGTTTGCTGAAAACAAGTTGTTCTTTGACAGTCTTGAATACTGAGTGCAGTTCAGTTAATAAAACTGTGTTTCTGGTGCTCATTGCATTCAAGCCCGAAAGTGTTTTTATGCTTCATAATGGATTGTAAAAGCAAAGATGCAGTTTGCTGAAAACAAGTTGTTCTTTGACAGTCTTGAATACTGAGTGCAGTTCAGTTAATAAAACTGTCTTTCTGGTGCTCATTGCAAGCAAGCCCGAAAGTGTTTTTATGCTTCATAATGGACTGTAAAAGCAAAGATGCAGTTTGCTGAAAACAAGTTGTTCTTTGACAGTCTTGAATACTGAGTGCAGTTCAGTTAATAAAACTGTGTTTCTGGTGCTCATTGCATTCAAGCCCGAAAGTGTTTTTATGCTTCATAATGGATTGTAAAAGCAAAGATGCAGTTTGCTGAAAACAAGTTGTTCTTTGACAGTCTTGAATACTGAGTGCAGTTCAGTTAATAAAACTGTCTTTCTGGTGCTCATTGCAAAGAAGCCAGAAAGTGTTTTTCTGTGTTCTACTTGTTAGTATAAACAAATATGCAGTCTGCTGAAAGCGAGCTGTTCTTTGAAAGTCTTTCTTATGGAGCGCAGTTCAGCTAATAAAACTCTTTCTGCCTTTCATTGCAAGAAAGCCCGAAAGTGTTTTTATGCTTCATAATGGATTGTAAAAGCAAAGATGCAGTTTGCTGAAAACAAGTTGTTCTTTGACAGTCTTGAATACTGAGTGCAGTTCAGTTAATAAAACTGTCTTTCTGGTGCTCATTGCAAACAAGCCAGAAAGTGTCTTTTCTGTGTTCCAATTGTTAGTATAAACAAATATGCAGTCTGCTGAAAGCAAGCTGTTCTTTGATAGTCTTTCTTATGGAGCGCAGTTCAGCTAATAAAACTCTTTCTGCCTTTCATTGCAAGCAAGCCCGAAAGTGTTTTTATGCTTCATAATAGATTGCAAAAGTAAAGATGCAGTCTGCTGAAAGCAAGCTGTTCTTTGATAGTCTTTCTTATGGAGCGCAGTTCAGCTAATAAAACTCTTTCTGCCTTTCATTGCAAGCAAGCCCGAAAGTGTTTTTATGCTTCATAATAGATTGCAAAAGTAAAGATGCAGTCTGCTGAAAGCAAGCTGTTCTTTGATAGTCTTTCTTATGGAGCGCAGTTCAGCTAATAAAACTCTTTCTGCCTTTCATTGCAAGCAAGCCCGAAAGTGTTTTTATGCTTCATAATAGATTGTAAAAGCAAAGATGCAGTCTGCTGAAAGCAAGCTGTTCTTTGATAGTCTTTCTTATGGAGCGCAGTTCAGCTAATAAAACTCTTTCTGCCTTTCATTGCAAGCAAGCCCGAAAGTGTTTTTATGCTTCATAATGGATTGTAAAAGCAAAGATGCAGTTTGCTGAGAACAAGTTGTTCTTTGACAGTCTTGAATACTGAGTGCAGTTCAGTTAATAAAACTGTCTTTCTGGTGCTCATTGCAAACAAGCCAGAAAGTGTTTTTCTGTGTTCTACTTGTTAGTATAAACAAATATGCAGTCTGCTGAAAGCAAGCTGTTCCTTGATAGTCTTTCTTATGGAGCGCAGTTCAGCTAATAAAACTCTTTCTGCCTTTCATTGCAAGCAAGCCCGAAAGTGTTTTTATGCTTCATAATAGATTGCAAAAGTAAAGATGCAGTCTGCTGAAAGCAAGCTGTTCTTTGATAGTCTTTCTTATGGAGCGCAGTTCAGCTAATAAAACTCTTTCTGCCTTTCATTGCAAGCAAGCCCGAAAGTGTTTTTATGCTTCATAATGGATTGTAAAAGCAAAGATGCAGTTTGCTGAAAACAAGTTGTTCTTTGACAGTCTTGAATACTGAGTGCAGTTCAGTTAATAAAACTGTGTTTCTGGTGCTCATTGCATTCAAGCCCGAAAGTGTTTTTATGCTTCATAATGGATTGTAAAAGCAAAGATGCAGTTTGCTGAAAACAAGTTGTTCTTTGACAGTCTTGAATACTGAGTGCAGTTCAGTTAATAAAACTGTCTTTCTGGTGCTCATTGCAAGCAAGCCCGAAAGTGTTTTTATGCTTCATAATGGACTGTAAAAGCAAAGATGCAGTTTGCTGAAAACAAGTTGTTCTTTGACAGTCTTGAATACTGAGTGCAGTTCAGTTAATAAAACTGTGTTTCTGGTGCTCATTGCATTCAAGCCCGAAAGTGTTTTTATGCTTCATAATGGATTGTAAAAGCAAAGATGCAGTTTGCTGAAAACAAGTTGTTCTTTGACAGTCTTGAATACTGAGTGCAGTTCAGTTAATAAAACTGTCTTTCTGGTGCTCATTGCAAAGAAGCCAGAAAGTGTTTTTCTGTGTTCTACTTGTTAGTATAAACAAATATGCAGTCTGCTGAAAGCGAGCTGTTCTTTGAAAGTCTTTCTTATGGAGCGCAGTTCAGCTAATAAAACTCTTTCTGCCTTTCATTGCAAGAAAGCCCGAAAGTGTTTTTATGCTTCATAATGGATTGTAAAAGCAAAGATGCAGTTTGCTGAAAACAAGTTGTTCTTTGACAGTCTTGAATACTGAGTGCAGTTCAGTTAATAAAACTGTCTTTCTGGTGCTCATTGCAAACAAGCCAGAAAGTGTCTTTTCTGTGTTCCAATTGTTAGTATAAACAAATATGCAGTCTGCTGAAAGCAAGCTGTTCTTTGATAGTCTTTCTTATGGAGCGCAGTTCAGCTAATAAAACTCTTTCTGCCTTTCATTGCAAGCAAGCCCGAAAGTGTTTTTATGCTTCATAATAGATTGCAAAAGTAAAGATGCAGTCTGCTGAAAGCAAGCTGTTCTTTGATAGTCTTTCTTATGGAGCGCAGTTCAGCTAATAAAACTCTTTCTGCCTTTCATTGCAAGCAAGCCCGAAAGTGTTTTTATGCTTCATAATAGATTGCAAAAGTAAAGATGCAGTCTGCTGAAAGCAAGCTGTTCTTTGATAGTCTTTCTTATGGAGCGCAGTTCAGCTAATAAAACTCTTTCTGCCTTTCATTGCAAGCAAGCCCGAAAGTGTTTTTATGCTTCATAATAGATTGTAAAAGCAAAGATGCAGTCTGCTGAAAGCAAGCTGTTCTTTGATAGTCTTTCTTATGGAGCGCAGTTCAGCTAATAAAACTCTTTCTGCCTTTCATTGCAAGCAAGCCCGAAAGTGTTTTTATGCTTCATAATGGATTGTAAAAGCAAAGATGCAGTTTGCTGAGAACAAGTTGTTCTTTGACAGTCTTGAATACTGAGTGCAGTTCAGTTAATAAAACTGTCTTTCTGGTGCTCATTGCAAAGAAGCCAGAAAGTGTTTTTCTGTGTTCTACTTGTTAGTATAAACAAATATGCAGTCTGCTGAAAGCAAGCTGTTCCTTGATAGTCTTTCTTATGGAGCGCAGTTCAGCTAATAAAACTCTTTCTTCCTTTCATTGCAAGCAAGCCCGAAAGTGTTTTTATGCTTCATAATAGATTGCAAAAGTAAAGATGCAGTCTGCTGAAAGCAAGCTGTTCTTTGATAGTCTTTCTTATGGAGCGCAGTTCAGCTAATAAAACTCTTTCTGCCTTTCATTGCAAGCAAGCCCGAAAGTGTTTTTATGCTTCATAATAGATTGTAAAAGCAAAGAGGCAGTCTGCTGAAAGCAAGCTGTTCTTTGATAGTCTTTCTTATGGAGCGCAGTTCAGCTAATAAAACTCTTTCTGCCTTTCATTGCAAGCAAGCCCGAAAGTGTTTTTATGCTTCATAATGGATTGTAAAAGCAAAGATGCAGTTTGCTGAAAACAAATTGTTCTTTGACAGTCTTGAATACTGAGTGCAGTTCAGTTAATAAAACTGTCTTTCTGGTGCTCATTGCAAACAAGCCAGAAAGTGTTTTTCTGTGTTCTACTTGTTAGTATAAACAAATATGCAGTCTGCTGAAAGCAAGCTCTTCTTTGATAGTCTTTCTTATGGAGCGCAGTTCAGCTAATAAAACTCTTTCTGCCTTTCATTGCAAGCAAGCCCGAAAGTGTTTTTATGCTTCATAATAGATTGCAAAAGTAAAGATGCAGTCTGCTGAAAGCAAGCTGTTCTTTGATAGTCTTTCTTATGGAGCGCAGTTCAGCTAATAAAACTCTTTCTGCCTTTCATTGCAAGCAAGCCCGAAAGTGTTTTTATGCTTCATAATAGATTGTAAAAGTAAAGATGCAGTCTGCTGAAAGCAAGCTGTTCTTTGATAGTCTTTCTTATGGAGCGCAGTTCAGCTAATAAAACTCTTTCTGCCTTTCATTGCAAGCAAGCCCGAAAGTGTTTTTATGCTTCATAATAGATTGTAAAAGCAAAGATGCAGTCTGCTGAAAACAAGTTGTTCTTTGACAGTCTTGAATACTGAGTGCAGTTCAGTTAATAAAACTGTCTTTCTGGTGCTCATTGCAAAGAAGCCAGAAAGTGTTTTTCTGTGTTCTACTTGTTAGTATAAACAAATATGCAGTCTGCTGAAAGCAAGCTGTTCCTTGATAGTCTTTCTTATGGAGCGCAGTTCACCTAATAAAACTCTTTCTTCCTTTCATTGCAAGCAAGCCCGAAAGTGTTTTTATGCTTCATAATAGATTGCAAAAGTAAAGATGCAGTTTGCTGAAAACAAGTTGTTCTTTGATAGTCTTTCTTATGGAGCGCAGTTCAGCTAATAAAACTCTTTCTGCCTTTCATTGCAAGCAAGCCCGAAAGTGTTTTTATGCTTCATAAAAGATTGTAAAAGCAAAGATGCAGTCTGCTGAAAGCAAGCTGTTCTTTGATAGTCTTTCTTATGGAGCGCAGTTCAGCTAATAAAACTCTTTCTGCCTTTCATTGCAAGCAAGCCCGAAAGTGTTTTTATGCTTCATAATGGATTGTAAAAGCAAAGATGCAGTTTGCTGAAAACAAGCTGTTCTTTGACAGTCTTGAATACTGAGTGCAGTTCAGTTAATAAAACTGTCTTTCTGGTGCTCATTGCAAAGAAGCCAGAAAGTGTTTTTCTGTGTTCTACTTGTTAGTATAAACAAATATGCAGTCTGCTGAAAGCAAGCTGTTCCTTGATAGTCTTTCTTATGGAGCGCAGTTCAGCTAATAAAACTCTTTCTGCCTTTCATTGCAAGCAAGCCCGAAAGTGTTTTTATGCTTCATAATGGATTGTAAAAGCAAAGATGCAGTTTGCTGAAAACAAGTTGTTCTTTGACAGTCTTGAATACTGAGTGCAGTTCAGTTAATAAAACTGTCTTTCTGGTGCTCATTGCAAACAAGCCAGAAAGTGTCTTTTCTGTGTTCCAATTGTTAGTATAAACAAATATGCAGTCTGCTGAAAGCAAGCTGTTCTTTGATAGTCTTTCTTATGGAGCGCAGTTCAGCTAATAAAACTCTTTCTGCCTTTCATTGCAAGCAAGCCCGAAAGTGTTTTTATGCTTCATAATAGATTGCAAAAGTAAAGATGCAGTCTGCTGAAAGCAAGCTGTTCTTTGATAGTCTTTCTTATGGAGCGCAGTTCAGCTAATAAAACTCTTTCTGCCTTTCATTGCAAGCAAGCCCGAAAGTGTTTTTATGCTTCATAATAGATTGCAAAAGTAAAGATGCAGTCTGCTGAAAGCAAGCTGTTCTTTGATAGTCTTTCTTATGGAGCGCAGTTCAGCTAATAAAACTCTTTCTGCCTTTCATTGCAAGCAAGCCCGAAAGTGTTTTTATGCTTCATAATAGATTGTAAAAGCAAAGATGCAGTCTGCTGAAAGCAAGCTGTTCTTTGATAGTCTTTCTTATGGAGCGCAGTTCAGCTAATAAAACTCTTTCTGCCTTTCATTGCAAGCAAGCCCGAAAGTGTTTTTATGCTTCATAATGGATTGTAAAAGCAAAGATGCAGTTTGCTGAGAACAAGTTGTTCTTTGACAGTCGTCTTGAATACTGAGTGCAGTTCAGTTAATAAAACTGTCTTTCTGGTGCTCATTGCAAACAAGCCAGAAAGTGTTTTTCTGTGTTCTACTTGTTAGTATAAACAAATATGCAGTCTGCTGAAAGCAAGCTGTTCCTTGATAGTCTTTCTTATGGAGCGCAGTTCAGCTAATAAAACTCTTTCTGCCTTTCATTGCAAGCAAGCCCGAAAGTGTTTTTATGCTTCATAATAGATTGCAAAAGTAAAGATGCAGTCTGCTGAAAGCAAGCTGTTCTTTGATAGTCTTTCTTATGGAGCGCAGTTCAGCTAATAAAACTCTTTCTGCCTTTCATTGCAAGCAAGCCCGAAAGTGTTTTTATGCTTCATAATGGATTGTAAAAGCAAAGATGCAGTTTGCTGAAAACAAGTTGTTCTTTGACAGTCTTAAATACTGAGTGCAGTTCAGTTAATAAAACTGTCTTTCTGGTGCTCATTGCAAGCAAGCCCGAAAGTGTTTTTATGCTTCATAATGGACTGTAAAAGCAAAGATGCAGTTTGCTGAAAACAAGTTGTTCTTTGACAGTCTTGAATACTGAGTGCAGTTCAGTTAATAAAACTGTGTTTCTGGTGCTCATTGCATTCAAGCCCGAAAGTGTTTTTATGCTTCATAATGGATTGTAAAAGCAAAGATGCAGTTTGCTGAAAACAAGTTGTTCTTTGACAGTCTTGAATACTGAGTGCAGTTCAGTTAATAAAACTGTCTTTCTGGTGCTCATTGCAAAGAAGCCAGAAAGTGTTTTTCTGTGTTCTACTTGTTAGTATAAACAAATATGCAGTCTGCTGAAAGCGAGCTGTTCTTTGAAAGTCTTTCTTATGGAGCGCAGTTCAGCTAATAAAACTCTTTCTGCCTTTCATTGCAAGAAAGCCCGAAAGTGTTTTTATGCTTCATAATGGATTGTAAAAGCAAAGATGCAGTTTGCTGAAAACAAGTTGTTCTTTGACAGTCTTGAATACTGAGTGCAGTTCAGTTAATAAAACTGTCTTTCTGGTGCTCATTGCAAACAAGCCAGAAAGTGTCTTTTCTGTGTTCCAATTGTTAGTATAAACAAATATGCAGTCTGCTGAAAGCAAGCTGTTCTTTGATAGTCTTTCTTATGGAGCGCAGTTCAGCTAATAAAACTCTTTCTGCCTTTCATTGCAAGCAAGCCCGAAAGTGTTTTTATGCTTCATAATAGATTGCAAAAGTAAAGATGCAGTCTGCTGAAAGCAAGCTGTTCTTTGATAGTCTTTCTTATGGAGCGCAGTTCAGCTAATAAAACTCTTTCTGCCTTTCATTGCAAGCAAGCCCGAAAGTGTTTTTATGCTTCATAATAGATTGCAAAAGTAAAGATGCAGTCTGCTGAAAGCAAGCTGTTCTTTGATAGTCTTTCTTATGGAGCGCAGTTCAGCTAATAAAACTCTTTCTGCCTTTCATTGCAAGCAAGCCCGAAAGTGTTTTTATGCTTCATAATAGATTGTAAAAGCAAAGATGCAGTCTGCTGAAAGCAAGCTGTTCTTTGATAGTCTTTCTTATGGAGCGCAGTTCAGCTAATAAAACTCTTTCTGCCTTTCATTGCAAGCAAGCCCGAAAGTGTTTTTATGCTTCATAATGGATTGTAAAAGCAAAGATGCAGTTTGCTGAGAACAAGTTGTTCTTTGACAGTCTTGAATACTGAGTGCAGTTCAGTTAATAAAACTGTCTTTCTGGTGCTCATTGCAAAGAAGCCAGAAAGTGTTTTTCTGTGTTCTACTTGTTAGTATAAACAAATATGCAGTCTGCTGAAAGCAAGCTGTTCCTTGATAGTCTTTCTTATGGAGCGCAGTTCAGCTAATAAAACTCTTTCTTCCTTTCATTGCAAGCAAGCCCGAAAGTGTTTTTATGCTTCATAATAGATTGCAAAAGTAAAGATGCAGTCTGCTGAAAGCAAGCTGTTCTTTGATAGTCTTTCTTATGGAGCGCAGTTCAGCTAATAAAACTCTTTCTGCCTTTCATTGCAAGCAAGCCCGAAAGTGTTTTTATGCTTCATAATAGATTGTAAAAGCAAAGAGGCAGTCTGCTGAAAGCAAGCTGTTCTTTGATAGTCTTTCTTATGGAGCGCAGTTCAGCTAATAAAACTCTTTCTGCCTTTCATTGCAAGCAAGCCCGAAAGTGTTTTTATGCTTCATAATGGATTGTAAAAGCAAAGATGCAGTTTGCTGAAAACAAATTGTTCTTTGACAGTCTTGAATACTGAGTGCAGTTCAGTTAATAAAACTGTCTTTCTGGTGCTCATTGCAAACAAGCCAGAAAGTGTTTTTCTGTGTTCTACTTGTTAGTATAAACAAATATGCAGTCTGCTGAAAGCAAGCTCTTCTTTGATAGTCTTTCTTATGGAGCGCAGTTCAGCTAATAAAACTCTTTCTGCCTTTCATTGCAAGCAAGCCCGAAAGTGTTTTTATGCTTCATAATAGATTGCAAAAGTAAAGATGCAGTCTGCTGAAAGCAAGCTGTTCTTTGATAGTCTTTCTTATGGAGCGCAGTTCAGCTAATAAAACTCTTTCTGCCTTTCATTGCAAGCAAGCCCGAAAGTGTTTTTATGCTTCATAATAGATTGTAAAAGTAAAGATGCAGTCTGCTGAAAGCAAGCTGTTCTTTGATAGTCTTTCTTATGGAGCGCAGTTCAGCTAATAAAACTCTTTCTGCCTTTCATTGCAAGCAAGCCCGAAAGTGTTTTTATGCTTCATAATAGATTGTAAAAGCAAAGATGCAGTCTGCTGAAAACAAGTTGTTCTTTGACAGTCTTGAATACTGAGTGCAGTTCAGTTAATAAAACTGTCTTTCTGGTGCTCATTGCAAAGAAGCCAGAAAGTGTTTTTCTGTGTTCTACTTGTTAGTATAAACAAATATGCAGTCTGCTGAAAGCAAGCTGTTCCTTGATAGTCTTTCTTATGGAGCGCAGTTCACCTAATAAAACTCTTTCTTCCTTTCATTGCAAGCAAGCCCGAAAGTGTTTTTATGCTTCATAATAGATTGCAAAAGTAAAGATGCAGTTTGCTGAAAACAAGTTGTTCTTTGATAGTCTTTCTTATGGAGCGCAGCTCAGCTAATAAAACTCTTTCTGCCTTTCATTGCAAGCAAGCCCGAAAGTGTTTTTATGCTTCATAATAGATTGTAAAAGCAAAGATGCAGTCTGCTGAAAGCAAGCTGTTCTTTGATAGTCTTTCTTATGGAGCGCAGTTCAGCTAATAAAACTCTTTCTGCCTTTCATTGCAAGCAAGCCCGAAAGTGTTTTTATGCTTCATAATGGATTGTAAAAGCAAAGATGCAGTTTGCTGAAAACAAGCTGTTCTTTGACAGTCTTGAATACTGAGTGCAGTTCAGTTAATAAAACTGTCTTTCTGGTGCTCATTGCAAAGAAGCCAGAAAGTGTTTTTCTGTGTTCTACTTGTTAGTATAAACAAATATGCAGTCTGCTGAAAGCAAGCTGTTCCTTGATAGTCTTTCTTATGGAGCGCAGTTCAGCTAATAAAACTCTTTCTGCCTTTCATTGCAAGCAAGCCCGAAAGTGTTTTTATGCTTCATAATGGATTGTAAAAGCAAAGATGCAGTTTGCTGAAAACAAGTTGTTCTTTGACAGTCTTGAATACTGAGTGCAGTTCAGTTAATAAAACTGTGTTTCTGGTGCTCATTGCATTCAAGCCCGAAAGTGTTTTTATGCTTCATAATGGATTGTAAAAGCAAAGATGCAGTTTGCTGAAAACAAGTTGTTCTTTGACAGTCTTGAATACTGAGTGCAGTTCAGTTAATAAAACTGTCTTTCTGGTGCTCATTGCAAGCAAGCCCGAAAGTGTTTTTATGCTTCATAATGGATTGTAAAAGCAAAGATGCAGTTTGCTGAAAACAAGTTGTTCTTTGACAGTCTTGAATACTGAGTGCAGTTCAGTTAATAAAACTGTCTTTCTGGTGCTCATTGCAAAGAAGCCAGAAAGTGTTTTTCTGTGTTCTACTTGTTAGTATAAACAAATATGCAGTCTGCTGAAAGCGAGCTGTTCTTTGATAGTCTTTCTTATGGAGCGCAGTTCAGCTAATAAAACTCTTTCTGCCTTTCATTGCAAGCAAGCCCGAAAGTGTTTTTATGCTTCATAATGGATTGTAAAAGCAAAGATGCAGTTTGCTGAAAAGAAGTTGTTCTTTGACAGTCTTGAATACTTAGTGCAGTTCAGTTAATAAAACTGTCTTTCTGGTGCTCATTGCAAGCAAGCCCGAAAGTGTTTTTATGCTTCATAATGGATTGTAAAAGCAAAGATGCAGTTTGCTGAAAACAAGTTGTTCTTTGACAGTCTTGAATACTGAGTGCAGTTCAGTTAATAAAACTGTCTTTCTGGTGCTCATTGCAAAGAAGCCAGAAAGTGTTTTTCTGTGTTCTACTTGTTAGTATAAACAAATATGCAGTCTGCTGAAAGCAAGCTGTTCCTTGATAGTCTTTCTTATGGAGCGCAGTTCAGCTAATAAAACTCTTTCTTCCTTTCATTGCAAGCAAGCCCGAAAGTGTTTTTATGCTTCATAATAGATTGCAAAAGTAAAGATGCAGTCTGCTGAAAGCAAGCTGTTCTTTGATAGTCTTTCTTATGGAGCGCAGTTCAGCTAATAAAACTCTTTCTGCCTTTCATTGCAAGCAAGCCCGAAAGTGTTTTTATGCTTCATAATAGATTATAAAAGCAAAGATGCAGTCTGCTGAAAGCAAGCTGTTCTTTGATAGTCTTTCTTATGGAGCGCAGTTCAGCTAATAAAACTCTTTCTGCCTTTCATTGCAAGCAAGCCCGAAAGTGTTTTTATGCTTCATAATGGATTGTAAAAGCAAAGATGCAGTTTGCTGAAAACAAGTTGTTCTTTGACAGTCTTGAATACTGAGTGCAGTTCAGTTAATAAAACTGTCTTTCTGGTGCTCATTGCAAAGAAGCCAGAAAGTGTTTTTCTGTGTTCTACTTGTTAGTATAAACAAATATGCAGTCTGCTGAAAGCAAGCTGTTCCTTGATAGTCTTTCTTATGGAGCGCAGTTCAGCTAATAAAACTCTTTCTGCCTTTCATTGCAAGCAAGCCCGAAAGTGTTTTTATGCTTCATAATGGATTGTAAAAGCAAAGATGCAGTTTGCTGAAAACAAGTTGTTCTTTGACAGTCTTGAATACTGAGTGCAGTTCAGTTAATAAAACTGTCTTTCTGGTGCTCATTGCATTCAAGCCCGAAAGTGTTTTTATGCTTCATAATGGATTGTAAAAGCAAAGATGCAGTTTGCTGAAAACAAGTTGTTCTTTGACAGTCTTGAATACTGAGTGCAGTTCAGTTAATAAAACTGTCTTTCTGGTGCTCATTGCAAGCAAGCCCGAAAGTGTTTTTATGCTTCATAATGGATTGTAAAAGCAAAGATGCAGTTTGCTGAAAACAAGTTGTTCTTTGACAGTCTTGAATACTGAGTGCAGTTCAGTTAATAAAACTGTCTTTCTGGTGCTCATTGCAAAGAAGCCAGAAAGTGTTTTTCTGTGTTCTACTTGTTAGTATAAACAAATATGCAGTCTGCTGAAAGCAAGCTGTTCCTTGATAGTCTTTCTTATGGAGCGCAGTTCAGCTAATAAAACTCTTTCTTCCTTTCATTGCAAGCAAGCCCGAAAGTGTTTTTATGCTTCATAATAGATTGCAAAAGTAAAGATGCAGTCTGCTGAAAGCAAGCTGTTCTTTGATAGTCTTTCTTATGGAGCGCAGTTCAGCTAATAAAACTCTTTCTGCCTTTCATTGCAAGCAAGCCCGAAAGTGTTTTTATGCTTCATAATAGATTGTAAAAGCAAAGAGGCAGTCTGCTGAAAGCAAGCTGTTCTTTGATAGTCTTTCTTATGGAGCGCAGTTCAGCTAATAAAACTCTTTCTGCCTTTCATTGCAAGCAAGCCCGAAAGTGTTTTTATGCTTCATAATGGATTGTAAAAGCAAAGATGCAGTTTGCTGAAAACAAATTGTTCTTTGACAGTCTTGAATACTGAGTGCAGTTCAGTTAATAAAACTGTCTTTCTGGTGCTCATTGCAAACAAGCCAGAAAGTGTTTTTCTGTGTTCTACTTGTTAGTATAAACAAATATGCAGTCTGCTGAAAGCAAGCTCTTCTTTGATAGTCTTTCTTATGGAGCGCAGTTCAGCTAATAAAACTCTTTCTGCCTTTCATTGCAAGCAAGCCCGAAAGTGTTTTTATGCTTCATAATAGATTGCAAAAGTAAAGATGCAGTCTGCTGAAAGCAAGCTGTTCTTTGATAGTCTTTCTTATGGAGCGCAGTTCAGCTAATAAAACTCTTTCTGCCTTTCATTGCAAGCAAGCCCGAAAGTGTTTTTATGCTTCATAATAGATTGTAAAAGTAAAGATGCAGTCTGCTGAAAGCAAGCTGTTCTTTGATAGTCTTTCTTATGGAGCGCAGTTCAGCTAATAAAACTCTTTCTGCCTTTCATTGCAAGCAAGCCCGAAAGTGTTTTTATGCTTCATAATAGATTGTAAAAGCAAAGATGCAGTCTGCTGAAAACAAGTTGTTCTTTGACAGTCTTGAATACTGAGTGCAGTTCAGTTAATAAAACTGTCTTTCTGGTGCTCATTGCAAAGAAGCCAGAAAGTGTTTTTCTGTGTTCTACTTGTTAGTATAAACAAATATGCAGTCTGCTGAAAGCAAGCTGTTCCTTGATAGTCTTTCTTATGGAGCGCAGTTCACCTAATAAAACTCTTTCTTCCTTTCATTGCAAGCAAGCCCGAAAGTGTTTTTATGCTTCATAATAGATTGCAAAAGTAAAGATGCAGTTTGCTGAAAACAAGTTGTTCTTTGATAGTCTTTCTTATGGAGCGCAGTTCAGCTAATAAAACTCTTTCTGCCTTTCATTGCAAGCAAGCCCGAAAGTGTTTTTATGCTTCATAATAGATTGTAAAAGCAAAGATGCAGTCTGCTGAAAGCAAGCTGTTCTTTGATAGTCTTTCTTATGGAGCGCAGTTCAGCTAATAAAACTCTTTCTGCCTTTCATTGCAAGCAAGCCCGAAAGTGTTTTTATGCTTCATAATGGATTGTAAAAGCAAAGATGCAGTTTGCTGAAAACAAGCTGTTCTTTGACAGTCTTGAATACTGAGTGCAGTTCAGTTAATAAAACTGTCTTTCTGGTGCTCATTGCAAAGAAGCCAGAAAGTGTTTTTCTGTGTTCTACTTGTTAGTATAAACAAATATGCAGTCTGCTGAAAGCAAGCTGTTCCTTGATAGTCTTTCTTATGGAGCGCAGTTCAGCTAATAAAACTCTTTCTGCCTTTCATTGCAAGCAAGCCCGAAAGTGTTTTTATGCTTCATAATGGATTGTAAAAGCAAAGATGCAGTTTGCTGAAAACAAGTTGTTCTTTGACAGTCTTGAATACTGAGTGCAGTTCAGTTAATAAAACTGTCTTTCTGGTGCTCATTGCAAACAAGCCAGAAAGTGTCTTTTCTGTGTTCCAATTGTTAGTATAAACAAATATGCAGTCTGCTGAAAGCAAGCTGTTCTTTGATAGTCTTTCTTATGGAGCGCAGTTCAGCTAATAAAACTCTTTCTGCCTTTCATTGCAAGCAAGCCCGAAAGTGTTTTTATGCTTCATAATAGATTGCAAAAGTAAAGATGCAGTCTGCTGAAAGCAAGCTGTTCTTTGATAGTCTTTCTTATGGAGCGCAGTTCAGCTAATAAAACTCTTTCTGCCTTTCATTGCAAGCAAGCCCGAAAGTGTTTTTATGCTTCATAATAGATTGCAAAAGTAAAGATGCAGTCTGCTGAAAGCAAGCTGTTCTTTGATAGTCTTTCTTATGGAGCGCAGTTCAGCTAATAAAACTCTTTCTGCCTTTCATTGCAAGCAAGCCCGAAAGTGTTTTTATGCTTCATAATAGATTGTAAAAGCAAAGATGCAGTCTGCTGAAAGCAAGCTGTTCTTTGATAGTCTTTCTTATGGAGCGCAGTTCAGCTAATAAAACTCTTTCTGCCTTTCATTGCAAGCAAGCCCGAAAGTGTTTTTATGCTTCATAATGGATTGTAAAAGCAAAGATGCAGTTTGCTGAGAACAAGTTGTTCTTTGACAGTCTTGAATACTGAGTGCAGTTCAGTTAATAAAACTGTCTTTCTGGTGCTCATTGCAAACAAGCCAGAAAGTGTTTTTCTGTGTTCTACTTGTTAGTATAAACAAATATGCAGTCTGCTGAAAGCAAGCTGTTCCTTGATAGTCTTTCTTATGGAGCGCAGTTCAGCTAATAAAACTCTTTCTGCCTTTCATTGCAAGCAAGCCCGAAAGTGTTTTTATGCTTCATAATAGATTGCAAAAGTAAAGATGCAGTCTGCTGAAAGCAAGCTGTTCTTTGATAGTCTTTCTTATGGAGCGCAGTTCAGCTAATAAAACTCTTTCTGCCTTTCATTGCAAGCAAGCCCGAAAGTGTTTTTATGCTTCATAATGGATTGTAAAAGCAAAGATGCAGTTTGCTGAAAACAAGTTGTTCTTTGACAGTCTTGAATACTGAGTGCAGTTCAGTTAATAAAACTGTCTTTCTGGTGCTCATTGCAAGCAAGCCCGAAAGTGTTTTTATGCTTCATAATGGACTGTAAAAGCAAAGATGCAGTTTGCTGAAAACAAGTTGTTCTTTGACAGTCTTGAATACTGAGTGCAGTTCAGTTAATAAAACTGTGTTTCTGGTGCTCATTGCATTCAAGCCCGAAAGTGTTTTTATGCTTCATAATGGATTGTAAAAGCAAAGATGCAGTTTGCTGAAAACAAGTTGTTCTTTGACAGTCTTGAATACTGAGTGCAGTTCAGTTAATAAAACTGTCTTTCTGGTGCTCATTGCAAAGAAGCCAGAAAGTGTTTTTCTGTGTTCTACTTGTTAGTATAAACAAATATGCAGTCTGCTGAAAGCAAGCTGTTCCTTGATAGTCTTTCTTATGGAGCGCAGTTCAGCTAATAAAACTCTTTCTTCCTTTCATTGCAAGCAAGCCCGAAAGTGTTTTTATGCTTCATAATAGATTGCAAAAGTAAAGATGCAGTCTGCTGAAAGCAAGCTGTTCTTTGATAGTCTTTCTTATGGAGCGCAGTTCAGCTAATAAAACTCTTTCTGCCTTTCATTGCAAGCAAGCCCGAAAGTGTTTTTATGCTTCATAATAGATTGTAAAAGCAAAGAGGCAGTCTGCTGAAAGCAAGCTGTTCTTTGATAGTCTTTCTTATGGAGCGCAGTTCAGCTAATAAAACTCTTTCTGCCTTTCATTGCAAGCAAGCCCGAAAGTGTTTTTATGCTTCATAATGGATTGTAAAAGCAAAGATGCAGTTTGCTGAAAACAAATTGTTCTTTGACAGTCTTGAATACTGAGTGCAGTTCAGTTAATAAAACTGTCTTTCTGGTGCTCATTGCAAACAAGCCAGAAAGTGTTTTTCTGTGTTCTACTTGTTAGTATAAACAAATATGCAGTCTGCTGAAAGCAAGCTCTTCTTTGATAGTCTTTCTTATGGAGCGCAGTTCAGCTAATAAAACTCTTTCTGCCTTTCATTGCAAGCAAGCCCGAAAGTGTTTTTATGCTTCATAATAGATTGCAAAAGTAAAGATGCAGTCTGCTGAAAGCAAGCTGTTCTTTGATAGTCTTTCTTATGGAGCGCAGTTCAGCTAATAAAACTCTTTCTGCCTTTCATTGCAAGCAAGCCCGAAAGTGTTTTTATGCTTCATAATAGATTGTAAAAGTAAAGATGCAGTCTGCTGAAAGCAAGCTGTTCTTTGATAGTCTTTCTTATGGAGCGCAGTTCAGCTAATAAAACTCTTTCTGCCTTTCATTGCAAGCAAGCCCGAAAGTGTTTTTATGCTTCATAATAGATTGTAAAAGCAAAGATGCAGTCTGCTGAAAACAAGTTGTTCTTTGACAGTCTTGAATACTGAGTGCAGTTCAGTTAATAAAACTGTCTTTCTGGTGCTCATTGCAAAGAAGCCAGAAAGTGTTTTTCTGTGTTCTACTTGTTAGTATAAACAAATATGCAGTCTGCTGAAAGCAAGCTGTTCCTTGATAGTCTTTCTTATGGAGCGCAGTTCACCTAATAAAACTCTTTCTTCCTTTCATTGCAAGCAAGCCCGAAAGTGTTTTTATGCTTCATAATAGATTGCAAAAGTAAAGATGCAGTTTGCTGAAAACAAGTTGTTCTTTGATAGTCTTTCTTATGGAGCGCAGTTCAGCTAATAAAACTCTTTCTGCCTTTCATTGCAAGCAAGCCCGAAAGTGTTTTTATGCTTCATAATAGATTGTAAAAGCAAAGATGCAGTCTGCTGAAAGCAAGCTGTTCTTTGATAGTCTTTCTTATGGAGCGCAGTTCAGCTAATAAAACTCTTTCTGCCTTTCATTGCAAGCAAGCCCGAAAGTGTTTTTATGCTTCATAATGGATTGTAAAAGCAAAGATGCAGTTTGCTGAAAACAAGCTGTTCTTTGACAGTCTTGAATACTGAGTGCAGTTCAGTTAATAAAACTGTCTTTCTGGTGCTCATTGCAAAGAAGCCAGAAAGTGTTTTTCTGTGTTCTACTTGTTAGTATAAACAAATATGCAGTCTGCTGAAAGCAAGCTGTTCCTTGATAGTCTTTCTTATGGAGCGCAGTTCAGCTAATAAAACTCTTTCTGCCTTTCATTGCAAGCAAGCCCGAAAGTGTTTTTATGCTTCATAATGGATTGTAAAAGCAAAGATGCAGTTTGCTGAAAACAAGTTGTTCTTTGACAGTCTTGAATACTGAGTGCAGTTCAGTTAATAAAACTGTGTTTCTGGTGCTCATTGCATTCAAGCCCGAAAGTGTTTTTATGCTTCATAATGGATTGTAAAAGCAAAGATGCAGTTTGCTGAAAACAAGTTGTTCTTTGACAGTCTTGAATACTGAGTGCAGTTCAGTTAATAAAACTGTCTTTCTGGTGCTCATTGCAAGCAAGCCCGAAAGTGTTTTTATGCTTCATAATGGATTGTAAAAGCAAAGATGCAGTTTGCTGAAAACAAGTTGTTCTTTGACAGTCTTGAATACTGAGTGCAGTTCAGTTAATAAAACTGTCTTTCTGGTGCTCATTGCAAAGAAGCCAGAAAGTGTTTTTCTGTGTTCTACTTGTTAGTATAAACAAATATGCAGTCTGCTGAAAGCGAGCTGTTCTTTGATAGTCTTTCTTATGGAGCGCAGTTCAGCTAATAAAACTCTTTCTGCCTTTCATTGCAAGCAAGCCCGAAAGTGTTTTTATGCTTCATAATGGATTGTAAAAGCAAAGATGCAGTTTGCTGAAAAGAAGTTGTTCTTTGACAGTCTTGAATACTTAGTGCAGTTCAGTTAATAAAACTGTCTTTCTGGTGCTCATTGCAAGCAAGCCCGAAAGTGTTTTTATGCTTCATAATGGATTGTAAAAGCAAAGATGCAGTTTGCTGAAAACAAGTTGTTCTTTGACAGTCTTGAATACTGAGTGCAGTTCAGTTAATAAAACTGTCTTTCTGGTGCTCATTGCAAAGAAGCCAGAAAGTGTTTTTCTGTGTTCTACTTGTTAGTATAAACAAATATGCAGTCTGCTGAAAGCAAGCTGTTCCTTGATAGTCTTTCTTATGGAGCGCAGTTCAGCTAATAAAACTCTTTCTTCCTTTCATTGCAAGCAAGCCCGAAAGTGTTTTTATGCTTCATAATAGATTGCAAAAGTAAAGATGCAGTCTGCTGAAAGCAAGCTGTTCTTTGATAGTCTTTCTTATGGAGCGCAGTTCAGCTAATAAAACTCTTTCTGCCTTTCATTGCAAGCAAGCCCGAAAGTGTTTTTATGCTTCATAATAGATTATAAAAGCAAAGATGCAGTCTGCTGAAAGCAAGCTGTTCTTTGATAGTCTTTCTTATGGAGCGCAGTTCAGCTAATAAAACTCTTTCTGCCTTTCATTGCAAGCAAGCCCGAAAGTGTTTTTATGCTTCATAATGGATTGTAAAAGCAAAGATGCAGTTTGCTGAAAACAAGTTGTTCTTTGACAGTCTTGAATACTGAGTGCAGTTCAGTTAATAAAACTGTCTTTCTGGTGCTCATTGCAAAGAAGCCAGAAAGTGTTTTTCTGTGTTCTACTTGTTAGTATAAACAAATATGCAGTCTGCTGAAAGCAAGCTGTTCCTTGATAGTCTTTCTTATGGAGCGCAGTTCAGCTAATAAAACTCTTTCTGCCTTTCATTGCAAGCAAGCCCGAAAGTGTTTTTATGCTTCATAATGGATTGTAAAAGCAAAGATGCAGTTTGCTGAAAACAAGTTGTTCTTTGACAGTCTTGAATACTGAGTGCAGTTCAGTTAATAAAACTGTCTTTCTGGTGCTCATTGCATTCAAGCCCGAAAGTGTTTTTATGCTTCATAATGGATTGTAAAAGCAAAGATGCAGTTTGCTGAAAACAAGTTGTTCTTTGACAGTCTTGAATACTGAGTGCAGTTCAGTTAATAAAACTGTCTTTCTGGTGCTCATTGCAAGCAAGCCCGAAAGTGTTTTTATGCTTCATAATGGATTGTAAAAGCAAAGATGCAGTTTGCTGAAAACAAGTTGTTCTTTGACAGTCTTGAATACTGAGTGCAGTTCAGTTAATAAAACTGTCTTTCTGGTGCTCATTGCAAAGAAGCCAGAAAGTGTTTTTCTGTGTTCTACTTGTTAGTATAAACAAATATGCAGTCTGCTGAAAGCAAGCTGTTCCTTGATAGTCTTTCTTATGGAGCGCAGTTCAGCTAATAAAACTCTTTCTTCCTTTCATTGCAAGCAAGCCCGAAAGTGTTTTTATGCTTCATAATAGATTGCAAAAGTAAAGATGCAGTCTGCTGAAAGCAAGCTGTTCTTTGATAGTCTTTCTTATGGAGCGCAGTTCAGCTAATAAAACTCTTTCTGCCTTTCATTGCAAGCAAGCCCGAAAGTGTTTTTATGCTTCATAATAGATTGTAAAAGCAAAGAGGCAGTCTGCTGAAAGCAAGCTGTTCTTTGATAGTCTTTCTTATGGAGCGCAGTTCAGCTAATAAAACTCTTTCTGCCTTTCATTGCAAGCAAGCCCGAAAGTGTTTTTATGCTTCATAATGGATTGTAAAAGCAAAGATGCAGTTTGCTGAAAACAAATTGTTCTTTGACAGTCTTGAATACTGAGTGCAGTTCAGTTAATAAAACTGTCTTTCTGGTGCTCATTGCAAACAAGCCAGAAAGTGTTTTTCTGTGTTCTACTTGTTAGTATAAACAAATATGCAGTCTGCTGAAAGCAAGCTCTTCTTTGATAGTCTTTCTTATGGAGCGCAGTTCAGCTAATAAAACTCTTTCTGCCTTTCATTGCAAGCAAGCCCGAAAGTGTTTTTATGCTTCATAATAGATTGCAAAAGTAAAGATGCAGTCTGCTGAAAGCAAGCTGTTCTTTGATAGTCTTTCTTATGGAGCGCAGTTCAGCTAATAAAACTCTTTCTGCCTTTCATTGCAAGCAAGCCCGAAAGTGTTTTTATGCTTCATAATAGATTGTAAAAGTAAAGATGCAGTCTGCTGAAAGCAAGCTGTTCTTTGATAGTCTTTCTTATGGAGCGCAGTTCAGCTAATAAAACTCTTTCTGCCTTTCATTGCAAGCAAGCCCGAAAGTGTTTTTATGCTTCATAATAGATTGTAAAAGCAAAGATGCAGTCTGCTGAAAACAAGTTGTTCTTTGACAGTCTTGAATACTGAGTGCAGTTCAGTTAATAAAACTGTCTTTCTGGTGCTCATTGCAAAGAAGCCAGAAAGTGTTTTTCTGTGTTCTACTTGTTAGTATAAACAAATATGCAGTCTGCTGAAAGCAAGCTGTTCCTTGATAGTCTTTCTTATGGAGCGCAGTTCACCTAATAAAACTCTTTCTTCCTTTCATTGCAAGCAAGCCCGAAAGTGTTTTTATGCTTCATAATAGATTGCAAAAGTAAAGATGCAGTTTGCTGAAAACAAGTTGTTCTTTGATAGTCTTTCTTATGGAGCGCAGTTCAGCTAATAAAACTCTTTCTGCCTTTCATTGCAAGCAAGCCCGAAAGTGTTTTTATGCTTCATAATAGATTGTAAAAGCAAAGATGCAGTCTGCTGAAAGCAAGCTGTTCTTTGATAGTCTTTCTTATGGAGCGCAGTTCAGCTAATAAAACTCTTTCTGCCTTTCATTGCAAGCAAGCCCGAAAGTGTTTTTATGCTTCATAATGGATTGTAAAAGCAAAGATGCAGTTTGCTGAAAACAAGCTGTTCTTTGACAGTCTTGAATACTGAGTGCAGTTCAGTTAATAAAACTGTCTTTCTGGTGCTCATTGCAAAGAAGCCAGAAAGTGTTTTTCTGTGTTCTACTTGTTAGTATAAACAAATATGCAGTCTGCTGAAAGCAAGCTGTTCCTTGATAGTCTTTCTTATGGAGCGCAGTTCAGCTAATAAAACTCTTTCTGCCTTTCATTGCAAGCAAGCCCGAAAGTGTTTTTATGCTTCATAATGGATTGTAAAAGCAAAGATGCAGTTTGCTGAAAACAAGTTGTTCTTTGACAGTCTTGAATACTGAGTGCAGTTCAGTTAATAAAACTGTCTTTCTGGTGCTCATTGCAAACAAGCCAGAAAGTGTCTTTTCTGTGTTCCAATTGTTAGTATAAACAAATATGCAGTCTGCTGAAAGCAAGCTGTTCTTTGATAGTCTTTCTTATGGAGCGCAGTTCAGCTAATAAAACTCTTTCTGCCTTTCATTGCAAGCAAGCCCGAAAGTGTTTTTATGCTTCATAATAGATTGCAAAAGTAAAGATGCAGTCTGCTGAAAGCAAGCTGTTCTTTGATAGTCTTTCTTATGGAGCGCAGTTCAGCTAATAAAACTCTTTCTGCCTTTCATTGCAAGCAAGCCCGAAAGTGTTTTTATGCTTCATAATAGATTGTAAAAGCAAAGATGCAGTCTGCTGAAAGCAAGCTGTTCTTTGATAGTCTTTCTTATGGAGCGCAGTTCAGCTAATAAAACTCTTTCTGCCTTTCATTGCAAGCAAGCCCGAAAGTGTTTTTATGCTTCATAATGGATTGTAAAAGCAAAGATGCAGTTTGCTGAGAACAAGTTGTTCTTTGACAGTCTTGAATACTGAGTGCAGTTCAGTTAATAAAACTGTCTTTCTGGTGCTCATTGCAAACAAGCCAGAAAGTGTTTTTCTGTGTTCTACTTGTTAGTATAAACAAATATGCAGTCTGCTGAAAGCAAGCTGTTCCTTGATAGTCTTTCTTATGGAGCGCAGTTCAGCTAATAAAACTCTTTCTGCCTTTCATTGCAAGCAAGCCCGAAAGTGTTTTTATGCTTCATAATAGATTGCAAAAGTAAAGATGCAGTCTGCTGAAAGCAAGCTGTTCTTTGATAGTCTTTCTTATGGAGCGCAGTTCAGCTAATAAAACTCTTTCTGCCTTTCATTGCAAGCAAGCCCGAAAGTGTTTTTATGCTTCATAATGGATTGTAAAAGCAAAGATGCAGTTTGCTGAAAACAAGTTGTTCTTTGACAGTCTTGAATACTGAGTGCAGTTCAGTTAATAAAACTGTCTTTCTGGTGCTCATTGCAAGCAAGCCCGAAAGTGTTTTTATGCTTCATAATGGACTGTAAAAGCAAAGATGCAGTTTGCTGAAAACAAGTTGTTCTTTGACAGTCTTGAATACTGAGTGCAGTTCAGTTAATAAAACTGTGTTTCTGGTGCTCATTGCATTCAAGCCCGAAAGTGTTTTTATGCTTCATAATGGATTGTAAAAGCAAAGATGCAGTTTGCTGAAAACAAGTTGTTCTTTGACAGTCTTGAATACTGAGTGCAGTTCAGTTAATAAAACTGTCTTTCTGGTGCTCATTGCAAAGAAGCCAGAAAGTGTTTTTCTGTGTTCTACTTGTTAGTATAAACAAATATGCAGTCTGCTGAAAGCGAGCTGTTCTTTGAAAGTCTTTCTTATGGAGCGCAGTTCAGCTAATAAAACTCTTTCTGCCTTTCACTGCAAGAAAGCCCGAAAGTGTTTTTATGCTTCATAATGGATTGTAAAAGCAAAGATGCAGTTTGCTGAAAACAAGTTGTTCTTTGACAGTCTTGAATACTGAGTGCAGTTCAGTTAATAAAACTGTCTTTCTGGTGCTCATTGCAAACAAGCCAGAAAGTGTCTTTTCTGTGTTCCAATTGTTAGTATAAACAAATATGCAGTCTGCTGAAAGCAAGCTGTTCTTTGATAGTCTTTCTTATGGAGCGCAGTTCAGCTAATAAAACTCTTTCTGCCTTTCATTGCAAGCAAGCCCGAAAGTGTTTTTATGCTTCATAATAGATTGCAAAAGTAAAGATGCAGTCTGCTGAAAGCAAGCTGTTCTTTGATAGTCTTTCTTATGGAGCGCAGTTCAGCTAATAAAACTCTTTCTGCCTTTCATTGCAAGCAAGCCCGAAAGTGTTTTTATGCTTCATAATAGATTGCAAAAGTAAAGATGCAGTCTGCTGAAAGCAAGCTGTTCTTTGATAGTCTTTCTTATGGAGCGCAGTTCAGCTAATAAAACTCTTTCTGCCTTTCATTGCAAGCAAGCCCGAAAGTGTTTTTATGCTTCATAATAGATTGTAAAAGCAAAGATGCAGTCTGCTGAAAGCAAGCTGTTCTTTGATAGTCTTTCTTATGGAGCGCAGTTCAGCTAATAAAACTCTTTCTGCCTTTCATTGCAAGCAAGCCCGAAAGTGTTTTTATGCTTCATAATGGATTGTAAAAGCAAAGATGCAGTTTGCTGAGAACAAGTTGTTCTTTGACAGTCTTGAATACTGAGTGCAGTTCAGTTAATAAAACTGTCTTTCTGGTGCTCATTGCAAAGAAGCCAGAAAGTGTTTTTCTGTGTTCTACTTGTTAGTATAAACAAATATGCAGTCTGCTGAAAGCAAGCTGTTCCTTGATAGTCTTTCTTATGGAGCGCAGTTCAGCTAATAAAACTCTTTCTTCCTTTCATTGCAAGCAAGCCCGAAAGTGTTTTTATGCTTCATAATAGATTGCAAAAGTAAAGATGCAGTCTGCTGAAAGCAAGCTGTTCTTTGATAGTCTTTCTTATGGAGCGCAGTTCAGCTAATAAAACTCTTTCTGCCTTTCATTGCAAGCAAGCCCGAAAGTGTTTTTATGCTTCATAATAGATTGTAAAAGCAAAGAGGCAGTCTGCTGAAAGCAAGCTGTTCTTTGATAGTCTTTCTTATGGAGCGCAGTTCAGCTAATAAAACTCTTTCTGCCTTTCATTGCAAGCAAGCCCGAAAGTGTTTTTATGCTTCATAATGGATTGTAAAAGCAAAGATGCAGTTTGCTGAAAACAAATTGTTCTTTGACAGTCTTGAATACTGAGTGCAGTTCAGTTAATAAAACTGTCTTTCTGGTGCTCATTGCAAACAAGCCAGAAAGTGTTTTTCTGTGTTCTACTTGTTAGTATAAACAAATATGCAGTCTGCTGAAAGCAAGCTCTTCTTTGATAGTCTTTCTTATGGAGCGCAGTTCAGCTAATAAAACTCTTTCTGCCTTTCATTGCAAGCAAGCCCGAAAGTGTTTTTATGCTTCATAATAGATTGCAAAAGTAAAGATGCAGTCTGCTGAAAGCAAGCTGTTCTTTGATAGTCTTTCTTATGGAGCGCAGTTCAGCTAATAAAACTCTTTCTGCCTTTCATTGCAAGCAAGCCCGAAAGTGTTTTTATGCTTCATAATAGATTGTAAAAGTAAAGATGCAGTCTGCTGAAAGCAAGCTGTTCTTTGATAGTCTTTCTTATGGAGCGCAGTTCAGCTAATAAAACTCTTTCTGCCTTTCATTGCAAGCAAGCCCGAAAGTGTTTTTATGCTTCATAATAGATTGTAAAAGCAAAGATGCAGTCTGCTGAAAACAAGTTGTTCTTTGACAGTCTTGAATACTGAGTGCAGTTCAGTTAATAAAACTGTCTTTCTGGTGCTCATTGCAAAGAAGCCAGAAAGTGTTTTTCTGTGTTCTACTTGTTAGTATAAACAAATATGCAGTCTGCTGAAAGCAAGCTGTTCCTTGATAGTCTTTCTTATGGAGCGCAGTTCACCTAATAAAACTCTTTCTTCCTTTCATTGCAAGCAAGCCCGAAAGTGTTTTTATGCTTCATAATAGATTGCAAAAGTAAAGATGCAGTTTGCTGAAAACAAGTTGTTCTTTGATAGTCTTTCTTATGGAGCGCAGTTCAGCTAATAAAACTCTTTCTGCCTTTCATTGCAAGCAAGCCCGAAAGTGTTTTTATGCTTCATAATAGATTGTAAAAGCAAAGATGCAGTCTGCTGAAAGCAAGCTGTTCTTTGATAGTCTTTCTTATGGAGCGCAGTTCAGCTAATAAAACTCTTTCTGCCTTTCATTGCAAGCAAGCCCGAAAGTGTTTTTATGCTTCATAATGGATTGTAAAAGCAAAGATGCAGTTTGCTGAAAACAAGCTGTTCTTTGACAGTCTTGAATACTGAGTGCAGTTCAGTTAATAAAACTGTCTTTCTGGTGCTCATTGCAAAGAAGCCAGAAAGTGTTTTTCTGTGTTCTACTTGTTAGTATAAACAAATATGCAGTCTGCTGAAAGCAAGCTGTTCCTTGATAGTCTTTCTTATGGAGCGCAGTTCAGCTAATAAAACTCTTTCTGCCTTTCATTGCAAGCAAGCCCGAAAGTGTTTTTATGCTTCATAATGGATTGTAAAAGCAAAGATGCAGTTTGCTGAAAACAAGTTGTTCTTTGACAGTCTTGAATACTGAGTGCAGTTCAGTTAATAAAACTGTGTTTCTGGTGCTCATTGCATTCAAGCCCGAAAGTGTTTTTATGCTTCATAATGGATTGTAAAAGCAAAGATGCAGTTTGCTGAAAACAAGTTGTTCTTTGACAGTCTTGAATACTGAGTGCAGTTCAGTTAATAAAACTGTCTTTCTGGTGCTCATTGCAAGCAAGCCCGAAAGTGTTTTTATGCTTCATAATGGATTGTAAAAGCAAAGATGCAGTTTGCTGAAAACAAGTTGTTCTTTGACAGTCTTGAATACTGAGTGCAGTTCAGTTAATAAAACTGTCTTTCTGGTGCTCATTGCAAAGAAGCCAGAAAGTGTTTTTCTGTGTTCTACTTGTTAGTATAAACAAATATGCAGTCTGCTGAAAGCGAGCTGTTCTTTGATAGTCTTTCTTATGGAGCGCAGTTCAGCTAATAAAACTCTTTCTGCCTTTCATTGCAAGCAAGCCCGAAAGTGTTTTTATGCTTCATAATGGATTGTAAAAGCAAAGATGCAGTTTGCTGAAAAGAAGTTGTTCTTTGACAGTCTTGAATACTTAGTGCAGTTCAGTTAATAAAACTGTCTTTCTGGTGCTCATTGCAAGCAAGCCCGAAAGTGTTTTTATGCTTCATAATGGATTGTAAAAGCAAAGATGCAGTTTGCTGAAAACAAGTTGTTCTTTGACAGTCTTGAATACTGAGTGCAGTTCAGTTAATAAAACTGTCTTTCTGGTGCTCATTGCAAAGAAGCCAGAAAGTGTTTTTCTGTGTTCTACTTGTTAGTATAAACAAATATGCAGTCTGCTGAAAGCAAGCTGTTCCTTGATAGTCTTTCTTATGGAGCGCAGTTCAGCTAATAAAACTCTTTCTTCCTTTCATTGCAAGCAAGCCCGAAAGTGTTTTTATGCTTCATAATAGATTGCAAAAGTAAAGATGCAGTCTGCTGAAAGCAAGCTGTTCTTTGATAGTCTTTCTTATGGAGCGCAGTTCAGCTAATAAAACTCTTTCTGCCTTTCATTGCAAGCAAGCCCGAAAGTGTTTTTATGCTTCATAATAGATTATAAAAGCAAAGATGCAGTCTGCTGAAAGCAAGCTGTTCTTTGATAGTCTTTCTTATGGAGCGCAGTTCAGCTAATAAAACTCTTTCTGCCTTTCATTGCAAGCAAGCCCGAAAGTGTTTTTATGCTTCATAATGGATTGTAAAAGCAAAGATGCAGTTTGCTGAAAACAAGTTGTTCTTTGACAGTCTTGAATACTGAGTGCAGTTCAGTTAATAAAACTGTCTTTCTGGTGCTCATTGCAAAGAAGCCAGAAAGTGTTTTTCTGTGTTCTACTTGTTAGTATAAACAAATATGCAGTCTGCTGAAAGCAAGCTGTTCCTTGATAGTCTTTCTTATGGAGCGCAGTTCAGCTAATAAAACTCTTTCTGCCTTTCATTGCAAGCAAGCCCGAAAGTGTTTTTATGCTTCATAATGGATTGTAAAAGCAAAGATGCAGTTTGCTGAAAACAAGTTGTTCTTTGACAGTCTTGAATACTGAGTGCAGTTCAGTTAATAAAACTGTCTTTCTGGTGCTCATTGCATTCAAGCCCGAAAGTGTTTTTATGCTTCATAATGGATTGTAAAAGCAAAGATGCAGTTTGCTGAAAACAAGTTGTTCTTTGACAGTCTTGAATACTGAGTGCAGTTCAGTTAATAAAACTGTCTTTCTGGTGCTCATTGCAAGCAAGCCCGAAAGTGTTTTTATGCTTCATAATGGATTGTAAAAGCAAAGATGCAGTTTGCTGAAAACAAGTTGTTCTTTGACAGTCTTGAATACTGAGTGCAGTTCAGTTAATAAAACTGTCTTTCTGGTGCTCATTGCAAAGAAGCCAGAAAGTGTTTTTCTGTGTTCTACTTGTTAGTATAAACAAATATGCAGTCTGCTGAAAGCGAGCTGTTCTTTGATAGTCTTTCTTATGGAGCGCAGTGCAGCTAATAAAACTCTTTCTGCCTTTCATTGCAAGCAAGCCCGAAAGTGTTTTTATGCTTCATAATGGATTGTAAAAGCAAAGATGCAGTTTGCTGAAAAGAAGTTGTTCTTTGACAGTCTTGAATACTTAGTGCAGTTCAGTTAATAAAACTGTCTTTCTGGTGCTCATTGCAAGCAAGCCCGAAAGTGTTTTTATGCTTCATAATGGATTGTAAAAGCAAAGATGCAGTTTGCTGAAAACAAGTTGTTCTTTGACAGTCTTGAATACTGAGTGCAGTTCAGTTAATAAAACTGTCTTTCTGGAGCTCATTGCAAACAAGCCAGAAAGTGGTTTTCTGTGTTCCAACTGTTAGTATAAACCAATATGCAGTCTGCTGAAAGCAAGCTGTTCTTTGATAGTCTTTCTTATGGAGCGCAGTTCAGCTAATAAAACTCTTTCTGCCTTTCATTGCAAGCAAGCCCGAAAGTGTTTTTATGCTTCATAATGGATTGTAAAAGCAAAGATGCAGTTTGCTGAGAACAAGTTGTTCTTTGACAGTCTTGAATACTGAGTGCAGTTCAGTTAATAAAACTGTCTTTCTGGTGCTCATTGCAAAGAAGCCAGAAAGTGTTTTTCTGTGTTCTACTTGTTAGTATAAACAAATATGCAGTCTGCTGAAAGCAAGCTGTTCCTTGATAGTCTTTCTTATGGAGCGCAGTTCAGCTAATAAAACTCTTTCTTCCTTTCATTGCAAGCAAGCCCGAAAGTGTTTTTATGCTTCATAATAGATTGCAAAAGTAAAGATGCAGTCTGCTGAAAGCAAGCTGTTCTTTGATAGTCTTTCTTATGGAGCGCAGTTCAGCTAATAAAACTCTTTCTGCCTTTCATTGCAAGCAAGCCCGAAAGTGTTTTTATGCTTCATAATAGATTGTAAAAGCAAAGAGGCAGTCTGCTGAAAGCAAGCTGTTCTTTGATAGTCTTTCTTATGGAGCGCAGTTCAGCTAATAAAACTCTTTCTGCCTTTCATTGCAAGCAAGCCCGAAAGTGTTTTTATGCTTCATAATGGATTGTAAAAGCAAAGATGCAGTTTGCTGAAAACAAATTGTTCTTTGACAGTCTTGAATACTGAGTGCAGTTCAGTTAATAAAACTGTCTTTCTGGTGCTCATTGCAAACAAGCCAGAAAGTGTTTTTCTGTGTTCTACTTGTTAGTATAAACAAATATGCAGTCTGCTGAAAGCAAGCTCTTCTTTGATAGTCTTTCTTATGGAGCGCAGTTCAGCTAATAAAACTCTTTCTGCCTTTCATTGCAAGCAAGCCCGAAAGTGTTTTTATGCTTCATAATAGATTGTAAAAGCAAAGATGCAGTCTGCTGAAAGCAAGCTGTTCTTTGATAGTCTTTCTTATGGAGCGCAGTTCAGCTAATAAAACTCTTTCTGCCTTTCATTGCAAGCAAGCCCGAAAGTGTTTTTATGCTTCATAATGGATTGTAAAAGCAAAGATGCAGTTTGCTGAGAACAAGTTGTTCTTTGACAGTCTTGAATACTGAGTGCAGTTCAGTTAATAAAACTGTCTTTCTGGTGCTCATTGCAAAGAAGCCAGAAAGTGTTTTTCTGTGTTCTACTTGTTAGTATAAACAAATATGCAGTCTGCTGAAAGCAAGCTGTTCCTTGATAGTCTTTCTTATGGAGCGCAGTTCACCTAATAAAACTCTTTCTTCCTTTCATTGCAAGCAAGCCCGAAAGTGTTTTTATGCTTCATAATAGATTGCAAAAGTAAAGATGCAGTCTGCTGAAAGCAAGCTGTTCTTTGATAGTCTTTCTTATGGAGCGCAGTTCAGCTAATAAAACTCTTTCTGCCTTTCATTGCAAGCAAGCCCGAAAGTGTTTTTATGCTTCATAATAGATTGTAAAAGCAAAGATGCAGTCTGCTGAAAGCAAGCTGTTCTTTGATAGTCTTTCTTATGGAGCGCAGTTCAGCTAATAAAACTCTTTCTGCCTTTCATTGCAAGCAAGCCCGAAAGTGTTTTTATGCTTCATAATGGATTGTAAAAGCAAAGATGCAGTTTGCTGAAAACAAGCTGTTCTTTGACAGTCTTGAATACTGAGTGCAGTTCAGTTAATAAAACTGTCTTTCTGGTGCTCATTGCAAAGAAGCCAGAAAGTGTTTTTCTGTGTTCTACTTGTTAGTATAAACAAATATGCAGTCTGCTGAAAGCAAGCTGTTCCTTGATAGTCTTTCTTATGGAGCGCAGTTCAGCTAATAAAACTCTTTCTGCCTTTCATTGCAAGCAAGCCCGAAAGTGTTTTTATGCTTCATAATGGATTGTAAAAGCAAAGATGCAGTTTGCTGAAAACAAGTTGTTCTTTGACAGTCTTGAATACTGAGTGCAGTTCAGTTAATAAAACTGTGTTTCTGGTGCTCATTGCATTCAAGCCCGAAAGTGTTTTTATGCTTCATAATGGATTGTAAAAGCAAAGATGCAGTTTGCTGAAAACAAGTTGTTCTTTGACAGTCTTGAATACTGAGTGCAGTTCAGTTAATAAAACTGTCTTTCTGGTGCTCATTGCAAGCAAGCCCGAAAGTGTTTTTATGCTTCATAATGGATTGTAAAAGCAAAGATGCAGTTTGCTGAAAACAAGTTGTTCTTTGACAGTCTTGAATACTGAGTGCAGTTCAGTTAATAAAACTGTCTTTCTGGTGCTCATTGCAAAGAAGCCAGAAAGTGTTTTTCTGTGTTCTACTTGTTAGTATAAACAAATATGCAGTCTGCTGAAAGCGAGCTGTTCTTTGATAGTCTTTCTTATGGAGCGCAGTTCAGCTAATAAAACTCTTTCTGCCTTTCATTGCAAGCAAGCCCGAAAGTGTTTTTATGCTTCATAATGGATTGTAAAAGCAAAGATGCAGTTTGCTGAAAAGAAGTTGTTCTTTGACAGTCTTGAATACTTAGTGCAGTTCAGTTAATAAAACTGTCTTTCTGGTGCTCATTGCAAGCAAGCCCGAAAGTGTTTTTATGCTTCATAATGGATTGTAAAAGCAAAGATGCAGTTTGCTGAAAACAAGTTGTTCTTTGACAGTCTTGAATACTGAGTGCAGTTCAGTTAATAAAACTGTCTTTCTGGTGCTCATTGCAAAGAAGCCAGAAAGTGTTTTTCTGTGTTCTACTTGTTAGTATAAACAAATATGCAGTCTGCTGAAAGCAAGCTGTTCCTTGATAGTCTTTCTTATGGAGCGCAGTTCAGCTAATAAAACTCTTTCTTCCTTTCATTGCAAGCAAGCCCGAAAGTGTTTTTATGCTTCATAATAGATTGCAAAAGTAAAGATGCAGTCTGCTGAAAGCAAGCTGTTCTTTGATAGTCTTTCTTATGGAGCGCAGTTCAGCTAATAAAACTCTTTCTGCCTTTCATTGCAAGCAAGCCCGAAAGTGTTTTTATGCTTCATAATAGATTATAAAAGCAAAGATGCAGTCTGCTGAAAGCAAGCTGTTCTTTGATAGTCTTTCTTATGGAGCGCAGTTCAGCTAATAAAACTCTTTCTGCCTTTCATTGCAAGCAAGCCCGAAAGTGTTTTTATGCTTCATAATGGATTGTAAAAGCAAAGATGCAGTTTGCTGAAAACAAGTTGTTCTTTGACAGTCTTGAATACTGAGTGCAGTTCAGTTAATAAAACTGTCTTTCTGGTGCTCATTGCAAAGAAGCCAGAAAGTGTTTTTCTGTGTTCTACTTGTTAGTATAAACAAATATGCAGTCTGCTGAAAGCGAGCTGTTCTTTGATAGTCTTTCTTATGGAGCGCAGTTCAGCTAATAAAACTCTTTCTGCCTTTCATTGCAAGCAAGCCCGAAAGTGTTTTTATGCTTCATAATGGATTGTAAAAGCAAAGATGCAGTTTGCTGAAAAGAAGTTGTTCTTTGACAGTCTTGAATACTTAGTGCAGTTCAGTTAATAAAACTGTCTTTCTGGTGCTCATTGCAAGCAAGCCCGAAAGTGTTTTTATGCTTCATAATGGATTGTAAAAGCAAAGATGCAGTTTGCTGAAAACAAGTTGTTCTTTGACAGTCTTGAATACTGAGTGCAGTTCAGTTAATAAAACTGTCTTTCTGGTGCTCATTGCAAAGAAGCCAGAAAGTGTTTTTCTGTGTTCTACTTGTTAGTATAAACAAATATGCAGTCTGCTGAAAGCAAGCTGTTCCTTGATAGTCTTTCTTATGGAGCGCAGTTCAGCTAATAAAACTCTTTCTTCCTTTCATTGCAAGCAAGCCCGAAAGTGTTTTTATGCTTCATAATAGATTGCAAAAGTAAAGATGCAGTCTGCTGAAAGCAAGCTGTTCTTTGATAGTCTTTCTTATGGAGCGCAGTTCAGCTAATAAAACTCTTTCTGCCTTTCATTGCAAGCAAGCCCGAAAGTGTTTTTATGCTTCATAATAGATTATAAAAGCAAAGATGCAGTCTGCTGAAGGCAAGCTGTTCTTTGATAGTCTTTCTTATGGAGCGCAGTTCAGCTAATAAAACTCTTTCTGCCTTTCATTGCAAGCAAGCCCGAAAGTGTTTTTATGCTTCATAATAGATTGTAAAAGCAAAGATGCAGTCTGCTGAAAGCAAGCTGTTCTTTGATAGTCTTTCTTATGGAGCGCAGTTCAGCTAATAAAACTCTTTCTGCCTTTCATTGCAAGCAAGCCCGAAAGTGTTTTTATGCTTCATAATGGATTGTAAAAGCAAAGATGCAGTTTGCTGAAAACAAGCTGTTCTTTGACAGTCTTGAATACTGAGTGCAGTTCAGTTAATAAAACTGTCTTTCTGGTGCTCATTGCAAAGAAGCCAGAAAGTGTTTTTCTGTGTTCTACTTGTTAGTATAAACAAATATGCAGTCTGCTGAAAGCAAGCTGTTCCTTGATAGTCTTTCTTATGGAGCGCAGTTCAGCTAATAAAACTCTTTCTGCCTTTCATTGCAAGCAAGCCCGAAAGTGTTTTTATGCTTCATAATGGATTGTAAAAGCAAAGATGCAGTTTGCTGAAAACAAGTTGTTCTTTGACAGTCTTGAATACTGAGTGCAGTTCAGTTAATAAAACTGTGTTTCTGGTGCTCATTGCATTCAAGCCCGAAAGTGTTTTTATGCTTCATAATGGATTGTAAAAGCAAAGATGCAGTTTGCTGAAAACAAGTTGTTCTTTGACAGTCTTGAATACTGAGTGCAGTTCAGTTAATAAAACTGTCTTTCTGGTGCTCATTGCAAGCAAGCCCGAAAGTGTTTTTATGCTTCATAATGGATTGTAAAAGCAAAGATGCAGTTTGCTGAAAACAAGTTGTTCTTTGACAGTCTTGAATACTGAGTGCAGTTCAGTTAATAAAACTGTCTTTCTGGTGCTCATTGCAAAGAAGCCAGAAAGTGTTTTTCTGTGTTCTACTTGTTAGTATAAACAAATATGCAGTCTGCTGAAAGCAAGCTGTTCCTTGATAGTCTTTCTTATGGAGCGCAGTTCAGCTAATAAAACTCTTTCTTCCTTTCATTGCAAGCAAGCCCGAAAGTGTTTTTATGCTTCATAATAGATTGCAAAAGTAAAGATGCAGTCTGCTGAAAGCAAGCTGTTCTTTGATAGTCTTTCTTATGGAGCGCAGTTCAGCTAATAAAACTCTTTCTGCCTTTCATTGCAAGCAAGCCCGAAAGTGTTTTTATGCTTCATAATAGATTGTAAAAGCAAAGAGGCAGTCTGCTGAAAGCAAGCTGTTCTTTGATAGTCTTTCTTATGGAGCGCAGTTCAGCTAATAAAACTCTTTCTGCCTTTCATTGCAAGCAAGCCCGAAAGTGTTTTTATGCTTCATAATGGATTGTAAAAGCAAAGATGCAGTTTGCTGAAAACAAATTGTTCTTTGACAGTCTTGAATACTGAGTGCAGTTCAGTTAATAAAACTGTCTTTCTGGTGCTCATTGCAAACAAGCCAGAAAGTGTTTTTCTGTGTTCTACTTGTTAGTATAAACAAATATGCAGTCTGCTGAAAGCAAGCTCTTCTTTGATAGTCTTTCTTATGGAGCGCAGTTCAGCTAATAAAACTCTTTCTGCCTTTCATTGCAAGCAAGCCCGAAAGTGTTTTTATGCTTCATAATAGATTGCAAAAGTAAAGATGCAGTCTGCTGAAAGCAAGCTGTTCTTTGATAGTCTTTCTTATGGAGCGCAGTTCAGCTAATAAAACTCTTTCTGCCTTTCATTGCAAGCAAGCCCGAAAGTGTTTTTATGCTTCATAATAGATTGTAAAAGTAAAGATGCAGTCTGCTGAAAGCAAGCTGTTCTTTGATAGTCTTTCTTATGGAGCGCAGTTCAGCTAATAAAACTCTTTCTGCCTTTCATTGCAAGCAAGCCCGAAAGTGTTTTTATGCTTCATAATAGATTGTAAAAGCAAAGATGCAGTCTGCTGAAAACAAGTTGTTCTTTGACAGTCTTGAATACTGAGTGCAGTTCAGTTAATAAAACTGTCTTTCTGGTGCTCATTGCAAAGAAGCCAGAAAGTGTTTTTCTGTGTTCTACTTGTTAGTATAAACAAATATGCAGTCTGCTGAAAGCAAGCTGTTCCTTGATAGTCTTTCTTATGGAGCGCAGTTCACCTAATAAAACTCTTTCTTCCTTTCATTGCAAGCAAGCCCGAAAGTGTTTTTATGCTTCATAATAGATTGCAAAAGTAAAGATGCAGTTTGCTGAAAACAAGTTGTTCTTTGATAGTCTTTCTTATGGAGCGCAGTTCAGCTAATAAAACTCTTTCTGCCTTTCATTGCAAGCAAGCCCGAAAGTGTTTTTATGCTTCATAATAGATTGTAAAAGCAAAGATGCAGTCTGCTGAAAGCAAGCTGTTCTTTGATAGTCTTTCTTATGGAGCGCAGTTCAGCTAATAAAACTCTTTCTGCCTTTCATTGCAAGCAAGCCCGAAAGTGTTTTTATGCTTCATAATGGATTGTAAAAGCAAAGATGCAGTTTGCTGAAAACAAGCTGTTCTTTGACAGTCTTGAATACTGAGTGCAGTTCAGTTAATAAAACTGTCTTTCTGGTGCTCATTGCAAAGAAGCCAGAAAGTGTTTTTCTGTGTTCTACTTGTTAGTATAAACAAATATGCAGTCTGCTGAAAGCAAGCTGTTCCTTGATAGTCTTTCTTATGGAGCGCAGTTCAGCTAATAAAACTCTTTCTGCCTTTCATTGCAAGCAAGCCCGAAAGTGTTTTTATGCTTCATAATGGATTGTAAAAGCAAAGATGCAGTTTGCTGAAAACAAGTTGTTCTTTGACAGTCTTGAATACTGAGTGCAGTTCAGTTAATAAAACTGTCTTTCTGGTGCTCATTGCAAACAAGCCAGAAAGTGTCTTTTCTGTGTTCCAATTGTTAGTATAAACAAATATGCAGTCTGCTGAAAGCAAGCTGTTCTTTGATAGTCTTTCTTATGGAGCGCAGTTCAGCTAATAAAACTCTTTCTGCCTTTCATTGCAAGCAAGCCCGAAAGTGTTTTTATGCTTCATAATAGATTGCAAAAGTAAAGATGCAGTCTGCTGAAAGCAAGCTGTTCTTTGATAGTCTTTCTTATGGAGCGCAGTTCAGCTAATAAAACTCTTTCTGCCTTTCATTGCAAGCAAGCCCGAAAGTGTTTTTATGCTTCATAATAGATTGCAAAAGTAAAGATGCAGTCTGCTGAAAGCAAGCTGTTCTTTGATAGTCTTTCTTATGGAGCGCAGTTCAGCTAATAAAACTCTTTCTGCCTTTCATTGCAAGCAAGCCCGAAAGTGTTTTTATGCTTCATAATAGATTGTAAAAGCAAAGATGCAGTCTGCTGAAAGCAAGCTGTTCTTTGATAGTCTTTCTTATGGAGCGCAGTTCAGCTAATAAAACTCTTTCTGCCTTTCATTGCAAGCAAGCCCGAAAGTGTTTTTATGCTTCATAATGGATTGTAAAAGCAAAGATGCAGTTTGCTGAGAACAAGTTGTTCTTTGACAGTCTTGAATACTGAGTGCAGTTCAGTTAATAAAACTGTCTTTCTGGTGCTCATTGCAAAGAAGCCAGAAAGTGTTTTTCTGTGTTCTACTTGTTAGTATAAACAAATATGCAGTCTGCTGAAAGCAAGCTGTTCCTTGATAGTCTTTCTTATGGAGCGCAGTTCAGCTAATAAAACTCTTTCTGCCTTTCATTGCAAGCAAGCCCGAAAGTGTTTTTATGCTTCATAATGGATTGTAAAAGCAAAGATGCAGTTTGCTGAAAACAAGTTGTTCTTTGACAGTCTTGAATACTGAGTGCAGTTCAGTTAATAAAACTGTCTTTCTGGTGCTCATTGCATTCAAGCCCGAAAGTGTTTTTATGCTTCATAATGGATTGTAAAAGCAAAGATGCAGTTTGCTGAAAACAAGTTGTTCTTTGACAGTCTTGAATACTGAGTGCAGTTCAGTTAATAAAACTGTCTTTCTGGTGCTCATTGCAAGCAAGCCCGAAAGTGTTTTTATGCTTCATAATGGATTGTAAAAGCAAAGATGCAGTTTGCTGAAAACAAGTTGTTCTTTGACAGTCTTGAATACTGAGTGCAGTTCAGTTAATAAAACTGTCTTTCTGGTGCTCATTGCAAAGAAGCCAGAAAGTGTTTTTCTGTGTTCTACTTGTTAGTATAAACAAATATGCAGTCTGCTGAAAGCAAGCTGTTCCTTGATAGTCTTTCTTATGGAGCGCAGTTCAGCTAATAAAACTCTTTCTTCCTTTCATTGCAAGCAAGCCCGAAAGTGTTTTTATGCTTCATAATAGATTGCAAAAGTAAAGATGCAGTCTGCTGAAAGCAAGCTGTTCTTTGATAGTCTTTCTTATGGAGCGCAGTTCAGCTAATAAAACTCTTTCTGCCTTTCATTGCAAGCAAGCCCGAAAGTGTTTTTATGCTTCATAATAGATTGTAAAAGCAAAGATGCAGTCTGCTGAAAGCAAGCTGTTCTTTGATAGTCTTTCTTATGGAGCGCAGTTCAGCTAATAAAACTCTTTCTGCCTTTCATTGCAAGCAAGCCCGAAAGTGTTTTTATGCTTCATAATGGATTGTAAAAGCAAAGATGCAGTTTGCTGAAAACAAGTTGTTCTTTGACAGTCTTGAATACTGAGTGCAGTTCAGTTAATAAAACTGTCTTTCTGGTGCTCATTGCAAAGAAGCCAGAAAGTGTTTTTCTGTGTTCTACTTGTTAGTATAAACAAATATGCAGTCTGCTGAAAGCAAGCTGTTCCTTGATAGTCTTTCTTATGGAGCGCAGTTCAGCTAATAAAACTCTTTCTGCCTTTCATTGCAAGCAAGCCCGAAAGTGTTTTTATGCTTCATAATGGATTGTAAAAGCAAAGATGCAGTTTGCTGAAAACAAGTTGTTCTTTGACAGTCTTGAATACTGAGTGCAGTTCAGTTAATAAAACTGTCTTTCTGGTGCTCATTGCATTCAAGCCCGAAAGTGTTTTTATGCTTCATAATGGATTGTAAAAGCAAAGATGCAGTTTGCTGAAAACAAGTTGTTCTTTGACAGTCTTGAATACTGAGTGCAGTTCAGTTAATAAAACTGTCTTTCTGGTGCTCATTGCAAGCAAGCCCGAAAGTGTTTTTATGCTTCATAATGGATTGTAAAAGCAAAGATGCAGTTTGCTGAAAACAAGTTGTTCTTTGACAGTCTTGAATACTGAGTGCAGTTCAGTTAATAAAACTGTCTTTCTGGTGCTCATTGCAAAGAAGCCAGAAAGTGTTTTTCTGTGTTCTACTTGTTAGTATAAACAAATATGCAGTCTGCTGAAAGCAAGCTGTTCCTTGATAGTCTTTCTTATGGAGCGCAGTTCAGCTAATAAAACTCTTTCTTCCTTTCATTGCAAGCAAGCCCGAAAGTGTTTTTATGCTTCATAATAGATTGCAAAAGTAAAGATGCAGTCTGCTGAAAGCAAGCTGTTCTTTGATAGTCTTTCTTATGGAGCGCAGTTCAGCTAATAAAACTCTTTCTGCCTTTCATTGCAAGCAAGCCCGAAAGTGTTTTTATGCTTCATAATAGATTGTAAAAGCAAAGAGGCAGTCTGCTGAAAGCAAGCTGTTCTTTGATAGTCTTTCTTATGGAGCGCAGTTCAGCTAATAAAACTCTTTCTGCCTTTCATTGCAAGCAAGCCCGAAAGTGTTTTTATGCTTCATAATGGATTGTAAAAGCAAAGATGCAGTTTGCTGAAAACAAATTGTTCTTTGACAGTCTTGAATACTGAGTGCAGTTCAGTTAATAAAACTGTCTTTCTGGTGCTCATTGCAAACAAGCCAGAAAGTGTTTTTCTGTGTTCTACTTGTTAGTATAAACAAATATGCAGTCTGCTGAAAGCAAGCTCTTCTTTGATAGTCTTTCTTATGGAGCGCAGTTCAGCTAATAAAACTCTTTCTGCCTTTCATTGCAAGCAAGCCCGAAAGTGTTTTTATGCTTCATAATAGATTGCAAAAGTAAAGATGCAGTCTGCTGAAAGCAAGCTGTTCTTTGATAGTCTTTCTTATGGAGCGCAGTTCAGCTAATAAAACTCTTTCTGCCTTTCATTGCAAGCAAGCCCGAAAGTGTTTTTATGCTTCATAATAGATTGTAAAAGTAAAGATGCAGTCTGCTGAAAGCAAGCTGTTCTTTGATAGTCTTTCTTATGGAGCGCAGTTCAGCTAATAAAACTCTTTCTGCCTTTCATTGCAAGCAAGCCCGAAAGTGTTTTTATGCTTCATAATAGATTGTAAAAGCAAAGATGCAGTCTGCTGAAAACAAGTTGTTCTTTGACAGTCTTGAATACTGAGTGCAGTTCAGTTAATAAAACTGTCTTTCTGGTGCTCATTGCAAAGAAGCCAGAAAGTGTTTTTCTGTGTTCTACTTGTTAGTATAAACAAATATGCAGTCTGCTGAAAGCAAGCTGTTCCTTGATAGTCTTTCTTATGGAGCGCAGTTCACCTAATAAAACTCTTTCTTCCTTTCATTGCAAGCAAGCCCGAAAGTGTTTTTATGCTTCATAATAGATTGCAAAAGTAAAGATGCAGTTTGCTGAAAACAAGTTGTTCTTTGATAGTCTTTCTTATGGAGCGCAGTTCAGCTAATAAAACTCTTTCTGCCTTTCATTGCAAGCAAGCCCGAAAGTGTTTTTATGCTTCATAATAGATTGTAAAAGCAAAGATGCAGTCTGCTGAAAGCAAGCTGTTCTTTGATAGTCTTTCTTATGGAGCGCAGTTCAGCTAATAAAACTCTTTCTGCCTTTCATTGCAAGCAAGCCCGAAAGTGTTTTTATGCTTCATAATGGATTGTAAAAGCAAAGATGCAGTTTGCTGAAAACAAGCTGTTCTTTGACAGTCTTGAATACTGAGTGCAGTTCAGTTAATAAAACTGTCTTTCTGGTGCTCATTGCAAAGAAGCCAGAAAGTGTTTTTCTGTGTTCTACTTGTTAGTATAAACAAATATGCAGTCTGCTGAAAGCAAGCTGTTCCTTGATAGTCTTTCTTATGGAGCGCAGTTCAGCTAATAAAACTCTTTCTGCCTTTCATTGCAAGCAAGCCCGAAAGTGTTTTTATGCTTCATAATGGATTGTAAAAGCAAAGATGCAGTTTGCTGAAAACAAGTTGTTCTTTGACAGTCTTGAATACTGAGTGCAGTTCAGTTAATAAAACTGTCTTTCTGGTGCTCATTGCAAACAAGCCAGAAAGTGTCTTTTCTGTGTTCCAATTGTTAGTATAAACAAATATGCAGTCTGCTGAAAGCAAGCTGTTCTTTGATAGTCTTTCTTATGGAGCGCAGTTCAGCTAATAAAACTCTTTCTGCCTTTCATTGCAAGCAAGCCCGAAAGTGTTTTTATGCTTCATAATAGATTGCAAAAGTAAAGATGCAGTCTGCTGAAAGCAAGCTGTTCTTTGATAGTCTTTCTTATGGAGCGCAGTTCAGCTAATAAAACTCTTTCTGCCTTTCATTGCAAGCAAGCCCGAAAGTGTTTTTATGCTTCATAATAGATTGTAAAAGCAAAGATGCAGTCTGCTGAAAGCAAGCTGTTCTTTGATAGTCTTTCTTATGGAGCGCAGTTCAGCTAATAAAACTCTTTCTGCCTTTCATTGCAAGCAAGCCCGAAAGTGTTTTTATGCTTCATAATGGATTGTAAAAGCAAAGATGCAGTTTGCTGAGAACAAGTTGTTCTTTGACAGTCTTGAATACTGAGTGCAGTTCAGTTAATAAAACTGTCTTTCTGGTGCTCATTGCAAACAAGCCAGAAAGTGTTTTTCTGTGTTCTACTTGTTAGTATAAACAAATATGCAGTCTGCTGAAAGCAAGCTGTTCCTTGATAGTCTTTCTTATGGAGCGCAGTTCAGCTAATAAAACTCTTTCTGCCTTTCATTGCAAGCAAGCCCGAAAGTGTTTTTATGCTTCATAATAGATTGCAAAAGTAAAGATGCAGTCTGCTGAAAGCAAGCTGTTCTTTGATAGTCTTTCTTATGGAGCGCAGTTCAGCTAATAAAACTCTTTCTGCCTTTCATTGCAAGCAAGCCCGAAAGTGTTTTTATGCTTCATAATGGATTGTAAAAGCAAAGATGCAGTTTGCTGAAAACAAGTTGTTCTTTGACAGTCTTGAATACTGAGTGCAGTTCAGTTAATAAAACTGTCTTTCTGGTGCTCATTGCAAGCAAGCCCGAAAGTGTTTTTATGCTTCATAATGGACTGTAAAAGCAAAGATGCAGTTTGCTGAAAACAAGTTGTTCTTTGACAGTCTTGAATACTGAGTGCAGTTCAGTTAATAAAACTGTGTTTCTGGTGCTCATTGCATTCAAGCCCGAAAGTGTTTTTATGCTTCATAATGGATTGTAAAAGCAAAGATGCAGTTTGCTGAAAACAAGTTGTTCTTTGACAGTCTTGAATACTGAGTGCAGTTCAGTTAATAAAACTGTCTTTCTGGTGCTCATTGCAAAGAAGCCAGAAAGTGTTTTTCTGTGTTCTACTTGTTAGTATAAACAAATATGCAGTCTGCTGAAAGCGAGCTGTTCTTTGAAAGTCTTTCTTATGGAGCGCAGTTCAGCTAATAAAACTCTTTCTGCCTTTCACTGCAAGAAAGCCCGAAAGTGTTTTTATGCTTCATAATGGATTGTAAAAGCAAAGATGCAGTTTGCTGAAAACAAGTTGTTCTTTGACAGTCTTGAATACTGAGTGCAGTTCAGTTAATAAAACTGTCTTTCTGGTGCTCATTGCAAACAAGCCAGAAAGTGTCTTTTCTGTGTTCCAATTGTTAGTATAAACAAATATGCAGTCTGCTGAAAGCAAGCTGTTCTTTGATAGTCTTTCTTATGGAGCGCAGTTCAGCTAATAAAACTCTTTCTGCCTTTCATTGCAAGCAAGCCCGAAAGTGTTTTTATGCTTCATAATAGATTGCAAAAGTAAAGATGCAGTCTGCTGAAAGCAAGCTGTTCTTTGATAGTCTTTCTTATGGAGCGCAGTTCAGCTAATAAAACTCTTTCTGCCTTTCATTGCAAGCAAGCCCGAAAGTGTTTTTATGCTTCATAATAGATTGCAAAAGTAAAGATGCAGTCTGCTGAAAGCAAGCTGTTCTTTGATAGTCTTTCTTATGGAGCGCAGTTCAGCTAATAAAACTCTTTCTGCCTTTCATTGCAAGCAAGCCCGAAAGTGTTTTTATGCTTCATAATAGATTGTAAAAGCAAAGATGCAGTCTGCTGAAAGCAAGCTGTTCTTTGATAGTCTTTCTTATGGAGCGCAGTTCAGCTAATAAAACTCTTTCTGCCTTTCATTGCAAGCAAGCCCGAAAGTGTTTTTATGCTTCATAATGGATTGTAAAAGCAAAGATGCAGTTTGCTGAGAACAAGTTGTTCTTTGACAGTCTTGAATACTGAGTGCAGTTCAGTTAATAAAACTGTCTTTCTGGTGCTCATTGCAAAGAAGCCAGAAAGTGTTTTTCTGTGTTCTACTTGTTAGTATAAACAAATATGCAGTCTGCTGAAAGCAAGCTGTTCCTTGATAGTCTTTCTTATGGAGCGCAGTTCAGCTAATAAAACTCTTTCTTCCTTTCATTGCAAGCAAGCCCGAAAGTGTTTTTATGCTTCATAATAGATTGCAAAAGTAAAGATGCAGTCTGCTGAAAGCAAGCTGTTCTTTGATAGTCTTTCTTATGGAGCGCAGTTCAGCTAATAAAACTCTTTCTGCCTTTCATTGCAAGCAAGCCCGAAAGTGTTTTTATGCTTCATAATAGATTGTAAAAGCAAAGAGGCAGTCTGCTGAAAGCAAGCTGTTCTTTGATAGTCTTTCTTATGGAGCGCAGTTCAGCTAATAAAACTCTTTCTGCCTTTCATTGCAAGCAAGCCCGAAAGTGTTTTTATGCTTCATAATGGATTGTAAAAGCAAAGATGCAGTTTGCTGAAAACAAATTGTTCTTTGACAGTCTTGAATACTGAGTGCAGTTCAGTTAATAAAACTGTCTTTCTGGTGCTCATTGCAAACAAGCCAGAAAGTGTTTTTCTGTGTTCTACTTGTTAGTATAAACAAATATGCAGTCTGCTGAAAGCAAGCTCTTCTTTGATAGTCTTTCTTATGGAGCGCAGTTCAGCTAATAAAACTCTTTCTGCCTTTCATTGCAAGCAAGCCCGAAAGTGTTTTTATGCTTCATAATAGATTGCAAAAGTAAAGATGCAGTCTGCTGAAAGCAAGCTGTTCTTTGATAGTCTTTCTTATGGAGCGCAGTTCAGCTAATAAAACTCTTTCTGCCTTTCATTGCAAGCAAGCCCGAAAGTGTTTTTATGCTTCATAATAGATTGTAAAAGTAAAGATGCAGTCTGCTGAAAGCAAGCTGTTCTTTGATAGTCTTTCTTATGGAGCGCAGTTCAGCTAATAAAACTCTTTCTGCCTTTCATTGCAAGCAAGCCCGAAAGTGTTTTTATGCTTCATAATAGATTGTAAAAGCAAAGATGCAGTCTGCTGAAAACAAGTTGTTCTTTGACAGTCTTGAATACTGAGTGCAGTTCAGTTAATAAAACTGTCTTTCTGGTGCTCATTGCAAAGAAGCCAGAAAGTGTTTTTCTGTGTTCTACTTGTTAGTATAAACAAATATGCAGTCTGCTGAAAGCAAGCTGTTCCTTGATAGTCTTTCTTATGGAGCGCAGTTCACCTAATAAAACTCTTTCTTCCTTTCATTGCAAGCAAGCCCGAAAGTGTTTTTATGCTTCATAATAGATTGCAAAAGTAAAGATGCAGTTTGCTGAAAACAAGTTGTTCTTTGATAGTCTTTCTTATGGAGCGCAGTTCAGCTAATAAAACTCTTTCTGCCTTTCATTGCAAGCAAGCCCGAAAGTGTTTTTATGCTTCATAATAGATTGTAAAAGCAAAGATGCAGTCTGCTGAAAGCAAGCTGTTCTTTGATAGTCTTTCTTATGGAGCGCAGTTCAGCTAATAAAACTCTTTCTGCCTTTCATTGCAAGCAAGCCCGAAAGTGTTTTTATGCTTCATAATGGATTGTAAAAGCAAAGATGCAGTTTGCTGAAAACAAGCTGTTCTTTGACAGTCTTGAATACTGAGTGCAGTTCAGTTAATAAAACTGTCTTTCTGGTGCTCATTGCAAAGAAGCCAGAAAGTGTTTTTCTGTGTTCTACTTGTTAGTATAAACAAATATGCAGTCTGCTGAAAGCAAGCTGTTCCTTGATAGTCTTTCTTATGGAGCGCAGTTCAGCTAATAAAACTCTTTCTGCCTTTCATTGCAAGCAAGCCCGAAAGTGTTTTTATGCTTCATAATGGATTGTAAAAGCAAAGATGCAGTTTGCTGAAAACAAGTTGTTCTTTGACAGTCTTGAATACTGAGTGCAGTTCAGTTAATAAAACTGTGTTTCTGGTGCTCATTGCATTCAAGCCCGAAAGTGTTTTTATGCTTCATAATGGATTGTAAAAGCAAAGATGCAGTTTGCTGAAAACAAGTTGTTCTTTGACAGTCTTGAATACTGAGTGCAGTTCAGTTAATAAAACTGTCTTTCTGGTGCTCATTGCAAGCAAGCCCGAAAGTGTTTTTATGCTTCATAATGGATTGTAAAAGCAAAGATGCAGTTTGCTGAAAACAAGTTGTTCTTTGACAGTCTTGAATACTGAGTGCAGTTCAGTTAATAAAACTGTCTTTCTGGTGCTCATTGCAAAGAAGCCAGAAAGTGTTTTTCTGTGTTCTACTTGTTAGTATAAACAAATATGCAGTCTGCTGAAAGCGAGCTGTTCTTTGATAGTCTTTCTTATGGAGCGCAGTTCAGCTAATAAAACTCTTTCTGCCTTTCATTGCAAGCAAGCCCGAAAGTGTTTTTATGCTTCATAATGGATTGTAAAAGCAAAGATGCAGTTTGCTGAAAAGAAGTTGTTCTTTGACAGTCTTGAATACTTAGTGCAGTTCAGTTAATAAAACTGTCTTTCTGGTGCTCATTGCAAGCAAGCCCGAAAGTGTTTTTATGCTTCATAATGGATTGTAAAAGCAAAGATGCAGTTTGCTGAAAACAAGTTGTTCTTTGACAGTCTTGAATACTGAGTGCAGTTCAGTTAATAAAACTGTCTTTCTGGTGCTCATTGCAAAGAAGCCAGAAAGTGTTTTTCTGTGTTCTACTTGTTAGTATAAACAAATATGCAGTCTGCTGAAAGCAAGCTGTTCCTTGATAGTCTTTCTTATGGAGCGCAGTTCAGCTAATAAAACTCTTTCTTCCTTTCATTGCAAGCAAGCCCGAAAGTGTTTTTATGCTTCATAATAGATTGCAAAAGTAAAGATGCAGTCTGCTGAAAGCAAGCTGTTCTTTGATAGTCTTTCTTATGGAGCGCAGTTCAGCTAATAAAACTCTTTCTGCCTTTCATTGCAAGCAAGCCCGAAAGTGTTTTTATGCTTCATAATAGATTATAAAAGCAAAGATGCAGTCTGCTGAAAGCAAGCTGTTCTTTGATAGTCTTTCTTATGGAGCGCAGTTCAGCTAATAAAACTCTTTCTGCCTTTCATTGCAAGCAAGCCCGAAAGTGTTTTTATGCTTCATAATGGATTGTAAAAGCAAAGATGCAGTTTGCTGAAAACAAGTTGTTCTTTGACAGTCTTGAATACTGAGTGCAGTTCAGTTAATAAAACTGTCTTTCTGGTGCTCATTGCAAAGAAGCCAGAAAGTGTTTTTCTGTGTTCTACTTGTTAGTATAAACAAATATGCAGTCTGCTGAAAGCAAGCTGTTCCTTGATAGTCTTTCTTATGGAGCGCAGTTCAGCTAATAAAACTCTTTCTGCCTTTCATTGCAAGCAAGCCCGAAAGTGTTTTTATGCTTCATAATGGATTGTAAAAGCAAAGATGCAGTTTGCTGAAAACAAGTTGTTCTTTGACAGTCTTGAATACTGAGTGCAGTTCAGTTAATAAAACTGTCTTTCTGGTGCTCATTGCATTCAAGCCCGAAAGTGTTTTTATGCTTCATAATGGATTGTAAAAGCAAAGATGCAGTTTGCTGAAAACAAGTTGTTCTTTGACAGTCTTGAATACTGAGTGCAGTTCAGTTAATAAAACTGTCTTTCTGGTGCTCATTGCAAGCAAGCCCGAAAGTGTTTTTATGCTTCATAATGGATTGTAAAAGCAAAGATGCAGTTTGCTGAAAACAAGTTGTTCTTTGACAGTCTTGAATACTGAGTGCAGTTCAGTTAATAAAACTGTCTTTCTGGTGCTCATTGCAAAGAAGCCAGAAAGTGTTTTTCTGTGTTCTACTTGTTAGTATAAACAAATATGCAGTCTGCTGAAAGCGAGCTGTTCTTTGATAGTCTTTCTTATGGAGCGCAGTGCAGCTAATAAAACTCTTTCTGCCTTTCATTGCAAGCAAGCCCGAAAGTGTTTTTATGCTTCATAATGGATTGTAAAAGCAAAGATGCAGTTTGCTGAAAAGAAGTTGTTCTTTGACAGTCTTGAATACTTAGTGCAGTTCAGTTAATAAAACTGTCTTTCTGGTGCTCATTGCAAGCAAGCCCGAAAGTGTTTTTATGCTTCATAATGGATTGTAAAAGCAAAGATGCAGTTTGCTGAAAACAAGTTGTTCTTTGACAGTCTTGAATACTGAGTGCAGTTCAGTTAATAAAACTGTCTTTCTGGAGCTCATTGCAAACAAGCCAGAAAGTGGTTTTCTGTGTTCCAACTGTTAGTATAAACCAATATGCAGTCTGCTGAAAGCAAGCTGTTCTTTGATAGTCTTTCTTATGGAGCGCAGTTCAGCTAATAAAACTCTTTCTGCCTTTCATTGCAAGCAAGCCCGAAAGTGTTTTTATGCTTCATAATGGATTGTAAAAGCAAAGATGCAGTTTGCTGAGAACAAGTTGTTCTTTGACAGTCTTGAATACTGAGTGCAGTTCAGTTAATAAAACTGTCTTTCTGGTGCTCATTGCAAAGAAGCCAGAAAGTGTTTTTCTGTGTTCTACTTGTTAGTATAAACAAATATGCAGTCTGCTGAAAGCAAGCTGTTCCTTGATAGTCTTTCTTATGGAGCGCAGTTCAGCTAATAAAACTCTTTCTTCCTTTCATTGCAAGCAAGCCCGAAAGTGTTTTTATGCTTCATAATAGATTGCAAAAGTAAAGATGCAGTCTGCTGAAAGCAAGCTGTTCTTTGATAGTCTTTCTTATGGAGCGCAGTTCAGCTAATAAAACTCTTTCTGCCTTTCATTGCAAGCAAGCCCGAAAGTGTTTTTATGCTTCATAATAGATTGTAAAAGCAAAGAGGCAGTCTGCTGAAAGCAAGCTGTTCTTTGATAGTCTTTCTTATGGAGCGCAGTTCAGCTAATAAAACTCTTTCTGCCTTTCATTGCAAGCAAGCCCGAAAGTGTTTTTATGCTTCATAATGGATTGTAAAAGCAAAGATGCAGTTTGCTGAAAACAAATTGTTCTTTGACAGTCTTGAATACTGAGTGCAGTTCAGTTAATAAAACTGTCTTTCTGGTGCTCATTGCAAACAAGCCAGAAAGTGTTTTTCTGTGTTCTACTTGTTAGTATAAACAAATATGCAGTCTGCTGAAAGCAAGCTCTTCTTTGATAGTCTTTCTTATGGAGCGCAGTTCAGCTAATAAAACTCTTTCTGCCTTTCATTGCAAGCAAGCCCGAAAGTGTTTTTATGCTTCATAATAGATTGTAAAAGCAAAGATGCAGTCTGCTGAAAGCAAGCTGTTCTTTGATAGTCTTTCTTATGGAGCGCAGTTCAGCTAATAAAACTCTTTCTGCCTTTCATTGCAAGCAAGCCCGAAAGTGTTTTTATGCTTCATAATGGATTGTAAAAGCAAAGATGCAGTTTGCTGAGAACAAGTTGTTCTTTGACAGTCTTGAATACTGAGTGCAGTTCAGTTAATAAAACTGTCTTTCTGGTGCTCATTGCAAAGAAGCCAGAAAGTGTTTTTCTGTGTTCTACTTGTTAGTATAAACAAATATGCAGTCTGCTGAAAGCAAGCTGTTCCTTGATAGTCTTTCTTATGGAGCGCAGTTCACCTAATAAAACTCTTTCTTCCTTTCATTGCAAGCAAGCCCGAAAGTGTTTTTATGCTTCATAATAGATTGCAAAAGTAAAGATGCAGTCTGCTGAAAGCAAGCTGTTCTTTGATAGTCTTTCTTATGGAGCGCAGTTCAGCTAATAAAACTCTTTCTGCCTTTCATTGCAAGCAAGCCCGAAAGTGTTTTTATGCTTCATAATAGATTGTAAAAGCAAAGATGCAGTCTGCTGAAAGCAAGCTGTTCTTTGATAGTCTTTCTTATGGAGCGCAGTTCAGCTAATAAAACTCTTTCTGCCTTTCATTGCAAGCAAGCCCGAAAGTGTTTTTATGCTTCATAATGGATTGTAAAAGCAAAGATGCAGTTTGCTGAAAACAAGCTGTTCTTTGACAGTCTTGAATACTGAGTGCAGTTCAGTTAATAAAACTGTCTTTCTGGTGCTCATTGCAAAGAAGCCAGAAAGTGTTTTTCTGTGTTCTACTTGTTAGTATAAACAAATATGCAGTCTGCTGAAAGCAAGCTGTTCCTTGATAGTCTTTCTTATGGAGCGCAGTTCAGCTAATAAAACTCTTTCTGCCTTTCATTGCAAGCAAGCCCGAAAGTGTTTTTATGCTTCATAATGGATTGTAAAAGCAAAGATGCAGTTTGCTGAAAACAAGTTGTTCTTTGACAGTCTTGAATACTGAGTGCAGTTCAGTTAATAAAACTGTGTTTCTGGTGCTCATTGCATTCAAGCCCGAAAGTGTTTTTATGCTTCATAATGGATTGTAAAAGCAAAGATGCAGTTTGCTGAAAACAAGTTGTTCTTTGACAGTCTTGAATACTGAGTGCAGTTCAGTTAATAAAACTGTCTTTCTGGTGCTCATTGCAAGCAAGCCCGAAAGTGTTTTTATGCTTCATAATGGATTGTAAAAGCAAAGATGCAGTTTGCTGAAAACAAGTTGTTCTTTGACAGTCTTGAATACTGAGTGCAGTTCAGTTAATAAAACTGTCTTTCTGGTGCTCATTGCAAAGAAGCCAGAAAGTGTTTTTCTGTGTTCTACTTGTTAGTATAAACAAATATGCAGTCTGCTGAAAGCGAGCTGTTCTTTGATAGTCTTTCTTATGGAGCGCAGTTCAGCTAATAAAACTCTTTCTGCCTTTCATTGCAAGCAAGCCCGAAAGTGTTTTTATGCTTCATAATGGATTGTAAAAGCAAAGATGCAGTTTGCTGAAAAGAAGTTGTTCTTTGACAGTCTTGAATACTTAGTGCAGTTCAGTTAATAAAACTGTCTTTCTGGTGCTCATTGCAAGCAAGCCCGAAAGTGTTTTTATGCTTCATAATGGATTGTAAAAGCAAAGATGCAGTTTGCTGAAAACAAGTTGTTCTTTGACAGTCTTGAATACTGAGTGCAGTTCAGTTAATAAAACTGTCTTTCTGGTGCTCATTGCAAAGAAGCCAGAAAGTGTTTTTCTGTGTTCTACTTGTTAGTATAAACAAATATGCAGTCTGCTGAAAGCAAGCTGTTCCTTGATAGTCTTTCTTATGGAGCGCAGTTCAGCTAATAAAACTCTTTCTTCCTTTCATTGCAAGCAAGCCCGAAAGTGTTTTTATGCTTCATAATAGATTGCAAAAGTAAAGATGCAGTCTGCTGAAAGCAAGCTGTTCTTTGATAGTCTTTCTTATGGAGCGCAGTTCAGCTAATAAAACTCTTTCTGCCTTTCATTGCAAGCAAGCCCGAAAGTGTTTTTATGCTTCATAATAGATTATAAAAGCAAAGATGCAGTCTGCTGAAAGCAAGCTGTTCTTTGATAGTCTTTCTTATGGAGCGCAGTTCAGCTAATAAAACTCTTTCTGCCTTTCATTGCAAGCAAGCCCGAAAGTGTTTTTATGCTTCATAATGGATTGTAAAAGCAAAGATGCAGTTTGCTGAAAACAAGTTGTTCTTTGACAGTCTTGAATACTGAGTGCAGTTCAGTTAATAAAACTGTCTTTCTGGTGCTCATTGCAAAGAAGCCAGAAAGTGTTTTTCTGTGTTCTACTTGTTAGTATAAACAAATATGCAGTCTGCTGAAAGCGAGCTGTTCTTTGATAGTCTTTCTTATGGAGCGCAGTTCAGCTAATAAAACTCTTTCTGCCTTTCATTGCAAGCAAGCCCGAAAGTGTTTTTATGCTTCATAATGGATTGTAAAAGCAAAGATGCAGTTTGCTGAAAAGAAGTTGTTCTTTGACAGTCTTGAATACTTAGTGCAGTTCAGTTAATAAAACTGTCTTTCTGGTGCTCATTGCAAGCAAGCCCGAAAGTGTTTTTATGCTTCATAATGGATTGTAAAAGCAAAGATGCAGTTTGCTGAAAACAAGTTGTTCTTTGACAGTCTTGAATACTGAGTGCAGTTCAGTTAATAAAACTGTCTTTCTGGTGCTCATTGCAAAGAAGCCAGAAAGTGTTTTTCTGTGTTCTACTTGTTAGTATAAACAAATATGCAGTCTGCTGAAAGCAAGCTGTTCCTTGATAGTCTTTCTTATGGAGCGCAGTTCAGCTAATAAAACTCTTTCTTCCTTTCATTGCAAGCAAGCCCGAAAGTGTTTTTATGCTTCATAATAGATTGCAAAAGTAAAGATGCAGTCTGCTGAAAGCAAGCTGTTCTTTGATAGTCTTTCTTATGGAGCGCAGTTCAGCTAATAAAACTCTTTCTGCCTTTCATTGCAAGCAAGCCCGAAAGTGTTTTTATGCTTCATAATAGATTATAAAAGCAAAGATGCAGTCTGCTGAAGGCAAGCTGTTCTTTGATAGTCTTTCTTATGGAGCGCAGTTCAGCTAATAAAACTCTTTCTGCCTTTCATTGCAAGCAAGCCCGAAAGTGTTTTTATGCTTCATAATAGATTGTAAAAGCAAAGATGCAGTCTGCTGAAAGCAAGCTGTTCTTTGATAGTCTTTCTTATGGAGCGCAGTTCAGCTAATAAAACTCTTTCTGCCTTTCATTGCAAGCAAGCCCGAAAGTGTTTTTATGCTTCATAATGGATTGTAAAAGCAAAGATGCAGTTTGCTGAAAACAAGCTGTTCTTTGACAGTCTTGAATACTGAGTGCAGTTCAGTTAATAAAACTGTCTTTCTGGTGCTCATTGCAAAGAAGCCAGAAAGTGTTTTTCTGTGTTCTACTTGTTAGTATAAACAAATATGCAGTCTGCTGAAAGCAAGCTGTTCCTTGATAGTCTTTCTTATGGAGCGCAGTTCAGCTAATAAAACTCTTTCTGCCTTTCATTGCAAGCAAGCCCGAAAGTGTTTTTATGCTTCATAATGGATTGTAAAAGCAAAGATGCAGTTTGCTGAAAACAAGTTGTTCTTTGACAGTCTTGAATACTGAGTGCAGTTCAGTTAATAAAACTGTGTTTCTGGTGCTCATTGCATTCAAGCCCGAAAGTGTTTTTATGCTTCATAATGGATTGTAAAAGCAAAGATGCAGTTTGCTGAAAACAAGTTGTTCTTTGACAGTCTTGAATACTGAGTGCAGTTCAGTTAATAAAACTGTCTTTCTGGTGCTCATTGCAAGCAAGCCCGAAAGTGTTTTTATGCTTCATAATGGATTGTAAAAGCAAAGATGCAGTTTGCTGAAAACAAGTTGTTCTTTGACAGTCTTGAATACTGAGTGCAGTTCAGTTAATAAAACTGTCTTTCTGGTGCTCATTGCAAAGAAGCCAGAAAGTGTTTTTCTGTGTTCTACTTGTTAGTATAAACAAATATGCAGTCTGCTGAAAGCGAGCTGTTCTTTGATAGTCTTTCTTATGGAGCGCAGTTCAGCTAATAAAACTCTTTCTGCCTTTCATTGCAAGCAAGCCCGAAAGTGTTTTTATGCTTCATAATGGATTGTAAAAGCAAAGATGCAGTTTGCTGAAAAGAAGTTGTTCTTTGACAGTCTTGAATACTTAGTGCAGTTCAGTTAATAAAACTGTCTTTCTGGTGCTCATTGCAAGCAAGCCCGAAAGTGTTTTTATGCTTCATAATGGATTGTAAAAGCAAAGATGCAGTTTGCTGAAAACAAGTTGTTCTTTGACAGTCTTGAATACTGAGTGCAGTTCAGTTAATAAAACTGTCTTTCTGGTGCTCATTGCAAAGAAGCCAGAAAGTGTTTTTCTGTGTTCTACTTGTTAGTATAAACAAATATGCAGTCTGCTGAAAGCAAGCTGTTCCTTGATAGTCTTTCTTATGGAGCGCAGTTCAGCTAATAAAACTCTTTCTTCCTTTCATTGCAAGCAAGCCCGAAAGTGTTTTTATGCTTCATAATAGATTGCAAAAGTAAAGATGCAGTCTGCTGAAAGCAAGCTGTTCTTTGATAGTCTTTCTTATGGAGCGCAGTTCAGCTAATAAAACTCTTTCTGCCTTTCATTGCAAGCAAGCCCGAAAGTGTTTTTATGCTTCATAATAGATTATAAAAGCAAAGATGCAGTCTGCTGAAAGCAAGCTGTTCTTTGATAGTCTTTCTTATGGAGCGCAGTTCAGCTAATAAAACTCTTTCTGCCTTTCATTGCAAGCAAGCCCGAAAGTGTTTTTATGCTTCATAATGGATTGTAAAAGCAAAGATGCAGTTTGCTGAAAACAAGTTGTTCTTTGACAGTCTTGAATACTGAGTGCAGTTCAGTTAATAAAACTGTCTTTCTGGTGCTCATTGCAAAGAAGCCAGAAAGTGTTTTTCTGTGTTCTACTTGTTAGTATAAACAAATATGCAGTCTGCTGAAAGCGAGCTGTTCTTTGATAGTCTTTCTTATGGAGCGCAGTTCAGCTAATAAAACTCTTTCTGCCTTTCATTGCAAGCAAGCCCGAAAGTGTTTTTATGCTTCATAATAGATTGCAAAAGTAAAGATGCAGTCTGCTGAAAGCAAGCTGTTCTTTGATAGTCTTTCTTATGGAGCGCAGTTCAGCTAATAAAACTCTTTCTGCCTTTCATTGCAAGCAAGCCCGAAAGTGTTTTTATGCTTCATAATAGATTATAAAAGCAAAGATGCAGTCTGCTGAAGGCAAGCTGTTCTTTGATAGTCTTTCTTATGGAGCGCAGTTCAGCTAATAAAACTCTTTCTGCCTTTCATTGCAAGCAAGCCCGAAAGTGTTTTTATGCTTCATAATGGATTGTAAAAGCAAAGATGCAGTTTGCTGAAAACAAGTTGTTCTTTGACAGTCTTGAATACTGAGTGCAGTTCAGTTAATAAAACTGTCTTTCTGGTGCTCATTGCAAAGAAGCCAGAAAGTGTTTTTCTGTGTTCTACTTGTTAGTATAAACAAATATGCAGTCTGCTGAAAGCAAGCTGTTCCTTGATAGTCTTTCTTATGGAGCGCAGTTCAGCTAATAAAACTCTTTCTGCCTTTCATTGCAAGCAAGCCCGAAAGTGTTTTTATGCTTCATAATGGATTGTAAAAGCAAAGATGCAGTTTGCTGAAAACAAGTTGTTCTTTGACAGTCTTGAATACTGAGTGCAGTTCAGTTAATAAAACTGTCTTTCTGGTGCTCATTGCATTCAAGCCCGAAAGTGTTTTTATGCTTCATAATGGATTGTAAATGCAAAGATGCAGTTTGCTGAAAACAAGTTGTTCTTTGACAGTCTTGAATACTGAGTGCAGTTCAGTTAATAAAACTGTCTTTCTGGTGCTCATTGCAAAGAAGCCAGAAAGTGTTTTTCTGTGTTCTACTTGTTAGTATAAACAAATATGCAGTCTGCTGAAAGCAAGCTGTTCCTTGATAGTCTTTCTTATGGAGCGCAGTTCAGCTAATAAAACTCTTTCTTCCTTTCATTGCAAGCAAGCCCGAAAGTGTTTTTATGCTTCATAATAGATTGCAAAAGTAAAGATGCAGTCTGCTGAAAGCAAGCTGTTCTTTGATAGTCTTTCTTATGGAGCGCAGTTCAGCTAATAAAACTCTTTCTGCCTTTCATTGCAAGCAAGCCCGAAAGTGTTTTTATGCTTCATAATAGATTATAAAAGCAAAGATGCAGTCTGCTGAAAGCAAGCTGTTCTTTGATAGTCTTTCTTATGGAGCGCAGTTCAGCTAATAAAACTCTTTCTGCCTTTCATTGCAAGCAAGCCCGAAAGTGTTTTTATGCTTCATAATGGATTGTAAAAGCAAAGATGCAGTTTGCTGAAAACAAGTTGTTCTTTGACAGTCTTGAATACTGAGTGCAGTTCAGTTAATAAAACTGTCTTTCTGGTGCTCATTGCAAAGAAGCCAGAAAGTGTTTTTCTGTGTTCTACTTGTTAGTATAAACAAATATGCAGTCTGCTGAAAGCAAGCTGTTCCTTGATAGTCTTTCTTATGGAGCGCAGTTCAGCTAATAAAACTCTTTCTGCCTTTCATTGCAAGCAAGCCCGAAAGTGTTTTTATGCTTCATAATGGATTGTAAAAGCAAAGATGCAGTTTGCTGAAAACAAGTTGTTCTTTGACAGTCTTGAATACTGAGTGCAGTTCAGTTAATAAAACTGTCTTTCTGGTGCTCATTGCATTCAAGCCCGAAAGTGTTTTTATGCTTCATAATGGATTGTAAAAGCAAAGATGCAGTTTGCTGAAAACAAGTTGTTCTTTGACAGTCTTGAATACTGAGTGCAGTTCAGTTAATAAAACTGTCTTTCTGGTGCTCATTGCAATCAAGCCCGAAAGTGTTTTTATGCTTCATAATGGATTGTAAAAGCAAAGATGCAGTTTGCTGAAAACAAGTTGTTCTTTGACAGTCTTGAATACTGAGTGCAGTTCAGTTAATAAAACTGTCTTTCTGGTGCTCATTGCAAAGAAGCCAGAAAGTGTTTTTCTGTGTTCTACTTGTTAGTATAAACAAATATGCAGTCTGCTGAAAGCGAGCTGTTCTTTGATAGTCTTTCTTATGGAGCGCAGTGCAGCTAATAAAACTCTTTCTGCCTTTCATTGCAAGCAAGCCCGAAAGTGTTTTTATGCTTCATAATGGATTGTAAAAGCAAAGATGCAGTTTGCTGAAAAGAAGTTGTTCTTTGACAGTCTTGAATACTTAGTGCAGTTCAGTTAATAAAACTGTCTTTCTGGTGCTCATTGCAAGCAAGCCCGAAAGTGTTTTTATGCTTCATAATGGATTGTAAAAGCAAAGATGCAGTTTGCTGAAAACAAGTTGTTCTTTGACAGTCTTGAATACTGAGTGCAGTTCAGTTAATAAAACTGTCTTTCTGGAGCTCATTGCAAAGAAGCCAGAAAGTGTTTTTCTGTGTTCTACTTGTTAGTATAAACAAATATGCAGTCTGCTGAAAGCAAGCTGTTCCTTGATAGTCTTTCTTATGGAGCGCAGTTCAGCTAATAAAACTCTTTCTTCCTTTCATTGCAAGCAAGCCCGAAAGTGTTTTTATGCTTCATAATAGATTGCAAAAGTAAAGATGCAGTCTGCTGAAAGCAAGCTGTTCTTTGATAGTCTTTCTTATGGAGCGCAGTTCAGCTAATAAAACTCTTTCTGCCTTTCATTGCAAGCAAGCCCGAAAGTGTTTTTATGCTTCATAATAGATTGTAAAAGCAAAGATGCAGTCTGCTGAAAGCAAGTTGTTCTTTGATAGTCTTTCTTATGGAGCGCAGTTCAGCTAATAAAACTCTTTCTGCCTTTCATTGCAAGCAAGCCCGAAAGTGTTTTTATGCTTCATAATGGATTGTAAAAGCAAAGATGCAGTTTGCTGAGAACAAGTTGTTCTTTGACAGTCTTGAATACTGAGTGCAGTTCAGTTAATAAAACTGTCTTTCTGGTGCTCATTGCAAAGAAGCCAGAAAGTGTTTTTCTGTGTTCTACTTGTTAGTATAAACAAATATGCAGTCTGCTGAAAGCAAGCTGTTCCTTGATAGTCTTTCTTATGGAGCGCAGTTCAGCTAATAAAACTCTTTCTGCCTTTCATTGCAAGCAAGCCCGAAAGTGTTTTTATGCTTCATAATGGATTGTAAAAGCAAAGATGCAGTTTGCTGAAAACAAGTTGTTCTTTGACAGTCTTGAATACTGAGTGCAGTTCAGTTAATAAAACTGTGTTTCTGGTGCTCATTGCATTCAAGCCCGAAAGTGTTTTTATGCTTCATAATGGATTGTAAAAGCAAAGATGCAGTTTGCTGAAAACAAGTTGTTCTTTGACAGTCTTGAATACTGAGTGCAGTTCAGTTAATAAAACTGTCTTTCTGGTGCTCATTGCAAGCAAGCCCGAAAGTGTTTTTATGCTTCATAATGGATTGTAAAAGCAAAGATGCAGTTTGCTGAAAACAAGTTGTTCTTTGACAGTCTTGAATACTGAGTGCAGTTTAGTTAATAAAACTGTCTTTCTGGTGCTCATTGCAAAGAAGCCAGAAAGTGTTTTTCTGTGTTCTACTTGTTAGTATAAACAAATATGCAGTCTGCTGAAAGCAAGCTGTTCCTTGATAGTCTTTCTTATGGAGCGCAGTTCAGCTAATAAAACTCTTTCTGCCTTTCATTGCAAGCAAGCCCGAAAGTGTTTTTATGCTTCATAATGGATTGTAAAAGCAAAGATGCAGTTTGCTGAAAACAAGTTGTTCTTTGACAGTCTTGAATACTGAGTGCAGTTCAGTTAATAAAACTGTCTTTCTGGTGCTCATTGCATTCAAGCCCGAAAGTGTTTTCATGCTTCATAATGGATTGTAAAAGCAAAGATGCAGTTTGCTGAAAACAAGTTGTTCTTTGACAGTCTTGAATACTGAGTGCAGTTCAGTTAATAAAACTGTCTTTCTGGTGCTCATTGCAAGCAAGCCCGAAAGTGTTTTTATGCTTCATAATAGATTGCAAAAGTAAAGATGCAGTCTGCTGAAAGCAAGCTTTTCTTTGATAGTCTTTCTTATGGAGCGCAGTTCAGCTAATAAAACTCTTTCTGCCTTTCATTGCAAGCAAGCCCGAAAGTGTTTTTATGCTTCATAATAGATTGTAAAAGCAAAGATGCAGTCTGCTGAAAGCAAGCTTTTCTTTGATAGTCTTTCTTATGGAGCGCAGTTCAGCTAATAAAACTCTTTCTGCCTTTCATTGCAAGCAAGCCCGAAAGTGTTTTTATGCTTCATAATGGATTGTAAAAGCAAAGATGCAGTTTGCTGAAAACAAGTTGTTCTTTGACAGTCTTGAATACTGAGTGCAGTTCAGTGAATAAAACTGTCTTTCTGGTGCTCATTGCAAGCAAGCCCGAAAGTGTTTTTATGCTTCATAATGGATTGTAAAAGCAAAGATGCAGTTTGCTGAAAACAAGTTGTTCTTTGACAGTCTTGAATACTGAGTGCAGTTCAGTTAATAAAACTGTCTTTCTGGTGCTCATTGCAAAGAAGCCAGAAAGTGTTTTTCTGTGTTCTGCTTGTTAGTATAAACAAATATGCAGTCTGCTGAAAGCAAGCTGTTCCTTGATAGTCTTTCTTATGGAGCGCAGTTCAGCTAATAAAACTCTTTCTTCCTTTCATTGCAAGCAAGCCCGAAAGTGTTTTTATGCTTCATAATAGATTGCAAAAGTAAAGATGCAGTCTGCTGAAAGCAAGCTGTTCTTTGATAGTCTTTCTTATGGAGCGCAGTTCAGCTAATAAAACTCTTTCTGCCTTTCATTGCAAGCAAGCCCGAAAGTGTTTTTATGCTTCATAATAGATTGTAAAAGCAAAGATGCAGTCTGCTGAAAGCAAGCTGTTCTTTGATAGTCTTTCTTATGGAGCGCAGTTCAGCTAATAAAACTCTTTCTGCCTTTCATTGCAAGCAAGCCCGAAAGTGTTTTTTTGCTTCATAATGGATTGTAAAAGCAAAGATGCAGTTTGCTGAAAACAAGTTGTTCTTTGACAGTCTTGAATACTGAGTGCAGTTCAGTTAATAAAACTGTCTTTCTGGTGCTCATTGCAAAGAAGCCAGAAAGTGTTTTTCTGTGTTCTACTTGTTAGTATAAACAAATAGGCAGTCTGCTGAAAGCGAGCTGTTCTTTGATAGTCTTTCTTATGGAGCGCAGTTCAGCTAATAAAACTCTTTCTGCCTTTCATTGCAAGCAAGCCCGAAAGTGTTTTTATGCTTCATAATGGATTGTAAAAGCAAAGATGCAGTTTGCTGAAAAGAAGTTGTTCTTTGACAGTCTTGAATACTGAGTGCAGTTCAGTTAATAAAACTCTCTTTCTGGTGCTCATTGCAAGCAAGCCCGAAAGTGTTTTTATGCTTCATAATGGATTGTAAAAGCAAAGATGCAGTTTGCTGAAAACAAGTTGTTCTTTGACAGTCTTGAATACTGAGTGCAGTTCAGTTAATAAAACTGTCTTTCTGGTGCTCATTGCAAAGAAGCCAGAAAGTGTCTTTTCTGTGTTCCAATTGTTAGTATAAACAAATATGCAGTCTGCTGAAAGCAAGCTGTTCTTTGATAGTCTTTCTTATGGAGCGCAGTTCAGCTAATAAAACTCTTTCTGCCTTTCATTTTAAGCACGCCCGAAAGTGTTTTTATGCTTCATAATGGATTGTAAAAGCAAAGATGCAGTTTGCTGAAAACAAGTTGTTCTTTGACAGTCTTGAATACTGTGTGCAGTTCAGTTAATAAAACTGTCTTTCTGGTGCTCATTGCAAAGAAGCCAGAAAGTGTTTTTCTGTGTTCTACTTGTTAGTATAAACAAATATGCAGTCTGCTGAAAGCAAGCTGTTCCTTGATAGTCTTTCTTATGGAGCGCAGTTCAGCTAATAAAACTCTTTCTGCCTTTCATTGCAAGCAAGCCCGAAAGTGTTTTTATGCTTCATAATAGATTGCAAAAGTAAAGATGCAGTCTGCTGAAAGCAAGCTGTTCTTTGATAGTCTTTCTTATGGAGCGCAGTTCAGCTAATAAAACTCTTTCTGCCTTTCATTGCAAGCAAGCCCGAAAGTGTTTTTATGCTTCATAATAGATTGCAAAAGTAAAGATGCAGTCTGCTGAAAGCAAGCTGTTCTTTGATAGTCTTTCTTATGGAGCGCAGTTCACCTAATAAAACTCTTTCTGCCTTTCATTGCAAGCAAGCCCGAAAGTGTTTTTATGCTTCATAATGGATTGTAAAAGCAAAGATGCAGTTTGCTGAAAACAAGTTGTTCTTTGACAGTCTTGAATACTGAGTGCAGTTCAGTTAATAAAACTGTCTTTCTGGTGCTCATTGCAAAGAAGCCAGGAAGTGTTTTTCTGTGTTCTACTTGTTAGTATAAACAAATATGCAGTCTGCTGAAAGCAAGCTGTTCCTTGATAGTCTTTCTTATGGAGCGCAGTTCAGCTAATAAAACTCTTTCTGCCTTTCATTGCAAGCAAGCCCGAAAGTGTTTTTATGCTTCATAATGGATTGCAAAAGTAAAGATGCAGTCTGCTGAAAGCAAGCTGTCCTTTGATAGTGTTTCTTATGGAGCGCAGTTCAGCTAATAAAACTCTTTCTGCCTTTCATTGCAAGCAAGCCCGAAAGTGTTTTTATGCTTCATAATGGATTGTAAAAGCAAAGATGCAGTTTGCTGAAAACAAGTTGTTCTTTGACAGTCTTGAATACTGAGTGCAGTTCAGTTAATAAAACTGTCTTTCTGGTGCTCATTGCATTCAAGCCCGAAAGTGTTTTCATGCTTCATAATGGATTGTAAAAGCAAAGATGCAGTTTGCTGAAAACAAGTTGTTCTTTGACAGTCTTGAATACTGAGTGCAGTTCAGTTAATAAAACTGTCTTTCTGGTGCTCATTGCAAGCAAGCCCGAAAGTGTTTTTATGCTTCATAATAGATTGCAAAAGTAAAGATGCAGTCTGCTGAAAGCAAGCTGTTCTTTGATAGTCTTTCTTATGGAGCGCAGTTCAGCTAATAAAACTCTTTCTGCCTTTCATTGCAAGCAAGCCCGAAAGTGTTTTTATGCTTCATAATAGATTGTAAAAGCAAAGATGCAGTCTGCTGAAAGCAAGCTTTTCTTTGATAGTCTTTCTTATGGAGCGCAGTTCAGCTAATAAAACTCTTTCTGCCTTTCATTGCAAGCAAGCCCGAAAGTGTTTTTATGCTTCATAATGGATTGTAAAAGCAAAGATGCAGTTTGCTGAGAACAAGTTGTTCTTTGACAGTCTTGAATACTGAGTGCAGTTCAGTTAATAAAACTGTCTTTCTGGTGCTCATTGCAAAGAAGCCAGAAAGTGTTTTTCTGTGTTCTACTTGTTAGTATAAACAAATATGCAGTCTGCTGAAAGCAAGCTGTTCCTTGATAGTCTTTCTTATGGAGCGCAGTTCAGCTAATAAAACTCTTTCTGCCTTTCATTGTAAGCAAGCCCGAAAGTGTTTTTATGCTTCATAATGGATTGTAAAAGCAAAGATGCAGTTTGCTGAAAACAAGTTGTTCTTTGACAGTCTTGAATACTGAGTGCAGTTCAGTGAATAAAACTGTCTTTCTGGTGCTCATTGCAAACAAGCCCGAAAGTGTTTTTATGCTTCATAATGGATTGTAAAAGCAAAGATGCAGTTTGCTGAAAACAAGTTGTTCTTTGACAGTCTTGAATACTGAGTGCAGTTCAGTTAATAAAACTGTCTTTCTGGTGCTCATTGCAAAGAAGCCAGAAAGTGTTTTTCTGTGTTCTGCTTGTTAGTATAAACAAATATGCAGTCTGCTGAAAGCAAGCTGTTCCTTGATAGTCTTTCTTATGGAGCGCAGTTCAGCTAATAAAACTCTTTCTTCCTTTCATTGCAAGCAAGCCCGAAAGTGTTTTTATGCTTCATAATAGATTGCAAAAGTAAAGATGCAGTCTGCTGAAAGCAAGCTGTTCTTTGATAGTCTTTCTTATGGAGCGCAGTTCAGCTAATAAAACTCTTTCTGCCTTTCATTGCAAGCAAGCCCGAAAGTGTTTTTATGCTTCATAATAGATTGTAAAAGCAAAGATGCAGTCTGCTGAAAGCAAGCTGTTCTTTGATAGTCTTTCTTATGGAGCGCAGTTCAGCTAATAAAACTCTTTCTGCCTTTCATTGCAAGCAAGCCCGAAAGTGTTTTTTTGCTTCATAATGGATTGTAAAAGCAAAGATGCAGTTTGCTGAAAACAAGTTGTTCTTTGACAGTCTTGAATACTGAGTGCAGTTCAGTTAATAAAACTGTCTTTCTGGTGCTCATTGCAAAGAAGCCAGGAAGTGTTTTTCTGTGTTCTAGTTGTTAGTATAAACAAATATGCATTCTGCTGAAAGCAAGCTGTTCCTTGATAGTCTTTCTTATGGAGCGCAGTTCAGCTAATAAAACTTTTTCTGCCTTTCATTGCAAGCAAGCCCGAAAGTGTTTTTATGCTTCATAATGGATTGCAAAAGTAAAGATGCAGTCTGCTGAAAGCAAGCTGTCCTTTGATAGTGTTTCTTATGGAGCGCAGTTCAGCTAATAAAACTCTTTCTGCCTTTCATTGCAAGCAAGCCCGAAAGTGTTTTTATGCTTCATAATAGATTGCAAAAGTAAAGATGCAGTCTGCTGAAAGCAAGCTGTTCTTTGATAGTCTTTCTTATGGAGCGCAGTTCAGCTAATAAAACTCTTTCTGCCTTTCATTGCAAGCAAGCCCGAAAGTGTTTTTATGCTTCATAATAGATTGCAAAAGTAAAGATGCAGTCTGCTGAAAGCAAGCTGTTCTTTGATAGTCTTTCTTATGGAGCGCAGTTCAGCTAATAAAACTCTTTCTGCCTTTCATTGCAAGCAAGCCCGAAAGTGTTTTTATGCTTCATAATAGATTGTAAAAGCAAAGATGCAGTCTGCTGAAAGCAAGCTGTTCTTTGAGTGTCTTTCTTATGGAGCGCAGTTCAGCTAATAAAACTCTTTCTGCCTTTCATTGCAAGCAAGCCCGAAAGTGTTTTTATGCTTCATAATGGATTGTAAAAGCAAAGATGCAGTTTGCTGAAAACAAGTTGTTCTTTGACAGTCTTGAATACTGAGTGCAGTTCAGTTAATAAAACTGTCTTTCTGGTGCTCATTGCAAAGAAGCCAGAAAGTGTTTTTCTGTGTTCTACTTGTTAGTATAAACAAATATGCAGTCTGCTGAAAGCAAGCTGTTCCTTGATAGTCTTTCTTATGGAGCGCAGTTCAGCTAATAAAACTCTTTCTTCCTTTCATTGCAAGCAAGCCCGAAAGTGTTTTTATGCTTCATAATAGATTGCAAAAGTAAAGATGCAGTCTGCTGAAAGCAAGCTGTTCTTTGATAGTCTTTCTTATGGAGCGCAGTTCACCTAATAAAACTCTTTCTGCCTTTCATTGCAAGCAAGCCCGAAAGTGTTTTTATGCTTCATAATGGATTGTAAAAGCAAAGATGCAGTTTGCTGAAAACAAGTTGTTCTTTGACAGTCTTGAATACTGAGTGCAGTTCAGTTAATAAAACTGTCTTTCTGGTGCTCATTGCAAAGAAGCCAGAAAGTGTTTTTCTGTGTTCTACTTGTTAGTATAAACAAATATGCAGTCTGCTGAAAGCAAGCTGTTCCTTGATAGTCTTTCTTATGGAGCGCAGTTCAGCTAATAAAACTCTTTCTGCCTTTCATTGCAAGCAAGCCCGAAAGTGTTTTTATGCTTCATAATAGATTGCAAAAGTAAAGATGCAGTCTGCTGAAAGCAAGCTGTCCTTTGATAGTGTTTCTTATGGAGCGCAGTTCAGCTAATAAAACTCTTTCTGCCTTTCATTGCAAGCAAGCCCGAAAGTGTTTTTATGCTTCATAATAGATTGTAAAAGCAAAGATGCAGTTTGCTGAAAACAAGTTGTTCTTTGACAGTCTTGAATACTGAGTGCAGTTCAGTTAATAAAACTGTCTTTCTGGTGCTCATTGCAAAGAAGCCAGAAAGTGTTTTTCTGTGTTCTACTTGTTAGTATAAACAAATATGCAGTCTGCTGAAAGCAAGCTGTTCCTTGATAGTCTTTCTTATGGAGCGCAGTTCAGCTAATAAAACTCTTTCTGCCTTTCATTGCAAGCAAGCCCGAAAGTGTTTTTATGCTTCATAATAGATTGCAAAAGTAAAGATGCAGTCTGCTGAAAGCAAGCTGTTCTTTGATAGTCTTTCTTATGGAGCGCAGTTCAGCTAATAAAACTCTTTCTGCCTTTCATTGCAAGCAAGCCCGAAAGTGTTTTTATGCTTCATAATAGATTGCAAAAGTAAAGATGCAGTCTGCTGAAAGCAAGCTGTTCTTTGATAGTCTTTCTTATGGAGCGCAGTTCACCTAATAAAACTCTTTCTGCCTTTCATTGCAAGCAAGCCCGAAAGTGTTTTTATGCTTCATAATGGATTGTAAAAGCAAAGATGCAGTTTGCTGAAAACAAGTTGTTCTTTGACAGTCTTGAATACTGAGTGCAGTTCAGTTAATAAAACTGTCTTTCTGGTGCTCATTGCAAAGAAGCCAGGAAGTGTTTTTCTGTGTTCTACTTGTTAGTATAAACAAATATGCAGTCTGCTGAAAGCAAGCTGTTCCTTGATAGTCTTTCTTATGGAGCGCAGTTCAGCTAATAAAACTCTTTCTGCCTTTCATTGCAAGCAAGCCCGAAAGTGTTTTTATGCTTCATAATGGATTGCAAAAGTAAAGATGCAGTCTGCTGAAAGCAAGCTGTCATTTGATAGTGTTTCTTATGGAGCGCAGTTCAGCTAATAAAACTCTTTCTGCCTTTCATTGCAAGCAAGCCCGAAAGTGTTTTTATGCTTCATAATAGATTGCAAAAGTAAAGATGCAGTCTGCTGAAAGCAAGCTGTTCTTTGATAGTCTTTCTTATGGAGCGCAGTTCAGCTAATAAAACTCTTTCTGCCTTTCATTTTAAGCACGCCCGAAAGTGTTTTTATGCTTCATAATGGATTGTAAAAGCAAAGATGCAGTTTGCTGAAAACAAGTTGTTCTTTGACAGTCTTGAATACTGAGTGCAGTTCAGTTAATAAAACTGTCTTTCTGGTGCTCATTGCAAAGAAGCCAGAAAGTGTTTTTCTGTGTTCTACTTGTTCGTATAAACAAATATGCAGTCTGCTGAAAGCAAGCTGTTCCTTGATAGTCTTTCTTATGGAGCGCAGTTCAGCTAATAAAACTCTTTCTGCCTTTCATTGCAAGCAAGCCCGAAAGTGTTTTTATGCTTCATAATAGATTGCAAAAGTAAAGATGCAGTCTGCTGAAAGCAAGCTGTTCCTTGATAGTCTTTCTTATGGAGCGCAGTTCACCTAATAAAACTCTTTCTGCCTTTCATTGCAAGCAAGCCCGAAAGTGTTTTTATGCTTCATAATTGATTGTAAAAGCAAAGATGCAGTTTGCTGAAAACAAGTTGTTCTTTGACAGTCTTGAATACTGAGTGCAGTTCAGTTAATAAAACTGTGTTTCTGGTGCTCATTGCATTCAAGCCCGAAAGTGTTTTTATGCTTCATAATGGATTGTAAAAGCAAAGATGCAGTTTGCTGAAAACAAGTTGTTCTTTGACAGTCTTGAATACTGAGTGCAGTTCAGTTAATAAAACTGTCTTTCTGGTGCTCATTGCAAAGAAGCCAGAAAGTGTTTTTCTGTGTTCTACTTGTTAGTATAAACAAATATGCAGTCTGCTGAAAGCGAGCTGTTCTTTGATAGTCTTTCTTATGGAGCGCAGTTCAGCTAATAAAACTCTTTCTGCCTTTCATTGCAAGCAAGCCCGAAAGTGTTTTTATGCTTCATAATGGATTGTAAAAGCAAAGATGCAGTTTGCTGAAAAGAAGTTGTTCTTTGACAGTCTTGAATACTGAGTGCAGTTCAGTTAATAAAACTCTCTTTCTGGTGCTCATTGCAAGCAAGCCCGAAAGTGTTTTTATGCTTCATAATAGATTGCAAAAGTAAAGATGCAGTTTGCTGAAAGCAAGCTGTTCTTTGATAGTCTTTCTTATGGAGCGCAGTTCAGCTAATAAAACTCTTTCTGCCTTTCATTGCAAGCAAGCCCGAAAGTGTTTTTATGCTTCATAATAGATTGTAAAAGCAAAGATGCAGTCTGCTGAAAGCAAGCTGTTCTTTGATAGTCTTTCTTATGGAGCGCAGTTCAGCTAATAAAACTCTTTCTGCCTTTCATTGCAAGCAAGCCCGAAAGTGTTTTTATGCTTCATAATGGATTGTAAAAGCAAAGATGCAGTTTGCTGAGAACAAGTTGTTCTTTGACAGTCTTGAATACTGAGTGCAGTTCAGTTAATGAAACTGTCTTTCTGGTGCTCATTGCAAAGAAGCCAGAAAGTGTCTTTTCTGTGTTCCAATTGTTAGTATAAACAAATATGCAGTCTGCTGAAAGCAAGCTGTTCTTTGATAGTCTTTCTTATGGAGCGCAGTTCAGCTAATAAAACTCTTTCTGCCTTTCATTTTCAGCACGCCCGAAAGTGTTTTTATGCTTCATAATGGATTGTAAAAGCAAAGATGCAGTTTGCTGAAAACAAGTTGTTCTTTGACAGTCTAGAATACTGAGTGCAGTTCAGTTAATAAAACTGTCTTTCTGGTGCTCATTGCAAAGAAGCCAGAAAGTGTTTTTCTGTGTTCTACTTGTTAGTATAAACAAATATGCAGTCTGCTGAAAGCAAGCTGTTCCTTGATAGTCTTTCTTATGGAGCGCAGTTCAGCTAATAAAACTCTTTCTGCCTTTCATTGCAAGCAAGCCCGAAAGTGTTTTTATGCTTCATAATAGATTGCAAAAGTAAAGATGCAGTCTGCTGAAAGCAAGCTGTTCTTTGATAGTCTTTCTTATGGAGCGCAGTTCACCTAATAAAACTCTTTCTGCCTTTCATTGCAAGCAAGCCCGAAAGTGTTTTTATGCTTCATAATGGATTGTAAAAGCAAAGATGCAGTTTGCTGAAAACAAGTTTTTCTTTGACAGTCTTGAATACTGAGTGCAGTTCAGTTAATAAAACTGTCTTTCTGGTGCTCATTGCAAAGAAGCCAGGAAGTGTTTTTCTGTGTTCTACTTGTTAGTATAAACAAATATGCAGTCTGCTGAAAGCAAGCTGTTCCTTGATAGTCTTTCTTATGGAGCGCAGTTCAGCTAATAAAACTCTTTCTGCCTTTCATTGCAAGCAAGCCCGAAAGTGTTTTTATGCTTCATAATGGATTGTAAAAGCAAAGATGCAGTTTGCTGAAAACAAGTTGTTCTTTGACAGTCTTGAATACTGAGTGCAGTTCAGTTAATAAAACTGTGTTTCTGGTGCTCATTGCATTCAAGCCCGAAAGTGTTTTTATGCTTCATAATGGATTGTAAAAGCAAAGATGCAGTTTGCTGAAAACAAGTTGTTCTTTGACAGTCTTGAATACTGAGTGCAGTTCAGTTAATAAAACTGTCTTTCTGGTGCTCATTGCAAGCAAGCCCGAAAGTGTTTTTATGCTTCATAATGGATTGTAAAAGCAAAGATGCAGTTTGCTGAAAACAAGTTGTTCTTTGACAGTCTTGAATACTGAGTGCAGTTCAGTTAATAAAACTGTCTTTCTGGTGCTCATTGCAAAGAAGCCAGAAAGTGTTTTTCTGTGTTCTACTTGTTAGTATAAACAAATATGCAGTCTGCTGAAAGCGAGCTGTTCTTTGATAGTCTTTCTTATGGAGCGCAGTTCAGCTAATAAAACTCTTTCTGCCTTTCATTGCAAGCAAGCCCGAAAGTGTTTTTATGCTTCATAATGGATTGTAAAAGCAAAGATGCAGTTTGCTGAAAAGAAGTTGTTCTTTGACAGTCTTGAATACTGAGTGCAGTTCAGTTAATAAAACTCTCTTTCTGGTGCTCATTGCAAGCAAGCCCGAAAGTGTTTTTATGCTTCATAATGGATTGTAAAAGCAAAGATGCAGTTTGCTGAGAACAAGTTGTTCTTTGACAGTCTTGAATACTGAGTGCAGTTCAGTTAATAAAACTGTCTTTCTGGTGCTCATTGCAAACAAGCCAGAAAGTGTTTTTCTGTGTTCTACGTGTTAGTATAAACAAATATGCAGTCTGCTGAGAGCAAGCTCTTCTTTGATAGTCTTTCTGATGGAGCGCAGTTCAGCTAATAAAACTCTTTCTGCCTTTCATTGCAAGCAAGCCCGAAAGTGTTTTTATGCTTCATAATAGATTGCAAAAGTAAAGATGCAGTCTGCTGAAAGCAAGCTGTTCTTTGATAGTCTTTCTTATGGAGCGCAGTTCAGCTAATAAAACTCTTTCTGCCTTTCATTGCAAGCAAGCCCGAAAGTGTTTTTATGCTTCATAATAGATTGTAAAAGCAAAGATGCAGTCTGCTGAAAGCAAGCTGTTCTTTGATAGTCTTTCTTATGGAGCGCAGTTCAGCTAATAAAACTCTTTCTGCCTTTCATTGCAAGCAAGCCCGAAAGTGTTTTTATGCTTCATAATGGATTGTAAAAGCAAAGATGCAGTTTGCTGAGAACAAGTTGTTCTTTGACAGTCTTGAATACTGAGTGCAGTTCAGTTAATAAAACTGTCTTTCTGGTGCTCATTGCAAAGAAGCCAGAAAGTGTTTTTCTGTGTTCTACTTCTTAGTATAAACAAATATGCAGTCTGCTGAAAGCAAGCTGTTCCTTGATAGTCTTTCTTATGGAGCGCAGTTCACCTAATAAAACTCTTTCTGCCTTTCATTGCAAGCAAGCCCGAAAGTGTTTTTATGCTTCATAATGGATTGTAAAAGCAAAGATGCAGTTTGCTGAAAACAAGTTGTTCTTTGACAGTCTTGAATACTGAGTGCAGTTCAGTTAATAAAACTGTCTTTCTGGTGCTCATTGCAAGCAAGCCCGAAAGTGTTTTTATGCTTCATAATGGATTGTAAAAGCAAAGATGCAGTTTGCTGAAAACAAGTTGTTCTTTGACAGTCTTGAATACTGAGTGCAGTTCAGTTAATAAAACTGTCTTTCTGGTGCTCATTGCAAAGAAGCCAGAAAGTGTTTTTCTGTGTTCTACTTGTTAGTATAAACAAATATGCAGTCTGCTGAAAGCGAGCTGTTCTTTGATAGTCTTTCTTATGGAGTGCAGTTCAGCTAATAAAACTCTTTCTGCCTTTCATTGCAAGCAAGCCCGAAAGTGTTTTTATGCTTCATAATGGATTGTAAAAGCAAAGATGCAGTTTGCTGAAAACAAGTTGTTCTTTGACAGTCTTGAATACTGAGTGCAGTTCAGTTAATAAAACTGTGTTTCTGGTGCTCATTGCATTCAAGCCCGAAAGTGTTTTTATGCTTCATAATGGATTGTAAAAGCAAAGATGCAGTTTGCTGAAAACAAGTTGTTCTTTGACAGTCTTGAATACTGAGTACAGTTCAGTTAATAAAACTGTCTTTCTGGTGCTCATTGCAAAGAAGCCAGAAAGTGTTTTTCTGTGTTCTACTTGTTAGTATAAACAAATATGCAGTCTGCTGAAAGCGAGCTGTTCTTTGATAGTCTTTCTTATGGAGCGCAGTTCAGCTAATAAAACTCTTTCTGCCTTTCATTGCAAGCAAGCCCGAAAGTGTTTTTATGCTTCATAATGGATTGTAAAAGCAAAGATGCAGTTTGCTGAGAACAAGTTGTTCTTTGACAGTCTTGAATACTGAGTGCAGTTCAGTTAATGAAACTGTCTTTCTGGTGCTCATTGCAAAGAAGCCAGAAAGTGTCTTTTCTGTGTTCCAATTGTTAGTATAAACAAATATGCAGTCTGCTGAAAGCAAGCTGTTCTTTGATAGTCTTTCTTATGGAGCGCAGTTCAGCTAATAAAACTCTTTCTGCCTTTCATTTTCAGCACGCCCGAAAGTGTTTTTATGCTTCATAATGGATTGTAAAAGCAAAGATGCAGTTTGCTGAAAACAAGTTGTTCTTTGACAGTCTAGAATACTGAGTGCAGTTCAGTTAATAAAACTGTCTTTCTGGTGCTCATTGCAAAGAAGCCAGAAAGTGTTTTTCTGTGTTCTACTTGTTAGTATAAACAAATATGCAGTCTGCTGAAAGCAAGCTGTTCCTTGATAGTCTTTCTTATGGAGCGCAGTTCAGCTAATAAAACTCTTTCTGCCTTTCATTGCAAGCAAGCCCGAAAGTGTTTTTATGCTTCATAATAGATTGCAAAAGTAAAGATGCAGTCTGCTGAAAGCAAGCTGTTCTTTGATAGTCTTTCTTATGGAGCGCAGTTCACCTAATAAAACTCTTTCTGCCTTTCATTGCAAGCAAGCCCGAAAGTGTTTTTATGCTTCATAATGGATTGTAAAAGCAAAGATGCAGTTTGCTGAAAACAAGTTTTTCTTTGACAGTCTTGAATACTGAGTGCAGTTCAGTTAATAAAACTGTCTTTCTGGTGCTCATTGCAAAGAAGCCAGGAAGTGTTTTTCTGTGTTCTACTTGTTAGTATAAACAAATATGCAGTCTGCTGAAAGCAAGCTGTTCCTTGATAGTCTTTCTTATGGAGCGCAGTTCAGCTAATAAAACTCTTTCTGCCTTTCATTGCAAGCAAGCCCGAAAGTGTTTTTATGCTTCATAATGGATTGTAAAAGCAAAGATGCAGTTTGCTGAAAACAAGTTGTTCTTTGACAGTCTTGAATACTGAGTGCAGTTCAGTTAATAAAACTGTGTTTCTGGTGCTCATTGCATTCAAGCCCGAAAGTGTTTTTATGCTTCATAATGGATTGTAAAAGCAAAGATGCAGTTTGCTGAAAACAAGTTGTTCTTTGACAGTCTTGAATACTGAGTGCAGTTCAGTTAATAAAACTGTCTTTCTGGTGCTCATTGCAAGCAAGCCCGAAAGTGTTTTTATGCTTCATAATGGATTGTAAAAGCAAAGATGCAGTTTGCTGAAAACAAGTTGTTCTTTGACAGTCTTGAATACTGAGTGCAGTTCAGTTAATAAAACTGTCTTTCTGGTGCTCATTGCAAAGAAGCCAGAAAGTGTTTTTCTGTGTTCTACTTGTTAGTATAAACAAATATGCAGTCTGCTGAAAGCGAGCTGTTCTTTGATAGTCTTTCTTATGGAGCGCAGTTCAGCTAATAAAACTCTTTCTGCCTTTCATTGCAAGCAAGCCCGAAAGTGTTTTTATGCTTCATAATGGATTGTAAAAGCAAAGATGCAGTTTGCTGAAAAGAAGTTGTTCTTTGACAGTCTTGAATACTGAGTGCAGTTCAGTTAATAAAACTCTCTTTCTGGTGCTCATTGCAAGCAAGCCCGAAAGTGTTTTTATGCTTCATAATGGATTGTAAAAGCAAAGATGCAGTTTGCTGAGAACAAGTTGTTCTTTGACAGTCTTGAATACTGAGTGCAGTTCAGTTAATAAAACTGTCTTTCTGGTGCTCATTGCAAACAAGCCAGAAAGTGTTTTTCTGTGTTCTACGTGTTAGTATAAACAAATATGCAGTCTGCTGAGAGCAAGCTCTTCTTTGATAGTCTTTCTGATGGAGCGCAGTTCAGCTAATAAAACTCTTTCTGCCTTTCATTGCAAGCAAGCCCGAAAGTGTTTTTATGCTTCATAATAGATTGCAAAAGTAAAGATGCAGTCTGCTGAAAGCAAGCTGTTCTTTGATAGTCTTTCTTATGGAGCGCAGTTCAGCTAATAAAACTCTTTCTGCCTTTCATTGCAAGCAAGCCCGAAAGTGTTTTTATGCTTCATAATAGATTGTAAAAGCAAAGATGCAGTCTGCTGAAAGCAAGCTGTTCTTTGATAGTCTTTCTTATGGAGCGCAGTTCAGCTAATAAAACTCTTTCTGCCTTTCATTGCAAGCAAGCCCGAAAGTGTTTTTATGCTTCATAATGGATTGTAAAAGCAAAGATGCAGTTTGCTGAGAACAAGTTGTTCTTTGACAGTCTTGAATACTGAGTGCAGTTCAGTTAATAAAACTGTCTTTCTGGTGCTCATTGCAAAGAAGCCAGAAAGTGTTTTTCTGTGTTCTACTTCTTAGTATAAACAAATATGCAGTCTGCTGAAAGCAAGCTGTTCCTTGATAGTCTTTCTTATGGAGCGCAGTTCACCTAATAAAACTCTTTCTGCCTTTCATTGCAAGCAAGCCCGAAAGTGTTTTTATGCTTCATAATGGATTGTAAAAGCAAAGATGCAGTTTGCTGAAAACAAGTTGTTCTTTGACAGTCTTGAATACTGAGTGCAGTTCAGTTAATAAAACTGTCTTTCTGGTGCTCATTGCAAGCAAGCCCGAAAGTGTTTTTATGCTTCATAATGGATTGTAAAAGCAAAGATGCAGTTTGCTGAAAACAAGTTGTTCTTTGACAGTCTTGAATACTGAGTGCAGTTCAGTTAATAAAACTGTCTTTCTGGTGCTCATTGCAAAGAAGCCAGAAAGTGTTTTTCTGTGTTCTACTTGTTAGTATAAACAAATATGCAGTCTGCTGAAAGCGAGCTGTTCTTTGATAGTCTTTCTTATGGAGTGCAGTTCAGCTAATAAAACTCTTTCTGCCTTTCATTGCAAGCAAGCCCGAAAGTGTTTTTATGCTTCATAATGGATTGTAAAAGCAAAGATGCAGTTTGCTGAAAACAAGTTGTTCTTTGACAGTCTTGAATACTGAGTGCAGTTCAGTTAATAAAACTGTGTTTCTGGTGCTCATTGCATTCAAGCCCGAAAGTGTTTTTATGCTTCATAATGGATTGTAAAAGCAAAGATGCAGTTTGCTGAAAACAAGTTGTTCTTTGACAGTCTTGAATACTGAGTACAGTTCAGTTAATAAAACTGTCTTTCTGGTGCTCATTGCAAGCAAGCCCGAAAGTGTTTTTATGCTTCATAATGGATTGTAAAAGCAAAGATGCAGTTTGCTGAAAACAAGTTGTTCTTTGACAGTCTTGAATACTGAGTGCAGTTCAGTTAATAAAACTGTCTTTCTGGTGCTCATTGCAAAGAAGCCAGAAAGTGTTTTTCTGTGTTCTACTTGTTAGTATAAACAAATATGCAGTCTGCTGAAAGCGAGCTGTTCTTTGATAGTCTTTCTTATGGAGCGCAGTTCAGCTAATAAAACTCTTTCTGCCTTTCATTGCAAGCAAGCCCGAAAGTGTTTTTATGCTTCATAATGGATTGTAAAAGCAAAGATGCAGTTTGCTGAAAAGAAGTTGTTCTTTGACAGTCTTGAATACTGAGTGCAGTTCAGTTAATTAAACTCTCTTTCTGGTGCTCATTGCAAGCAAGCCCGAAAGTGTTTTTATGCTTCATAATGGATTGTAAAAGCAAAGATGCAGTTTGCTGAAAACAAGTTGTTCTTTGACAGTCTTGAATACTGAGTGCAGTTCAGTTAATAAAACTGTCTTTCTGGTGCTCATTGCAAACAAGCCAGAAAGTGTTTTTCTGTGTTCTACGTGTTAGTATAAACAAATATGCAGTCTGCTGAAAGCGAGCTGTTCTTTGATAGTCTTTCTTATGGAGCGCAGTTCAGCTAATAAAACTCTTTCTGCCTTTCATTGCAAGCAAGCCCGAAAGTGTTTTTATGCTTCATAATGGATTGTAAAAGCAAAGATGCAGTTTGCTGAAAAGAAGTTGTTATTTGACAGTCTTGAATACTGAGTGCAGTTCAGTTAATAAAACTCTCTTTCTGGTGCTCATTGCAAGCAAGCCCGAAAGTGTTTTTATGCTTCATAATGGATTGTAAAAGCAAAGATGCAGTTTGCTGAGAACAAGTTGTTCTTTGACAGTCTTGAATACTGAGTGCAGTTCAGTTAATAAAACTGTCTTTCTGGTGCTCATTGCAAACAAGCCAGAAAGTGTTTTTCTGTGTTCTACGTGTTAGTATAAACAAATATGCAGTCTGCTGAAAGCAAGCTCTTCTTTGATAGTCTTTCTGATGGAGCGCAGTTCAGCTAATAAAACTCTTTCTGCCTTTCATTGCAAGCAAGCCCGAAAGTGTTTTTATGCTTCATAATCGATTGCAAAAGTAAAGATGCAGTCTGCTGAAAGCAAGCTGTTCTTTGATAGTCTTTCTTATGGAGCGCAGTTCAGCTAATAAAACTCTTTCTGCCTTTCATTGCAAGCAAGCCCGAAAGTGTTTTTATGCTTCATAATAGATTGTAAAAGCAAAGATGCAGTCTGCTGAAAGCAAGCTGTTCTTTGATAGTCTTTCTTATGGAGCGCAGTTCAGCTAATAAAACTCTTTCTGCCTTTCATTGCAAGCAAGCCCGAAAGTGTTTTTATGCTTCATAATGGATTGTAAAAGCAAAGATGCAGTTTGCTGAGAACAAGTTGTTCTTTGACAGTCTTGAATACTGAGTGCAGTTCAGTTAATAAAACTGTCTTTCTGGTGCTCATTGCAAAGAAGCCAGAAAGTGTTTTTCTGTGTTCTACTTGTTAGTATAAACAAATATGCAGTCTGCTGAAAGCAAGCTGTTCCTTGATATTCTTTCTTATGGAGCGCAGTTCACCTAATAAAACTCTTTCTGCCTTTCATTGCAAGCAAGCCCGAAAGTGTTTTTATGCTTCATAATGGATTGTAAAAGCAAAGATGCAGTTTGCTGAAAAGAAGTTGTTCTTTGACAGTCTTGAATACTGAGTGCAGTTCAGTTAATAAAACTGTCTTTCTGGTGCTCATTGCAAGCAAGCCCGAAAGTGTTTTTATGCTTCATAATGGATTGTAAAAGCAAAGATGCAGTTTGCTGAAAACAAGTTGTTCTTTGACAGTCTTGAATTCTGAGTGCAGTTCAGTTAATAAAACTGTCTTTCTGGTGCTCATTGCAAGGAAGCCAGAAAGTGTTTTTCTGTGTTCTACTTGTTAGTATAAACAAATATGCAGTCTGCTGAAAGCAAGCTGTTCCTTGATAGTCTTTCTTATGGAGCGCAGTTCAGCTAATGAAACTCTTTCTTCCTTTCATTGCAAGCAAGCCCGAAAGTGTTTTTATGCTTCATAATAGATTGCAAAAGTAAAGATGCAGTCTGCTGAAAGCAAGCTGTTCTTTGATAGTCTTTCTTATGGAGCGCAGTTCACCTAATAAAACTCTTTCTGCCTTTCATTGCAAGCAAGCCCGAAAGTGTTTTTATGCTTCATAATAGATTGCAAAAGTAAAGATGCAGTCTGCTGAAAGCAAGCTGTTCTTTGATAGTCTTTCTTATGGAGCGCAGTTCAGCTAATAAAACTCTTTCTGCCTTTCATTGCAAGCAAGCCCGAAAGTGTTTTTATGCTTCATAATGGATTGTAAAAGCAAAGATGCAGTTTGCTGAAAACAAGTTGTTCTTTGACAGTCTTGAATACTGAGTGCAGTTCAGTTAATAAAACTGTCTTTCTGGTGCTCATTGCAAAGAAGCCAGAAAGTGTTTTTCTGTGTTCTACTTGTTAGTATAAACAAATATGCAGTCTGCTGAAAGCAAGCTGTTCCTTGATAGTCTTTCTTATGGAGCGCAGTTCAGCTAATAAAACTCTTTCTGCCTTTCATTGCAAGCAAGCCCGAAAGTGTTTTTATGCTTCATAATAGATTGCAAAAGTAAAGATGCCGTCTGCTGAAAGCAAGCTGTTCTTTGATAGTCTTTCTTATGGAGCGCAGTTCAGCTAATAAAACTCTTTCTGCCTTTCATTGCAAGCAAGCCCGAAAGTGTTTTTATGCTTCATAATAGATTGCAAAAGTAAAGATGCAGTCTGCTGAAAGCAAGCTGTCCTTTGATAGTGTTTCTTATGGAGCGCAGTTCAGCTAATAAAACTCTTTCTGCCTTTCATTGCAAGCAAGCCCGAAAGTGTTTTTATGCTTCATAATAGATTGCAAAAGTAAAGATGCAGTCTGCTGAAAGCAAGCTGTTCTTTGATAGTCTTTCTTATGGAGCGCAGTTCAGCTAATAAAACTCTTTCTGCCTTTCATTGCAAGCAAGCCCGAAAGTGTTTTTATGCTTCATAATAGATTGCAAAAGTAAAGATGCAGTCTGCTGAAAGCAAGCTGTTCTTTGATAGTCTTTCTTATGGAGCGCAGTTCAGCTAATAAAACTCTTTCTGCCTTTCATTGCAAGCAAGCCCGAAAGTGTTTTTATGCTTCATAATGGATTGTAAAAGCAAAGATGCAGTTTGCTGAAAACAAGTTGTTCTTTGACAGTCTTGAATACTGAGTGCAGTTCAGTTAATAAAACTGTCTTTCTGGTGCTCATTGCAAAGAAGCCAGAAAGTGTTTTTCTGTGTTCTACTTGTTAGTATAAACAAATATGCAGTCTGCTGAAAGCAAGCTGTTCCTTGATAGTCTTTCTTATGGAGCGCAGTTCAGCTAATAAAACTCTTTCTACCTTTCATTGCAAGCAAGCCTGAAAGTGTTTTTATGCTTCATAATAGATTGCAAAAGTAAAGGTGCAGTCTGCTGAAAGCAAGCTGTTCTTTGATAGTCTTTCTTATGGAGCGCAGTTCAGCTAATAAAACTCTTTCTGCCTTTCATTGCAAGCAAGCCCGAAAGTGTTTTTATGCTTCATAATGGATTGTAAAAGCAAAGATGCAGTTTGCTGAAAACAAGTTGTTCTTTGACAGTCTTGAATACTGAGTGCAGTTCAGTTAATAAAACTGTCTTTCTGGTGCTCATTGTAAAGAAGCCAGAAAGTGTTTTTCTGTGTTCTACTTGTTAGTATAAACAAATATGCAGTCTGCTGAAAGCAAGCTGTTCCTTGATAGTCTTTCTTATGGAGCGCAGTTCAGCTAATAAAACTCTTTCTGCCTTTCATTGCAAGCAAGCCCGAAAGTGTTTTTATGCTTCATAATAGATTGCAAAAGTAAAGATGCAGTCTGCTGAAAACAAGCTGTTCTTTAATAGTCTTTCTTATGGAGCGCAGTTCAGCTAATAAAACTCTTTCTGCCTTTCATTGCAAGCAAGCCCGAAAGTGTTTTTATGCTTCATAATAGATTGCAAAAGTAAAGATGCAGTCTGCTGAAAGCAAGCTGTTCTTTGATAGTCTTTCTTATGGAGCGCAGTTCAGCTAATAAAACTCTTTCTGCCTTTCATTGCAAGCAAGCCCGAAAGTGTTTTTATGCTTCATAATGGATTGTAAAAGCAAAGATGCAGTTTGCTGAAAAGAAGTTGTTATTTGACAGTCTTGAATACTGAGTGCAGTTCAGTTAATAAAACTCTCTTTCTGGTGCTCATTGCAAGCAAGCCCGAAAGTGTTTTTATGCTTCATAATGGATTGTAAAAGCAAAGATGCAGTTTGCTGAGAACAAGTTGTTCTTTGACAGTCTTGAATACTGAGTGCAGTTCAGTTAATAAAACTGTCTTTCTGGTGCTCATTGCAAAGAAGCCAGAAAGTGTTTTTCTGTGTTCTACTTGTTAGTATAAACAAATATGCAGTCTGCTGAAAGCAAGCTGTTCCTTGATATTCTTTCTTATGGAGCGCAGTTCACCTAATAAAACTCTTTCTGCCTTTCATTGCAAGCAAGCCCGAAAGTGTTTTTATGCTTCATAATGGATTGTAAAAGCAAAGATGCAGTTTGCTGAAAAGAAGTTGTTCTTTGACAGTCTTGAATACTGAGTGCAGTTCAGTTAATAAAACTGTCTTTCTGGTGCTCATTGCAAGCAAGCCCGAAAGTGTTTTTATGCTTCATAATGGATTGTAAAAGCAAAGATGCAGTTTGCTGAAAACAAGTTGTTCTTTGACAGTCTTGAATTCTGAGTGCAGTTCAGTTAATAAAACTGTCTTTCTGGTGCTCATTGCAAGGAAGCCAGAAAGTGTTTTTCTGTGTTCTACTTGTTAGTATAAACAAATATGCAGTCTGCTGAAAGCAAGCTGTTCCTTGATAGTCTTTCTTATGGAGCGCAGTTCAGCTAATGAAACTCTTTCTTCCTTTCATTGCAAGCAAGCCCGAAAGTGTTTTTATGCTTCATAATAGATTGCAAAAGTAAAGATGCAGTCTGCTGAAAGCAAGCTGTTCTTTGATAGTCTTTCTTATGGAGCGCAGTTCACCTAATAAAACTCTTTCTGCCTTTCATTGCAAGCAAGCCCGAAAGTGTTTTTATGCTTCATAATAGATTGCAAAAGTAAAGATGCCGTCTGCTGAAAGCAAGCTGTTCTTTGATAGTCTTTCTTATGGAGCGCAGTTCAGCTAATAAAACTCTTTCTGCCTTTCATTGCAAGCAAGCCCGAAAGTGTTTTTATGCTTCATAATAGATTGCAAAAGTAAAGATGCAGTCTGCTGAAAGCAAGCTGTTCTTTGATAGTCTTTCTTATGGAGCGCAGTTCAGCTAATAAAACTCTTTCTGCCTTTCATTGCAAGCAAGCCCGAAAGTGTTTTTATGCTTCATAATAGATTGTAAAAGCAAAGATGCAGTCTGCTGAAAGCAAGCTGTTCTTTGATAGTCTTTCTTATGGAGCGCAGTTCAGCTAATAAAACTCTTTCTGCCTTTCATTGCAAGCAAGCCCGAAAGTGTTTTTATGCTTCATAATAGATTGCAAAAGTAAAGATGCAGTCTGCTGAAAGCAAGCTGTCCTTTGATAGTGTTTCTTATGGAGCGCAGTTCAGCTAATAAAACTCTTTCTGCCTTTCATTGCAAGCAAGCCCGAAAGTGTTTTTATGCTTCATAATAGATTGCAAAAGTAAAGATGCAGTCTGCTGAAAGCAAGCTGTTCTTTGATAGTCTTTCTTATGGAGCGCAGTTCAGCTAATAAAACGCTTTCTGCCTTTCATTGCAAGCAAGCCCGAAAGTGTTTTTATGCTTCATAATAGATTGCAAAAGTAAAGATGCAGTCTGCTGAAAGCAAGCTGTTCTTTGATAGTCTTTCTTATGGAGCGCAGTTCAGCTAATAAAACTCTTTCTGCCTTTCATTGCAATCAAGCCTGAAAGTGTTTTTATGCTTCATAATAGATTGCAAAAGTAAAGGTGCAGTCTGCTGAAAGCAAGCTGTTCTTTGATAGTCTTTCTTATGGAGCGCAGTTCAGCTAATAAAACTCTTTCTGCCTTTCATTGCAAGCAAGCCTGAAAGTGTTTTTATGCTTCATAATAGATTGCAAAAGTAAAGGTGCAGTCTGCTGAAAGCAAGCTGTTCTTTGATAGTCTTTCTTATGGAGCGCAGTTCAGCTAATAAAACTCTTTCTGCCTTTCATTGCAAGCAAGCCCGAAAGTGTTTTTATGCTTCATAATGGATTGTAAAAGCAAAGATGCAGTTTGCTGAAAACAAGTTGTTCTTTGACAGTCTTGAATACTGAGTGCAGTTCAGTTAATAAAACTGTCTTTCTGGTGCTCATTGCAAAGAAGCCAGAAAGTGTTTTTCTGTGTTCTACTTGTTAGTATAAACAAATATGCAGTCTGCTGAAAGCAAGCTGTTCCTTGATAGTCTTTCTTATGGAGCGCAGTTCAGCTAATAAAACTCTTTCTACCTTTCATTGCAAGCAAGCCTGAAAGTGTTTTTATGCTTCATAATAGATTGCAAAAGTAAAGGTGCAGTCTGCTGAAAGCAAGCTGTTCTTTGATAGTCTTTCTTATGGAGCGCAGTTCAGCTAATAAAACTCTTTCTGCCTTTCATTGCAAGCAAGCCCGAAAGTGTTTTTATGCTTCATAATGGATTGTAAAAGCAAAGATGCAGTTTGCTGAAAACAAGTTGTTCTTTGACAGTCTTGAATACTGAGTGCAGTTCAGTTAATAAAACTGTCTTTCTGGTGCTCATTGTAAAGAAGCCAGAAAGTGTTTTTCTGTGTTCTACTTGTTAGTATAAACAAATATGCAGTCTGCTGAAAGCAAGCTGTTCCTTGATAGTCTTTCTTATGGAGCGCAGTTCAGCTAATAAAACTCTTTCTGCCTTTCATTGCAAGCAAGCCCGAAAGTGTTTTTATGCTTCATAATAGATTGCAAAAGTAAAGATGCAGTCTGCTGAAAACAAGCTGTTCTTTAATAGTCTTTCTTATGGAGCGCAGTTCAGCTAATAAAACTCTTTCTGCCTTTCATTGCAAGCAAGCCCGAAAGTGTTTTTATGCTTCATAATAGATTGCAAAAGTAAAGATGCAGTCTGCTGAAAGCAAGCTGTTCTTTGATAGTCTTTCTTATGGAGCGCAGTTCAGCTAATAAAACTCTTTCTGCCTTTCATTGCAAGCAAGCCCGAAAGTGTTTTTATGCTTCATAATGGATTGTAAAAGCAAAGATGCAGTTTGCTGAAAACAAGTTGTTCTTTGACAGTCTTGAATACTGAGTGCAGTTCAGTTAATAAAACTATCTTTCTGTTGCTCATTGCAAAGAAGCCAGAAAGTGTTTTTCTGTGTTCTACTTGTTAGTATAAACAAATATGCAGTCTGCTGAAAGCAAGCTGTTCCTTGATAGTCTTTCTTATGGAGCGCAGTTCAGCTAATAAAACTCTTTCTGCCTTTCATTGCAAGCAAGCCCGAAAGTGTTTTTATGCTTCATAATAGATTGCAAAAGTAAAGATGCAGTCTGCTGAAAGCAAGCTGTTCTTTGATAGTCTTTCTTATGGAGCGCAGTTCAGCTAATAAAACTCTTTCTGCCTTTCATTGCAAGCAAGCCCGAAAGTGTTTTTATGCTTCATAATGGATTGTAAAAGCAAAGATGCAGTTTGCTGAAAACAAGTTGTTCTTTGACAGTCTTGAATACTGAGTGCAGTTCAGTTAATAAAACTGTCTTTCTGGTGCTCATTGCAAAGAAGCCAGAAAGTGTTTTTCTGTGTTCTACTTGTTAGTATAAACAAATATGCAGTCTGCTGAAAGCAAGCTGTTCCTTGATAGTCTTTCTTATGGAGCGCAGTTCAGCTAATAAAACTCTTTCTGCCTTTCATTGCAAGCAAGCCCGAAAGTGTTTTTATGCTTCATAATGGATTGTAAAAGCAAAGATGCAGTTTGCTGAAAACAAGTTGTTCTTTGACAGTCTTGAATACTGAGTGCAGTTCAGTTAATAAAACTGTGTTTCTGGTGCTCATTGCATTCAAGCCCGAAAGTGTTTTTATGCTTCATAATGGATTGTAAAAGCAAAGATGCAGTTTGCTGAAAACAAGTTGTTCTTTGACAGTCTTGAATACTGAGTGCAGCTCAGTTAATAAAACTGTCTTTCTGGTGCTCATTGCAAAGAAGCCAGAAAGTGTCTTTTCTGTGTTCCAATTGTTAGTATAAACAAATATGCAGTCTGCTGAAAGCAAGCTGTTCTTTGATAGTCTTTCTTATGGAGCGCAGTTCAGCTAATAAAACTCTTTCTGCCTTTCATTTTAAGCAAGCCCGAAAGTGTTTTTATGCTTCATAATGGATTGTAAAAGCAAAGATGCAGTTTGCTGAAAACAAGTTGTTCTTTGACAGTCTTGAATACTGAGTGCAGTTCAGTTAATAAAACTGTCTTTCTGGTGCTCATTGCAAAGAAGCCAGAAAGTGTCTTTTCTGTGTTCCAATTGTTAGTATAAACAAATATGCAGTCTGCTGAAAGCAAGCTGTTCTTTGATAGTCTTTCTTATGGAGCGCAGTTCAGCTAATAAAACTCTTTCTGCCTTTCATTTTAAGCACGCCCGAAAGTGTTTTTATGCTTCATAATGGATTGTAAAAGCAAAGATGCAGTTTGCTGAAAACAAGTTGTTCTTTGACAGTCTTGAATACTGAGTGCAGTTCAGTTAATAAAACTGTCTTTCTGGTGCTCATTGCAAAGAAGCCAGAAAGTGTTTTTCTGTGTTCTACTTGTTAGTATAAACAAATATGCAGTCTGCTGAAAGCAAGCTGTTCCTTGATAGTCTTTCTTATGGAGCGCAGTTCAGCTAATAAAACTCTTTCTGCCTTTCATTGCAAGCAAGCCCGAAAGTGTTTTTATGCTTCATAATAGATTGCAAAAGTAAAGATGCAGTCTGCTGAAAGCAAGCTGTTCTTTGATAGTCTTTCTTATGGAGCGCAGTTCAGCTAATAAAACTCTTTCTGCCTTTCATTGCAAGCAAGCCCGAAAGTGTTTTTATGCTTCATAATAGATTGCAAAAGTAAAGATGCAGTCTGCTGAAAGCAAGCTGTTCTTTGATAGTCTTTCTTATGGAGCGCAGTTCACCTAATAAAACTCTTTCTGCCTTTCATTGCAAGCAAGCCCGAAAGTGTTTTTATGCTTCATAATGGATTGTAAAAGCAAAGATGCAGTTTGCTGAAAACAAGTTGTTCTTTGACAGTCTTGAATACTGAGTGCAGTTCAGTTAATAAAACTGTCTTTCTGGTGCTCATTGCAAAGAAGCCAGGAAGTGTTTTTCTGTGTTCTACTTGTTAGTATAAACAAATATGCAGTCTGCTGAAAGCAAGCTGTTCCTTGATAGTCTTTCTTATGGAGCGCAGTTCAGCTAATAAAACTTTTTCTGCCTTTCATTGCAAGCAAGCCCGAAAGTGTTTTTATGCTTCATAATGGATTGCAAAAGTAAAGATGCAGTCTGCTGAAAGCAAGCTGTTCCTTGATAGTCTTTCTTATGGAGCGCAGTTCAGCTAATAAAACTCTTTCTGCCTTTCATTGCAAGCAAGCCCGAAAGTGTTTTTATGCTTCATAATAGATTGCAAAAGTAAAGATGCAGTCTGCTGAAAGCAAGCTGTTCTTTGATAGTCTTTCTTATGGAGCGCAGTTCACCTAATAAAACTCTTTCTGCCTTTCATTGCAAGCAAGCCCGAAAGTGTTTTTATGCTTCATAATGGATTGTAAAAGCAAAGATGCAGTTTGCTGAAAACAAGTTGTTCTTTGACAGTCTTGAATACTGAGTGCAGTTCAGTTAATAAAACTGTCTTTCTGGTGCTCATTGCAAAGAAGCCAGGAAGTGTTTTTCTGTGTTCTACTTGTTAGTATAAACAAATATGCAGTCTGCTGAAAGCAAGCTGTTCCTTGATAGTCTTTCTTATGGAGCGCAGTTCAGCTAATAAAACTCTTTCTGCCTTTCATTGCAAGCAAGCCCGAAAGTGTTTTTATGCTTCATAATGGATTGCAAAAGTAAAGATGCAGTCTGCTGAAAGCAAGCTGTCCTTTGATAGTGTTTCTTATGGAGCGCAGTTCAGCTAATAAAACTCTTTCTGCCTTTCATTGCAAGCAAGCCCGAAAGTGTTTTTATGCTTCATAATAGATTGCAAAAGTAAAGATGCAGTCTGCTGAAAGCAAGCTGTTCTTTGATAGTCTTTCTTATGGAGCGCAGTTCAGCTAATAAAACTCTTTCTGCCTTTCATTTTAAGCACGCCCGAAAGTGTTTTTATGCTTCATAATGGATTGTAAAAGCAAAGATGCAGTTTGCTGAAAACAAGTTGTTCTTTGACAGTCTTGAATACTGAGTGCAGTTCAGTTAATAAAACTGTCTTTCTGGTGCTCATTGCAAAGAAGCCAGAAAGTGTTTTTCTGTGTTCTACTTGTTCGTATAAACAAATATGCAGTCTGCTGAAAGCAAGCTGTTCCTTGATAGTCTTTCTTATGGAGCGCAGTTCAGCTAATAAAACTCTTTCTGCCTTTCATTGCAAGCAAGCCCGAAAGTGTTTTTATGCTTCATAATAGATTGCAAAAGTAAAGATGCAGTCTGCTGAAAGCAAGCTGTTCCTTGATAGTCTTTCTTATGGAGCGCAGTTCACCTAATAAAACTCTTTCTGCCTTTCATTGCAAGCAAGCCCGAAAGTGTTTTTATGCTTCATAATTGATTGTAAAAGCAAAGATGCAGTTTGCTGAAAACAAGTTGTTCTTTGACAGTCTTGAATACTGAGTGCAGTTCAGTTAATAAAACTGTGTTTCTGGTGCTCATTGCATTCAAGCCCGAAAGTGTTTTTATGCTTCATAATGGATTGTAAAAGCAAAGATGCAGTTTGCTGAAAACAAGTTGTTCTTTGACAGTCTTGAATACTGAGTGCAGTTCAGTTAATAAAACTGTCTTTCTGGTGCTCATTGCAAAGAAGCCAGAAAGTGTTTTTCTGTGTTCTACTTGTTAGTATAAACAAATATGCAGTCTGCTGAAAGCGAGCTGTTCTTTGATAGTCTTTCTTATGGAGCGCAGTTCAGCTAATAAAACTCTTTCTGCCTTTCATTGCAAGCAAGCCCGAAAGTGTTTTTATGCTTCATAATGGATTGTAAAAGCAAAGATGCAGTTTGCTGAAAAGAAGTTGTTCTTTGACAGTCTTGAATACTGAGTGCAGTTCAGTTAATAAAACTCTCTTTCTGGTGCTCATTGCAAGCAAGCCCGAAAGTGTTTTTATGCTTCATAATGGATTGTAAAAGCAAAGATGCAGTTTGCTGAAAACAAGTTGTTCTTTGACAGTCTTGAATACTGAGTGCAGTTCAGTTAATAAAACTGTCTTTCTGGTGCTCATTGCAAAGAAGCCAGAAAGTGTTTTTCTGTGTTCTACTTGTTAGTATAAACAAATATGCAGTCTGCTGAAAGCAAGCTGTTCCTTGATAGTCTTTCTTATGGAGCGCAGTTCAGCTAATAAAACTCTTTCTGCCTTTCATTGCAAGCAAGCCCGAAAGTGTTTTTATGCTTCATAATAGATTGCAAAAGTAAAGATGCAGTCTGCTGAAAGCAAGCTGTTCTTTGATAGTCTTTCTTATGGAGCGCAGTTCAGCTAATAAAACTCTTTCTGCCTTTCATTGCAAGCAAGCCCGAAAGTGTTTTTATGCTTCATAATAGATTGCAAAAGTAAAGATGCAGTCTGCTGAAAGCAAGCTGTTCTTTGATAGTCTTTCTTATGGAGCGCAGTTCACCTAATAAAACTCTTTCTGCCTTTCATTGCAAGCAAGCCCGAAAGTGTTTTTATGCTTCATAATGGATTGTAAAAGCAAAGATGCAGTTTGCTGAAAACAAGTTGTTCTTTGACAGTCTTGAATACTGAGTGCAGTTCAGTTAATAAAACTGTCTTTCTGGTGCTCATTGCAAAGAAGCCAGGAAGTGTTTTTCTGTGTTCTACTTGTTAGTATAAACAAATATGCATTCTGCTGAAAGCAAGCTGTTCCTTGATAGTCTTTCTTATGGAGCGCAGTTCAGCTAATAAAACTTTTTCTGCCTTTCATTGCAAGCAAGCCCGAAAGTGTTTTTATGCTTCATAATGGATTGCAAAAGTAAAGATGCAGTCTGCTGAAAGCAAGCTGTTCCTTGATAGTCTTTCTTATGGAGCGCAGTTCAGCTAATAAAACTCTTTCTGCCTTTCATTGCAAGCAAGCCCGAAAGTGTTTTTATGCTTCATAATAGATTGCAAAAGTAAAGATGCAGTCTGCTGAAAGCAAGCTGTTCTTTGATAGTCTTTCTTATGGAGCGCAGTTCAGCTAATAAAACTCTTTCTGCCTTTCATTGCAAGCAAGCCCGAAAGTGTTTTTATGCTTCATAATAGATTGCAAAAGTAAAGATGCAGTCTGCTGAAAGCAAGCTGTTCTTTGATAGTCTTTCTTATGGAGCGCAGTTCACCTAATAAAACTCTTTCTGCCTTTCATTGCAAGCAAGCCCGAAAGTGTTTTTATGCTTCATAATGGATTGTAAAAGCAAAGATGCAGTTTGCTGAAAACAAGTTGTTCTTTGACAGTCTTGAATACTGAGTGCAGTTCAGTTAATAAAACTGTCTTTCTGGTGCTCATTGCAAAGAAGCCAGGAAGTGTTTTTCTGTGTTCTACTTGTTAGTATAAACAAATATGCAGTCTGCTGAAAGCAAGCTGTTCCTTGATAGTCTTTCTTATGGAGCGCAGTTCAGCTAATAAAACTCTTTCTGCCTTTCATTGCAAGCAAGCCCGAAAGTGTTTTTATGCTTCATAATGGATTGCAAAAGTAAAGATGCAGTCTGCTGAAAGCAAGCTGTCCTTTGATAGTGTTTCTTATGGAGCGCAGTTCAGCTAATAAAACTCTTTCTGCCTTTCATTGCAAGCAAGCCCGAAAGTGTTTTTATGCTTCATAATAGATTGCAAAAGTAAAGATGCAGTCTGCTGAAAGCAAGCTGTTCTTTGATAGTCTTTCTTATGGAGCGCAGTTCAGCTAATAAAACTCTTTCTGCCTTTCATTTTAAGCACGCCCGAAAGTGTTTTTATGCTTCATAATGGATTGTAAAAGCAAAGATGCAGTTTGCTGAAAACAAGTTGTTCTTTGACAGTCTTGAATACTGAGTGCAGTTCAGTTAATAAAACTGTCTTTCTGGTGCTCATTGCAAAGAAGCCAGAAAGTGTTTTTCTGTGTTCTACTTGTTCGTATAAACAAATATGCAGTCTGCTGAAAGCAAGCTGTTCCTTGATAGTCTTTCTTATGGAGCGCAGTTCAGCTAATAAAACTCTTTCTGCCTTTCATTGCAAGCAAGCCCGAAAGTGTTTTTATGCTTCATAATAGATTGCAAAAGTAAAGATGCAGTCTGCTGAAAGCAAGCTGTTCCTTGATAGTCTTTCTTATGGAGCGCAGTTCACCTAATAAAACTCTTTCTGCCTTTCATTGCAAGCAAGCCCGAAAGTGTTTTTATGCTTCATAATTGATTGTAAAAGCAAAGATGCAGTTTGCTGAAAACAAGTTGTTCTTTGACAGTCTTGAATACTGAGTGCAGTTCAGTTAATAAAACTGTGTTTCTGGTGCTCATTGCATTCAAGCCCGAAAGTGTTTTTATGCTTCATAATGGATTGTAAAAGCAAAGATGCAGTTTGCTGAAAACAAGTTGTTCTTTGACAGTCTTGAATACTGAGTGCAGTTCAGTTAATAAAACTGTCTTTCTGGTGCTCATTGCAAAGAAGCCAGAAAGTGTTTTTCTGTGTTCTACTTGTTAGTATAAACAAATATGCAGTCTGCTGAAAGCGAGCTGTTCTTTGATAGTCTTTCTTATGGAGCGCAGTTCAGCTAATAAAACTCTTTCTGCCTTTCATTGCAAGCAAGCCCGAAAGTGTTTTTATGCTTCATAATGGATTGTAAAAGCAAAGATGCAGTTTGCTGAAAAGAAGTTGTTCTTTGACAGTCTTGAATACTGAGTGCAGTTCAGTTAATAAAACTCTCTTTCTGGTGCTCATTGCAAGCAAGCCCGAAAGTGTTTTTATGCTTCATAATGGATTGTAAAAGCAAAGATGCAGTTTGCTGAAAACAAGTTGTTCTTTGACAGTCTTGAATACTGAGTGCAGTTCAGTTAATAAAACTGTCTTTCTGGTGCTCATTGCAAAGAAGCCAGAAAGTGTCTTTTCTGTGTTCCAATTGTTAGTATAAACAAATATGCAGTCTGCTGAAAGCAAGCTGTTCTTTGATAGTCTTTCTTATGGAGCGCAGTTCAGCTAATAAAACTCTTTCTGCCTTTCATTTTAAGCACGCCCGAAAGTGTTTTTATGCTTCATAATGGATTGTAAAAGCAAAGATACAGTTTGCTGAAAACAAGTTGTTCTTTGACAGTCTTGAATACTGAGTGCAGTTCAGTTAATAAAACTGTCTTTCTGGTGCTCATTGCAAAGAAGCCAGAAAGTGTTTTTCTGTGTTCTACTTGTTAGTATAAACAAATATGCAGTCTGCTGAAAGCAAGCTGTTCCTTGATAGTCTTTCTTATGGAGCGCAGTTCAGCTAATAAAACTCTTTCTGCCTTTCATTGCAAGCAAGCCCGAAAGTGTTTTTATGCTTCATAATAGATTGCAAAAGTAAAGATGCAGTCTGCTGAAAGCAAGCTGTTCTTTGATAGTCTTTCTTATGGAGCGCAGTTCAGCTAATAAAACTCTTTCTGCCTTTCATTGCAAGCAAGCCCGAAAGTGTTTTTATGCTTCATAATAGATTGCAAAAGTAAAGATGCAGTCTGCTGAAAGCAAGCTGTTCTTTGATAGTCTTTCTTATGGAGCGCAGTTCACCTAATAAAACTCTTTCTGCCTTTCATTGCAAGCAAGCCCGAAAGTGTTTTTATGCTTCATAATGGATTGTAAAAGCAAAGATGCAGTTTGCTGAAAACAAGTTGTTCTTTGACAGTCTTGAATACTGAGTGCAGTTCAGTTAATAAAACTGTCTTTCTGGTGCTCAATGCAAAGAAGCCAGGAAGTGGTTTTCTGTGTTCTACTTGTTAGTATAAACAAATATGCAGTCTGCTGAAAGCAAGCTGTTCCTTGATAGTCTTTCTTATGGAGCGCAGTTCAGCTAATAAAACTCTTTCTGCCTTTCATTGCAAGCAAGCCCGAAAGTGTTTTTATGCTTCATAATGGATTGCAAAAGTAAAGATGCAGTCTGCTGAAAGCAAGCTGTCCTTTGATAGTGTTTCTTATGGAGCGCAGTTCAGCTAATAAAACTCTTTCTGCCTTTCATTGCAAGCAAGCCCGAAAGTGTTTTTATGCTTCATAATAGATTGCAAAAGTAAAGATGCAGTCTGCTGAAAGCAAGCTGTTCTTTGATAGTCTTTCTTATGGAGCGCAGTTCAGCTAATAAAACTCTTTCTGCCTTTCATTGCAAGCAAGCCCGAAAGTGTTTTTATGCTTCATAATAGATTGCAAAAGTAAAGATGCAGTCTGCTGAAAGCAAGCTGTTCTTTGATAGTCTTTCTTATGGAGCGCAGTTCAGCTAATAAAACTCTTTCTGCCTTTCATTGCAAGCAAGCCCGAAAGTGTTTTTATGCTTCATAATAGATTGTAAAAGCAAAGATGCAGTCTGCTGAAAGCAAGCTGTTCTTTGATAGTCTTTCTTATGGAGCGCAGTTCAGCTAATAAAACTCTTTCTGCCTTTCATTGCAAGCAAGCCCGAAAGTGTTTTTATGCTTCATAATGGATTGTAAAAGCAAAGATGCAGTTTGCTGAAAACAAGTTGTTCTTTGACAGTCTTGAATACTGAGTGCAGTTCAGTTAATAAAACTGTCTTTCTGGTGCTTATTGCAAAGAAGCCAGAAAGTGTTTTTCTGTGTTCTACTTGTTAGTATAAACAAATATGCAGTCTGCTGAAAGCAAGCTGTTCCTTGATAGTCTTTCTTATGGAGCGCAGTTCAGCTAATAAAACTCTTTCTTCCTTTCATTGCAAGCAAGCCCGAAAGTGTTTTTATGCTTCATAATAGATTGCAAAAGTAAAGATGCAGTCTGCTGAAAGCAAGCTGTCCTTTGATAGTCTTTCTTATGGAGCGCAGTTCAGCTAATAAAACTCTTTCTGCCTTTCATTGCAAGCAAGCCCGAAAGTGTTTTTATGCTTCATAATAGATTGTAAAAGCAAAGATGCAGTCTGCTGAAAGCAAGCTGTTCTTTGAAAGTCTTTCTTATGGAGCGCAGTTCAGCTAATAAAACTCTTTCTGCCTTTCATTGCAAGCAAGCCCGAAAGTGTTTTTATGCTTCATAATGGATTGTAAAAGCAAAGATGCAGTTTGCTGAAAACAAGTTGTTCTTTGACAGTCTTGAATACTGAGTGCAGTTCAGTTAATAAAACTGTGTTTCTGGTGCTCATTGCATTCAAACCAGAATGTGTTTTTATGCTTCATAATGGATTGTAAAAGCAAAGATGCAGTCTGCTGAAAGCAAGCTGTTCTTTGATAGTCTTTCTTATGGAGTGCAGTTCAGCTAATAAAACTCTTTCTGCCTTTCATTGCAAGCAAGCCCGAAAGTGTTTTTATGCTTCATAATGGATTGTAAAAGCAAAGATGTAGTTTGCTGAAAACAAGTTGTTCTTTGACAGTCTTGAATACTGAGTGCAGTTCAGTTAATAAAACTGTCTTTCTGGTGCTCATTGCAAACAAGCCAGAAAGTGTCTTTTCTGTGTTCCAATTGTTAGTATAAACAAATATGCAGTCTGCTGAAAGCAAGCTGTTCTTTGATAGTCTTTCTTATGGAGCGCAGTTCAGCTAATAAAACTCTTTCTGCCTTTCATTGCAAGCAAGCCCGAAAGTGTTTTTATGCTTCATAATGGATTGTAAAAGCAAAGATGCAGTTTGCTGAAAACAAGTTGTTCTTTGACAGTCTTGAATACTGAGTGCAGTTCAGTTAATAAAACTGTCTTTCTGGTGCTCATTGCAAAGAAGCCAGAAAGTGTTTTTCTGTGTTCTACTTGTTAGTATAAACAAATATGCAGTCTGCTGAAAGCGAGCTGTTCTTTGATAGTCTTTCTTATGGAGCGCAGTTCAGCTAATAAAACTCTTTCTGCCTTTCATTGCAAGCAAGCCCGAAAGTGTTTTTATGCTTCATAATGGATTGTAAAAGCAAAGATGCAGTTTGCTGAAAAGAAGTTGTTCTTTGACAGTCTTGAATACTGAGTGCAGTTCAGTTAATAAAACTCTCTTTCTGGTGCTCATTGCAAGCAAGCCCGAAAGTGTTTTTATGCTTCATAATGGATTGTAAAAGCAAAGATGCAGTGTGCTGAAAACAAGTTGTTCTTTGACAGTCTTGAATACTGAGTGCAGTTCAGTTAATAAAACTGTCTTTCTGGTGCTCATTGCAAAGAAGCCAGAAAGTGTCTTTTCTGTGTTCCAATTGTTAGTATAAACAAATATGCAGTCTGCTGAAAGCAAGCTGTTCTTTGATAGTCTTTCTTATGGAGCACAGTTCAGCTAATAAAACTCTTTCTGCCTTTCATCTTAAGCACGCCCGAAAGTGTTTTTATGCTTCATAATGGATTGTAAAAGCAAAGATGCAGTTTGCTGAAAACAAGTTGTTCTTTGACAGTCTTGAATACTGAGTGCAGTTCAGTTAATAAAACTGTCTTTCTGGTGCTCATTGCAAAGAAGCCAGAAAGTGTTTTTCTGTGTTCTACTTGTTAGTATAAACAAATATGCAGTCTGCTGAAAGCAAGCTGTTCCTTGATAGTCTTTCTTATGGAGCGCAGTTCAGCTAATAAAACTCTTTCTGCCTTTCATTGCAAGCAAGCCCGAAAGTGTTTTTATGCTTCATAATGGATTGTAAAAGCAAAGATGCAGTTTGCTGAAAACAAGTTGTTCTTTGACAGTCTTGAATACTGAGTGCAGTTCAGTTAATAAAACTGTCTTTCTGGTGCTCATTGCAAAGAAGCCAGAAAGTGTTTTTCTGTGTTCTACCTGTTAGTATAAACAAATATGCAGTCTGCTGAAAGCAAGCTGTTCCTTGATAGTCTTTCTTATGGAGCGCAGTTCAGCTAATAAAACTCTTTCTGCCTTTCATTGCAAGCAAGCCCGAAAGTGTTTTTATGCTTCATAATAGATTGCAAAAGTAAAGATGCAGTCTGCTGAAAGCAAGCTGTCCTTTGATAGTCTTTCTTATGGAGCGCAGTTCAGCTAATAAAACTCTTTCTGCCTTTCATTGCAAGCAAGCCCGAAAGTGTTTTTATGCTTCATAATAGATTGTAAAAGCAAAGATGCAGTCTGCTGAAAGCAAGCTGTTCTTTGAAAGTCTTTCTTATGGAGCGCAGTTCAGCTAATAAAACTCTTTCTGCCTTTCATTGCAAGCAAGCCCGAAAGTGTTTTTATGCTTCATAATGGATTGTAAAAGCAAAGATGCAGTTTGCTGAAAACAAGTTGTTCTTTGACAGTCTTGAATACTGAGTGCAGTTCAGTTAATAAAACTGTGTTTCTGGTGCTCATTGCATTCAAACCAGAATGTGTTTTTATGCTTCATAATGGATTGTAAAAGCAAAGATGCAGTCTGCTGAAAGCAAGCTGTTCTTTGATAGTCTTTCTTATGGAGTGCAGTTCAGCTAATAAAACTCTTTCTGCCTTTCATTGCAAGCAAGCCCGAAAGTGTTTTTATGCTTCATAATGGATTGTAAAAGCAAAGATGTAGTTTGCTGAAAACAAGTTGTTCTTTGACAGTCTTGAATACTGAGTGCAGTTCAGTTAATAAAACTGTCTTTCTGGTGCTCATTGCAAACAAGCCAGAAAGTGTCTTTTCTGTGTTCCAATTGTTAGTATAAACAAATATGCAGTCTGCTGAAAGCAAGCTGTTCTTTGATAGTCTTTCTTATGGAGCGCAGTTCAGCTAATAAAACTCTTTCTGCCTTTCATTGCAAGCAAGCCCGAAAGTGTTTTTATGCTTCATAATGGATTGTAAAAGCAAAGATGCAGTTTGCTGAAAACAAGTTGTTCTTTGACAGTCTTGAATACTGAGTGCAGTTCAGTTAATAAAACTGTCTTTCTGGTGCTCATTGCAAAGAAGCCAGAAAGTGTTTTTCTGTGTTCTACTTGTTAGTATAAACAAATATGCAGTCTGCTGAAAGCGAGCTGTTCTTTGATAGTCTTTCTTATGGAGCGCAGTTCAGCTAATAAAACTCTTTCTGCCTTTCATTGCAAGCAAGCCCGAAAGTGTTTTTATGCTTCATAATGGATTGTAAAAGCAAAGATGCAGTTTGCTGAAAAGAAGTTGTTCTTTGACAGTCTTGAATACTGAGTGCAGTTCAGTTAATAAAACTCTCTTTCTGGTGCTCATTGCAAGCAAGCCCGAAAGTGTTTTTATGCTTCATAATGGATTGTAAAAGCAAAGATGCAGTTTGCTGAAAACAAGTTGTTCTTTGACAGTCTTGAATACTGAGTGCAGTTCAGTTAATAAAACTGTCTTTCTGGTGCTCATTGCAAAGAAGCCAGAAAGTGTCTTTTCTGTGTTCCAATTGTTAGTATAAACAAATATGCAGTCTGCTGAAAGCAAGCTGTTCTTTGATAGTCTTTCTTATGGAGCACAGTTCAGCTAATAAAACTCTTTCTGCCTTTCATCTTAAGCACGCCCGAAAGTGTTTTTATGCTTCATAATGGATTGTAAAAGCAAAGATGCAGTTTGCTGAAAACAAGTTGTTCTTTGACAGTCTTGAATACTGAGTGCAGTTCAGTTAATAAAACTGTCTTTCTGGTGCTCATTGCAAAGAAGCCAGAAAGTGTTTTTCTGTGTTCTACTTGTTAGTATAAACAAATATGCAGTCTGCTGAAAGCAAGCTGTTCCTTGATAGTCTTTCTTATGGAGCGCAGTTCAGCTAATAAAACTCTTTCTGCCTTTCATTGCAAGCAAGCCCGAAAGTGTTTTTATGCTTCACAATAGATTGCAAAAGTAAAGATGCAGTCTGCTGAAAGCAAGCTGTTCTTTGATAGTCTTTCTTATGGAGCGCAGTTCAGCTAATAAAACTCTTTCTGCCTTTCATTGCAAGCAAGCCCGAAAGTGTTTTTATGCTTCATAATAGATTGTAAAAGCAAAGATGCAGTCTGCTGAAAGCAAGCTGTTCTTTGATAGTCTTTCTTATGGAGCGCAGTTCAGCTAATAAAACTCTTTCTGCCTTTCATTGCAAACAAGCCCGAAAGTGTTTTTATGCTTCATAATGGATTGTAAAAGCAAAGATGCAGTTTGCTGAAAACAAGTTGTTCTTTGACAGTCTTGAATACTGAGTGCAGTTCAGTTAATAAAACTGTCTTTCTGGTGCTCATTGCAAAGAAGCCAGGAAGTGGTTTTCTGTGTTCTACTTGTTAGTATAAACAAATATGCAGTCTGCTGAAAGCAAGCTGTTCCTTGATAGTCTTTCTTATGGAGCGCAGTTCAGCTAATAAAACTCTTTCTGCCTTTCATTGCAAGCAAGCCCGAAAGTGTTTTTATGCTTCATAATGGATTGCAAAAGTAAAGATGCAGTCTGCTGAAAGCAAGCTGTCCTTTGATAGTGTTTCTTATGGAGCGCAGTTCAGCTAATAAAACTCTTTCTGCCTTTCATTGCAAGCAAGCCCGAAAGTGTTTTTATGCTTCATAATAGATTGCAAAAGTAAAGATGCAGTCTGCTGAAAGCAAGCTGTTCTTTGATAGTCTTTCTTATGGAGCGCAGTTCAGCTAATAAAACTCTTTCTGCCTTTCATTGCAAGCAAGCCCGAAAGTGTTTTTATGCTTCATAATAGATTGCAAAAGTAAAGATTCAGTCTGCTGAAAGCAAGCTGTTCTTTGATAGTCTTTCTTATGGAGCGCAGTTCAGCTAATAAAACTCTTTCTGCCTTTCATTGCAAGCAAGCCCGAAAGTGTTTTTATGCTTCATAATAGATTGTAAAAGCAAAGATGCAGTCTGCTGAAAGCAAGCTGTTCTTTGATAGTCTTTCTTATGGAGCGCAGTTCAGCTAATAAAACTCTTTCTGCCTTTCATTGCAAGCAAGCCCGAAAGTGTTTTTATGCTTCATAATGGATTGTAAAAGCAAAGATGCAGTTTGCTGAAAACAAGTTGTTCTTTGACAGTCTTGAATACTGAGTGCAGTTCAGTTAATAAAACTGTCTTTCTGGTGCTTATTGCAAAGAAGCCAGAAAGTGTTTTTCTGTGTTCTACTTGTTAGTATAAACAAATATGCAGTCTGCTGAAAGCAAGCTGTTCCTTGATAGTCTTTCTTATGGAGCGCAGTTCAGCTAATAAAACTCTTTCTTCCTTTCATTGCAAGCAAGCCCGAAAGTGTTTTTATGCTTCATAATAGATTGCAAAAGTAAAGATGCAGACTGCTGAAAGCAAGCTGTTCTTTGATAGTCTTTCTTATGGAGCGCAGTTCAGCTAATAAAACTCTTTCTGCCTTTCATTGCAAGCAAGCCCGAAAGTGTTTTTATGCTTCATAATGGATTGTAAAAGCAAAGATGCAGTTTGCTGAAAACAAGTTGTTCTTTGACAGTCTTGAATACTGAGTGCAGTTCAGTTAATAAAACTGTCTTTCTGGTGCTCATTGCAAAGAAGCCAGAAAGTGTTTTTTTGTGTTCTACTTGTTAGTATAAACAAATATGCAGTCTGCTGAAAGCAAGCTGTTCCTTGATAGTCTTTCTTATGGAGCGCAGTTCAGCTAATAAAGCTCTTTCTACCTTTCATTGCAAGCAAGCCCGAAAGTGTTTTTATGCTTCATAATAGATTGCAAAAGTAAAGATGCAGTCTGCTGAAAGCAAGCTGTCCTTTGATAGTGTTTCTTATGGAGCGCAGTTCAGCTAATAAAACTCTTTCTGCCTTTCATTGCAAGCAAGCCCGAAAGTGTTTTTATGCTTCATAATAGATTGCAAAAGTAAAGATGCAGTCTGCTGAAAGCAAGCTGTTCTTTGATAGTCTTTCTTATGGAGCGCAGTTCAGCTAATAAAACTCTTTCTGCCTTTCATTGCAAGCAAGCCCGAAAGTGTTTTTATGCTTCATAATAGATTGCAAAAGTAAAGATGCAGTCTGCTGAAAGCAAGCTGTTCTTTGATAGTCTTTCTTATGGAGCGCAGTTCAGCTAATAAAACTCTTTCTGCCTTTCATTGCAAGCAAGCCCGAAAGTGTTTTTATGCTTCACAATAGATTGTAAAAGCAAAGATGCAGTCTGCTGAAAGCAAGCTGTTCTTTGATAGTCTTTCTTATGGAGCGCAGTTCAGCTAATAAAACTCTTTCTGCCTTTCATTGCAAGCAAGCCCGAAAGTGTTTTTATGCTTCATAATGGATTGTAAAAGCAAAGATGCAGTTTGCTGAAAACAAGTTGTTCTTTGACAGTCTTGAATACTGAGTGCAGTTCAGTTAATAAAACTGTCTTTCTGGTGCTCATTGCAAAGAAGCCAGAAAGTGTTTTTCTGTGTTCTACCTGTTAGTATAAACAAATATGCAGTCTGCTGAAAGCAAGCTGTTCCTTGATAGTCTTTCTTATGGAGCGCAGTTCAGCTAATAAAACTCTTTCTGCCTTTCATTGCAAGCAAGCCCGAAAGTGTTTTTATGCTTCATAATAGATTGCAAAAGTAAAGATGCAGTCTGCTGAAAGCAAGCTGTCCTTTGATAGTCTTTCTTATGGAGCGCAGTTCAGCTAATAAAACTCTTTCTGCCTTTCATTGCAAGCAAGCCCGAAAGTGTTTTTATGCTTCATAATAGATTGTAAAAGCAAAGATGCAGTCTGCTGAAAGCAAGCTGTTCTTTGATAGTCTTTCTTATGGAGCGCAGTTCAGCTAATAAAACTCTTTCTGCCTTTCATTGCAAGCAAGCCCGAAAGTGTTTTTATGCTTCATAATGGATTGTAAAAGCAAAGATGCAGTTTGCTGAAAACAAGTTGTTCTTTGACAGTCTTGAATACTGAGTGCAGTTCAGTTAATAAAACTGTGTTTCTGGTGCTCATTGCATTCAAGCCCGAATGTGTTTTTATGCTTCATAATGGATTGTAAAAGCAAAGATGCAGTCTGCTGAAAGCAAGCTGTTCTTTGATAGTCTTTCTTATGGAGTGCAGTTCAGCTAATAAAACTCTTTCTGCCTTTCTTTCTGGTGCTCATTGCAAACAAGCCAGAAAGTGTCTTTTCTGTGTTCCAATTGTTAGTATAAACAAATATGCAGTCTGCTGAAAGCAAGCTGTTCTTTGATAGTCTTTCTTATGGAGCGCAGTTCAGCTAATAAAACTCTTTCTGCCTTTCATTGCAAGCAAGCCCGAAAGTGTTTTTATGCTTCATATTAGATTGCAAAAGTAAAGATGCAGTCTGCTGAAAGCAAGCTGTTCTTTGATAGTCTTTCTTATGGAGCGCAGTTCAGCTAATAAAACTCTTTCTGCCTTTCATTGCAAGCAAGCCCGAAAGTGTTTTTATGCTTCATAATAGATTGCAAAAGTAAAGATGCAGTCTGCTGAAAGCAAGCTGTTCTTTGATAGTCTTTCTTATGGAGCGCAGTTCAGCTAATAAAACTCTTTCTGCCTTTCATTGCAAGCAAGCCCGAAAGTGTTTTTATGCTTCATAATAGATTGTAAAAGCAAAGATGCAGTCTGCTGAAAGCAAGCTGTTCTTTGATAGTCTTTCTTATGGAGCGCAGTTCAGCTAATAAAACTCTTTCTGCCTTTCATTGCAAGCAAGCCCGAAAGTGTTTTTATGCTTCATAATGGATTGTAAAAGCAAAGATGCAGTTTGCTGAAAAGAAGTTGTTCTTTGACAGTCTTGAATACTGAGTGCAGTTCAGTTAATTAAACTCTCTTTCTGGTGCTCATTGCAAGCAAGCCCGAAAGTGTTTTTATGCTTCATAATGGATTGTAAAAGCAAAGATGCAGTTTGCTGAAAACAAGTTGTTCTTTGACAGTCTTGAATACTGAGTGCAGTTCAGTTAATAAAACTGTCTTTCTGGTGCTCATTGCAAACAAGCCAGAAAGTGTTTTTCTGTGTTCTACGTGTTAGTATAAACAAATATGCAGTCTGCTGAAAGCGAGCTGTTCTTTGATAGTCTTTCTTATGGAGCGCAGTTCAGCTAATAAAACTCTTTCTGCCTTTCATTGCAAGCAAGCCCGAAAGTGTTTTTATGCTTCATAATGGATTGTAAAAGCAAAGATGCAGTTTGCTGAAAAGAAGTTGTTATTTGACAGTCTTGAATACTGAGTGCAGTTCAGTTAATAAAACTCTCTTTCTGGTGCTCATTGCAAGCAAGCCCGAAAGTGTTTTTATGCTTCATAATGGATTGTAAAAGCAAAGATGCAGTTTGCTGAGAACAAGTTGTTCTTTGACAGTCTTGAATACTGAGTGCAGTTCAGTTAATAAAACTGTCTTTCTGGTGCTCATTGCAAACAAGCCAGAAAGTGTTTTTCTGTGTTCTACGTGTTAGTATAAACAAATATGCAGTCTGCTGAAAGCAAGCTCTTCTTTGATAGTCTTTCTGATGGAGCGCAGTTCAGCTAATAAAACTCTTTCTGCCTTTCATTGCAAGCAAGCCCGAAAGTGTTTTTATGCTTCATAATAGATTGCAAAAGTAAAGATGCAGTCTGCTGAAAGCAAGCTGTTCTTTGATAGTCTTTCTTATGGAGCGCAGTTCAGCTAATAAAACTCTTTCTGCCTTTCATTGCAAGCAAGCCCGAAAGTGTTTTTATGCTTCATAATAGATTGTAAAAGCAAAGATGCAGTCTGCTGAAAGCAAGCTGTTCTTTGATAGTCTTTCTTATGGAGCGCAGTTCAGCTAATAAAACTCTTTCTGCCTTTCATTGCAAGCAAGCCCGAAAGTGTTTTTATGCTTCATAATGGATTGTAAAAGCAAAGATGCAGTTTGCTGAGAACAAGTTGTTCTTTGACAGTCTTGAATACTGAGTGCAGTTCAGTTAATAAAACTGTCTTTCTGGTGCTCATTGCAAAGAAGCCAGAAAGTGTTTTTCTGTGTTCTACTTGTTAGTATAAACAAATATGCAGTCTGCTGAAAGCAAGCTGTTCCTTGATATTCTTTCTTATGGAGCGCAGTTCACCTAATAAAACTCTTTCTGCCTTTCATTGCAAGCAAGCCCGAAAGTGTTTTTATGCTTCATAATGGATTGTAAAAGCAAAGATGCAGTTTGCTGAAAACAAGTTGTTCTTTGACAGTCTTGAATACTGAGTGCAGTTCAGTTAATAAAACTGTCTTTCTGGTGCTCATTGCAAGCAAGCCCGAAAGTGTTTTTATGCTTCATAATGGATTGTAAAAGCAAAGATGCAGTTTGCTGAAAACAAGTTGTTCTTTGACAGTCTTGAATACTGAGTGCAGTTCAGTTAATAAAACTGTCTTTCTGGTGCTTATTGCAAAGAAGCCAGAAAGTGTTTTTCTGTGTTCTACTTGTTAGTATAAACAAATATGCAGTCTGCTGAAAGCGAGCTGTTCTTTGATAGTCTTTCTTATGGAGCGCAGTTCAGCTAATAAAACTCTTTCTGCCTTTCATTGCAAGCAAGCCCGAAAGTGTTTTTATGCTTCATAATGGATTGTAAAAGCAAAGATGCAGTTTGCTGAAAAGAAGTTGTTCTTTGACAGTCTTGAATACTGAGTGCAGTTCAGTTAATAAAACTTTCTTTCTGGTGCTCATTGCAAGCAAGCCCGAAAGTGTTTTTATGCTTCATAATGGATTGTAAAAGCAAAGATGCAGTTTGCTGAAAACAAGTTGTTCTTTGACAGTCTTGAATTCTGAGTGCAGTTCAGTTAATAAAACTGTCTTTCTGGTGCTCATTGCAAGGAAGCCAGAAAGTGTTTTTCTGTGTTCTACTTGTTAGTAAAAACAAATATGCAGTCTGCTGAAATCAAGCTGTTCCTTGATAGTCTTTCTTATGGAGCGCAGTTCAGCTAATGAAACTCTTTCTTCCTTTCATTGCAAGCAAGCCCGAAAGTGTTTTTATGCTTCATAATAGATTGCAAAAGTAAAGATGCAGTCTGCTGAAAGCAAGCTGTTCTTTGATAGTCTTTCTTATGGAGCGCAGTTCACCTAATAAAACTCTTTCTGCCTTTCATTGCAAGCAAGCCCGAAAGTGTTTTTATGCTTCATAATGGATTGTAAAAGCAAAGATGCAGTTTGCTGAAAACAAGTTGTTCTTTGACAGTCTTGAATACTGAGTGCAGTTCAGTTAATAAAACTGTCTTTCTGGTGCTCATTGCAAAGAAGCCAGAAAGTGTTTTTCTGTGTTCTACTTGTTAGTATAAACAAATATGCAGTCTGCTGAAAGCAAGCTGTTCCTTGATAGTCTTTCTTATGGAGCGCAGTTCAGCTAATAAAACTCTTTCTGCCTTTCATTGCAAGCAAGCCCGAAAGTGTTTTTATGCTTCATAATAGATTGCAAAAGTAAAGATGCAGTCTGCTGAAAGCAAGCTGTTCTTTGATAGTCTTTCTTATGGAGCGCAGTTCAGCTAATAAAACTCTTTCTGCCTTTCATTGCAAGCAAGCCCGAAAGTGTTTTTATGCTTCATAATAGATTGCAAAAGTAAAGATGCAGTCTGCTGAAAGCAAGCTGTTCTTTGATAGTCTTTCTTATGGAGCGCAGTTCAGCTAATAAAACTCTTTCTGCCTTTCATTGCAAGCAAGCCCGAAAGTGTTTTTATGCTTCATAATAGATTGTAAAAGCAAAGATGCAGTCTGCTGAAAGCAAGCTGTTCTTTGATAGTCTTTCTTATGGAGCGCAGTTCAGCTAATAAAACTCTTTCTGCCTTTCATTGCAAGCAAGCCCGAAAGTGTTTTTATGCTTCATAATGGATTGTAAAAGCAAAGATGCAGTTTGCTGAAAACAAGTTGTTCTTTGACAGTCTTGAATACTGAGTGCAGTTCAGTTAATAAAACTGTCTTTCTGGTGCTCATTGCAAAGAAGCCAGAAAGTGTTTTTCTGTGTTCTACTTGTTAGTATAAACAAATATGCAGTCTGCTGAAAGCAAGCTGTTCCTTGATAGTCTTTCTTATGGAGCGCAGTTCAGCTAATAAAACTCTTTCTACCTTTCATTGCAAGCAAGCCTGAAAGTGTTTTTATGCTTCATAATAGATTGCAAAAGTAAAGGTGCAGTCTGCTGAAAGCAAGCTGTTCTTTGATAGTCTTTCTTATGGAGCGCAGTTCAGCTAATAAAACTCTTTCTGCCTTTCATTGCAAGCAAGCCCGAAAGTGTTTTTATGCTTCATAATAGATTGCAAAAGTAAAGATGCAGTCTGCTGAAAGCAAGCTGTTCTTTGATAGTCTTTCTTATGGAGCGCAGTTCAGCTAATAAAACTCTTTCTGCCTTTCATTGCAAGCAAGCCCGAAAGTGTTTTTATGCTTCATAATGGATTGTAAAAGCAAAGATGCAGTTTGCTGAAAAGAAGTTGTTCTTTGACAGTCTTGAATACTGAGTGCAGTTCAGTTAATAAAACTCTCTTTCTGGTGCTCATTGCAAGCAAGCCCGAAAGTGTTTTAATGCTTCATAATGGATTGTAAAGGCAAAGATGCAGTTTGCTGAAAACAAGTTGTTCTTTGACAGTCTTGAATACTGAGTGCAGTTCAGTTAATAAAACTGTCTTTCTGGTGCTCATTGCAAACAAGCCAGAAAGTGTTTTTCTGTGTTCTACGTGTTAGTATAAACAAATATGCAGTCTGCTGAAAGCAAGCTCTTCTTTGATAGTCTTTCTGATGGAGCGCAGTTCAGCTAATAAAACTCTTTCTGCCTTTCATTGCAAGCAAGCCCGAAAGTGTTTTTATGCTTCATAATAGATTGCAAAAGTAAAGATGCAGTCTGCTGAAAGCAAGCTGTTCTTTGATAATCTTTCTTATGGAGCGCAGTTCAGCTAATAAAACTCTTTCTGCCTTTCATTGCAAGCAAGCCCGAAAGTGTTTTTATGCTTCATAATGGATTGTAAAAGCAAAGATGCAGTTTGCTGAAAAGAAGTTGTTCTTTGACAGTCTTGAATACTGAGTGCAGTTCAGTTAATAAAACTCTCTTTCTGGTGCTCATTGCAAGCAAGCCCGAAAGTGTTTTTATGCTTCATAATGGATTGTAAAGGCAAAGATGCAGTTTGCTGAAAACAAGTTGTTCTTTGACAGTCTTGAATACTGAGTGCAGTTCAGTTAATAAAACTGTCTTTCTGGTGCTCATTGCAAACAAGCCAGAAAGTGTTTTTCTGTGTTCTACGTGTTAGTATAAACAAATATGCAGTCTGCTGAAAGCAAGCTCTTCTTTGATAGTCTTTCTGATGGAGCGCAGTTCAGCTAATAAAACTCTTTCTGCCTTTCATTGCAAGCAAGCCCGAAAGTGTTTTTATGCTTCATAATAGATTGCAAAAGTAAAGATGCAGTCTGCTGAAAGCAAGCTGTTCTTTGATAGTCTTTCTTATGGAGCGCAGTTCACCTAATAAAACTCTTTCTGCCTTTCATTGCAAGCAAGCCCGAAAGTGTTTTTATGCTTCATAATAGATTGCAAAAGTAAAGATGCAGTCTGCTGAAAGCAAGCTGTTCTTTGATAATCTTTCTTATGGAGCGCAGTTCAGCTAATAAAACTCTTTCTGCCTTTCATTGCAAGCAAGCCCGAAAGTGTTTTTATGCTTCATAATGGATTGTAAAAGCAAAGATGCAGTTTGCTGAGAACAAGTTGTTCTTTGACAGTCTTGAATACTGAGTGCAGTTCAGTTAATAAAACTGTCTTTCTGGTGCTCATTGCAAAGAAGCCAGAAAGTGTTTTTCTGTGTTCTACTTGTTAGTATAAACAAATATGCAGTCTGCTGAAAGCAAGCTGTTCCTTGATATTCTTTCTTATGGAGCGCAGTTCACCTAATAAAACTCTTTCTGCCTTTCATTGCAAGCAAGCCCGAAAGTGTTTTTATGCTTCATAATGGATTGTAAAAGCAAAGATGCAGTTTGCTGAAAACAAGTTGTTCTTTGACAGTCTTGAATACTGAGTGCAGTTCAGTTAATAAAACTGTCTTTCTGGTGCTCATTGCAAGCAAGCCCGAAAGTGTTTTTATGCTTCATAATGGATTGTAAAAGCAAAGATGCAGTTTGCTGAAAACAAGTTGTTCTTTGACAGTCTTGAATACTGAGTGCAGTTCAGTTAATAAAACTGTCTTTCTGGTGCTTATTGCAAAGAAGCCAGAAAGTGTTTTTCTGTGTTCTACTTGTTAGTATAAACAAATATGCAGTCTGCTGAAAGCGAGCTGTTCTTTGATAGTCTTTCTTATGGAGCGCAGTTCAGCTAATAAAACTCTTTCTGCCTTTCATTGCAAGCAAGCCCGAAAGTGTTTTTATGCTTCATAATGGATTGTAAAAGCAAAGATGCAGTTTGCTGAAAAGAAGTTGTTCTTTGACAGTCTTGAATACTGAGTGCAGTTCAGTTAATAAAACTTTCTTTCTGGTGCTCATTGCAAGCAAGCCCGAAAGTGTTTTTATGCTTCATAATGGATTGTAAAAGCAAAGATGCAGTTTGCTGAAAACAAGTTGTTCTTTGACAGTCTTGAATTCTGAGTGCAGTTCAGTTAATAAAACTGTCTTTCTGGTGCTCATTGCAAGGAAGCCAGAAAGTGTTTTTCTGTGTTCTACTTGTTAGTAAAAACAAATATGCAGTCTGCTGAAATCAAGCTGTTCCTTGATAGTCTTTCTTATGGAGCGCAGTTCAGCTAATGAAACTCTTTCTTCCTTTCATTGCAAGCAAGCCCGAAAGTGTTTTTATGCTTCATAATAGATTGCAAAAGTAAAGATGCAGTCTGCTGAAAGCAAGCTGTTCTTTGATAGTCTTTCTTATGGAGCGCAGTTCACCTAATAAAACTCTTTCTGCCTTTCATTGCAAGCAAGCCCGAAAGTGTTTTTATGCTTCATAATGGATTGTAAAAGCAAAGATGCAGTTTGCTGAAAACAAGTTGTTCTTTGACAGTCTTGAATACTGAGTGCAGTTCAGTTAATAAAACTGTCTTTCTGGTGCTCATTGCAAAGAAGCCAGAAAGTGTTTTTCTGTGTTCTACTTGTTAGTATAAACAAATATGCAGTCTGCTGAAAGCAAGCTGTTCCTTGATAGTCTTTCTTATGGAGCGCAGTTCAGCTAATAAAACTCTTTCTGCCTTTCATTGCAAGCAAGCCCGAAAGTGTTTTTATGCTTCATAATAGATTGCAAAAGTAAAGATGCAGTCTGCTGAAAGCAAGCTGTTCTTTGATAGTCTTTCTTATGGAGCGCAGTTCAGCTAATAAAACTCTTTCTGCCTTTCATTGCAAGCAAGCCCGAAAGTGTTTTTATGCTTCATAATAGATTGCAAAAGTAAAGATGCAGTCTGCTGAAAGCAAGCTGTTCTTTGATAGTCTTTCTTATGGAGCGCAGTTCAGCTAATAAAACTCTTTCTGCCTTTCATTGCAAGCAAGCCCGAAAGTGTTTTTATGCTTCATAATAGATTGTAAAAGCAAAGATGCAGTCTGCTGAAAGCAAGCTGTTCTTTGATAGTCTTTCTTATGGAGCGCAGTTCAGCTAATAAAACTCTTTCTGCCTTTCATTGCAAGCAAGCCCGAAAGTGTTTTTATGCTTCATAATGGATTGTAAAAGCAAAGATGCAGTTTGCTGAAAACAAGTTGTTCTTTGACAGTCTTGAATACTGAGTGCAGTTCAGTTAATAAAACTGTCTTTCTGGTGCTCATTGCAAAGAAGCCAGAAAGTGTTTTTCTGTGTTCTACTTGTTAGTATAAACAAATATGCAGTCTGCTGAAAGCAAGCTGTTCCTTGATAGTCTTTCTTATGGAGCGCAGTTCAGCTAATAAAACTCTTTCTACCTTTCATTGCAAGCAAGCCTGAAAGTGTTTTTATGCTTCATAATAGATTGCAAAAGTAAAGGTGCAGTCTGCTGAAAGCAAGCTGTTCTTTGATAGTCTTTCTTATGGAGCGCAGTTCAGCTAATAAAACTCTTTCTGCCTTTCATTGCAAGCAAGCCCGAAAGTGTTTTTATGCTTCATAATAGATTGCAAAAGTAAAGATGCAGTCTGCTGAAAGCAAGCTGTTCTTTGATAGTCTTTCTTATGGAGCGCAGTTCAGCTAATAAAACTCTTTCTGCCTTTCATTGCAAGCAAGCCCGAAAGTGTTTTTATGCTTCATAATGGATTGTAAAAGCAAAGATGCAGTTTGCTGAAAAGAAGTTGTTCTTTGACAGTCTTGAATACTGAGTGCAGTTCAGTTAATAAAACTCTCTTTCTGGTGCTCATTGCAAGCAAGCCCGAAAGTGTTTTAATGCTTCATAATGGATTGTAAAGGCAAAGATGCAGTTTGCTGAAAACAAGTTGTTCTTTGACAGTCTTGAATACTGAGTGCAGTTCAGTTAATAAAACTGTCTTTCTGGTGCTCATTGCAAACAAGCCAGAAAGTGTTTTTCTGTGTTCTACGTGTTAGTATAAACAAATATGCAGTCTGCTGAAAGCAAGCTCTTCTTTGATAGTCTTTCTGATGGAGCGCAGTTCAGCTAATAAAACTCTTTCTGCCTTTCATTGCAAGCAAGCCCGAAAGTGTTTTTATGCTTCATAATAGATTGCAAAAGTAAAGATGCAGTCTGCTGAAAGCAAGCTGTTCTTTGATAATCTTTCTTATGGAGCGCAGTTCAGCTAATAAAACTCTTTCTGCCTTTCATTGCAAGCAAGCCCGAAAGTGTTTTTATGCTTCATAATGGATTGTAAAAGCAAAGATGCAGTTTGCTGAAAAGAAGTTGTTCTTTGACAGTCTTGAATACTGAGTGCAGTTCAGTTAATAAAACTCTCTTTCTGGTGCTCATTGCAAGCAAGCCCGAAAGTGTTTTTATGCTTCATAATGGATTGTAAAGGCAAAGATGCAGTTTGCTGAAAACAAGTTGTTCTTTGACAGTCTTGAATACTGAGTGCAGTTCAGTTAATAAAACTGTCTTTCTGGTGCTCATTGCAAACAAGCCAGAAAGTGTTTTTCTGTGTTCTACGTGTTAGTATAAACAAATATGCAGTCTGCTGAAAGCAAGCTCTTCTTTGATAGTCTTTCTGATGGAGCGCAGTTCAGCTAATAAAACTCTTTCTGCCTTTCATTGCAAGCAAGCCCGAAAGTGTTTTTATGCTTCATAATAGATTGCAAAAGTAAAGATGCAGTCTGCTGAAAGCAAGCTGTTCTTTGATAGTCTTTCTTATGGAGCGCAGTTCACCTAATAAAACTCTTTCTGCCTTTCATTGCAAGCAAGCCCGAAAGTGTTTTTATGCTTCATAATAGATTGCAAAAGTAAAGATGCAGTCTGCTGAAAGCAAGCTGTTCTTTGATAATCTTTCTTATGGAGCGCAGTTCAGCTAATAAAACTCTTTCTGCCTTTCATTGCAAGCAAGCCCGAAAGTGTTTTTATGCTTCATAATGGATTGTAAAAGCAAAGATGCAGTTTGCTGAGAACAAGTTGTTCTTTGACAGTCTTGAATACTGAGTGCAGTTCAGTTAATAAAACTGTCTTTCTGGTGCTCATTGCAAAGAAGCCAGAAAGTGTTTTTCTGTGTTCTACTTGTTAGTATAAACAAATATGCAGTCTGCTGAAAGCAAGCTGTTCCTTGATAGTCTTTCTTATGGAGCGCAGTTCAGCTAATAAAACTCTTTCTGCCTTTCATTGCAAGCAAGCCCGAAAGTGTTTTTATGCTTCATAATAGATTGCAAAAGTAAAGATGCAGTCTGCTGAAAGCAAGCTGTTCTTTGATAGTCTTTCTTATGGAGCGCAGTTCAGCTAATAAAACTCTTTCTGCCTTTCATTGCAAGCAAGCCCGAAAGTGTTTTTATGCTTCATAATAGATTGCAAAAGTAAAGATGCAGTCTGCTGAAAGCAAGCTGTTCTTTGATAGTCTTTCTTATGGAGCGCAGTTCAGCTAATAAAACTCTTTCTGCCTTTCATTGCAAGCAAGCCCGAAAGTGTTTTTATGCTTCATAATGGATTGTAAAAGCAAAGATGCAGTTTGCTGAAAAGAAGTTGTTCTTTGACAGTCTTGAATACTGAGTGCAGTTCAGTTAATAAAACTCTCTTTCTGGTGCTCATTGCAAGCAAGCCCGAAAGTGTTTTTATGCTTCATAATGGATTGTAAAGGCAAAGATGCAGTTTGCTGAAAACAAGTTGTTCTTTGACAGTCTTGAATACTGAGTGCAGTTCAGTTAATAAAACTGTCTTTCTGGTGCTCATTGCAAACAAGCCAGAAAGTGTTTTTCTGTGTTCTACGTGTTAGTATAAACAAATATGCAGTCTGCTGAAAGCAAGCTCTTCTTTGATAGTCTTTCTGATGGAGCGCAGTTCAGCTAATAAAACTCTTTCTGCCTTTCATTGCAAGCAAGCCCGAAAGTGTTTTTATGCTTCATAATAGATTGCAAAAGTAAAGATGCAGTCTGCTGAAAGCAAGCTGTTCTTTGATAGTCTTTCTTATGGAGCGCAGTTCAGCTAATAAAACTCTTTCTGCCTTTCATTGCAAGCAAGCCCGAAAGTGTTTTTATGCTTCATAATAGATTGCAAAAGTAAAGATGCAGTCTGCTGAAAGCAAGCTGTTCTTTGATAGTCTTTCTTATGGAGTGCAGTTCAGCTAATAAAACTCTTTCTGCCTTTCATTGCAAGCAAGCCCGAAAGTGTTTTTATGCTTCATAATGGATTGTAAAAGCAAAGATGTAGTTTGCTGAAAACAAGTTGTTCTTTGACAGTCTTGAATACTGAGTGCAGTTCAGTTAATAAAACTGTCTTTCTGGTGCTCATTGCAAAGAAGCCAGAAAGTGTTTTTCTGTGTTCTACTTGTTAGTATAAACAAATATGCAGTCTGCTGAAAGCAAGCTGTTCCTTGATAGTCTTTCTTATGGAGCACAGTTCAGCTAATGAAACTCTTTCTTCCTTTCATTGCAAGCAAGCCCGAAAGTGTTTTTATGCTTCATAATAGATTGCAAAAGTAAAGATGCAGTCTGCTGGAAGCAAGCTGTTCTTTGATAGTCTTTCTTATGGAGCGCAGTTCACCTAATAAAACTCTTTCTGCCTTTCATTGCAAGCAAGCCCGAAAGTGTTTTTATGCTTCATAATAGATTGCAAAAGTAAAGATGCAGTCTGCTGAAAGCAAGCTGTTCTTTGATAATCTTTCTTATGGAGCGCAGTTCAGCTAATAAAACTCTTTCTGCCTTTCATTGCAAGCAAGCCCGAAAGTGTTTTTATGCTTCATAATGGATTGTAAAAGCAAAGATGCAGTTTGCTGAAAACAAGTTGTTCTTTGACAGTCTTGAATACTGAGTGCAGTTCAGTTAATAAAACTGTCTTTCTGGTGCTCATTGCAAAGAAGCCAGAAAGTGTTTTTCTGTGTTCTACTTGTTAGTATAAACAAATATGCAGTCTGCTGAAAGCAAGCTGTTCCTTGATAGTCTTTCTTATGGAGCGCAGTTCAGCTAATAAAACTCTTTCTGCCTTTCATTGCAAGCAAGCCCGAAAGTGTTTTTATGCTTCATAATAGATTGCAAAAGTAAAGATGCAGTCTGCTGAAAGCAAGCTGTTCTTTGATAGTCTTTCTTATGGAGCGCAGTTCAGCTAATAAAACTCTTTCTGCCTTTCATTGCAAGCAAGCCCGAAAGTGTTTTTATGCTTCATAATAGATTGCAAAAGTAAAGATGCAGTCTGCTGAAAGCAAGCTGTTCTTTGATAGTCTTTCTTATGGAGCGCAGTTCAGCTAATAAAACTCTTTCTGCCTTTCATTGCAAGCAAGCCCGAAAGTGTTTTTATGCTTCATAATGGATTGCAAAAGCAAAGATGCAGTTTGCTGAAAAGAAGTTGTTCTTTGACAGTCTTGAATACTGAGTGCAGTTCAGTTAATAAAACTCTCTTTCTGGTGCTCATTGCAAGCAAGCCCGAAAGTGTTTTTATGCTTCATAATGGATTGTAAAGGCAAAGATGCAGTTTGCTGAAAACAAGTTGTTGTTTGACAGTCTTGAATACTGAGTGCAGTTCAGTTAATAAAACTGTCTTTCTGGTGCTCATTGCAAAGAAGCCAGAAAGTGTTTTTCTGTGTTCTACTTGTTAGTATAAACAAATATGCAGTCTGCTGAAAGCAAGCTGTTCCTTGATAGTCTTTCTTATGGAGCGCAGTTCAGCTAATAAAACTCTTTCTGCCTTTCATTGCAAGCAAGCCCGAAAGTGTTTTTATGCTTCATAATAGATTGCAAAAGTAAAGATGCAGTCTGCTGAAAGCAAGCTGTTCTTTGATAGTCTTTCTTATGGAGCGCAGTTCAGCTAATAAAACTCTTTCTGCCTTTCATTGCAAGCAAGCCCGAAAGTGTTTTTATGCTTCATAATAGATTGCAAAAGTAAAGATGCAGTCTGCTGAAAGCAAGCTGTTCTTTGATAGTCTTTCTTATGGAGCGCAGTTCAGCTAATAAAACTCTTTCTGCCTTTCATTGCAAGCAAGCCCGAAAGTGTTTTTATGCTTCATAATGGATTGCAAAAGCAAAGATGCAGTTTGCTGAAAAGAAGTTGTTCTTTGACAGTCTTGAATACTGAGTGCAGTTCAGTTAATAAAACTCTCTTTCTGGTGCTCATTGCAAGCAAGCCCGAAAGTGTTTTTATGCTTCATAATGGATTGTAAAGGCAAAGATGCAGTTTGCTGAAAACAAGTTGTTGTTTGACAGTCTTGAATACTGAGTGCAGTTCAGTTAATAAAACTGTCTTTCTGGTGCTCATTGCAAAGAAGCCAGAAAGTGTTTTTCTGTGTTCTACTTGTTAGTATAAACAAATATGCAGTCTGCTGAAAGCAAGCTGTTCCTTGATAGTCTTTCTTATGGAGCACAGTTCAGCTAATGAAACTCTTTCTTCCTTTCATTGCAAGCAAGCCCGAAAGTGTTTTTATGCTTCATAATAGATTGCAAAAGTAAAGATGCAGTCTGCTGAAAGCAAGCTGTTCTTTGATAGTCTTTCTTATGGAGCGCAGTTCACCTAATAAAACTCTTTCTGCCTTTCATTGCAAGCAAGCCCGAAAGTGTTTTTATGCTTCATAATAGATTGCAAAAGTAAAGATGCAGTCTGCTGAAAGCAAGCTGTTCTTTGATAATCTTTCTTATGGAGCGCAGTTCAGCTAATAAAACTCTTTCTGCCTTTCATTGCAAGCAAGCCCGAAAGTGTTTTTATGCTTCATAATGGATTGTAAAAGCAAAGATGCAGTTTGCTGAAAACAAGTTGTTCTTTGACAGTCTTGAATACTGAGTGCAGTTCAGTTAATAAAACTGTCTTTCTGGTGCTCATTGCAAAGAAGCCAGAAAGTGTTTTTCTGTGTTCTACTTGTTAGTATAAACAAATATGCAGTCTGCTGAAAGCAAGCTGTTCCTTGATAGTCTTTCTTATGGAGCGCAGTTCAGCTAATAAAACTCTTTCTGCCTTTCATTGCAAGCAAGCCCGAAAGTGTTTTTATGCTTCATAATAGATTGCAAAAGTAAAGATGCAGTCTGCTGAAAGCAAGCTGTTCTTTGATAGTCTTTCTTATGGAGCGCAGTTCAGCTAATAAAACTCTTTCTGCCTTTCATTGCAAGCAAGCCCGAAAGTGTTTTTATGCTTCATAATAGATTGCAAAAGTAAAGATGCAGTCTACTGAAAGCAAGCTGTTCTTTGATAGTCTTTCTTATGGAGCGCAGTTCAGCTAATAAAACTCTTTCTGCCTTTCATTGCAAGCAAGCCCGAAAGTGTTTTTATGCTTCATAATAGATTGTAAAAGCAAAGATGCAGTCTGCTGAAAGCAAGCTGTTCTTTGATAGTCTTTCTTATGGAGCGCAGTTCAGCTAATAAAACTCTTTCTGCCTTTCATTGCAAGCAAGCCCGAAAGTGTTTTTATGCTTCATAATGGATTGTAAAAGCAAAGATGCAGTTTGCTGAGAACAAGTTGTTCTTTGACAGTCTTGAATACTGAGTGCAGTTCAGTTAATAAAACTGTCTTTCTGGTGCTCATTGCAAAGAAGCCAGAAAGTGTTTTTCTGTGTTCTACTTGTTAGTATAAACAAATATGCAGTCTGCTGAAAGCAAGCTGTTCCTTGATAGTCTTTCTTATGGAGCGCAATTCACCTAATAAAACTCTTTCTGCCTTTCATTGCAAGCAAGCCCGAAAGTGTTTTTATGCTTCATAATAGATTGCAAAAGTAAAGATGCAGTCTGCTGAAAGCAAGCTGTTCTTTGATAGTCTTTCTTATGGAGCGCAGTTCAGCTAATAAAACTCTTTCTGCCTTTCATTGCAAGCAAGCCCGAAAGTGTTTTTATGCTTCATAATAGATTGCAAAAGTAAAGATGCAGTCTGCTGAAAGCAAGCTGTTCTTTGATAGTCTTTCTTATGGAGCGCAGTTCAGCTAATAAAACTCTTTCTGCCTTTCATTGCAAGCAAGCCCGAAAGTGTTTTTATGCTTCATAATGGATTGTAAAAGCAAAGATGCAGTTTGCTGAAAACAAGTTGTTCTTTGACAGTCTTGAATACTGAGTGCAGTTCAGTTAATAAAACTGTCTTTCTGGTGCTCATTGCAAAGAAGCCAGAAAGTGTTTTTCTGTGTTCTACTTGTTAGTATAAACAAATATGCAGTCTGCTGAAAGCAAGCTGTTCCTTGATAGTCTTTCTTATGGAGCGCAGTTCAGCTAATAAAACTCTTTCTGCCTTTCATTGCAAGCAAGCCCGAAAGTGTTTTTATGCTTCATAATAGATTGTAAAAGCAAAGATGCAGTCTGCTGAAAGCAAGCTGTTCTTTGATAGTCTTTCTTATGGAGCGCAGTTCAGCTAATAAAACTCTTTCTGCCTTTCATTGCAAGCAAGCCCGAAAGTGTTTTTATGCTTCATAATGGATTGTAAAAGCAAAGATGCAGTTTGCTGAGAACAAGTTGTTCTTTGACAGTCTTGAATACTGAGTGCAGTTCAGTTAATAAAACTGTCTTTCTGGTGCTCATTGCAAAGAAGCCAGAAAGTGTTTTTCTGTGTTCTACTTGTTAGTATAAACAAATATGCAGTCTGCTGAAAGCAAGCTGTTCCTTGATAGTCTTTCTTATGGAGCGCAGTTCACCTAATAAAACTCTTTCTGCCTTTCATTGCAAGCAAGCCCGAAAGTGTTTTTATGCTTCATAATAGATTGCAAAAGTAAAGATGCAGTCTGCTGAAAGCAAGCTGTTCTTTGATAGTCTTTCTTATGGAGCGCAGTTCAGCTAATAAAACTCTTTCTGCCTTTCATTGCAAGCAAGCCCGAAAGTGTTTTTATGCTTCATAATAGATTGCAAAAGTAAAGATGCAGTCTGCTGAAAGCAAGCTGTTCTTTGATAGTCTTTCTTATGGAGCGCAGTTCAGCTAATAAAACTCTTTCTGCCTTTCATTGCAAGCAAGCCCGAAAGTGTTTTTATGCTTCATAATGGATTGTAAAAGCAAAGATGCAGTTTGCTGAAAACAAGTTGTTCTTTGACAGTCTTGAATACTGAGTGCAGTTCAGTTAATAAAACTGTCTTTCTGGTGCTCATTGCAAAGAAGCCAGAAAGTGTTTTTCTGTGTTCTACTTGTTAGTATAAACAAATATGCAGTCTGCTGAAAGCAAGCTGTTCCTTGATAGTCTTTCTTATGGAGCGCAGTTCAGCTAATAAAACTCTTTCTGCCTTTCATTGCAAGCAAGCCCGAAAGTGTTTTTATGCTTCATAATGGATTGTAAAAGCAAAGATGCAGTTTGCTGAAAACAAGTTGTTCTTTGACAGTCTTGAATACTGAGTGCAGTTCAGTTAATAAAACTGTCTTTCTGGTGCTCATTGCAAAGAAGCCAGAAAGTGTTTTTCTGTGTTCTACTTGTTAGTATAAACAAATATGCAGTCTGCTGAAAGTAAGCTGTTCCTTGATAGTCTTTCTTATGGAGCGCAGTTCAGCTAATAAAACTCTTTCTGCCTTTCATTGCAAGCAAGCCCGAAAGTGTTTTTATGCTTCATAATAGATTGTAAAAGCAAAGATGCAGTCTGCTGAAAGCAAGCTGTTCTTTGATAGTCTTTCTTATGGAGCGCAGTTCAGCTAATAAAACTCTTTCTGCCTTTCTTTGCAAGCAAGCCCGAAAGTGTTTTTATGCTTCATAATGGATTGTAAAAGCAAAGATGTAGTTTGCTGAAAACAAGTTGTTCTTTGACAGTCTTGAATACTGAGTGCAGTTCAGCTAATAAAGCTCTTTCTGCCTTTCATTGCAAGCAAGCCCGAAAGTGTTTTTATGCTTCATAATGGATTGTAAAAGCAAAGATGCAGTTTGCTGAAAACAAGTTGTTCTTTGACAGTCTTGAATACTGAGTGCAGTTCAGTTAATAAAACTGTCTTTCTGGTGCTCATTGCAAAGAAGCCAGAAAGTGTTTTTCTGTGTTCTACTTGTTAGTATAAACAAATATGCAGTCTGCTGAAAGCAAGCTGTTCCTTGATAGTCTTTCTTATGGAGCGCAGTTCAGCTAATAAAACTCTTTCTGCCTTTCATTGCAAGCAAGCCCGAAAGTGTTTTTATGCTTCATAATAGATTGCAAAAGTAAAGATGCAGTCTGCTGAAAGCAAGCTGTTCTTTGATAGTCTTTCTTATGGAGCGCAGTTCAGCTAATAAAACTCTTTCTGCCTTTCATTGCAAGCAAGCCCGAAAGTGTTTTTATGCTTCATAATAGATTGCAAAAGTAAAGATGCAGTCTGCTGAAAGCAAGCTGTTCTTTGATAGTCTTTCTTATGGAGCGCAGTTCAGCTAATAAAACTCTTTCTGCCTTTCATTGCAAGCAAGCCCGAAAGTGTTTTTATGCTTCATAATGGATTGTAAAAGCAAAGATGCAGTTTGCTGAAAAGAAGTTGTTCTTTGACAGTCTTGAATACTGAGTGCAGTTCAGTTAATAAAACTCTCTTTCTGGTGCTCATTGCAAGCAAGCCCGAAAGTGTTTTTATGCTTCATAATGGATTGTAAAGGCAAAGATGCAGTTTGCTGAAAACAAGTTGTTCTTTGACAGTCTTGAATACTGAGTGCAGTTCAGTTAATAAAACTGTCTTTCTGGTGCTCATTGCAAAGAAGCCAGAAAGTGTTTTTCTGTGTTCTACTTGTTAGTATAAACAAATATGCAGTCTGCTGAAAGCAAGCTGTTCCTTGATAGTCTTTCTTATGGAGCACAGTTCAGCTAATGAAACTCTTTCTTCCTTTCATTGCAAGCAAGCCCGAAAGTGTTTTTATGCTTCATAATAGATTGCAAAAGTAAAGATGCAGTCTGCTGAAAGCAAGCTGTTCTTTGATAGTCTTTCTTATGGAGCGCAGTTCAGCTAATAAAACTCTTTCTGCCTTTCATTGCAAGCAAGCCCGAAAGTGTTTTTATGCTTCATAATAGATTGCAAAAGTAAAGATGCAGTCTGCTGAAAGCAAGCTGTTCTTTGATAGTCTTTCTTATGGAGTGCAGTTCAGCTAATAAAACTCTTTCTGCCTTTCATTGCAAGCAAGCCCGAAAGTGTTTTTATGCTTCATAATGGATTGTAAAAGCAAAGATGTAGTTTGCTGAAAACAAGTTGTTCTTTGACAGTCTTGAATACTGAGTGCAGTTCAGTTAATAAAACTGTCTTTCTGGTGCTCATTGCAAAGAAGCCAGAAAGTGTTTTTCTGTGTTCTACTTGTTAGTATAAACAAATATGCAGTCTGCTGAAAGCAAGCTGTTCCTTGATAGTCTTTCTTATGGAGCACAGTTCAGCTAATGAAACTCTTTCTTCCTTTCATTGCAAGCAAGCCCGAAAGTGTTTTTATGCTTCATAATAGATTGCAAAAGTAAAGATGCAGTCTGCTGGAAGCAAGCTGTTCTTTGATAGTCTTTCTTATGGAGCGCAGTTCACCTAATAAAACTCTTTCTGCCTTTCATTGCAAGCAAGCCCGAAAGTGTTTTTATGCTTCATAATAGATTGCAAAAGTAAAGATGCAGTCTGCTGAAAGCAAGCTGTTCTTTGATAATCTTTCTTATGGAGCGCAGTTCAGCTAATAAAACTCTTTCTGCCTTTCATTGCAAGCAAGCCCGAAAGTGTTTTTATGCTTCATAATGGATTGTAAAAGCAAAGATGCAGTTTGCTGAAAACAAGTTGTTCTTTGACAGTCTTGAATACTGAGTGCAGTTCAGTTAATAAAACTGTCTTTCTGGTGCTCATTGCAAAGAAGCCAGAAAGTGTTTTTCTGTGTTCTACTTGTTAGTATAAACAAATATGCAGTCTGCTGAAAGCAAGCTGTTCCTTGATAGTCTTTCTTATGGAGCGCAGTTCAGCTAATAAAACTCTTTCTGCCTTTCATTGCAAGCAAGCCCGAAAGTGTTTTTATGCTTCATAATAGATTGCAAAAGTAAAGATGCAGTCTGCTGAAAGCAAGCTGTTCTTTGATAGTCTTTCTTATGGAGCGCAGTTCAGCTAATAAAACTCTTTCTGCCTTTCATTGCAAGCAAGCCCGAAAGTGTTTTTATGCTTCATAATAGATTGCAAAAGTAAAGATGCAGTCTGCTGAAAGCAAGCTGTTCTTTGATAGTCTTTCTTATGGAGCGCAGTTCAGCTAATAAAACTCTTTCTGCCTTTCATTGCAAGCAAGCCCGAAAGTGTTTTTATGCTTCATAATGGATTGCAAAAGCAAAGATGCAGTTTGCTGAAAAGAAGTTGTTCTTTGACAGTCTTGAATACTGAGTGCAGTTCAGTTAATAAAACTCTCTTTCTGGTGCTCATTGCAAGCAAGCCCGAAAGTGTTTTTATGCTTCATAATGGATTGTAAAGGCAAAGATGCAGTTTGCTGAAAACAAGTTGTTGTTTGACAGTCTTGAATACTGAGTGCAGTTCAGTTAATAAAACTGTCTTTCTGGTGCTCATTGCAAAGAAGCCAGAAAGTGTTTTTCTGTGTTCTACTTGTTAGTATAAACAAATATGCAGTCTGCTGAAAGCAAGCTGTTCCTTGATAGTCTTTCTTATGGAGCACAGTTCAGCTAATGAAACTCTTTCTTCCTTTCATTGCAAGCAAGCCCGAAAGTGTTTTTATGCTTCATAATAGATTGCAAAAGTAAAGATGCAGTCTGCTGAAAGCAAGCTGTTCTTTGATAGTCTTTCTTATGGAGCGCAGTTCACCTAATAAAACTCTTTCTGCCTTTCATTGCAAGCAAGCCCGAAAGTGTTTTTATGCTTCATAATAGATTGCAAAAGTAAAGATGCAGTCTGCTGAAAGCAAGCTGTTCTTTGATAATCTTTCTTATGGAGCGCAGTTCAGCTAATAAAACTCTTTCTGCCTTTCATTGCAAGCAAGCCCGAAAGTGTTTTTATGCTTCATAATGGATTGTAAAAGCAAAGATGCAGTTTGCTGAAAACAAGTTGTTCTTTGACAGTCTTGAATACTGAGTGCAGTTCAGTTAATAAAACTGTCTTTCTGGTGCTCATTGCAAAGAAGCCAGAAAGTGTTTTTCTGTGTTCTACTTGTTAGTATAAACAAATATGCAGTCTGCTGAAAGCAAGCTGTTCCTTGATAGTCTTTCTTATGGAGCGCAGTTCACCTAATAAAACTCTTTCTGCCTTTCATTGCAAGCAAGCCCGAAAGTGTTTTTATGCTTCATAATAGATTGCAAAAGTAAAGATGCAGTCTGCTGAAAGCAAGCTGTTCTTTGATAGTCTTTCTTATGGAGCGCAGTTCAGCTAATAAAACTCTTTCTGCCTTTCATTGCAAGCAAGCCCGAAAGTGTTTTTATGCTTCATAATAGATTGCAAAAGTAAAGATGCAGTCTGCTGAAAGCAAGCTGTTCTTTGATAGTCTTTCTTATGGAGCGCAGTTCAGCTAATAAAACTCTTTCTGCCTTTCATTGCAAGCAAGCCCGAAAGTGTTTTTATGCTTCATAATGGATTGTAAAAGCAAAGATGCAGTTTGCTGAAAACAAGTTGTTCTTTGACAGTCTTGAATACTGAGTGCAGTTCAGTTAATAAAACTGTCTTTCTGGTGCTCATTGCAAAGAAGCCAGAAAGTGTTTTTCTGTGTTCTACTTGTTAGTATAAACAAATATGCAGTCTGCTGAAAGCAAGCTGTTCCTTGATAGTCTTTCTTATGGAGCGCAGTTCAGCTAATAAAACTCTTTCTGCCTTTCATTGCAAGCAAGCCCGAAAGTGTTTTTATGCTTCATAATAGATTGTAAAAGCAAAGATGCAGTCTGCTGAAAGCAAGCTGTTCTTTGATAGTCTTTCTTATGGAGCGCAGTTCAGCTAATAAAACTCTTTCTGCCTTTCATTGCAAGCAAGCCCGAAAGTGTTTTTATGCTTCATAATGGATTGTAAAAGCAAAGATGCAGTTTGCTGAGAACAAGTTGTTCTTTGACAGTCTTGAATACTGAGTGCAGTTCAGTTAATAAAACTGTCTTTCTGGTGCTCATTGCAAAGAAGCCAGAAAGTGTTTTTCTGTGTTCTACTTGTTAGTATAAACAAATATGCAGTCTGCTGAAAGCAAGCTGTTCCTTGATAGTCTTTCTTATGGAGCGCAGTTCACCTAATAAAACTCTTTCTGCCTTTCATTGCAAGCAAGCCCGAAAGTGTTTTTATGCTTCATAATAGATTGCAAAAGTAAAGATGCAGTCTGCTGAAAGCAAGCTGTTCTTTGATAGTCTTTCTTATGGAGCGCAGTTCAGCTAATAAAACTCTTTCTGCCTTTCATTGCAAGCAAGCCCGAAAGTGTTTTTATGCTTCATAATAGATTGCAAAAGTAAAGATGCAGTCTGCTGAAAGCAAGCTGTTCTTTGATAGTCTTTCTTATGGAGCGCAGTTCAGCTAATAAAACTCTTTCTGCCTTTCATTGCAAGCAAGCCCGAAAGTGTTTTTATGCTTCATAATGGATTGTAAAAGCAAAGATGCAGTTTGCTGAAAACAAGTTGTTCTTTGACAGTCTTGAATACTGAGTGCAGTTCAGTTAATAAAACTGTCTTTCTGGTGCTCATTGCAAAGAAGCCAGAAAGTGTTTTTCTGTGTTCTACTTGTTAGTATAAACAAATATGCAGTCTGCTGAAAGCAAGCTGTTCCTTGATAGTCTTTCTTATGGAGCGCAGTTCAGCTAATAAAACTCTTTCTGCCTTTCATTGCAAGCAAGCCCGAAAGTGTTTTTATGCTTCATAATGGATTGTAAAAGCAAAGATGCAGTTTGCTGAAAACAAGTTGTTCTTTGACAGTCTTGAATACTGAGTGCAGTTCAGTTAATAAAACTGTCTTTCTGGTGCTCATTGCAAAGAAGCCAGAAAGTGTTTTTCTGTGTTCTACTTGTTAGTATAAACAAATATGCAGTCTGCTGAAAGTAAGCTGTTCCTTGATAGTCTTTCTTATGGAGCGCAGTTCAGCTAATAAAACTCTTTCTGCCTTTCATTGCAAGCAAGCCCGAAAGTGTTTTTATGCTTCATAATAGATTGTAAAAGCAAAGATGCAGTCTGCTGAAAGCAAGCTGTTCTTTGATAGTCTTTCTTATGGAGCGCAGTTCAGCTAATAAAACTCTTTCTGCCTTTCTTTGCAAGCAAGCCCGAAAGTGTTTTTATGCTTCATAATGGATTGTAAAAGCAAAGATGTAGTTTGCTGAAAACAAGTTGTTCTTTGACAGTCTTGAATACTGAGTGCAGTTCAGCTAATAAAGCTCTTTCTGCCTTTCATTGCAAGCAAGCCCGAAAGTGTTTTTATGCTTCATAATGGATTGTAAAAGCAAAGATGCAGTTTGCTGAAAACAAGTTGTTCTTTGACAGTCTTGAATACTGAGTGCAGTTCAGTTAATAAAACTGTCTTTCTGGTGCTCATTGCAAAGAAGCCAGAAAGTGTTTTTCTGTGTTCTACTTGTTAGTATAAACAAATATGCAGTCTGCTGAAAGCAAGCTGTTCCTTGATAGTCTTTCTTATGGAGCGCAGTTCAGCTAATAAAACTCTTTCTGCCTTTCATTGCAAGCAAGCCCGAAAGTGTTTTTATGCTTCATAATAGATTGCAAAAGTAAAGATGCAGTCTGCTGAAAGCAAGCTGTTCTTTGATAGTCTTTCTTATGGAGCGCAGTTCAGCTAATAAAACTCTTTCTGCCTTTCATTGCAAGCAAGCCCGAAAGTGTTTTTATGCTTCATAATAGATTGCAAAAGTAAAGATGCAGTCTGCTGAAAGCAAGCTGTTCTTTGATAGTCTTTCTTATGGAGCGCAGTTCAGCTAATAAAACTCTTTCTGCCTTTCATTGCAAGCAAGCCCGAAAGTGTTTTTATGCTTCATAATAGATTGCAAAAGTAAAGATGCAGTCTGCTGAAAGCAAGCTGTTCTTTGATAGTCTTTCTTATGGAGCGCAGTTCAGCTAATAAAACTCTTTCTGCCTTTCATTGCAAGCAAGCCCGAAAGTGTTTTTATGCTTCATAATGGATTGTAAAAGCAAAGATGCAGTTTGCTGAGAACAAGTTGTTCTTTGACAGTCTTGAATACTGAGTGCAGTTCAGTTAATAAAACTGTCTTTCTGGTGCTCATTGCAAAGAAGCCAGAAAGTGTTTTTCTGTGTTCTACTTGTTAGTATAAACAAATATGCAGTCTGCTGAAAGCAAGCTGTTCCTTGATAGTCTTTCTTATGGAGCGCAGTTCACCTAATAAAACTCTTTCTGCCTTTCATTGCAAGCAAGCCCGAAAGTGTTTTTATGCTTCATAATAGATTGCAAAAGTAAAGATGCAGTCTGCTGAAAGCAAGCTGTTCTTTGATAGTCTTTCTTATGGAGCGCAGTTCAGCTAATAAAACTCTTTCTGCCTTTCATTGCAAGCAAGCCCGAAAGTGTTTTTATGCTTCATAATAGATTGCAAAAGTAAAGATGCAGTCTGCTGAAAGCAAGCTGTTCTTTGATAGTCTTTCTTATGGAGCGCAGTTCAGCTAATAAAACTCTTTCTGCCTTTCATTGCAAGCAAGCCCGAAAGTGTTTTTATGCTTCATAATGGATTGTAAAAGCAAAGATGCAGTTTGCTGAAAACAAGTTGTTCTTTGACAGTCTTGAATACTGAGTGCAGTTCAGTTAATAAAACTGTCTTTCTGGTGCTCATTGCAAAGAAGCCAGAAAGTGTTTTTCTGTGTTCTACTTGTTAGTATAAACAAATATGCAGTCTGCTGAAAGCAAGCTGTTCCTTGATAGTCTTTCTTATGGAGCGCAGTTCAGCTAATAAAACTCTTTCTGCCTTTCATTGCAAGCAAGCCCGAAAGTGTTTTTATGCTTCATAATGGATTGTAAAAGCAAAGATGCAGTTTGCTGAAAACAAGTTGTTCTTTGACAGTCTTGAATACTGAGTGCAGTTCAGTTAATAAAACTGTCTTTCTGGTGCTCATTGCAAAGAAGCCAGAAAGTGTTTTTCTGTGTTCTACTTGTTAGTATAAACAAATATGCAGTCTGCTGAAAGTAAGCTGTTCCTTGATAGTCTTTCTTATGGAGCGCAGTTCAGCTAATAAAACTCTTTCTGCCTTTCATTGCAAGCAAGCCCGAAAGTGTTTTTATGCTTCATAATAGATTGTAAAAGCAAAGATGCAGTCTGCTGAAAGCAAGCTGTTCTTTGATAGTCTTTCTTATGGAGCGCAGTTCAGCTAATAAAACTCTTTCTGCCTTTCTTTGCAAGCAAGCCCGAAAGTGTTTTTATGCTTCATAATGGATTGTAAAAGCAAAGATGTAGTTTGCTGAAAACAAGTTGTTCTTTGACAGTCTTGAATACTGAGTGCAGTTCAGCTAATAAAGCTCTTTCTGCCTTTCATTGCAAGCAAGCCCGAAAGTGTTTTTATGCTTCATAATGGATTGTAAAAGCAAAGATGCAGTTTGCTGAAAACAAGTTGTTCTTTGACAGTCTTGAATACTGAGTGCAGTTCAGTTAATAAAACTGTCTTTCTGGTGCTCATTGCAAAGAAGCCAGAAAGTGTTTTTCTGTGTTCTACTTGTTAGTATAAACAAATATGCAGTCTGCTGAAAGCAAGCTGTTCCTTGATAGTCTTTCTTATGGAGCGCAGTTCAGCTAATAAAACTCTTTCTGCCTTTCATTGCAAGCAAGCCCGAAAGTGTTTTTATGCTTCATAATAGATTGCAAAAGTAAAGATGCAGTCTGCTGAAAGCAAGCTGTTCTTTGATAGTCTTTCTTATGGAGCGCAGTTCAGCTAATAAAACTCTTTCTGCCTTTCATTGCAAGCAAGCCCGAAAGTGTTTTTATGCTTCATAATAGATTGCAAAAGTAAAGATGCAGTCTGCTGAAAGCAAGCTGTTCTTTGATAGTCTTTCTTATGGAGCGCAGTTCAGCTAATAAAACTCTTTCTGCCTTTCATTGCAAGCAAGCCCGAAAGTGTTTTTATGCTTCATAATGGATTGTAAAAGCAAAGATGCAGTTTGCTGAAAAGAAGTTGTTCTTTGACAGTCTTGAATACTGAGTGCAGTTCAGTTAATAAAACTCTCTTTCTGGTGCTCATTGCAAGCAAGCCCGAAAGTGTTTTTATGCTTCATAATGGATTGTAAATGCAAAGATGCAGTTTGCTGAAAACAAGTTGTTCTTTGACAGTCTTGAATACTGAGTGCAGTTCAGTTAATAAAACTGTCTTTCTGGTGCTCATTGCAAAGAAGCCAGAAAGTGTTTTTCTGTGTTCTACTTGTTAGTATAAACAAATATGCAGTCTGCTGAAAGCAAGCTGTTCCTTGATAGTCTTTCTTATGGAGCACAGTTCAGCTAATGAAACTCTTTCTTCCTTTCATTGCAAGCAAGCCCGAAAGTGTTTTTATGCTTCATAATAGATTGCAAAAGTAAAGATGCAGTCTGCTGAAAGCAAGCTGTTCTTTGATAGTCTTTCTTATGGAGCGCAGTTCACCTAATAAAACTCTTTCTGCCTTTCATTGCAAGCAAGCCCGAAAGTGTTTTTATGCTTCATAATAGATTGCAAAAGTAAAGATGCAGTCTGCTGAAAGCAAGCTGTTCTTTGATAATCTTTCTTATGGAGCGCAGTTCAGCTAATAAAGCTCTTTCTGCCTTTCATTGCAAGCAAGCCCGAAAGTGTTTTTATGCTTCATAATGGATTGTAAAAGCAAAGATGCAGTTTGCTGAAAACAAGTTGTTCTTTGACAGTCTTGAATACTGAGTGCAGTTCAGTTAATAAAACTGTCTTTCTGGTGCTCATTGCAAAGAAGCCAGAAAGTGTTTTTCTGTGTTCTACTTGTTAGTATGAACAAATATGCAGTCTGCTGAAAGCAAGCTGTTCCTTGATAGTCTTTCTTATGGAGCGCAGTTCAGCTAATAAAACTCTTTCTTCCTTTCATTGCAAGCAAGCCCGAAAGTGTTTTTATGCTTCATAATAGATTGCAAAAGGAAAGATGCAGTCTGCTGAAAGCAAGCTGTTCTTTGATAGTCTTTCTTATGGAGCGCAGTTCAGCTAATAAAACTCTTTCTGCCTTTCATTGCAAGCAAGCCCGAAAGTGTTTTTATGCTTCATAATAGATTGCAAAAGTAAAGATGCAGTCTACTGAAAGCAAGCTGTTCTTTGATAGTCTTTCTTATGGAGCGCAGTTCAGCTAATAAAACTCTTTCTGCCTTTCATTGCAAGCAAGCCCGAAAGTGTTTTTATGCTTCATAATAGATTGTAAAAGCAAAGATGCAGTCTGCTGAAAGCAAGCTGTTCTTTGATAGTCTTTCTTATGGAGCGCAGTTCAGCTAATAAAACTCTTTCTGCCTTTCATTGCAAGCAAGCCCGAAAGTGTTTTTATGCTTCATAATGGATTGTAAAAGCAAAGATGCAGTTTGCTGAGAACAAGTTGTTCTTTGACAGTCTTGAATACTGAGTGCAGTTCAGTTAATAAAACTGTCTTTCTGGTGCTCATTGCAAAGAAGCCAGAAAGTGTTTTTCTGTGTTCTACTTGTTAGTATAAACAAATATGCAGTCTGCTGAAAGCAAGCTGTTCCTTGATAGTCTTTCTTATGGAGCGCAGTTCAGCTAATAAAACTCTTTCTGCCTTTCATTGCAAGCAAGCCCGAAAGTGTTTTTATGCTTCATAATAGATTGCAAAAGTAAAGATGCAGTCTGCTGAAAGCAAGCTGTTCTTTGATAGTCTTTCTTATGGAGCGCAGTTCAGCTAATAAAACTCTTTCTGCCTTTCATTGCAAGCAAGCCCGAAAGTGTTTTTATGCTTCATAATAGATTGCAAAAGTAAAGATGCAGTCTGCTGAAAGCAAGCTGTTCTTTGATAGTCTTTCTTATGGAGCGCAGTTCAGCTAATAAAACTCTTTCTGCCTTTCATTGCAAGCAAGCCCGAAAGTGTTTTTATGCTTCATAATGGATTGTAAAAGCAAAGATGCAGTTTGCTGAGAACAAGTTGTTCTTTGACAGTCTTGAATACTGAGTGCAGTTCAGTTAATAAAACTGTCTTTCTGGTGCTCATTGCAAAGAAGCCAGAAAGTGTTTTTCTGTGTTCTACTTGTTAGTATAAACAAATATGCAGTCTGCTGAAAGCAAGCTGTTCCTTGATAGTCTTTCTTATGGAGCGCAGTTCAGCTAATAAAACTCTTTCTGCCTTTCATTGCAAGCAAGCCCGAAAGTGTTTTTATGCTTCATAATGGATTGTAAAAGCAAAGATGCAGTTTGCTGAAAACAAGTTGTTCTTTGACAGTCTTGAATACTGAGTGCAGTTCAGTTAATAAAACTGTGTTTCTGGTGCTCATTACGTTCAAGCCCGAAAGTGTTTTTATGCTTCATAATGGATTGTAAAAGCAAAGATGCAGTTTGCTGAAAACAAGTTGTTCTTTGACAGTCTTGAATACTGAGTGCAGTTCAGTTAATAAAACTGTCTTTCTGGTGCTCATTGCAAAGAAGCCAGAAAGTGTCTTTTCTGTGTTCCAATTGTTAGTATAAACAAATATGCAGTCTGCTGAAAGCAAGCTGTTCTTTGATAGTCTTTCTTATGGAGCGCAGTTCAGCTAATAAAACTCTTTCTGCCTTTCATTTTAAGCACGCCCGAAAGTGTTTTTATGCTTCATAATGGATTGTAAAAGCAAAGATGCAGTTTGCTGAAAACAAGTTGTTCTTTGACAGTCTTGAATACTGAGTGCAGTTCAGTTAATAAAACTGTCTTTCTGGTGCTCATTGCAAAGAAGCCAGAAAGTGTTTTTCTGTGTTCTACTTGTTAGTATAAACAAATATGCAGTCTGCTGAAAGCAAGCTGTTCCTTGATAGTCTTTCTTATGGAGCGCAGTTCAGCTAATAAAACTCTTTCTGCCTTTCATTGCAAGCAAGCCCGAAAGTGTTTTTATGCTTCATAATAGATTGCAAAAGTAAAGATGCAGTCTGCTGAAAGCAAGCTGTTCTTTGATAGTCTTTCTTATGGAGCGCAGTTCAGCTAATAAAACTCTTTCTGCCTTTCATTGCAAGCAAGCCCGAAAGTGTTTTTATGCTTCATAATGGATTGTAAAAGCAAAGATGCAGTTTGCTGAAAAGAAGTTGTTCTTTGACAGTCTTGAATACTGAGTGCAGTTCAGTTAATAAAACTCTCTTTCTGGTGCTCATTGCAAGCAAGCCCGAAAGTGTTTTTATGCTTCATAATGGATTGTAAAGGCAAAGATGCAGTTTGCTGAAAACAAGTTGTTCTTTGACAGTCTTGAATACTGAGTGCAGTTCAGTTAATAAAACTGTCTTTCTGGTGCTCATTGCAAAGAAGCCAGAAAGTGTTTTTCTGTGTTCTACTTGTTAGTATAAACAAATATGCAGTCTGCTGAAAGCAAGCTGTTCCTTGATAGTCTTTCTTATGGAGCACAGTTCAGCTAATGAAACTCTTTCTTCCTTTCATTGCAAGCAAGCCCGAAAGTGTTTTTATGCTTCATAATAGATTGCAAAAGTAAAGATGCAGTCTGCTGAAAGCAAGCTGTTCTTTGATAGTCTTTCTTATGGAGCGCAGTTCACCTAATAAAACTCTTTCTGCCTTTCATTGCAAGCAAGCCCGAAAGTGTTTTTATGCTTCATAATAGATTGCAAAAGTAAAGATGCAGTCTGCTGAAAGCAAGCTGTTCTTTGATAGTCTTTCTTATGGAGCGCAGTTCAGCTAATAAAACTCTTTCTGCCTTTCATTGCAAGCAAGCCCGAAAGTGTTTTTATGCTTCATAATGGATTGTAAAAGCAAAGATGCAGTTTGCTGAAAACAAGTTGTTCTTTGACAGTCTTGAATACTGAGTGCAGTTCAGTTAATAAAACTGTCTTTCTGGTGCTCATTGCAAAGTAGCCAGAAAGTGTTTTTCTGTGTTCTACTTGTTAGTATAAACAAATATGCAGTCTGCTGAAAGCAAGCTGTTCCTTGATAGTCTTTCTTATGGAGCGCAGTTCAGCTAATAAAACTCTTTCTGCCTTTCATTGCAAGCAAGCCCGAAAGTGTTTTTATGCTTCATAATGGATTGTAAAAGCAAAGATGCAGTTTGCTGAAAACAAGTTGTTCTTTGACAGTCTTGAATACTGAGTGCAGTTCAGTTAATAAAACTGTCTTTCTGGTGCTCATTGCAAAGAAGCCAGAAAGTGTTTTTCTGTGTTCTACTTGTTAGTATAAACAAATATGCAGTCTGCTGAAAGTAAGCTGTTCCTTGATAGTCTTTCTTATGGAGCGCAGTTCAGCTAATAAAACTCTTTCTGCCTTTCATTGCAAGCAAGCCCGAAAGTGTTTTTATGCTTCATAATAGATTGTAAAAGCAAAGATGCAGTCTGCTGAAAGCAAGCTGTTCTTTGATAGTCTTTCTTATGGAGCGCAGTTCAGCTAATAAAACTCTTTCTGCCTTTCTTTGCAAGCAAGCCCGAAAGTGTTTTTATGCTTCATAATGGATTGTAAAAGCAAAGATGTAGTTTGCTGAAAACAAGTTGTTCTTTGACAGTCTTGAATACTGAGTGCAGTTCAGCTAATAAAGCTCTTTCTGCCTTTCATTGCAAGCAAGCCCGAAAGTGTTTTTATGCTTCATAATGGATTGTAAAAGCAAAGATGCAGTTTGCTGAAAACAAGTTGTTCTTTGACAGTCTTGAATACTGAGTGCAGTTCAGTTAATAAAACTGTCTTTCTGGTGCTCATTGCAAAGAAGCCAGAAAGTGTTTTTCTGTGTTCTACTTGTTAGTATAAACAAATATGCAGTCTGCTGAAAGCAAGCTGTTCCTTGATAGTCTTTCTTATGGAGCGCAGTTCAGCTAATAAAACTCTTTCTGCCTTTCATTGCAAGCAAGCCCGAAAGTGTTTTTATGCTTCATAATAGATTGCAAAAGTAAAGATGCAGTCTGCTGAAAGCAAGCTGTTCTTTGATAGTCTTTCTTATGGAGCGCAGTTCAGCTAATAAAACTCTTTCTGCCTTTCATTGCAAGCAAGCCCGAAAGTGTTTTTATGCTTCATAATAGATTGCAAAAGTAAAGATGCAGTCTGCTGAAAGCAAGCTGTTCTTTGATAGTCTTTCTTATGGAGCGCAGTTCAGCTAATAAAACTCTTTCTGCCTTTCATTGCAAGCAAGCCCGAAAGTGTTTTTATGCTTCATAATGGATTGTAAAAGCAAAGATGCAGTTTGCTGAAAAGAAGTTGTTCTTTGACAGTCTTGAATACTGAGTGCAGTTCAGTTAATAAAACTCTCTTTCTGGTGCTCATTGCAAGCAAGCCCGAAAGTGTTTTTATGCTTCATAATGGATTGTAAATGCAAAGATGCAGTTTGCTGAAAACAAGTTGTTCTTTGACAGTCTTGAATACTGAGTGCAGTTCAGTTAATAAAACTGTCTTTCTGGTGCTCATTGCAAAGAAGCCAGAAAGTGTTTTTCTGTGTTCTACTTGTTAGTATAAACAAATATGCAGTCTGCTGAAAGCAAGCTGTTCCTTGATAGTCTTTCTTATGGAGCACAGTTCAGCTAATGAAACTCTTTCTTCCTTTCATTGCAAGCAAGCCCGAAAGTGTTTTTATGCTTCATAATAGATTGCAAAAGTAAAGATGCAGTCTGCTGAAAGCAAGCTGTTCTTTGATAGTCTTTCTTATGGAGCGCAGTTCACCTAATAAAACTCTTTCTGCCTTTCATTGCAAGCAAGCCCGAAAGTGTTTTTATGCTTCATAATAGATTGCAAAAGTAAAGATGCAGTCTGCTGAAAGCAAGCTGTTCTTTGATAATCTTTCTTATGGAGCGCAGTTCAGCTAATAAAGCTCTTTCTGCCTTTCATTGCAAGCAAGCCCGAAAGTGTTTTTATGCTTCATAATGGATTGTAAAAGCAAAGATGCAGTTTGCTGAAAACAAGTTGTTCTTTGACAGTCTTGAATACTGAGTGCAGTTCAGTTAATAAAACTGTCTTTCTGGTGCTCATTGCAAAGAAGCCAGAAAGTGTTTTTCTGTGTTCTACTTGTTAGTATGAACAAATATGCAGTCTGCTGAAAGCAAGCTGTTCCTTGATAGTCTTTCTTATGGAGCGCAGTTCAGCTAATAAAACTCTTTCTTCCTTTCATTGCAAGCAAGCCCGAAAGTGTTTTTATGCTTCATAATAGATTGCAAAAGGAAAGATGCAGTCTGCTGAAAGCAAGCTGTTCTTTGATAGTCTTTCTTATGGAGCGCAGTTCAGCTAATAAAACTCTTTCTGCCTTTCATTGCAAGCAAGCCCGAAAGTGTTTTTATGCTTCATAATAGATTGCAAAAGTAAAGATGCAGTCTACTGAAAGCAAGCTGTTCTTTGATAGTCTTTCTTATGGAGCGCAGTTCAGCTAATAAAACTCTTTCTGCCTTTCATTGCAAGCAAGCCCGAAAGTGTTTTTATGCTTCATAATAGATTGTAAAAGCAAAGATGCAGTCTGCTGAAAGCAAGCTGTTCTTTGATAGTCTTTCTTATGGAGCGCAGTTCAGCTAATAAAACTCTTTCTGCCTTTCATTGCAAGCAAGCCCGAAAGTGTTTTTATGCTTCATAATGGATTGTAAAAGCAAAGATGCAGTTTGCTGAGAACAAGTTGTTCTTTGACAGTCTTGAATACTGAGTGCAGTTCAGTTAATAAAACTGTCTTTCTGGTGCTCATTGCAAAGAAGCCAGAAAGTGTTTTTCTGTGTTCTACTTGTTAGTATAAACAAATATGCAGTCTGCTGAAAGCAAGCTGTTCCTTGATAGTCTTTCTTATGGAGCGCAGTTCAGCTAATAAAACTCTTTCTGCCTTTCATTGCAAGCAAGCCCGAAAGTGTTTTTATGCTTCATAATAGATTGCAAAAGTAAAGATGCAGTCTGCTGAAAGCAAGCTGTTCTTTGATAGTCTTTCTTATGGAGCGCAGTTCAGCTAATAAAACTCTTTCTGCCTTTCATTGCAAGCAAGCCCGAAAGTGTTTTTATGCTTCATAATAGATTGCAAAAGTAAAGATGCAGTCTGCTGAAAGCAAGCTGTTCTTTGATAGTCTTTCTTATGGAGCGCAGTTCAGCTAATAAAACTCTTTCTGCCTTTCATTGCAAGCAAGCCCGAAAGTGTTTTTATGCTTCATAATGGATTGTAAAAGCAAAGATGCAGTTTGCTGAGAACAAGTTGTTCTTTGACAGTCTTGAATACTGAGTGCAGTTCAGTTAATAAAACTGTCTTTCTGGTGCTCATTGCAAAGAAGCCAGAAAGTGTCTTTTCTGTGTTCCAATTGTTAGTATAAACAAATATGCAGTCTGCTGAAAGCAAGCTGTTCTTTGATAGTCTTTCTTATGGAGCGCAGTTCAGCTAATAAAACTCTTTCTGCCTTTCATTTTAAGCACGCCCGAAAGTGTTTTTATGCTTCATAATGGATTGTAAAAGCAAAGATGCAGTTTGCTGAAAACAAGTTGTTCTTTGACAGTCTTGAATACTGAGTGCAGTTCAGTTAATAAAACTGTCTTTCTGGTGCTCATTGCAAAGAAGCCAGAAAGTGTTTTTCTGTGTTCTACTTGTTAGTATAAACAAATATGCAGTCTGCTGAAAGCAAGCTGTTCCTTGATAGTCTTTCTTATGGAGCGCAGTTCAGCTAATAAAACTCTTTCTGCCTTTCATTGCAAGCAAGCCCGAAAGTGTTTTTATGCTTCATAATAGATTGCAAAAGTAAAGATGCAGTCTGCTGAAAGCAAGCTGTTCTTTGATAGTCTTTCTTATGGAGCGCAGTTCAGCTAATAAAACTCTTTCTGCCTTTCATTGCAAGCAAGCCCGAAAGTGTTTTTATGCTTCATAATGGATTGTAAAAGCAAAGATGCAGTTTGCTGAAAAGAAGTTGTTCTTTGACAGTCTTGAATACTGAGTGCAGTTCAGTTAATAAAACTCTCTTTCTGCCTTTCATTTTAAGCACGCCCGAAAGTGTTTTTATGCTTCATAATGGATTGTAAAAGCAAAGATGCAGTTTGCTGAAAACAAGTTGTTCTTTGACAGTCTTGAATACTGAGTGCAGTTCAGTTAATAAAACTGTCTTTCTGGTGCTCATTGCAAAGAAGCCAGAAAGTGTTTTTCTGTGTTCTACTTGTTAGTATAAACAAATATGCAGTCTGCTGAAAGCAAGCTGTTCCTTGATAGTCTTTCTTATGGAGCGCAGTTCAGCTAATAAAACTCTTTCTGCCTTTCATTGCAAGCAAGCCCGAAAGTGTTTTTATGCTTCATAATAGATTGCAAAAGTAAAGATGCAGTCTGCTGAAAGCAAGCTGTTCTTTGATAGTCTTTCTTATGGAGCGCAGTTCAGCTAATAAAACTCTTTCTGCCTTTCATTGCAAGCAAGCCCGAAAGTGTTTTTATGCTTCATAATGGATTGTAAAAGCAAAGATGCAGTTTGCTGAAAAGAAGTTGTTCTTTGACAGTCTTGAATACTGAGTGCAGTTCAGTTAATAAAACTCTCTTTCTGGTGCTCATTGCAAGCAAGCCCGAAAGTGTTTTTATGCTTCATAATGGATTGTAAAGGCAAAGATGCAGTTTGCTGAAAACAAGTTGTTCTTTGACAGTCTTGAATACTGAGTGCAGTTCAGTTAATAAAACTGTCTTTCTGGTGCTCATTGCAAAGAAGCCAGAAAGTGTTTTTCTGTGTTCTACTTGTTAGTATAAACAAATATGCAGTCTGCTGAAAGCAAGCTGTTCCTTGATAGTCTTTCTTATGGAGCACAGTTCAGCTAATGAAACTCTTTCTTCCTTTCATTGCAAGCAAGCCCGAAAGTGTTTTTATGCTTCATAATAGATTGCAAAAGTAAAGATGCAGTCTGCTGAAAGCAAGCTGTTCTTTGATAGTCTTTCTTATGGAGCGCAGTTCACCTAATAAAACTCTTTCTGCCTTTCATTGCAAGCAAGCCCGAAAGTGTTTTTATGCTTCATAATAGATTGCAAAAGTAAAGATGCAGTCTGCTGAAAGCAAGCTGTTCTTTGATAATCTTTATTATGGAGCGCAGTTCAGCTAATAAAACTCTTTCTGCCTTTCATTGCAAGCAAGCCCGAAAGTGTTTTTATGCTTCATAATGGATTGTAAAAGCAAAGATGCAGTTTGCTGAAAACAAGTTGTTCTTTGACAGTCTTGAATACTGAGTGCAGTTCAGTTAATAAAACTGTCTTTCTGGTGCTCATTGCAAAGAAGCCAGAAAGTGTTTTTCTGTGTTCTACTTGTTAGTATAAACAAATATGCAGTCTGCTGAAAGCAAGCTGTTCCTTGATAGTCTTTCTTATGGAGCGCAGTTCAGCTAATAAAACTCTTTCTGCCTTTCATTGCAAGCAAGCCCGAAAGTGTTTTTATGCTTCATAATAGATTGCAAAAGGAAAGATGCAGTCTGCTGAAAGCAAGCTGTTCTTTGATAGTCTTTCTTATGGAGCGCAGTTCAGCTAATAAAACTCTTTCTGCCTTTCATTGCAAGCAAGCCCGAAAGTGTTTTTATGCTTCATAATAGATTGCAAAAGTAAAGATGCAGTCTACTGAAAGCAAGCTGTTCTTTGATAGTCTTTCTTATGGAGCGCAGTTCAGCTAATAAAACTCTTTCTGCCTTTCATTGCAAGCAAGCCCGAAAGTGTTTTTATGCTTCATAATAGATTGTAAAAGCAAAGATGCAGTCTGCTGAAAGCAAGCTGTTCTTTGATAGTCTTTCTTATGGAGCGCAGTTCAGCTAATAAAACTCTTTCTGCCTTTCATTGCAAGCAAGCCCGAAAGTGTTTTTATGCTTCATAATGGATTGTAAAAGCAAAGATGCAGTTTGCTGAGAACAAGTTGTTCTTTGACAGTCTTGAATACTGAGTGCAGTTCAGTTAATAAAACTGTCTTTCTGGTGCTCATTGCAAAGAAGCCAGAAAGTGTTTTTCTGTGTTCTACTTGTTAGTATAAACAAATATGCAGTCTGCTGAAAGCAAGCTGTTCCTTGATAGTCTTTCTTATGGAGCGCAGTTCACCTAATAAAACTCTTTCTGCCTTTCATTGCAAGCAAGCCCGAAAGTGTTTTTATGCTTCATAATAGATTGCAAAAGTAAAGATGCAGTCTGCTGAAAGCAAGCTGTTCTTTGATAGTCTTTCTTATGGAGCGCAGTTCAGCTAATAAAACTCTTTCTGCCTTTCATTGCAAGCAAGCCCGAAAGTGTTTTTATGCTTCATAATAGATTGCAAAAGTAAAGATGCAGTCTGCTGAAAGCAAGCTGTTCTTTGATAGTCTTTCTTATGGAGCGCAGTTCAGCTAATAAAACTCTTTCTGCCTTTCATTGCAAGCAAGCTCGAAAGTGTTTTTATGCTTCATAATGGATTGTAAAAGCAAAGATGCAGTTTGCTGAAAACAAGTTGTTCTTTGACAGTCTTGAATACTGAGTGCAGTTCAGTTAATAAAACTGTCTTTCTGGTGCTCATTGCAAAGAAGCCAGAAAGTGTTTTTCTGTGTTCTACTTGTTAGTATAAACAAATATGCAGTCTGCTGAAAGCAAGCTGTTCCTTGATAGTCTTTCTTATGGAGCGCAGTTCAGCTAATAAAACTCTTTCTGCCTTTCATTGCAAGCAAGCCCGAAAGTGTTTTTATGCTTCATAATGGATTGTAAAAGCAAAGATGCAGTTTGCTGAAAACAAGTTGTTCTTTGACAGTCTTGAATACTGAGTGCAGTTCAGTTAATAAAACTGTGTTTCTGGTGCTCATTGCATTCAAGCCCGAAAGTGTTTTTATGCTTCATAATGGATTGTAAAAGCAAAGATGCAGTTTGCTGAAAACAAGTTGTTCTTTGACAGTCTTGAATACTGAGTGCAGTTCAGTTAATAAAACTGTCTTTCTGGTGCTCATTGCAAAGAAGCCAGAAAGTGTCTTTTCTGTGTTCCAATTGTTAGTATAAACAAATATGCAGTCTGCTGAAAGCAAGCTGTTCTTTGATAGTCTTTCTTATGGAGCGCAGTTCAGCTAATAAAACTCTTTCTGCCTTTCATTTTAAGCACGCCCGAAAGTGTTTTTATGCTTCATAATGGATTGTAAAAGCAAAGATGCAGTTTGCTGAAAACAAGTTGTTCTTTGACAGTCTTGAATACTGAGTGCAGTTCAGTTAATAAAACTGTCTTTCTGGTGCTCATTGCAAAGAAGCCAGAAAGTGTTTTTCTGTGTTCTACTTGTTAGTATAAACAAATATGCAGTCTGCTGAAAGCAAGCTGTTCCTTGATAGTCTTTCTTATGGAGCGCAGTTCAGCTAATAAAACTCTTTCTGCCTTTCATTGCAAGCAAGCCCGAAAGTGTTTTTATGCTTCATAATAGATTGCAAAAGTAAAGATGCAGTCTGCTGAAAGCAAGCTGTTCTTTGATAGTCTTTCTTATGGAGCGCAGTTCAGCTAATAAAACTCTTTCTGCCTTTCATTGCAAGCAAGCCCGAATGTGTTTTTATGCTTCATAATGGATTGTAAAAGCAAAGATGCAGTTTGCTGAAAACAAGTTGTTCTTTGACAGTATTGAATACTGAGTGCAGTTCAGTTAATAAAACTGTCTTTCTGGTGCTCATTGCAAAGAAGCCAGAAAGTGTTTTTCTGTGTTCTACTTGTTAGTATAAACAAATATGCAGTCTGCTGAAAGCAAGCTGTTCCTTGATAGTCTTTCTTATGGAGCGCAGTTCAGCTAATAAAACTCTTTCTGCCTTTCATTGCAAGCAAGCCCGAAAGTGTTTTTATGCTTCATAATAGATTGCAAAAGTAAAGATGCAGTCTGCTGAAAGCAAGCTGTTCTTTGATAGTCTTTCTTATGGAGCGCAGTTCAGCTAATAAAACTCTTTCTGCCTTTCATTGCAAGCAAGCCCGAAAGTGTTTTTATGCTTCATAATGGATTGTAAAAGCAAAGGTGCAGTTTGCTGAAAACAAGTTGTTCTTTGACAGTCTTGAATACTGAGTGCAGTTCAGTTAATAAAACTGTCTTTCTGGTGCTCATTGTAAAGAAGCCAGAAAGTGTTTTTCTGTGTTCTACTTGTTAGTATAAACAAATATGCAGTCTGCTGAAAGCAAGCTGTTCCTTGATAGTCTTTCTTATGGAGCGCAGTTCAGCTAATAAAACTCTTTCTGCCTTTAATTGCAAGCAAGCCCGAAAGTGTTTTTATGCTTCATAATAGATTGCAAAAGTAAAGATGTAGTCTGCTGAAAACAAGCTGTTCTTTAATAGTCTTTCTTATGGAGCGCAGTTCAGCTAATAAAACTCTTTCTGCCTTTCATTGCAAGCAAGCCCGAAAGTGTTTTTATGCTTCATAATAGATTGCAAAAGTAAAGATGCAGTCTGCTGAAAGCAAGCTGTTCCTTGATAGTCTTTCTTATGGAGCGCAGTTCAGCTAATAAAACTCTTTCTGCCTTTCATTGCAAGCAAGCCCGAAAGTGTTTTTATGCTTCATAATGGATTGTAAAAGCAAAGATGCAGTTTGCTGAAAACAAGTTGTTCTTTGACAGTCTTGAATACTGAGTGCAGTTCAGTTAATAAAACTGTCTTTCTGGTGCTCATTGTAAAGAAGCCAGAAAGTGTTTTTCTGTGTTCTACTTGTTAGTATAAACAAATATGCAGTCTGCTGAAAGCAAGCTGTTCCTTGATAGTCTTTCTTATGGAGCGCAGTTCAGCTAATAAAACTCTTTCTGCCTTTCATTGCAAGCAAGCCCGAAAGTGTTTTTATGCTTCATAATAGATTGCAAAAGTAAAGATGCAGTCTGCTGAAAACAAGCTGTTCTTTAATAGTCTTTCTTATGGAGCGCAGTTCAGCTAATAAAACTCTTTCTGCCTTTCATTGCAAGCAAGCCCGAAAGTGTTTTTATGCTTCATAATAGATTGCAAAAGTAAAGATGCAGTCTGCTGAAAGCAATCTGTTCTTTGATAGTCTTTCTTATGGAGCGCAGTTCAGCTAATAAAACTCTTTCTGCCTTTCATTGCAAGCAAGCCCGAAAGTGTTTTTATGCTTCATAATGGATTGTAAAAGCAAAGATGCAGTTTGCTGAAAACAAGTTGTTCTTTGACAGTCTTGAATACTGAGTGCAGTTCAGTTAATAAAACTGTCTTTCTGGTGCTTATTGCAAAGAAGCCAGAAAGTGTCTTTCTGTGTTCTACTTGTTAGTATAAACAAATATGCAGTCTGCTGAAAGCGAGCTGTTCTTTGATAGTCTTTCTTATGGAGCGCAGTTCAGCTAATAAAACTCTTTCTGCCTTTCATTGCAAGCAAGCCCGAAAGTGTTTTTATGCTTCATAATGGATTGTAAAAGCAAAGATGCAGTTTGCTGAAAAGAAGTTGTTCTTTGACAGTCTTGAATACTGAGTGCAGTTCAGTTAATAAAACTGTCTTTCTGGTGCTCATTGCAAGCAAGCCCGAAAGTGTTTTTATGCTTCATAATGGATTGTAAAAGCAAAGATGCAGTTTGCTGAAAACAAGTTGTTCTTTGACAGTCTTGAATACTGAGTGCAGTTCAGTTAATAAAACTGTCTTTCTGGTGCTCATTGCAAAGAAGCCAGAAAGTGTTTTTCTGTGTTCTACCTGTTAGTATAAACAAATATGCAGTCTGCTGAAAGCAAGCTGTTCCTTGATAGTCTTTCTTATGGAGCGCAGTTCAGCTAATAAAACTCTTTCTGCCTTTCATTGCAAGCAAGCCCGAAAGTGTTTTTATGCTTCATAATAGATTGCAAAAGTAAAGATGCAGTCTGCTGAAAGCAAGCTGTTCCTTGATAGTCTTTCTTATGGAGCGCAGTTCAGCTAATAAAACTCTTTCTGCCTTTCATTGCAAGCAAGCCCGAAAGTGTTTTTATGCTTCATAATAGATTGTAAAAGCAAAGATGCAGTCTGCTGAAAGCAAGCTGTTCTTTGATAGTCTTTCTTATGGAGCGCAGTTCAGCTAATAAAACTCTTTCTGCCTTTCATTGCAAGCAAGCCCGAAAGTGTTTTTATGCTTCATAATGGATTGTAAAAGCAAAGGTGCAGTTTGCTGAAAACAAGTTGTTCTTTGACAGTCTTGAATACTGAGTGCAGTTCAGTTAATAAAACTGTCTTTCTGGTGCTCATTGCAAAGAAGCCAGAAAGTGTTTTTCTGTGTTCTACTTGTTAGTATAAACAAATATGCAGTCTGCTGAAAGCAAGCTGTTCCTTGATAGTCTTTCTTATGGAGCGCAGTTCACCTAATAAAACTCTTTCTGCCTTTCATTGCAAGCAAGCCCGAAAGTGTATTTATGCTTCATAATGGATTGTAAAAGCAAAGATGCAGTTTGCTGAAAACAAGTTGTTCTTTGACAGTCTTGAATACTGAGTGCAGTTCAGTTAATAAAACTGTCTTTCTGGTGCTCATTGCAAGCAAGCCCGAAAGTGTTTTTATGCTTCATAATGGATTGTAAAAGCAAAGATGCAGTTTGCTGAAAACAAGTTGTTCTTTAACAGTCTTGAATACTGAGTGCAGTTCAGTTAATAAAACTGTCTTTCTGGTGCTTATTGCAAAGAAGCCAGAAAGTGTTTTTCTGTGTTCTACTTGTTAGTATAAACAAATATGCAGTCTGCTGAAAGCGAGCTGTTCTTTGATAGTCTTTCTTATGGAGCGCAGGTCAGCTAATAAAACTCTTTCTGCCTTTCATTGCAAGCAAGCCCGAAAGTGTTTTTATGCTTCATAATGGATTGTAAAAGCAAAGATGCAGTTTGCTGAAAAGAAGTTGTTCTTTGACAGTCTTGAATACTGAGTGCAGTTCAGTTAATAAAACTGTCTTTCTGGTGCTCATTGCAAGCAAGCCCGAAAGTGTTTTTATGCTTCATAATGGATTGTAAAAGCAAAGATGCAGTTTGCTGAAAACAAGTTGTTCTTTGACAGTCTTGAATACTGAGTGCAGTTCAGTTAATAAAACTGTCTTTCTGGTGCTCATTGTAAAGAAGCCAGAAAGTGTTTTTCTGTGTTCTACTTGTTAGTATAAACAAATATGCAGTCTGCTGAAAGCAAGCTGTTCTTTAATAGTCTTTCTTATGGAGCGCAGTTCAGCTAATAAAACTCTTTCTGCCTTTCATTGCAAGCAAGCCCGAAAGTGTTTTTATGCTTCATAATAGATTGCAAAAGTAAAGATGCAGTCTGCTGAAAGCAAGCTGTTCTTTGATAGTCTTTCTTATGGAGCGCAGTTCAGCTAATAAAACTCTTTCTGCCTTTCATTGCAAGCAAGCCCGAAAGTGTTTTTATGCTTCATAATAGATTGCAAAAGTAAAGATGCAGTCTGCTGAAAGCAAGCTGTTCTTTGATAGTCTTTCTTATGGAGCGCAGTTCAGCTAATAAAACTCTTTCTGCCTTTCATTGCAAGCAAGCCCGAAAGTGTTTTTATGCTTCATAATGGTTTGTAAAAGCAAAGATGCAGTTTGCTGAAAACAAGTTGTTCTTTGACAGTCTTGAATACTGAGTGCAGTTCAGTTAATAAAACTGTCTTTCTGGTGCTCATTGCAAAGAAGCCAGAAAGTGTTTTTCTGTGTTCTACTTGTTAGTATAAACAAATATGCAGTCTGCTGAAAGCAAGCTCTTCCTTGATAGTCTTTCTTATGGAGCCCAGTTCAGCTAATAAAACTCTTTCTGCCTTTCATTGCAAGCAAGCCCGAAAGTGTTTTTATGCTTCATAATAGATTGCAAAAGTAAAGATGCAGTCTGCTGACAGCAAGCTGTTCTTTGATAGTCTTTCTTATGGAGCGCAGTTCAGCTAATAAAACTCTTTCTGCCTTTCATTGCAAGCAAGCCCGAAAGTGTTTTTATGCTTCATAATGGATTGTAAAAGCAAAGATGCAGTTTGCTGAAAACAAGTTGTTCTTTGACAGTCTTGAATACTGAGTGCAGTTCAGTTAATAAAACTGTCTTTCTGGTGCTCATTGCAAAGAAGCCAGAAAGTGTTTTTCTGTGTTCTACTTGTTAGTATAAACAAATATGCAGTCTGCTGAAAGCAAGCTCTTCCTTGATAGTGTTTCTTATGGAGCCCAGTTCAGCTAATAAAACTCTTTCTGCCTTTCATTGCAAGCAAGCCCGAAAGTGTTTTTATGCTTCATAATAGATTGCAAAAGTAAAGATGCAGTCTGCTGAAAGCAAGCTGTTCTTTGATAGTCTTTCTTATGGAGCGCAGTTCAGCTAATAAAACTCTTTCTGCCTTTCATTGTAAGCAAGCCCGAAAGTGTTTTTATGCTTCATAATGGATTGTAAAAGCAAAGATGCAGTTTGCTGAAAACAAGTTGTTCTTTGACAGTCTTGAATACTGAGTGCAGTTCAGTTAATAAAACTGTCTTTCTGGTGCTCATTGTAAAGAAGCCAGAAAGTGTTTTTCTGTGTTCTACTTGTTAGTATAAACAAATATGCAGTCTGCTGAAAGCAAGCTGTTCCTTGATAGTCTTTCTTATGGAGCGCAGTTCAGCTAATAAAACTCTTTCTGCCTTTCATTGCAAGCAAGCCCGAAAGTGTTTTTATGCTTCATAATAGATTGCAAAAGTAAAGATGTAGTCTGCTGAAAACAAGCTGTTCTTTAATAGTCTTTCTTATGGAGCGCAGTTCAGCTAATAAAACTCTTTCTGCCTTTCATTGCAAGCAAGCCCGAAAGTGTTTTTATGCTTCATAATAGATTGCAAAAGTAAAGATGCAGTCTGCTGAAAGCAAGCTGTTCCTTGATAGTCTTTCTTATGGAGCGCAGTTCAGCTAATAAAACTCTTTCTGCCTTTCATTGCAAGCAAGCCCGAAAGTGTTTTTATGCTTCATAATGGATTGTAAAAGCAAAGATGCAGTTTGCTGAAAACAAGTTGTTCTTTGACAGTCTTGAATACTGAGTGCAGTTCAGTTAATAAAACTGTCTTTCTGGTGCTCATTGTAAAGAAGCCAGAGAGTGTTTTTCTGTGTTCTACTTGTTAGTATAAACAAATATGCAGTCTGCTGAAAGCAAGCTGTTCCTTGATAGTCTTTCTTATGGAGCGCAGTTCAGCTAATAAAACTCTTTCTGCCTTTCATTGCAAGCAAGCCCGAAAGTGTTTTTATGCTTCATAATAGATTGCAAAAGTAAAGATGCAGTCTGCTGAAAACAAGCTGTTCTTTAATAGTCTTTCTTATGGAGCGCAGTTCAGCTAATAAAACTCTTTCTGCCTTTCATTGCAAGCAAGCCCGAAAGTGTTTTTATGCTTCATAATAGATTGCAAAAGTAAAGATGCAGTCTGCTGAAAGCAAGCTGTTCTTTGATAGTCTTTCTTATGGAGCACAGTTCAGCTAATAAAACTCTTTCTGCCTTTCATTGCAAGCAAGCCCGAAAGTGTTTTTATGCTTCATAATGGATTGTAAAAGCAAAGATGCAGTTTGCTGAAAACAAGTTGTTCTTTGACAGTCTTGAATACTGAGTGAAGTTCAGTTAATAAAACTGTCTTTCTGGTGCTCATTGCAAAGAAGCCAGAAAGTGTTTTTCTGTGTTCTACTTGTTAGTATAAACAAATATGCAGTCTGCTCAAAGCAAGCTGTTCCTTGATAGTCTTTCTTATGGAGCGCAGTTCAGCTAATAAAACTCTTTCTGCCTTTCATTGCAAGCAAGCCCGAAAGTGTTTTTATGCTTCATAATAGATTGCAAAAGTAAAGATGCAGTCTGCTGAAAGCAAGCTGTTCTTTGATAGTCTTTCTTATGGAGCGCAGTTCAGCTAATAAAACTCTTTCTGCCTTTCATTGTAAGCAAGCCCGAAAGTGTTTTTATGCTTCATAATGGATTGTAAAAGCAAAGATGCAGTTTGCTGAAAACAAGTTGTTCTTTGACAGTCTTGAATACTGAGTGCAGTTCAGTTAATAAAACTGTCTTTCTGGTGCTCATTGTAAAGAAGCCAGAAAGTGTTTTTCTGTGTTCTACTTGTTAGTATAAACAAATATGCAGTCTGCTGAAAGCAAGCTGTTCCTTGATAGTCTTTCTTATGGAGCGCAGTTCAGCTAATAAAACTCTTTCTGCCTTTCATTGCAAGCAAGCCCGAAAGTGTTTTTATGCTTCATAATAGATTGCAAAAGTAAAGATGCAGTCTGCTGAAAGCAAGCTGTTCTTTGATAGTCTTTCTTATGGAGCGCAGTTCAGCTAATAAAACTCTTTCTGCCTTTCATTGTAAGCAAGCCCGAAAGTGTTTTTATGCTTCATAATGGATTGTAAAAGCAAAGATGCAGTTTGCTGAAAACAAGTTGTTCTTTGACAGTCTTGAATACTGAGTGCAGTTCAGTTAATAAAACTGTCTTTCTGGTGCTCATTGTAAAGAAGCCAGAAAGTGTTTTTCTGTGTTCTACTTGTTAGTATAAACAAATATGCAGTCTGCTGAAAGCAAGCTGTTCCTTGATAGTCTTTCTTATGGAGCGCAGTTCAGCTAATAAAACTCTTTCTGCCTTTCATTGCAAGCAAGCCTGAAAGTGTTTTTATGCTTCATAATAGATTGCAAAAGTAAAGATGCAGTCTGCTGAAAGCAAGCTGTTCTTTGATAGTCTTTCTTATGGAGCGCAGTTCAGCTAATAAAACTCTTTCTGCCTTTCATTGCAAGCAAGCCCGAAAGTGTTTTTATGCTTCATAATGGATTGTAAAAGCAAAGATGCAGTTTGCTGAAAACAAGTTGTTCTTTGACAGTCTTGAATACTGAGTGCAGTTCAGTTAATAAAACTGTCTTTCTGGTGCTCATTGCAAAGAAGCCAGAAAGTGTTTTTCTGTGTTCTACTTGTTGGTATAAACAAATATGCAGTCTGCTGAAAGCAAGCTGTTCCTTGATAGTCTTTCTTATGGAGCGCAGTTCAGCTAATAAAACTCTTTCTGCCTTTCATTGCAAGCAAGCCCGAAAGTGTTTTTATGCTTCATAATAGATTGCAAAAGTAAAGATGTAGTCTGCTGAAAACAAGCTGTTCTTTAATAGTCTTTCTTATGGAGCGCAGTTCAGCTAATAAAACTCTTTCTGCCTTTCATTGCAAGCAAGCCCGAAAGTGTTTTTATGCTTCATAATAGATTGCAAAAGTAAAGATGCAGTCTGCTGAAAGCAAGCTGTTCCTTGATAGTCTTTCTTATGGAGCGCAGTTCAGCTAATAAAACTCTTTCTGCCTTTCATTGCAAGCAAGCCCGAAAGTGTTTTTATGCTTCATAATGGATTGTAAAAGCAAAGATGCAGTTTGCTGAAAACAAGTTGTTCTTTGACAGTCTTGAATACTGAGTGCAGTTCAGTTAATAAAACTGTCTTTCTGGTGCTCATTGTAAAGAAGCCAGAGAGTGTTTTTCTGTGTTCTACTTGTTAGTATAAACAAATATGCAGTCTGCTGAAAGCAAGCTGTTCCTTGATAGTCTTTCTTATGGAGCGCAGTTCAGCTAATAAAACTCTTTCTGCCTTTCATTGCAAGCAAGCCCGAAAGTGTTTTTATGCTTCATAATAGATTGCAAAAGTAAAGATGCAGTCTGCTGAAAACAAGCTGTTCTTTAATAGTCTTTCTTATGGAGCGCAGTTCAGCTAATAAAACTCTTTCTGCCTTTCATTGCAAGCAAGCCCGAAAGTGTTTTTATGCTTCATAATGGATTGTAAAAGCAAAGATGCAGTTTGCTGAAAACAAGTTGTTCTTTGACAGTCTTGAATACTGAGTGCAGTTCAGTTAATAAAACTGTCTTTCTGGTGCTCATTGCAAAGAAACCAGAAAGTGTTTTTCTGTGTTCTACTTGTTAGTATAAACAAATATGCAGTCTGCTCAAAGCAAGCTGTTCCTTGATAGTCTTTCTTATGGAGCGCAGTTCAGCTAATAAAACTCTTTCTGCCTTTCATTGCAAGCAAGCCCGAAAGTGTTTTTATGCTTCATAATAGATTGCAAAAGTAAAGATGCAGTCTGCTGAAAGCAAGCTGTTCTTTGATAGTCTTTCTTATGGAGCGCAGTTCAGCTAATAAAACTCTTTCTGCCTTTCATTGCAAGCAAGCCCGAAAGTGTTTTTATGCTTCATAATGGATTGTAAAAGCAAAGATGCAGTTTGCTGAAAACAAGTTGTTCTTTGACAGTCTTGAATACTGAGTGCAGTTCAGTTAATAAAACTGTCTTTCTGGTGCTCATTGCAAAGAAACCAGAAAGTGTTTTTCTGTGTTCTACTTGTTAGTATAAACAAATATGCAGTCTGCTGAAAGCAAGCTGTTCCTTGATAGTCTTTCTTATGGAGCGCAGTTCAGCTAATAAAACTCTTTCTGCCTTTCATTGCAAGCAAGCCCGAAAGTGTTTTTATGCTTCATAATAGATTGCAAAAGTAAAGATGTAGTCTGCTGAAAACAAGCTGTTCTTTAATAGTCTTTCTTATGGAGCGCAGTTCAGCTAATAAAACTCTTTCTGCCTTTCATTGCAAGCAAGCCCGAAAGTGTTTTTATGCTTCATAATAGATTGCAAAAGTAAAGATGCAGTCTGCTGAAAGCAAGCTGTTCTTTGATAGTCTTTCTTATGGAGCGCAGTTCAGCTAATAAAACTCTTTCTGCCTTTCATTGCAAGCAAGCCCGAAAGTGTTTTTATGCTTCATAATGGATTGTAAAAGCAAAGATGCAGTTTGCTGAAAACAAGTTGTTCTTTGACAGTCTTGAATACTGAGTGCAGTTCAGTTAATAAAACTGTCTTTCTGGTGCTCATTGTAAAGAAGCCAGAGAGTGTTTTTCTGTGTTCTACTTGTTAGTATAAACAAATATGCAGTCTGCTGAAAGCAAGCTGTTCCTTGATAGTCTTTCTTATGGAGCGCAGTTCAGCTAATAAAACTCTTTCTGCCTTTCATTGCAAGCAAGCCCGAAAGTGTTTTTATGCTTCATAATAGATTGCAAAAGTAAAGATGCAGTCTGCTGAAAACAAGCTGTTCTTTAATAGTCTTTCTTATGGAGCGCAGTTCAGCTAATAAAACTCTTTCTGCCTTTCATTGCAAGCAAGCCCGAAAGTGTTTTTATGCTTCATAATAGATTGCAAAAGTAAAGATGCAGTCTGCTGAAAGCAAGCTGTTCTTTGATAGTCTTTCTTATGGAGCACAGTTCAGCTAATAAAACTCTTTCTGCCTTTCATTGCAAGCAAGCCCGAAAGTGTTTTTATGCTTCATAATGGATTGTAAAAGCAAAGATGCAGTTTGCTGAAAACAAGTTGTTCTTTGACAGTCTTGAATACTGAGTGAAGTTCAGTTAATAAAACTGTCTTTCTGGTGCTCATTGCAAAGAAGCCAGAAAGTGTTTTTCTGTGTTCTACTTGTTAGTATAAACAAATATGCAGTCTGCTCAAAGCAAGCTGTTCCTTGATAGTCTTTCTTATGGAGCGCAGTTCAGCTAATAAAACTCTTTCTGCCTTTCATTGCAAGCAAGCCCGAAAGTGTTTTTATGCTTCATAATAGATTGCAAAAGTAAAGATGCAGTCTGCTGAAAGCAAGCTGTTCTTTGATAGTCTTTCTTATGGAGCGCAGTTCAGCTAATAAAACTCTTTCTGCCTTTCATTGTAAGCAAGCCCGAAAGTGTTTTTATGCTTCATAATGGATTGTAAAAGCAAAGATGCAGTTTGCTGAAAACAAGTTGTTCTTTGACAGTCTTGAATACTGAGTGCAGTTCAGTTAATAAAACTGTCTTTCTGGTGCTCATTGTAAAGAAGCCAGAAAGTGTTTTTCTGTGTTCTACTTGTTAGTATAAACAAATATGCAGTCTGCTGAAAGCAAGCTGTTCCTTGATAGTCTTTCTTATGGAGCGCAGTTCAGCTAATAAAACTCTTTCTGCCTTTCATTGCAAGCAAGCCCGAAAGTGTTTTTATGCTTCATAATAGATTGCAAAAGTAAAGATGCAGTCTGCTGAAAGCAAGCTGTTCTTTGATAGTCTTTCTTATGGAGCGCAGTTCAGCTAATAAAACTCTTTCTGCCTTTCATTGTAAGCAAGCCCGAAAGTGTTTTTATGCTTCATAATGGATTGTAAAAGCAAAGATGCAGTTTGCTGAAAACAAGTTGTTCTTTGACAGTCTTGAATACTGAGTGCAGTTCAGTTAATAAAACTGTCTTTCTGGTGCTCATTGTAAAGAAGCCAGAAAGTGTTTTTCTGTGTTCTACTTGTTAGTATAAACAAATATGCAGTCTGCTGAAAGCAAGCTGTTCCTTGATAGTCTTTCTTATGGAGCGCAGTTCAGCTAATAAAACTCTTTCTGCCTTTCATTGCAAGCAAGCCTGAAAGTGTTTTTATGCTTCATAATAGATTGCAAAAGTAAAGATGCAGTCTGCTGAAAGCAAGCTGTTCTTTGATAGTCTTTCTTATGGAGCGCAGTTCAGCTAATAAAACTCTTTCTGCCTTTCATTGCAAGCAAGCCCGAAAGTGTTTTTATGCTTCATAATGGATTGTAAAAGCAAAGATGCAGTTTGCTGAAAACAAGTTGTTCTTTGACAGTCTTGAATACTGAGTGCAGTTCAGTTAATAAAACTGTCTTTCTGGTGCTCATTGCAAAGAAGCCAGAAAGTGTTTTTCTGTGTTCTACTTGTTGGTATAAACAAATATGCAGTCTGCTGAAAGCAAGCTGTTCCTTGATAGTCTTTCTTATGGAGCGCAGTTCAGCTAATAAAACTCTTTCTGCCTTTCATTGCAAGCAAGCCCGAAAGTGTTTTTATGCTTCATAATAGATTGCAAAAGTAAAGATGTAGTCTGCTGAAAACAAGCTGTTCTTTAATAGTCTTTCTTATGGAGCGCAGTTCAGCTAATAAAACTCTTTCTGCCTTTCATTGCAAGCAAGCCCGAAAGTGTTTTTATGCTTCATAATAGATTGCAAAAGTAAAGATGCAGTCTGCTGAAAGCAAGCTGTTCCTTGATAGTCTTTCTTATGGAGCGCAGTTCAGCTAATAAAACTCTTTCTGCCTTTCATTGCAAGCAAGCCCGAAAGTGTTTTTATGCTTCATAATGGATTGTAAAAGCAAAGATGCAGTTTGCTGAAAACAAGTTGTTCTTTGACAGTCTTGAATACTGAGTGCAGTTCAGTTAATAAAACTGTCTTTCTGGTGCTCATTGTAAAGAAGCCAGAGAGTGTTTTTCTGTGTTCTACTTGTTAGTATAAACAAATATGCAGTCTGCTGAAAGCAAGCTGTTCCTTGATAGTCTTTCTTATGGAGCGCAGTTCAGCTAATAAAACTCTTTCTGCCTTTCATTGCAAGCAAGCCCGAAAGTGTTTTTATGCTTCATAATAGATTGCAAAAGTAAAGATGCAGTCTGCTGAAAACAAGCTGTTCTTTAATAGTCTTTCTTATGGAGCGCAGTTCAGCTAATAAAACTCTTTCTGCCTTTCATTGCAAGCAAGCCCGAAAGTGTTTTTATGCTTCATAATGGATTGTAAAAGCAAAGATGCAGTTTGCTGAAAACAAGTTGTTCTTTGACAGTCTTGAATACTGAGTGCAGTTCAGTTAATAAAACTGTCTTTCTGGTGCTCATTGCAAAGAAACCAGAAAGTGTTTTTCTGTGTTCTACTTGTTAGTATAAACAAATATGCAGTCTGCTCAAAGCAAGCTGTTCCTTGATAGTCTTTCTTATGGAGCGCAGTTCAGCTAATAAAACTCTTTCTGCCTTTCATTGCAAGCAAGCCCGAAAGTGTTTTTATGCTTCATAATAGATTGCAAAAGTAAAGATGCAGTCTGCTGAAAGCAAGCTGTTCTTTGATAGTCTTTCTTATGGAGCGCAGTTCAGCTAATAAAACTCTTTCTGCCTTTCATTGCAAGCAAGCCCGAAAGTGTTTTTATGCTTCATAATGGATTGTAAAAGCAAAGATGCAGTTTGCTGAAAACAAGTTGTTCTTTGACAGTCTTGAATACTGAGTGCAGTTCAGTTAATAAAACTGTCTTTCTGGTGCTCATTGCAAAGAAACCAGAAAGTGTTTTTCTGTGTTCTACTTGTTAGTATAAACAAATATGCAGTCTGCTGAAAGCAAGCTGTTCCTTGATAGTCTTTCTTATGGAGCGCAGTTCAGCTAATAAAACTCTTTCTGCCTTTCATTGCAAGCAAGCCCGAAAGTGTTTTTATGCTTCATAATAGATTGCAAAAGTAAAGATGTAGTCTGCTGAAAACAAGCTGTTCTTTAATAGTCTTTCTTATGGAGCGCAGTTCAGCTAATAAAACTCTTTCTGCCTTTCATTGCAAGCAAGCCCGAAAGTGTTTTTATGCTTCATAATAGATTGCAAAAGTAAAGATGCAGTCTGCTGAAAGCAAGCTGTTCTTTGATAGTCTTTCTTATGGAGCGCAGTTCAGCTAATAAAACTCTTTCTGCCTTTCATTGCAAGCAAGCCCGAAAGTGTTTTTATGCTTCATAATGGATTGTAAAAGCAAAGATGCAGTTTGCTGAAAACAAGTTGTTCTTTGACAGTCTTGAATACTGAGTGCAGTTCAGTTAATAAAACTGTCTTTCTGGTGCTCATTGCAAAGAAGCCAGAAAGTGTTTTTCTGTGTTCTACTTGTTAGTATAAACAAATATGCAGTCTGCTGAAAGCAAGCTGTTCCTTGATAGTCTTTCTTATGGAGCGCAGTTCACCTAATAAAACTCTTTCTGCCTTTCATTGCAAGCAAGCCCGAAAGTGTATTTATGCTTCATAATGGATTGTAAAAGCAAAGATGCAGTTTGCTGAAAACAAGTTGTTCTTTGACAGTCTTGAATACTGAGTGCAGTTCAGTTAATAAAACTGTCTTTCTGGTGCTCATTGCAAGCAAGCCCGAAAGTGTTTTTATGCTTCATAATGGATTGTAAAAGCAAAGATGCAGTTTGCTGAAAACAAGTTGTTCTTTGACAGTCTTGAATACTGAGTGCAGTTCAGTTAATAAAACTGTCTTTCTGGTGCTTATTGCAAAGAAGCCAGAAAGTGTTTTTCTGTGTTCTACTTGTTAGTATAAACAAATATGCAGTCTGCTGAAAGCGAGCTGTTCTTTGATAGTCTTTCTTATGGAGCGCAGGTCAGCTAATAAAACTCTTTCTGCCTTTCATTGCAAGCAAGCCCGAAAGTGTTTTTATGCTTCATAATGGATTGTAAAAGCAAAGATGCAGTTTGCTGAAAAGAAGTTGTTCTTTGACAGTCTTGAATACTGAGTGCAGTTCAGTTAATAAAACTGTCTTTCTGGTGCTCATTGCAAGCAAGCCCGAAAGTGTTTTTATGCTTCATAATGGATTGTAAAAGCAAAGATGCAGTTTGCTGAAAACAAGTTGTTCTTTGACAGTCTTGAATACTGAGTGCAGTTCAGTTAATAAAACTGTCTTTCTGGTGCTCATTGCAAAGAAGCCAGAAAGTGTTTTTCTGTGTTCTACTTGTTAGTATAAACAAATATGCAGTCTGCTGAAAGCAAGCTGTTCCTTGATAGTCTTTCTTATGGAGCGCAGTTCAGCTAATAAAACTCTTTCTGCCTTTCATTGCAAGCAAGCCCGAAAGTGTTTTTATGCTTCATAATAGATTGCAAAAGTAAAGATGCAGTCTGCTGAAAGCAAGCTGTTCTTTGATAGTCTTTCTTATGGAGCGCAGTTCAGCTAATAAAACTCTTTCTGCCTTTCATTGCAAGCAAGCCCGAAAGTGTTTTTATGTTCATAATGGATTGTAAAAGCAAAGATGCAGTTTGCTGAAAACAAGTTGTTCTTTGACAGTCTTGAATACTGAGTGCAGTTCAGTTAATAAAACTGTCTTTCTGGTGCTCATTGTAAAGAAGCCAAAAAGTGTTTTTCTGTGTTCTACTTGTTAGTATAAACAAATATGCAGTCTGCTGAAAGCAAGCTGTTCCTTGATAGTCTTTCTTATGGAGCGCAGTTCAGCTAATAAAACTCTTTCTGCCTTTCATTGCAAGCAAGCCCGAAAGTGTTTTTATGCTTCATAATAGATTGCAAAAGTAAAGATGTAGTCTGCTGAAAACAAGCTGTTCTTTAATAGTCTTTCTTATGGAGCGCAGTTCAGCTAATAAAACTCTTTCTGCCTTTCATTGCAAGCAAGCCCGAAAGTGTTTTTATGCTTCATAATAGATTGCAAAAGTAAAGATGCAGTCTGCTGAAAGCAAGCTGTTCTTTGATAGTCTTTCTTATGGAGCGCAGTTCAGCTAATAAAACTCTTTCTGCCTTTCATTGCAAGCAAGCCCGAAAGTGTTTTTATGCTTCATAATGGATTGTAAAAGCAAAGATGCAGTTTGCTGAAAACAAGTTGTTCTTTGACAGTCTTGAATACTGAGTGCAGTTCAGTTAATAAAACTGTCTTTCTGGTGCTCATTGCAAAGAAGCCAGAAAGTGTTTTTCTGTGTTCTACTTGTTAGTATAAACAAATATGCAGTCTGCTGAAAGCAAGCTGTTCCTTGATAGTCTTTCTTATGGAGCGCAGTTCACCTAATAAAACTCTTTCTGCCTTTCATTGCAAGCAAGCCCGAAAGTGTATTTATGCTTCATAATGGATTGTAAAAGCAAAGATGCAGTTTGCTGAAAACAAGTTGTTCTTTGACAGTCTTGAATACTGAGTGCAGTTCAGTTAATAAAACTGTCTTTCTGGTGCTCATTGCAAGCAAGCCCGAAAGTGTTTTTATGCTTCATAATGGATTGTAAAAGCAAAGATGCAGTTTGCTGAAAACAAGTTGTTCTTTGACAGTCTTGAATACTGAGTGCAGTTCAGTTAATAAAACTGTCTTTCTGGTGCTTATTGCAAAGAAGCCAGAAAGTGTTTTTCTGTGTTCTACTTGTTAGTATAAACAAATATGCAGTCTGCTGAAAGCGAGCTGTTCTTTGATAGTCTTTCTTATGGAGCGCAGGTCAGCTAATAAAACTCTTTCTGCCTTTCATTGCAAGCAAGCCCGAAAGTGTTTTTATGCTTCATAATGGATTGTAAAAGCAAAGATGCAGTTTGCTGAAAAGAAGTTGTTCTTTGACAGTCTTGAATACTGAGTGCAGTTCAGTTAATAAAACTGTCTTTCTGGTGCTCATTGCAAGCAAGCCCGAAAGTGTTTTTATGCTTCATAATGGATTGTAAAAGCAAAGATGCAGTTTGCTGAAAACAAGTTGTTCTTTGACAGTCTTGAATACTGAGTGCAGTTCAGTTAATAAAACTGTCTTTCTGGTGCTCATTGCAAAGAAGCCAGAAAGTGTTTTTCTGTGTTCTACTTGTTAGTATAAACAAATATGCAGTCTGCTGAAAGCAAGCTGTTCCTTGATAGTCTTTCTTATGGAGCGCAGTTCAGCTAATAAAACTCTTTCTGCCTTTCATTGCAAGCAAGCCCGAAAGTGTTTTTATGCTTCATAATAGATTGCAAAAGTAAAGATGCAGTCTGCTGAAAGCAAGCTGTTCTTTGATAGTCTTTCTTATGGAGCGCAGTTCAGCTAATAAAACTCTTTCTGCCTTTCATTGCAAGCAAGCCCGAAAGTGTTTTTATGTTCATAATGGATTGTAAAAGCAAAGATGCAGTTTGCTGAAAACAAGTTGTTCTTTGACAGTCTTGAATACTGAGTGCAGTTCAGTTAATAAAACTGTCTTTCTGGTGCTCATTGTAAAGAAGCCAAAAAGTGTTTTTCTGTGTTCTACTTGTTAGTATAAACAAATATGCAGTCTGCTGAAAGCAAGCTGTTCCTTGATAGTCTTTCTTATGGAGCGCAGTTCACCTAATAAAACTCTTTCTGCCTTTCATTGCAAGCAAGCCCGAAAGTGTATTTATGCTTCATAATGGATTGTAAAAGCAAAGATGCAGTTTGCTGAAAACAAGTTGTTCTTTGACAGTCTTGAATACCGAGTGCAGTTCAGTTAATAAAACTGTCTTTCTGGTGCTTATTGCAAAGAAGCCAGAAAGTGTTTTTCTGTGTTCTACTTGTTAGTATAAACAAATATGCAGTCTGCTGAAAGCGAGCTGTTCTTTGATAGTCTTTCTTATGGAGCGCAGTTCAGCTAATAAAACTCTTTCTGCCTTTCATTGCAAGCAAGCCCGAAAGTGTTTTTATGCTTCATAATGGATTGTAAAAGCAAAGATGCAGTTTGCTGAAAAGAAGTTGTTCTTTGACAGTCTTGAATACTGAGTGCAGTTCAGTTAATAAAACTGTCTTTCTGGTGCTCATTGCAAGCAAGCCCGAAAGTGTTTTTATGCTTCATAATGGATTGTAAAAGCAAAGATGCAGTTTGCTGAAAACAAGTTGTTCTTTGACAGTCTTGAATACTGAGTGCAGTTCAGTTAATAAAACTGTCTTTCTGGTGCTCATTGTAAAGAAGCCAGAAAGTGTTTTTCTGTGTTCTACTTGTTAGTATAAACAAATATGCAGTCTGCTGAAAGCAAGCTGTTCCTTGATAGTCTTTCTTATGGAGCGCAGTTCAGCTAATAAAACTCTTTCTGCCTTTCATTGCAAGCAAGCCCGAAAGTGTTTTTATGCTTCATAATAGATTGCAAAAGTAAAGATGCAGTCTGCTGAAAGCAAGCTGTTCTTTGATAGTCTTTCTTATGGAGCGCAGTTCAGCTAATAAAACTCTTTCTGCCTTTCATTGCAAGCAAGCCCGAAAGTGTTTTTATGCTTCATAATGGATTGTAAAAGCAAAGATGCAGTTTGCTGAAAACAAGTTGTTCTTTGACAGTCTTGAATACTGAGTGCAGTTCAGTTAATAAAACTGTCTTTCTGGTGCTCATTGCAAAGAAGCCAGAAAGTGTTTTTCTGTGTTCTACTTGTTAGTATAAACAAATATGCAGTCTGCTGAAAGCAAGCTGTTCCTTGATAGTCTTTCTTATGGAGCGCAGTTCAGCTAATAAAACTCTTTCTGCCTTTCATTGCAAGCAAGCCCGAAAGTGTTTTTATGCTTCATAATAGATTGCAAAAGTAAAGATGTAGTCTGCTGAAAACAAGCTGTTCTTTAATAGTCTTTCTTATGGAGCGCAGTTCAGCTAATAAAACTCTTTCTGCCTTTCATTGCAAGCAAGCCCGAAAGTGTTTTTATGCTTCATAATAGATTGCAAAAGTAAAGATGCAGTCTGCTGAAAGCAAGCTGTTCCTTGATAGTCTTTCTTATGGAGCGCAGTTCAGCTAATAAAACTCTTTCTGCCTTTCATTGCAAGCAAGCCCGAAAGTGTTTTTATGCTTCATAATGGATTGTAAAAGCAAAGATGCAGTTTGCTGAAAACAAGTTGTTCTTTGACAGTCTTGAATACTGAGTGCAGTTCAGTTAATAAAACTGTCTTTCTGGTGCTCATTGTAAAGAAGCCAGAGAGTGTTTTTCTGTGTTCTACTTGTTAGTATAAACAAATATGCAGTCTGCTGAAAGCAAGCTGTTCCTTGATAGTCTTTCTTATGGAGCGCAGTTCAGCTAATAAAACTCTTTCTGCCTTTCATTGCAAGCAAGCCCGAAAGTGTTTTTATGCTTCATAATAGATTGCAAAAGTAAAGATGCAGTCTGCTGAAAACAAGCTGTTCTTTAATAGTCTTTCTTATGGAGCGCAGTTCAGCTAATAAAACTCTTTCTGCCTTTCATTGCAAGCAAGCCCGAAAGTGTTTTTATGCTTCATAATAGATTGCAAAAGTAAAGATGCAGTCTGCTGAAAGCAAGCTGTTCTTTGATAGTCTTTCTTATGGAGCGCAGTTCAGCTAATAAAACTCTTTCTGCCTTTCATTGCAAGCAAGCCCGAAAGTGTTTTTATGCTTCATAATGGATTGTAAAAGCAAAGATGCAGTTTGCTGAAAACAAGTTGTTCTTTGACAGTCTTGAATACTGAGTGAAGTTCAGTTAATAAAACTGTCTTTCTGGTGCTCATTGCAAAGAAGCCAGAAAGTGTTTTTCTGTGTTCTACTTGTTAGTATAAACAAATATGCAGTCTGCTCAAAGCAAGCTGTTCCTTGATAGTCTTTCTTATGGAGCGCAGTTCAGCTAATAAAACTCTTTCTGCCTTTCATTGCAAGCAAGCCCGAAAGTGTTTTTATGCTTCATAATAGATTGCAAAAGTAAAGATGCAGTCTGCTGAAAGCAAGCTGTTCTTTGATAGTCTTTCTTATGGAGCGCAGTTCAGCTAATAAAACTCTTTCTGCCTTTCATTGCAAGCAAGCCCGAAAGTGTTTTTATGCTTCATAATGGATTGTAAAAGCAAAGATGCAGTTTGCTGAAAACAAGTTGTTCTTTGACAGTCTTGAATACTGAGTGCAGTTCAGTTAATAAAACTGTCTTTCTGGTGCTCATTGCAAAGAAGCCAGAAAGTGTTTTTCTGTGTTCTACTTGTTAGTATAAACAAATATGCAGTCTGCTGAAAGCAAGCTGTTCCTTGATAGTCTTTCTTATGGAGCGCAGTTCAGCTAATAAAACTCTTTCTGCCTTTCATTGCAAGCAAGCCCGAAAGTGTTTTTATGCTTCATAATAGATTGCAAAAGTAAAGATGTAGTCTGCTGAAAACAAGCTGTTCTTTAATAGTCTTTCTTATGGAGCGCAGTTCAGCTAATAAAACTCTTTCTGCCTTTCATTGCAAGCAAGCCCGAAAGTGTTTTTATGCTTCATAATAGATTGCAAAAGTAAAGATGCAGTCTGCTGAAAGCAAGCTGTTCTTTGATAGTCTTTCTTATGGAGCGCAGTTCAGCTAATAAAACTCTTTCTGCCTTTCATTGCAAGCAAGCCCGAAAGTGTTTTTATGCTTCATAATGGATTGTAAAAGCAAAGATGCAGTTTGCTGAAAACAAGTTGTTCTTTGACAGTCTTGAATACTGAGTGCAGTTCAGTTAATAAAACTGTCTTTCTGGTGCTCATTGCAAAGAAGCCAGAAAGTGTTTTTCTGTGTTCTACTTGTTAGTATAAACAAATATGCAGTCTGCTGAAAGCAAGCTGTTCCTTGATAGTCTTTCTTATGGAGCGCAGTTCACCTAATAAAACTCTTTCTGCCTTTCATTGCAAGCAAGCCCGAAAGTGTATTTATGCTTCATAATGGATTGTAAAAGCAAAGATGCAGTTTGCTGAAAACAAGTTGTTCTTTGACAGTCTTGAATACTGAGTGCAGTTCAGTTAATAAAACTGTCTTTCTGGTGCTCATTGCAAGCAAGCCCGAAAGTGTTTTTATGCTTCATAATGGATTGTAAAAGCAAAGATGCAGTTTGCTGAAAACAAGTTGTTCTTTGACAGTCTTGAATACTGAGTGCAGTTCAGTTAATAAAACTGTCTTTCTGGTGCTTATTGCAAAGAAGCCAGAAAGTGTTTTTCTGTGTTCTACTTGTTAGTATAAACAAATATGCAGTCTGCTGAAAGCGAGCTGTTCTTTGATAGTCTTTCTTATGGAGCGCAGGTCAGCTAATAAAACTCTTTCTGCCTTTCATTGCAAGCAAGCCCGAAAGTGTTTTTATGCTTCATAATGGATTGTAAAAGCAAAGATGCAGTTTGCTGAAAAGAAGTTGTTCTTTGACAGTCTTGAATACTGAGTGCAGTTCAGTTAATAAAACTGTCTTTCTGGTGCTCATTGCAAGCAAGCCCGAAAGTGTTTTTATGCTTCATAATGGATTGTAAAAGCAAAGATGCAGTTTGCTGAAAACAAGTTGTTCTTTGACAGTCTTGAATACTGAGTGCAGTTCAGTTAATAAAACTCTTTCTGCCTTTCATTGCAAGCAAGCCCGAAAGTGTTTTTATGCTTCATAATAGATTGCAAAAGTAAAGATGCAGTCTGCTGAAAGCAAGCTGTTCTTTGATAGTCTTTCTTATGGAGCGCAGTTCAGCTAATAAAACTCTTTCTGCCTTTCATTGCAAGCAAGCCCGAAAGTGTTTTTATGTTCATAATGGATTGTAAAAGCAAAGATGCAGTTTGCTGAAAACAAGTTGTTCTTTGACAGTCTTGAATACTGAGTGCAGTTCAGTTAATAAAACTGTCTTTCTGGTGCTCATTGCAAGCAAGCCCGAAAGTGTTTTTATGCTTCATAATGGATTGTAAAAGCAAAGATGCAGTTTGCTGAAAACAAGTTGTTCTTTGACAGTCTTGAATACTGAGTGCAGTTCAGTTAATAAAACTGTCTTTCTGGTGCTTATTGCAAAGAAGCCAGAAAGTGTTTTTCTGTGTTCTACTTGTTAGTATAAACAAATATGCAGTCTGCTGAAAGCGAGCTGTTCTTTGATAGTCTTTCTTATGGAGCGCAGGTCAGCTAATAAAACTCTTTCTGCCTTTCATTGCAAGCAAGCCCGAAAGTGTTTTTATGCTTCATAATGGATTGTAAAAGCAAAGATGCAGTTTGCTGAAAAGAAGTTGTTCTTTGACAGTCTTGAATACTGAGTGCAGTTCAGTTAATAAAACTGTCTTTCTGGTGCTCATTGCAAGCAAGCCCGAAAGTGTTTTTATGCTTCATAATGGATTGTAAAAGCAAAGATGCAGTTTGCTGAAAACAAGTTGTTCTTTGACAGTCTTGAATACTGAGTGCAGTTCAGTTAATAAAACTGTCTTTCTGGTGCTCATTGCAAAGAAGCCAGAAAGTGTTTTTCTGTGTTCTACTTGTTAGTATAAACAAATATGCAGTCTGCTGAAAGCAAGCTGTTCCTTGATAGTCTTTCTTATGGAGCGCAGTTCAGCTAATAAAACTCTTTCTGCCTTTCATTGCAAGCAAGCCCGAAAGTGTTTTTATGCTTCATAATAGATTGCAAAAGTAAAGATGCAGTCTGCTGAAAGCAAGCTGTTCTTTGATAGTCTTTCTTATGGAGCGCAGTTCAGCTAATAAAACTCTTTCTGCCTTTCATTGCAAGCAAGCCCGAAAGTGTTTTTATGTTCATAATGGATTGTAAAAGCAAAGATGCAGTTTGCTGAAAACAAGTTGTTCTTTGACAGTCTTGAATACTGAGTGCAGTTCAGTTAATAAAACTGTCTTTCTGGTGCTCATTGTAAAGAAGCCAAAAAGTGTTTTTCTGTGTTCTACTTGTTAGTATAAACAAATATGCAGTCTGCTGAAAGCAAGCTGTTCCTTGATAGTCTTTCTTATGGAGCGCAGTTCACCTAATAAAACTCTTTCTGCCTTTCATTGCAAGCAAGCCCGAAAGTGTATTTATGCTTCATAATGGATTGTAAAAGCAAAGATGCAGTTTGCTGAAAACAAGTTGTTCTTTGACAGTCTTGAATACCGAGTGCAGTTCAGTTAATAAAACTGTCTTTCTGGTGCTTATTGCAAAGAAGCCAGAAAGTGTTTTTCTGTGTTCTACTTGTTAGTATAAACAAATATGCAGTCTGCTGAAAGCGAGCTGTTCTTTGATAGTCTTTCTTATGGAGCGCAGTTCAGCTAATAAAACTCTTTCTGCCTTTCATTGCAAGCAAGCCCGAAAGTGTTTTTATGCTTCATAATGGATTGTAAAAGCAAAGATGCAGTTTGCTGAAAAGAAGTTGTTCTTTGACAGTCTTGAATACTGAGTGCAGTTCAGTTAATAAAACTGTCTTTCTGGTGCTCATTGCAAGCAAGCCCGAAAGTGTTTTTATGCTTCATAATGGATTGTAAAAGCAAAGATGCAGTTTGCTGAAAACAAGTTGTTCTTTGACAGTCTTGAATACTGAGTGCAGTTCAGTTAATAAAACTGTCTTTCTGGTGCTCATTGTAAAGAAGCCAGAAAGTGTTTTTCTGTGTTCTACTTGTTAGTATAAACAAATATGCAGTCTGCTGAAAGCAAGCTGTTCCTTGATAGTCTTTCTTATGGAGCGCAGTTCAGCTAATAAAACTCTTTCTGCCTTTCATTGCAAGCAAGCCCGAAAGTGTTTTTATGCTTCATAATAGATTGCAAAAGTAAAGATGCAGTCTGCTGAAAGCAAGCTGTTCTTTGATAGTCTTTCTTATGGAGCGCAGTTCAGCTAATAAAACTCTTTCTGCCTTTCATTGCAAGCAAGCCCGAAAGTGTTTTTATGCTTCATAATGGATTGTAAAAGCAAAGATGCAGTTTGCTGAAAACAAGTTGTTCTTTGACAGTCTTGAATACTGAGTGCAGTTCAGTTAATAAAACTGTCTTTCTGGTGCTCATTGCAAAGAAGCCAGAAAGTGTTTTTCTGTGTTCTACTTGTTAGTATAAACAAATATGCAGTCTGCTGAAAGCAAGCTGTTCCTTGATAGTCTTTCTTATGGAGCGCAGTTCAGCTAATAAAACTCTTTCTGCCTTTCATTGCAAGCAAGCCCGAAAGTGTTTTTATGCTTCATAATAGATTGCAAAAGTAAAGATGTAGTCTGCTGAAAACAAGCTGTTCTTTAATAGTCTTTCTTATGGAGCGCAGTTCAGCTAATAAAACTCTTTCTGCCTTTCATTGCAAGCAAGCCCGAAAGTGTTTTTATGCTTCATAATAGATTGCAAAAGTAAAGATGCAGTCTGCTGAAAGCAAGCTGTTCCTTGATAGTCTTTCTTATGGAGCGCAGTTCAGCTAATAAAACTCTTTCTGCCTTTCATTGCAAGCAAGCCCGAAAGTGTTTTTATGCTTCATAATGGATTGTAAAAGCAAAGATGCAGTTTGCTGAAAACAAGTTGTTCTTTGACAGTCTTGAATACTGAGTGCAGTTCAGTTAATAAAACTGTCTTTCTGGTGCTCATTGTAAAGAAGCCAGAGAGTGTTTTTCTGTGTTCTACTTGTTAGTATAAACAAATATGCAGTCTGCTGAAAGCAAGCTGTTCCTTGATAGTCTTTCTTATGGAGCGCAGTTCAGCTAATAAAACTCTTTCTGCCTTTCATTGCAAGCAAGCCCGAAAGTGTTTTTATGCTTCATAATAGATTGCAAAAGTAAAGATGCAGTCTGCTGAAAACAAGCTGTTCTTTAATAGTCTTTCTTATGGAGCGCAGTTCAGCTAATAAAACTCTTTCTGCCTTTCATTGCAAGCAAGCCCGAAAGTGTTTTTATGCTTCATAATAGATTGCAAAAGTAAAGATGCAGTCTGCTGAAAGCAAGCTGTTCTTTGATAGTCTTTCTTATGGAGCGCAGTTCAGCTAATAAAACTCTTTCTGCCTTTCATTGCAAGCAAGCCCGAAAGTGTTTTTATGCTTCATAATGGATTGTAAAAGCAAAGATGCAGTTTGCTGAAAACAAGTTGTTCTTTGACAGTCTTGAATACTGAGTGAAGTTCAGTTAATAAAACTGTCTTTCTGGTGCTCATTGCAAAGAAGCCAGAAAGTGTTTTTCTGTGTTCTACTTGTTAGTATAAACAAATATGCAGTCTGCTCAAAGCAAGCTGTTCCTTGATAGTCTTTCTTATGGAGCGCAGTTCAGCTAATAAAACTCTTTCTGCCTTTCATTGCAAGCAAGCCCGAAAGTGTTTTTATGCTTCATAATAGATTGCAAAAGTAAAGATGCAGTCTGCTGAAAGCAAGCTGTTCTTTGATAGTCTTTCTTATGGAGCGCAGTTCAGCTAATAAAACTCTTTCTGCCTTTCATTGCAAGCAAGCCCGAAAGTGTTTTTATGCTTCATAATGGATTGTAAAAGCAAAGATGCAGTTTGCTGAAAACAAGTTGTTCTTTGACAGTCTTGAATACTGAGTGCAGTTCAGTTAATAAAACTGTCTTTCTGGTGCTCATTGCAAAGAAGCCAGAAAGTGTTTTTCTGTGTTCTACTTGTTAGTATAAACAAATATGCAGTCTGCTGAAAGCAAGCTGTTCCTTGATAGTCTTTCTTATGGAGCGCAGTTCAGCTAATAAAACTCTTTCTGCCTTTCATTGCAAGCAAGCCCGAAAGTGTTTTTATGCTTCATAATAGATTGCAAAAGTAAAGATGTAGTCTGCTGAAAACAAGCTGTTCTTTAATAGTCTTTCTTATGGAGCGCAGTTCAGCTAATAAAACTCTTTCTGCCTTTCATTGCAAGCAAGCCCGAAAGTGTTTTTATGCTTCATAATAGATTGCAAAAGTAAAGATGCAGTCTGCTGAAAGCAAGCTGTTCTTTGATAGTCTTTCTTATGGAGCGCAGTTCAGCTAATAAAACTCTTTCTGCCTTTCATTGCAAGCAAGCCCGAAAGTGTTTTTATGCTTCATAATGGATTGTAAAAGCAAAGATGCAGTTTGCTGAAAACAAGTTGTTCTTTGACAGTCTTGAATACTGAGTGCAGTTCAGTTAATAAAACTGTCTTTCTGGTGCTTATTGCAAAGAAGCCAGAAAGTGTTTTTCTGTGTTCTACTTGTTAGTATAAACAAATATGCAGTCTGCTGAAAGCGAGCTGTTCTTTGATAGTCTTTCTTATGGAGCGCAGGTCAGCTAATAAAACTCTTTCTGCCTTTCATTGCAAGCAAGCCCGAAAGTGTTTTTATGCTTCATAATGGATTGTAAAAGCAAAGATGCAGTTTGCTGAAAAGAAGTTGTTCTTTGACAGTCTTGAATACTGAGTGCAGTTCAGTTAATAAAACTGTCTTTCTGGTGCTCATTGCAAGCAAGCCCGAAAGTGTTTTTATGCTTCATAATGGATTGTAAAAGCAAAGATGCAGTTTGCTGAAAACAAGTTGTTCTTTGACAGTCTTGAATACTGAGTGCAGTTCAGTTAATAAAACTGTCTTTCTGGTGCTCATTGCAAAGAAGCCAGAAAGTGTTTTTCTGTGTTCTACTTGTTAGTATAAACAAATATGCAGTCTGCTGAAAGCAAGCTGTTCCTTGATAGTCTTTCTTATGGAGCGCAGTTCAGCTAATAAAACTCTTTCTGCCTTTCATTGCAAGCAAGCCCGAAAGTGTTTTTATGCTTCATAATAGATTGCAAAAGTAAAGATGCAGTCTGCTGAAAGCAAGCTGTTCTTTGATAGTCTTTCTTATGGAGCGCAGTTCAGCTAATAAAACTCTTTCTGCCTTTCATTGCAAGCAAGCCCGAAAGTGTTTTTATGTTCATAATGGATTGTAAAAGCAAAGATGCAGTTTGCTGAAAACGAGTTGTTCTTTGACAGTCTTGAATACTGAGTGCAGTTCAGTTAATAAAACTGTCTTTCTGGTGCTCATTGTAAAGAAGCCAAAAAGTGTTTTTCTGTGTTCTACTTGTTAGTATAAACAAATATGCAGTCTGCTGAAAGCAAGCTGTTCCTTGATAGTCTTTCTTATGGAGCGCAGTTCACCTAATAAAACTCTTTCTGCCTTTCATTGCAAGCAAGCCCGAAAGTGTATTTATGCTTCATAATGGATTGTAAAAGCAAAGATGCAGTTTGCTGAAAACAAGTTGTTCTTTGACAGTCTTGAATACCGAGTGCAGTTCAGTTAATAAAACTGTCTTTCTGGTGCTTATTGCAAAGAAGCCAGAAAGTGTTTTTCTGTGTTCTACTTGTTAGTATAAACAAATATGCAGTCTGCTGAAAGCGAGCTGTTCTTTGATAGTCTTTCTTATGGAGCGCAGTTCAGCTAATAAAACTCTTTCTGCCTTTCATTGCAAGCAAGCCCGAAAGTGTTTTTATGCTTCATAATGGATTGTAAAAGCAAAGATGCAGTTTGCTGAAAAGAAGTTGTTCTTTGACAGTCTTGAATACTGAGTGCAGTTCAGTTAATAAAACTGTCTTTCTGGTGCTCATTGCAAGCAAGCCCGAAAGTGTTTTTATGCTTCATAATGGATTGTAAAAGCAAAGATGCAGTTTGCTGAAAACAAGTTGTTCTTTGACAGTCTTGAATACTGAGTGCAGTTCAGTTAATAAAACTGTCTTTCTGGTGCTCATTGTAAAGAAGCCAGAAAGTGTTTTTCTGTGTTCTACTTGTTAGTATAAACAAATATGCAGTCTGCTGAAAGCAAGCTGTTCCTTGATAGTCTTTCTTATGGAGCGCAGTTCAGCTAATAAAACTCTTTCTGCCTTTCATTGCAAGCAAGCCCGAAAGTGTTTTTATGCTTCATAATAGATTGCAAAAGTAAAGATGCAGTCTGCTGAAAGCAAGCTGTTCTTTGATAGTCTTTCTTATGGAGCGCAGTTCAGCTAATAAAACTCTTTCTGCCTTTCATTGCAAGCAAGCCCGAAAGTGTTTTTATGCTTCATAATGGATTGTAAAAGCAAAGATGCAGTTTGCTGAAAACAAGTTGTTCTTTGACAGTCTTGAATACTGAGTGCAGTTCAGTTAATAAAACTGTCTTTCTGGTGCTCATTGCAAAGAAGCCAGAAAGTGTTTTTCTGTGTTCTACTTGTTAGTATAAACAAATATGCAGTCTGCTGAAAGCAAGCTGTTCCTTGATAGTCTTTCTTATGGAGCGCAGTTCAGCTAATAAAACTCTTTCTGCCTTTCATTGCAAGCAAGCCCGAAAGTGTTTTTATGCTTCATAATAGATTGCAAAAGTAAAGATGTAGTCTGCTGAAAACAAGCTGTTCTTTAATAGTCTTTCTTATGGAGCGCAGTTCAGCTAATAAAACTCTTTCTGCCTTTCATTGCAAGCAAGCCCGAAAGTGTTTTTATGCTTCATAATAGATTGCAAAAGTAAAGATGCAGTCTGCTGAAAGCAAGCTGTTCCTTGATAGTCTTTCTTATGGAGCGCAGTTCAGCTAATAAAACTCTTTCTGCCTTTCATTGCAAGCAAGCCCGAAAGTGTTTTTATGCTTCATAATGGATTGTAAAAGCAAAGATGCAGTTTGCTGAAAACAAGTTGTTCTTTGACAGTCTTGAATACTGAGTGCAGTTCAGTTAATAAAACTGTCTTTCTGGTGCTCATTGTAAAGAAGCCAGAGAGTGTTTTTCTGTGTTCTACTTGTTAGTATAAACAAATATGCAGTCTGCTGAAAGCAAGCTGTTCCTTGATAGTCTTTCTTATGGAGCGCAGTTCAGCTAATAAAACTCTTTCTGCCTTTCATTGCAAGCAAGCCCGAAAGTGTTTTTATGCTTCATAATAGATTGCAAAAGTAAAGATGCAGTCTGCTGAAAACAAGCTGTTCTTTAATAGTCTTTCTTATGGAGCGCAGTTCAGCTAATAAAACTCTTTCTGCCTTTCATTGCAAGCAAGCCCGAAAGTGTTTTTATGCTTCATATTAGATTGCAAAAGTAAAGATGCAGTCTGCTGAAAGCAAGCTGTTCTTTGATAGTCTTTCTTATGGAGCGCAGTTCAGCTAATAAAACTCTTTCTGCCTTTCATTGCAAGCAAGCCCGAAAGTGTTTTTATGCTTCATAATGGATTGTAAAAGCAAAGATGCAGTTTGCTGAAAACAAGTTGTTCTTTGACAGTCTTGAATACTGAGTGCAGTTCAGTTAATAAAACTGTCTTTCTGGTGCTCATTGCAAAGAAGCCAGAAAGTGTTTTTCTGTGTTCTACTTGTTAGTATAAACAAATATGCAGTCTGCTGAAAGCAAGCTGTTCCTTGATAGTCTTTCTTATGGAGCGCAGTTCAGCTAATAAAACTCTTTCTGCCTTTCATTGCAAGCAAGCCCGAAAGTGTTTTTATGCTTCATAATAGATTGCAAAAGTAAAGATGTAGTCTGCTGAAAACAAGCTGTTCTTTAATAGTCTTTCTTATGGAGCGCAGTTCAGCTAATAAAACTCTTTCTGCCTTTCATTGCAAGCAAGCCCGAAAGTGTTTTTATGCTTCATAATAGATTGCAAAAGTAAAGATGCAGTCTGCTGAAAGCAAGCTGTTCTTTGATAGTCTTTCTTATGGAGCGCAGTTCAGCTAATAAAACTCTTTCTGCCTTTCATTGCAAGCAAGCCCGAAAGTGTTTTTATGCTTCATAATGGATTGTAAAAGCAAAGATGCAGTTTGCTGAAAACAAGTTGTTCTTTGACAGTCTTGAATACTGAGTGCAGTTCAGTTAATAAAACTGTCTTTCTGGTTCTCATTGCAAAGAAGCCAGAAAGTGTTTTTCTGTGTTCTACTTGTTAGTATAAACAAATATGCAGTCTGCTGAAAGCAAGCTGTTCCTTGATAGTCTTTCTTATGGAGCGCAGTTCACCTAATAAAACTCTTTCTGCCTTTCATTGCAAGCAAGCCCGAAAGTGTATTTATGCTTCATAATGGATTGTAAAAGCAAAGATGCAGTTTGCTGAAAACAAGTTGTTCTTTGACAGTCTTGAATACTGAGTGCAGTTCAGTTAATAAAACTGTCTTTCTGGTGCTCATTGCAAGCAAGCCCGAAAGTGTTTTTATGCTTCATAATGGATTGTAAAAGCAAAGATGCAGTTTGCTGAAAACAAGTTGTTCTTTGACAGTCTTGAATACTGAGTGCAGTTCAGTTAATAAAACTGTCTTTCTGGTGCTCATTGCAAAGAAGCCAGAAAGTGTTTTTCTGTGTTCTACTTGTTAGTATAAACAAATATGCAGTCTGCTGAAAGCAAGCTGTTCCTTGATAGTCTTTCTTATGGAGCGCAGTTCACCTAATAAAACTCTTTCTGCCTTTCATTGCAAGCAAGCCCGAAAGTGTATTTATGCTTCATAATGGATTGTAAAAGCAAAGATGCAGTTTGCTGAAAACAAGTTGTTCTTTGACAGTCTTGAATACTGAGTGCAGTTCAGTTAATAAAACTGTCTTTCTGGTGCTCATTGCAAGCAAGCCCGAAAGTGTTTTTATGCTTCATAATGGATTGTAAAAGCAAAGATGCAGTTTGCTGAAAACAAGTTGTTCTTTGACAGTCTTGAATACTGAGTGCAGTTCAGTTAATAAAACTGTCTTTCTGGTGCTTATTGCAAAGAAGCCAGAAAGTGTTTTTCTGTGTTCTACTTGTTAGTATAAACAAATATGCAGTCTGCTGAAAGCGAGCTGTTCTTTGATAGTCTTTCTTATGGAGCGCAGGTCAGCTAATAAAACTCTTTCTGCCTTTCATTGCAAGCAAGCCCGAAAGTGTTTTTATGCTTCATAATGGATTGTAAAAGCAAAGATGCAGTTTGCTGAAAAGAAGTTGTTCTTTGACAGTCTTGAATACTGAGTGCAGTTCAGTTAATAAAACTGTCTTTCTGGTGCTCATTGCAAGCAAGCCCGAAAGTGTTTTTATGCTTCATAATGGATTGTAAAAGCAAAGATGCAGTTTGCTGAAAACAAGTTGTTCTTTGACAGTCTTGAATACTGAGTGCAGTTCAGTTAATAAAACTGTCTTTCTGGTGCTCATTGCAAAGAAGCCAGAAAGTGTTTTTCTGTGTTCTACTTGTTAGTATAAACAAATATGCAGTCTGCTGAAAGCAAGCTGTTCCTTGATAGTCTTTCTTATGGAGCGCAGTTCAGCTAATAAAACTCTTTCTGCCTTTCATTGCAAGCAAGCCCGAAAGTGTTTTTATGCTTCATAATAGATTGCAAAAGTAAAGATGCAGTCTGCTGAAAGCAAGCTGTTCTTTGATAGTCTTTCTTATGGAGCGCAGTTCAGCTAATAAAACTCTTTCTGCCTTTCATTGCAAGCAAGCCCGAAAGTGTTTTTATGTTCATAATGGATTGTAAAAGCAAAGATGCAGTTTGCTGAAAACGAGTTGTTCTTTGACAGTCTTGAATACTGAGTGCAGTTCAGTTAATAAAACTGTCTTTCTGGTGCTCATTGTAAAGAAGCCAAAAAGTGTTTTTCTGTGTTCTACTTGTTAGTATAAACAAATATGCAGTCTGCTGAAAGCAAGCTGTTCCTTGATAGTCTTTCTTATGGAGCGCAGTTCAGCTAATAAAACTCTTTCTGCCTTTCATTGCAAGCAAGCCCGAAAGTGTATTTATGCTTCATAATGGATTGTAAAAGCAAAGATGCAGTTTGCTGAAAACAAGTTGTTCTTTGACAGTCTTGAATACCGAGTGCAGTTCAGTTAATAAAACTGTCTTTCTGGTGCTTATTGCAAAGAAGCCAGAAAGTGTTTTTCTGTGTTCTACTTGTTAGTATAAACAAATATGCAGTCTGCTGAAAGCGAGCTGTTCTTTGATAGTCTTTCTTATGGAGCGCAGTTCAGCTAATAAAACTCTTTCTGCCTTTCATTGCAAGCAAGCCCGAAAGTGTTTTTATGCTTCATAATGGATTGTAAAAGCAAAGATGCAGTTTGCTGAAAAGAAGTTGTTCTTTGACAGTCTTGAATACTGAGTGCAGTTCAGTTAATAAAACTGTCTTTCTGGTGCTCATTGCAAGCAAGCCCGAAAGTGTTTTTATGCTTCATAATGGATTGTAAAAGCAAAGATGCAGTTTGCTGAAAACAAGTTGTTCTTTGACAGTCTTGAATACTGAGTGCAGTTCAGTTAATAAAACTGTCTTTCTGGTGCTCATTGCAAAGAAGCCAGAAAGTGTTTTTCTGTGTTCTACTTGTTAGTATAAACAAATATGCAGTCTGCTGAAAGCAAGCTGTTCCTTGATAGTCTTTCTTATGGAGCGCAGTTCAGCTAATAAAACTCTTTCTGCCTTTCATTGCAAGCAAGCCCGAAAGTGTTTTTATGCTTCATAATAGATTGCAAAAGTAAAGATGCAGTCTGCTGAAAGCAAGCTGTTCTTTGATAGTCTTTCTTATGGAGCGCAGTTCAGCTAATAAAACTCTTTCTGCCTTTCATTGCAAGCAAGCCCGAAAGTGTTTTTATGCTTCATAATGGATTGTAAAAGCAAAGATGCAGTTTGCTGAAAACAAGTTGTTCTTTGACAGTCTTGAATACTGAGTGCAGTTCAGTTAATAAAATTGTCTTTCTGGTGCTCATTGCAAAGAAGCCAGAAAGTGTTTTTCTGTGTTCTACTTGTTAGTATAAACAAATATGCAGTCTGCTGAAAGCAAGCTGTTCCTTGATAGTCTTTCTTATGGAGCGCAGTTCAGCTAATAAAACTCTTTCTGCCTTTCATTGCAAGCAAGCCCGAAAGTGTTTTTATGCTTCATAATAGATTGCAAAAGTAAAGATGCAGTCTGCTGAAAGCAAGCTGTTCTTTGATAGTCTTTCTTATGGAGCGCAGTTCAGCTAATAAAACTCTTTCTGCCTTTCATTGCAAGCAAGCCCGAAAGTGTTTTTATGCTTCATAATGGATTGTAAAAGCAAAGATGCAGTTTGCTGAAAACAAGTTGTTCTTTGACAGTCTTGAATACTGAGTGCAGTTCAGTTAATAAAACTGTCTTTCTGGTGCTCATTGCAAAGAAGCCAGAAAGTGTTTTTCTGTGTTCTACTTGTTAGTATAAACAAATATGCAGTCTGCTGAAAGCAAGCTGTTCCTTGATAGTCTTTCTTATGGAGCGCAGTTCAGCTAATAAAACTCTTTCTGCCTTTCATTGCAAGCAAGCCCGAAAGTGTTTTTATGCTTCATAATAGATTGCAAAAGTAAAGATGTAGTCTGCTGAAAACAAGCTGTTCTTTAATAGTCTTTCTTATGGAGCGCAGTTCAGCTAATAAAACTCTTTCTGCCTTTCATTGCAAGCAAGCCCGAAAGTGTTTTTATGCTTCATAATAGATTGCAAAAGTAAAGATGCAGTCTGCTGAAAGCAAGCTGTTCTTTGATAGTCTTTCTTATGGAGCGCAGTTCAGCTAATAAAACTCTTTCTGCCTTTCATTGCAAGCAAGCCCGAAAGTGTTTTTATGCTTCATAATAGATTGCAAAAGTAAAGATGCAGTCTGCTGAAAGCAAGCTGTTCTTTGATAGTCTTTCTTATGGAGCGCAGTTCAGCTAATAAAACTCTTTCTGCCTTTCATTGCAAGCAAGCCCGAAAGTGTTTTTATGCTTCATAATGGATTGTAAAAGCAAAGATGCAGTTTGCTGAAAACAAGTTGTTCTTTGACAGTCTTGAATACTGAGTGAAGTTCAGTTAATAAAACTGTCTTTCTGGTGCTCATTGCAAAGAAGCCAGAAAGTGTTTTTCTGTGTTCTACTTGTTAGTATAAACAAATATGCAGTCTGCTGAAAGCAAGCTGTTCCTTGATAGTCTTTCTTATGGAGCGCAGTTCAGCTAATAAAACTCTTTCTGCCTTTCATTGCAAGCAAGCCCGAAAGTGTTTTTATGCTTCATAATAGATTGCAAAAGTAAAGATGCAGTCTGCTGAAAGCAAGCTGTTCTTTGATAGTCTTTCTTATGGAGCGCAGTTCAGCTAATAAAACTCTTTCTGCCTTTCATTGCAAGCAAGCCCGAAAGTGTTTTTATGCTTCATAATGGATTGTAAAAGCAAAGATGCAGTTTGCTGAAAACAAGTTGTTCTTTGACAGTCTTGAATACTGAGTGCAGTTCAGTTAATAAAACTGTCTTTCTGGTGCTCATTGCAAAGAAGCCAGAAAGTGTTTTTCTGTGTTCTACTTGTTAGTATAAACAAATATGCCGTCTGCTGAAAGCAAGCTGTTCCTTGATAGTCTTTCTTATGGAGCGCAGTTCAGCTAATAAAACTCTTTCTGCCTTTCATTGCAAGCAAGCCCGAAAGTGTATTTATGCTTCATAATGGATTGTAAAAGCAAAGATGCAGTTTGCTGAAAACAAGTTGTTCTTTGACAGTCTTGAATACTGAGTGCAGTTCAGTTAATAAAACTGTCTTTCTGGTGCTCATTGCAAGCAAGCCCGAAAGTGTTTTTATGCTTCATAATGGATTGTAAAAGCAAAGATGCAGTTTGCTGAAAACAAGTTGTTCTTTGACAGTCTTGAATACTGAGTGCAGTTCAGTTAATAAAACTGTCTTTCTGGTGCTCATTGCAAAGAAGCCAGAAAGTGTTTTTCTGTGTTCTACTTGTTAGTATAAACAAATATGCAGTCTGCTGAAAGCAAGCTGTTCCTTGATAGTCTTTCTTATGGAGCGCAGTTCAGCTAATAAAACTCTTTCTGCCTTTCATTGCAAGCAAGCCCGAAAGTGTTTTTATGCTTCATAATAGATTGCAAAAGTAAAGATGCAGTCTGCTGAAAGCAAGCTGTTCTTTGATAGTCTTTCTTATGGAGCGCAGTTCAGCTAATAAAACTCTTTCTGCCTTTCATTGCAAGCAAGCCCGAAAGTGTTTTTATGCTTCATAATGGATTGTAAAAGCAAAGATGCAGTTTGCTGAAAACAAGTTGTTCTTTGACAGTCTTGAATACTGAGTGCAGTTCAGTTAATAAAACTGTCTTTCTGGTGCTCATTGCAAAGAAGCCAGAAAGTGTTTTTCTGTGTTCTACTTGTTAGTATAAACAAATATGCAGTCTGCTGAAAGCAAGCTGTTCCTTGATAGTCTTTCTTATGGAGCGCAGTTCAGCTAATAAAACTCTTTCTGCCTTTCATTGCAAGCAAGCCCGAAAGTGTTTTTATGCTTCATAATAGATTGCAAAAGTAAAGATGTAGTCTGCTGAAAACAAGCTGTTCTTTAATAGTCTTTCTTATGGAGCGCAGTTCAGCTAATAAAACTCTTTCTGCCTTTCATTGCAAGCAAGCCCGAAAGTGTTTTTATGCTTCATAATAGATTGCAAAAGTAAAGATGCAGTCTGCTGAAAGCAAGCTGTTCTTTGATAGTCTTTCTTATGGAGCGCAGTTCAGCTAATAAAACTCTTTCTGCCTTTCATTGCAAGCAAGCCCGAAAGTGTTTTTATGCTTCATAATAGATTGCAAAAGTAAAGATGCAGTCTGCTGAAAGCAAGCTGTTCTTTGATAGTCTTTCTTATGGAGCGCAGTTCAGCTAATAAAACTCTTTCTGCCTTTCATTGCAAGCAAGCCCGAAAGTGTTTTTATGCTTCATAATGGATTGTAAAAGCAAAGATGCAGTTTGCTGAAAACAAGTTGTTCTTTGACAGTCTTGAATACTGAGTGAAGTTCAGTTAATAAAACTGTCTTTCTGGTGCTCATTGCAAAGAAGCCAGAAAGTGTTTTTCTGTGTTCTACTTGTTAGTATAAACAAATATGCAGTCTGCTGAAAGCAAGCTGTTCCTTGATAGTCTTTCTTATGGAGCGCAGTTCAGCTAATAAAACTCTTTCTGCCTTTCATTGCAAGCAAGCCCGAAAGTGTTTTTATGCTTCATAATAGATTGCAAAAGTAAAGATGCAGTCTGCTGAAAGCAAGCTGTTCTTTGATAGTCTTTCTTATGGAGCGCAGTTCAGCTAATAAAACTCTTTCTGCCTTTCATTGCAAGCAAGCCCGAAAGTGTTTTTATGCTTCATAATGGATTGTAAAAGCAAAGATGCAGTTTGCTGAAAACAAGTTGTTCTTTGACAGTCTTGAATACTGAGTGCAGTTCAGTTAATAAAACTGTCTTTCTGGTGCTCATTGCAAAGAAGCCAGAAAGTGTTTTTCTGTGTTCTACTTGTTAGTATAAACAAATATGCCGTCTGCTGAAAGCAAGCTGTTCCTTGATAGTCTTTCTTATGGAGCGCAGTTCAGCTAATAAAACTCTTTCTGCCTTTCATTGCAAGCAAGCCCGAAAGTGTATTTATGCTTCATAATGGATTGTAAAAGCAAAGATGCAGTTTGCTGAAAACAAGTTGTTCTTTGACAGTCTTGAATACTGAGTGCAGTTCAGTTAATAAAACTGTCTTTCTGGTGCTCATTGCAAGCAAGCCCGAAAGTGTTTTTATGCTTCATAATGGATTGTAAAAGCAAAGATGCAGTTTGCTGAAAACAAGTTGTTCTTTGACAGTCTTGAATACTGAGTGCAGTTCAGTTAATAAAACTGTCTTTCTGGTGCTCATTGCAAAGAAGCCAGAAAGTGTTTTTCTGTGTTCTACTTGTTAGTATAAACAAATATGCAGTCTGCTGAAAGCAAGCTGTTCCTTGATAGTCTTTCTTATGGAGCGCAGTTCACCTAATAAAACTCTTTCTGCCTTTCATTGCAAGCAAGCCCGACAGTGTATTTATGCTTCATAATGGATTGTAAAAGCAAAGATGCAGTTTGCTGAAAACAAGTTGTTCTTTGACAGTCTTGAATACTGAGTGCAGTTCAGTTAATAAAACTGTCTTTCTGGTGCTCATTGCAAGCAAGCCCGAAAGTGTTTTTATGCTTCATAATGGATTGTAAAAGCAAAGATGCAGTTTGCTGAAAACAAGTTGTTCTTTGACAGTCTTGAATACTGAGTGCAGTTCAGTTAATAAAACTGTCTTTCTGGTGCTTATTGCAAAGAAGCCAGAAAGTGTTTTTCTGTGTTCTACTTGTTAGTATAAACAAATATGCAGTCTGCTGAAAGCGAGCTGTTCTTTGATAGTCTTTCTTATGGAGCGCAGGTCAGCTAATAAAACTCTTTCTGCCTTTCATTGCAAGCAAGCCCGAAAGTGTTTTTATGCTTCATAATGGATTGTAAAAGCAAAGATGCAGTTTGCTGAAAAGAAGTTGTTCTTTGACAGTCTTGAATACTGAGTGCAGTTCAGTTAATAAAACTGTCTTTCTGGTGCTCATTGCAAGCAAGCCCGAAAGTGTTTTTATGCTTCATAATGGATTGTAAAAGCAAAGATGCAGTTTGCTGAAAACAAGTTGTTCTTTGACAGTCTTGAATACTGAGTGCAGTTCAGTTAATAAAACTGTCTTTCTGGTGCTCATTGCAAAGAAGCCAGAAAGTGTTTTTCTGTGTTCTACTTGTTAGTATAAACAAATATGCAGTCTGCTGAAAGCAAGCTGTTCCTTGATAGTCTTTCTTATGGAGCGCAGTTCAGCTAATAAAACTCTTTCTGCCTTTCATTGCAAGCAAGCCCGAAAGTGTTTTTATGCTTCATAATAGATTGCAAAAGTAAAGATGCAGTCTGCTGAAAGCAAGCTGTTCTTTGATAGTCTTTCTTATGGAGCGCAGTTCAGCTAATAAAACTCTTTCTGCCTTTCATTGCAAGCAAGCCCGAAAGTGTTTTTATGTTCATAATGGATTGTAAAAGCAAAGATGCAGTTTGCTGAAAACGAGTTGTTCTTTGACAGTCTTGAATACTGAGTGCAGTTCAGTTAATAAAACTGTCTTTCTGGTGCTCATTGTAAAGAAGCCAAAAAGTGTTTTTCTGTGTTCTACTTGTTAGTATAAACAAATATGCAGTCTGCTGAAAGCAAGCTGTTCCTTGATAGTCTTTCTTATGGAGCGCAGTTCACCTAATAAAACTCTTTCTGCCTTTCATTGCAAGCAAGCCCGAAAGTGTATTTATGCTTCATAATGGATTGTAAAAGCAAAGATGCAGTTTGCTGAAAACAAGTTGTTCTTTGACAGTCTTGAATACCGAGTGCAGTTCAGTTAATAAAACTGTCTTTCTGGTGCTTATTGCAAAGAAGCCAGAAAGTGTTTTTCTGTGTTCTACTTGTTAGTATAAACAAATATGCAGTCTGCTGAAAGCGAGCTGTTCTTTGATAGTCTTTCTTATGGAGCGCAGTTCAGCTAATAAAACTCTTTCTGCCTTTCATTGCAAGCAAGCCCGAAAGTGTTTTTATGCTTCATAATGGATTGTAAAAGCAAAGATGCAGTTTGCTGAAAAGAAGTTGTTCTTTGACAGTCTTGAATACTGAGTGCAGTTCAGTTAATAAAACTGTCTTTCTGGTGCTCATTGCAAGCAAGCCCGAAAGTGTTTTTATGCTTCATAATGGATTGTAAAAGCAAAGATGCAGTTTGCTGAAAACAAGTTGTTCTTTGACAGTCTTGAATACTGAGTGCAGTTCAGTTAATAAAACTGTCTTTCTGGTGCTCATTGCAAAGAAGCCAGAAAGTGTTTTTCTGTGTTCTACTTGTTAGTATAAACAAATATGCAGTCTGCTGAAAGCAAGCTGTTCCTTGATAGTCTTTCTTATGGAGCGCAGTTCAGCTAATAAAACTCTTTCTGCCTTTCATTGCAAGCAAGCCCGAAAGTGTTTTTATGCTTCATAATAGATTGCAAAAGTAAAGATGCAGTCTGCTGAAAGCAAGCTGTTCTTTGATAGTCTTTCTTATGGAGCGCAGTTCAGCTAATAAAACTCTTTCTGCCTTTCATTGCAAGCAAGCCCGAAAGTGTTTTTATGCTTCATAATGGATTGTAAAAGCAAAGATGCAGTTTGCTGAAAACAAGTTGTTCTTTGACAGTCTTGAATACTGAGTGCAGTTCAGTTAATAAAATTGTCTTTCTGGTGCTCATTGCAAAGAAGCCAGAAAGTGTTTTTCTGTGTTCTACTTGTTAGTATAAACAAATATGCAGTCTGCTGAAAGCAAGCTGTTCCTTGATAGTCTTTCTTATGGAGCGCAGTTCAGCTAATAAAACTCTTTCTGCCTTTCATTGCAAGCAAGCCCAAAAGTGTTTTTATGCTTCATAATAGATTGCAAAAGTAAAGATGCAGTCTGCTGAAAGCAAGCTGTTCTTTGATAGTCTTTCTTATGGAGCGCAGTTCAGCTAATAAAACTCTTTCTGCCTTTCATTGCAAGCAAGCCCGAAAGTGTTTTTATGCTTCATAATGGATTGTAAAAGCAAAGATGCAGTTTGCTGAAAACAAGTTGTTCTTTGACAGTCTTGAATACTGAGTGCAGTTCAGTTAATAAAACTGTCTTTCTGGTGCTCATTGCAAAGAAGCCAGAAAGTGTTTTTCTGTGTTCTACTTGTTAGTATAAACAAATATGCAGTCTGCTGAAAGCAAGCTGTTCCTTGATAGTCTTTCTTATGGAGCGCAGTTCAGCTAATAAAACTCTTTCTGCCTTTCATTGCAAGCAAGCCCGAAAGTGTTTTTATGCTTCATAATAGATTGCAAAAGTAAAGATGTAGTCTGCTGAAAACAAGCTGTTCTTTAATAGTCTTTCTTATGGAGCGCAGTTCAGCTAATAAAACTCTTTCTGCCTTTCATTGCAAGCAAGCCCGAAAGTGTTTTTATGCTTCATAATAGATTGCAAAAGTAAAGATGCAGTCTGCTGAAAGCAAGCTGTTCTTTGATAGTCTTTCTTATGGAGCGCAGTTCAGCTAATAAAACTCTTTCTGCCTTTCATTGCAAGCAAGCCCGAAAGTGTTTTTATGCTTCATAATAGATTGCAAAAGTAAAGATGCAGTCTGCTGAAAGCAAGCTGTTCTTTGATAGTCTTTCTTATGGAGCGCAGTTCAGCTAATAAAACTCTTTCTGCCTTTCATTGCAAGCAAGCCCGAAAGTGTTTTTATGCTTCATAATGGATTGTAAAAGCAAAGATGCAGTTTGCTGAAAACAAGTTGTTCTTTGACAGTCTTGAATACTGAGTGAAGTTCAGTTAATAAAACTGTCTTTCTGGTGCTCATTGCAAAGAAGCCAGAAAGTGTTTTTCTGTGTTCTACTTGTTAGTATAAACAAATATGCAGTCTGCTGAAAGCAAGCTGTTCCTTGATAGTCTTTCTTATGGAGCGCAGTTCAGCTAATAAAACTCTTTCTGCCTTTCATTGCAAGCAAGCCCGAAAGTGTTTTTATGCTTCATAATAGATTGCAAAAGTAAAGATGCAGTCTGCTGAAAGCAAGCTGTTCTTTGATAGTCTTTCTTATGGAGCGCAGTTCAGCTAATAAAACTCTTTCTGCCTTTCATTGCAAGCAAGCCCGAAAGTGTTTTTATGCTTCATAATGGATTGTAAAAGCAAAGATGCAGTTTGCTGAAAACAAGTTGTTCTTTGACAGTCTTGAATACTGAGTGCAGTTCAGTTAATAAAACTGTCTTTCTGGTGCTCATTGCAAAGAAGCCAGAAAGTGTTTTTCTGTGTTCTACTTGTTAGTATAAACAAATATGCCGTCTGCTGAAAGCAAGCTGTTCCTTGATAGTCTTTCTTATGGAGCGCAGTTCAGCTAATAAAACTCTTTCTGCCTTTCATTGCAAGCAAGCCCGAAAGTGTTTTTATGCTTCATAATAGATTGCAAAAGTAAAGATGTAGTCTGCTGAAAACAAGCTGTTCTTTAATAGTCTTTCTTATGGAGCGCAGTTCAGCTAATAAAACTCTTTCTGCCTTTCATTGCAAGCAAGCCCGAAAGTGTTTTTATGCTTCATAATAGATTGCAAAAGTAAAGATGCAGTCTGCTGAAAGCAAGCTGTTCTTTGATAGTCTTTCTTATGGAGCGCAGTTCAGCTAATAAAACTCTTTCTGCCTTTCATTGCAAGCAAGCCCGAAAGTGTTTTTATGCTTCATAATGGATTGTAAAAGCAAAGATGCAGTTTGCTGAAAACAAGTTGTTCTTTGACAGTCTTGAATACTGAGTGCAGTTCAGTTAATAAAACTGTCTTTCTGGTGCTCATTGCAAAGAAGCCAGAAAGTGTTTTTCTGTGTTCTACTTGTTAGTATAAACAAATATGCAGTCTGCTGAAAGCAAGCTGTTCCTTGATAGTCTTTCTTATGGAGCGCAGTTCACCTAATAAAACTCTTTCTGCCTTTCATTGCAAGCAAGCCCGAAAGTGTATTTATGCTTCATAATGGATTGTAAAAGCAAAGATGCAGTTTGCTGAAAACAAGTTGTTCTTTGACAGTCTTGAATACTGAGTGCAGTTCAGTTAATAAAACTGTCTTTCTGGTGCTCATTGCAAGCAAGCCCGAAAGTGTTTTTATGCTTCATAATGGATTGTAAAAGCAAAGATGCAGTTTGCTGAAAACAAGTTGTTCTTTGACAGTCTTGAATACTGAGTGCAGTTCAGTTAATAAAACTGTCTTTCTGGTGCTCATTGCAAAGAAGCCAGAAAGTGTTTTTCTGTGTTCTACTTGTTAGTATAAACAAATATGCAGTCTGCTGAAAGCAAGCTGTTCCTTGATAGTCTTTCTTATGGAGCGCAGTTCACCTAATAAAACTCTTTCTGCCTTTCATTGCAAGCAAGCCCGAAAGTGTATTTATGCTTCATAATGGATTGTAAAAGCAAAGATGCAGTTTGCTGAAAACAAGTTGTTCTTTGACAGTCTTGAATACTGAGTGCAGTTCAGTTAATAAAACTGTCTTTCTGGTGCTCATTGCAAGCAAGCCCGAAAGTGTTTTTATGCTTCATAATGGATTGTAAAAGCAAAGATGCAGTTTGCTGAAAACAAGTTGTTCTTTGACAGTCTTGAATACTGAGTGCAGTTCAGTTAATAAAACTGTCTTTCTGGTGCTTATTGCAAAGAAGCCAGAAAGTGTTTTTCTGTGTTCTACTTGTTAGTATAAACAAATATGCAGTCTGCTGAAAGCGAGCTGTTCTTTGATAGTCTTTCTTATGGAGCGCAGGTCAGCTAATAAAACTCTTTCTGCCTTTCATTGCAAGCAAGCCCGAAAGTGTTTTTATGCTTCATAATGGATTGTAAAAGCAAAGATGCAGTTTGCTGAAAAGAAGTTGTTCTTTGACAGTCTTGAATACTGAGTGCAGTTCAGTTAATAAAACTGTCTTTCTGGTGCTCATTGCAAGCAAGCCCGAAAGTGTTTTTATGCTTCATAATGGATTGTAAAAGCAAAGATGCAGTTTGCTGAAAACAAGTTGTTCTTTGACAGTCTTGAATACTGAGTGCAGTTCAGTTAATAAAACTGTCTTTCTGGTGCTCATTGTAAAGAAGCCAGAAAGTGTTTTTCTGTGTTCTACTTGTTAGTATAAACAAATATGCAGTCTGCTGAAAGCAAGCTGTTCCTTGATAGTCTTTCTTATGGAGCGCAGTTCAGCTAATAAAACTCTTTCTGCCTTTCATTGCAAGCAAGCCCGAAAGTGTTTTTATGCTTCATAATAGATTGCAAAAGTAAAGATGCAGTCTGCTGAAAGCAAGCTGTTCTTTGATAGTCTTTCTTATGGAGCGCAGTTCAGCTAATAAAACTCTTTCTGCCTTTCATTGCAAGCAAGCCCGAAAGTGTTTTTATGCTTCATAATGGATTGTAAAAGCAAAGATGCAGTTTGCTGAAAACAAGTTGTTCTTTGACAGTCTTGAATACTGAGTGCAGTTCAGTTAATAAAACTGTCTTTCTGGTGCTCATTGCAAGCAAGCCCGAAAGTGTTTTTATGCTTCATAATGGATTGTAAAAGCAAAGATGCAGTTTGCTGAAAACAAGTTGTTCTTTGACAGTCTTGAATACTGAGTGCAGTTCAGTTAATAAAACTGTCTTTCTGGTGCTCATTGCAAAGAAGCCAGAAAGTGTTTTTCTGTGTTCTACTTGTTAGTATAAACAAATATGCAGTCTGCTGAAAGCAAGCTGTTCCTTGATAGTCTTTCTTATGGAGCGCAGTTCACCTAATAAAACTCTTTCTGCCTTTCATTGCAAGCAAGCCCGAAAGTGTATTTATGCTTCATAATGGATTGTAAAAGCAAAGATGCAGTTTGCTGAAAACAAGTTGTTCTTTGACAGTCTTGAATACTGAGTGCAGTTCAGTTAATAAAACTGTCTTTCTGGTGCTCATTGCAAGCAAGCCCGAAAGTGTTTTTATGCTTCATAATGGATTGTAAAAGCAAAGATGCAGTTTGCTGAAAACAAGTTGTTCTTTGACAGTCTTGAATACTGAGTGCAGTTCAGTTAATAAAACTGTCTTTCTGGTGCTTATTGCAAAGAAGCCAGAAAGTGTTTTTCTGTGTTCTACTTGTTAGTATAAACAAATATGCAGTCTGCTGAAAGCGAGCTGTTCTTTGATAGTCTTTCTTATGGAGCGCAGGTCAGCTAATAAAACTCTTTCTGCCTTTCATTGCAAGCAAGCCCGAAAGTGTTTTTATGCTTCATAATGGATTGTAAAAGCAAAGATGCAGTTTGCTGAAAAGAAGTTGTTCTTTGACAGTCTTGAATACTGAGTGCAGTTCAGTTAATAAAACTGTCTTTCTGGTGCTCATTGCAAGCAAGCCCGAAAGTGTTTTTATGCTTCATAATGGATTGTAAAAGCAAAGATGCAGTTTGCTGAAAACAAGTTGTTCTTTGACAGTCTTGAATACTGAGTGCAGTTCAGTTAATAAAACTGTCTTTCTGGTGCTCATTGTAAAGAAGCCAGAAAGTGTTTTTCTGTGTTCTACTTGTTAGTATAAACAAATATGCAGTCTGCTGAAAGCAAGCTGTTCCTTGATAGTCTTTCTTATGGAGCGCAGTTCAGCTAATAAAACTCTTTCTGCCTTTCATTGCAAGCAAGCCCGAAAGTGTTTTTATGCTTCATAATAGATTGCAAAAGTAAAGATGCAGTCTGCTGAAAGCAAGCTGTTCTTTGATAGTCTTTCTTATGGAGCGCAGTTCAGCTAATAAAACTCTTTCTGCCTTTCATTGCAAGCAAGCCCGAAAGTGTTTTTATGCTTCATAATGGATTGTAAAAGCAAAGATGCAGTTTGCTGAAAACAAGTTGTTCTTTGACAGTCTTGAATACTGAGTGCAGTTCAGTTAATAAAACTGTCTTTCTGGTGCTCATTGCAAGCAAGCCCGAAAGTGTTTTTATGCTTCATAATGGATTGTAAAAGCAAAGATGCAGTTTGCTGAAAACAAGTTGTTCTTTGACAGTCTTGAATACTGAGTGCAGTTCAGTTAATAAAACTGTCTTTCTGGTGCTTATTGCAAAGAAGCCAGAAAGTGTTTTTCTGTGTTCTACTTGTTAGTATAAACAAATATGCAGTCTGCTGAAAGCGAGCTGTTCTTTGATAGTCTTTCTTATGGAGCGCAGGTCAGCTAATAAAACTCTTTCTGCCTTTCATTGCAAGCAAGCCCGAAAGTGTTTTTATGCTTCATAATGGATTGTAAAAGCAAATATGCAGTTTGCTGAAAAGAAGTTGTTCTTTGACAGTCTTGAATACTGAGTGCAGTTCAGTTAATAAAACTGTCTTTCTGGTGCTCATTGCAAGCAAGCCCGAAAGTGTTTTTATGCTTCATAATGGATTGTAAAAGCAAAGATGCAGTTTGCTGAAAACAAGTTGTTCTTTGACAGTCTTGAATACTGAGTGCAGTTCAGTTAATAAAACTGTCTTTCTGGTGCTCATTGTAAAGAAGCCAGAAAGTGTTTTTCTGTGTTCTACTTGTTAGTATAAACAAATATGCAGTCTGCTGAAAGCAAGCTGTTCCTTGATAGTCTTTCTTATGGAGCGCAGTTCAGCTAATAAAACTCTTTCTGCCTTTCATTGCAAGCAAGCCCGAAAGTGTTTTTATGCTTCATAATGGATTGTAAAAGCAAAGATGCAGTTTGCTGAAAACAAGTTGTTCTTTGACAGTCTTGAATACTGAGTGAAGTTCAGTTAATAAAACTGTCTTTCTGGTGCTCATTGCAAAGAAGCCAGAAAGTGTTTTTCTGTGTTCTACTTGTTAGTATAAACAAATATGCAGTCTGCTGAAAGCAAGCTGTTCCTTGATAGTCTTTCTTATGGAGCGCAGTTCAGCTAATAAAACTCTTTCTGCCTTTCATTGCAAGCAAGCCCGAAAGTGTTTTTATGCTTCATAATAGATTGCAAAAGTAAAGATGCAGTCTGCTGAAAGCAAGCTGTTCTTTGATAGTCTTTCTTATGGAGCGCAGTTCAGCTAATAAAACTCTTTCTGCCTTTCATTGCAAGCAAGCCCGAAAGTGTTTTTATGCTTCATAATGGATTGTAAAAGCAAAGATGCAGTTTGCTGAAAACAAGTTGTTCTTTGACAGTCTTGAATACTGAGTGCAGTTCAGTTAATAAAACTGTCTTTCTGGTGCTCATTGCAAAGAAGCCAGAAAGTGTTTTTCTGTGTTCTACTTGTTAGTATAAACAAATATGCCGTCTGCTGAAAGCAAGCTGTTCCTTGATAGTCTTTCTTATGGAGCGCAGTTCAGCTAATAAAACTCTTTCTGCCTTTCATTGCAAGCAAGCCCGAAAGTGTTTTTATGCTTCATAATAGATTGCAAAAGTAAAGATGTAGTCTGCTGAAAACAAGCTGTTCTTTAATAGTCTTTCTTATGGAGCGCAGTTCAGCTAATAAAACTCTTTCTGCCTTTCATTGCAAGCAAGCCCGAAAGTGTTTTTATGCTTCATAATAGATTGCAAAAGTAAAGATGCAGTCTGCTGAAAGCAAGCTGTTCTTTGATAGTCTTTCTTATGGAGCGCAGTTCAGCTAATAAAACTCTTTCTGCCTTTCATTGCAAGCAAGCCCGAAAGTGTTTTTATGCTTCATAATGGATTGTAAAAGCAAAGATGCAGTTTGCTGAAAACAAGTTGTTCTTTGACAGTCTTGAATACTGAGTGCAGTTCAGTTAATAAAACTGTCTTTCTGGTGCTCATTGCAAAGAAGCCAGAAAGTGTTTTTCTGTGTTCTACTTGTTAGTATAAACAAATATGCAGTCTGCTGAAAGCAAGCTGTTCCTTGATAGTCTTTCTTATGGAGCGCAGTTCACCTAATAAAACTCTTTCTGCCTTTCATTGCAAGCAAGCCCGAAAGTGTATTTATGCTTCATAATGGATTGTAAAAGCAAAGATGCAGTTTGCTGAAAACAAGTTGTTCTTTGACAGTCTTGAATACTGAGTGCAGTTCAGTTAATAAAACTGTCTTTCTGGTGCTCATTGCAAGCAAGCCCGAAAGTGTTTTTATGCTTCATAATGGATTGTAAAAGCAAAGATGCAGTTTGCTGAAAACAAGTTGTTCTTTGACAGTCTTGAATACTGAGTGCAGTTCAGTTAATAAAACTGTCTTTCTGGTGCTCATTGCAAAGAAGCCAGAAAGTGTTTTTCTGTGTTCTACTTGTTAGTATAAACAAATATGCAGTCTGCTGAAAGCAAGCTGTTCCTTGATAGTCTTTCTTATGGAGCGCAGTTCACCTAATAAAACTCTTTCTGCCTTTCATTGCAAGCAAGCCCGAAAGTGTATTTATGCTTCATAATGGATTGTAAAAGCAAAGATGCAGTTTGCTGAAAACAAGTTGTTCTTTGACAGTCTTGAATACTGAGTGCAGTTCAGTTAATAAAACTGTCTTTCTGGTGCTCATTGCAAGCAAGCCCGAAAGTGTTTTTATGCTTCATAATGGATTGTAAAAGCAAAGATGCAGTTTGCTGAAAACAAGTTGTTCTTTGACAGTCTTGAATACTGAGTGCAGTTCAGTTAATAAAACTGTCTTTCTGGTGCTTATTGCAAAGAAGCCAGAAAGTGTTTTTCTGTGTTCTACTTGTTAGTATAAACAAATATGCAGTCTGCTGAAAGCGAGCTGTTCTTTGATAGTCTTTCTTATGGAGCGCAGGTCAGCTAATAAAACTCTTTCTGCCTTTCATTGCAAGCAAGCCCGAAAGTGTTTTTATGCTTCATAATGGATTGTAAAAGCAAAGATGCAGTTTGCTGAAAAGAAGTTGTTCTTTGACAGTCTTGAATACTGAGTGCAGTTCAGTTAATAAAACTGTCTTTCTGGTGCTCATTGCAAGCAAGCCCGAAAGTGTTTTTATGCTTCATAATGGATTGTAAAAGCAAAGATGCAGTTTGCTGAAAACAAGTTGTTCTTTGACAGTCTTGAATACTGAGTGCAGTTCAGTTAATAAAACTGTCTTTCTGGTGCTCATTGTAAAGAAGCCAGAAAGTGTTTTTCTGTGTTCTACTTGTTAGTATAAACAAATATGCAGTCTGCTGAAAGCAAGCTGTTCCTTGATAGTCTTTCTTATGGAGCGCAGTTCAGCTAATAAAACTCTTTCTGCCTTTCATTGCAAGCAAGCCCGAAAGTGTTTTTATGCTTCATAATAGATTGCAAAAGTAAAGATGCAGTCTGCTGAAAGCAAGCTGTTCTTTGATAGTCTTTCTTATGGAGCGCAGTTCAGCTAATAAAACTCTTTCTGCCTTTCATTGCAAGCAAGCCCGAAAGTGTTTTTATGCTTCATAATGGATTGTAAAAGCAAAGATGCAGTTTGCTGAAAACAAGTTGTTCTTTGACAGTCTTGAATACTGAGTGCAGTTCAGTTAATAAAACTGTCTTTCTGGTGCTCATTGCAAGCAAGCCCGAAAGTGTTTTTATGCTTCATAATGGATTGTAAAAGCAAAGATGCAGTTTGCTGAAAACAAGTTGTTCTTTGACAGTCTTGAATACTGAGTGCAGTTCAGTTAATAAAACTGTCTTTCTGGTGCTCATTGTAAAGAAGCCAGAAAGTGTTTTTCTGTGTTCTACTTGTTAGTATAAACAAATATGCAGTCTGCTGAAAGCAAGCTGTTCCTTGATAGTCTTTCTTATGGAGCGCAGTTCAGCTAATAAAACTCTTTCTGCCTTTCATTGCAAGCAAGCCCGAAAGTGTTTTTATGCTTCATAATAGATTGCAAAAGTAAAGATGCAGTCTGCTGAAAGCAAGCTGTTCTTTGATAGTCTTTCTTATGGAGCGCAGTTCAGCTAATAAAACTCTTTCTGCCTTTCATTGCAAGCAAGCCCGAAAGTGTTTTTATGCTTCATAATGGATTGTAAAAGCAAAGATGCAGTTTGCTGAAAACAAGTTGTTCTTTGACAGTCTTGAATACTGAGTGCAGTTCAGTTAATAAAACTGTCTTTCTGGTGCTCATTGTAAAGAAGCCAAAAAGTGTTTTTCTGTGTTCTACTTGTTAGTATAAACAAATATGCAGTCTGCTGAAAGCAAGCTGTTCCTTGATAGTCTTTCTTATGGAGCGCAGTTCACCTAATAAAACTCTTTCTGCCTTTCATTGCAAGCAAGCCCGAAAGTGTATTTATGCTTCATAATGGATTGTAAAAGCAAAGATGCAGTTTGCTGAAAACAAGTTGTTCTTTGACAGTCTTGAATACCGAGTGCAGTTCAGTTAATAAAACTGTCTTTCTGGTGCTTATTGCAAAGAAGCCAGAAAGTGTTTTTCTGTGTTCTACTTGTTAGTATAAACAAATATGCAGTCTGCTGAAAGCGAGCTGTTCTTTGATAGTCTTTCTTATGGAGCGCAGTTCAGCTAATAAAACTCTTTCTGCCTTTCATTGCAAGCAAGCCCGAAAGTGTTTTTATGCTTCATAATGGATTGTAAAAGCAAAGATGCAGTTTGCTGAAAAGAAGTTGTTCTTTGACAGTCTTGAATACTGAGTGCAGTTCAGTTAATAAAACTGTCTTTCTGGTGCTCATTGCAAGCAAGCCCGAAAGTGTTTTTATGCTTCATAATGGATTGTAAAAGCAAAGATGCAGTTTGCTGAAAACAAGTTGTTCTTTGACAGTCTTGAATACTGAGTGCAGTTCAGTTAATAAAACTGTCTTTCTGGTGCTCATTGCAAAGAAGCCAGAAAGTGTTTTTCTGTGTTCTACTTGTTAGTATAAACAAATATGCAGTCTGCTGAAAGCAAGCTGTTCCTTGATAGTCTTTCTTATGGAGCGCAGTTCAGCTAATAAAACTCTTTCTGCCTTTCATTGCAAGCAAGCCCGAAAGTGTTTTTATGCTTCATAATAGATTGCAAAAGTAAAGATGCAGTCTGCTGAAAGCAAGCTGTTCTTTGATAGTCTTTCTTATGGAGCGCAGTTCAGCTAATAAAACTCTTTCTGCCTTTCATTGCAAGCAAGCCCGAAAGTGTTTTTATGCTTCATAATGGATTGTAAAAGCAAAGATGCAGTTTGCTGAAAACAAGTTGTTCTTTGACAGTCTTGAATACTGAGTGCAGTTCAGTTAATAAAATTGTCTTTCTGGTGCTCATTGCAAAGAAGCCAGAAAGTGTTTTTCTGTGTTCTACTTGTTAGTATAAACAAATATGCAGTCTGCTGAAAGCAAGCTGTTCCTTGATAGTCTTTCTTATGGAGCGCAGTTCAGCTAATAAAACTCTTTCTGCCTTTCATTGCAAGCAAGCCCGAAAGTGTTTTTATGCTTCATAATAGATTGCAAAAGTAAAGATGCAGTCTGCTGAAAGCAAGCTGTTCTTTGATAGTCTTTCTTATGGAGCGCAGTTCAGCTAATAAAACTCTTTCTGCCTTTCATTGCAAGCAAGCCCGAAAGTGTTTTTATGCTTCATAATGGATTGTAAAAGCAAAGATGCAGTTTGCTGAAAACAAGTTGTTCTTTGACAGTCTTGAATACTGAGTGCAGTTCAGTTAATAAAACTGTCTTTCTGGTGCTCATTGTAAAGAAGCCAGAAAGTGTTTTTCTGTGTTCTACTTGTTAGTATAAACAAATATGCAGTCTGCTGAAAGCAAGCTGTTCCTTGATAGTCTTTCTTATGGAGCGCAGTTCAGCTAATAAAACTCTTTCTGCCTTTCATTGCAAGCAAGCCCGAAAGTGTTTTTATGCTTCATAATAGATTGCAAAAGTAAAGATGCAGTCTGCTGAAAACAAACTGTTCTTTAATAGTCTTTCTTATGGAGCGCAGTTCAGCTAATAAAACTCTTTCTGCCTTTCATTGCAAGCAAGCCCGAAAGTGTTTTTATGCTTCATAATAGATTGCAAAAGTAAAGATGCAGTCTGCTGAAAGCAAGCTGTTCTTTGATAGTCTTTCTTATGGAGCGCAGTTCAGCTAATAAAACTCTTTCTGCCTTTCATTGCAAGCAAGCCCGAAAGTGTTTTTATGCTTCATAATAGATTGTAAAAGCAAAGATGCAGTCTGCTGAAAGCAAGCTGTTCTTTGATAGTCTTTCTTATGGAGCGCAGTTCAGCTAATAAAACTCTTTCTGCCTTTCACTGCAAGCAAGCCCGAAAGTGTTTTTATGCTTCATAATGGATTGTAAAAGCAAAGGTGCAGTTTGCTGAAAACAAGTTGTTCTTTGACAGTCTTGAATACTGAGTGCAGTTCAGTTAATAAAACTGTCTTTCTGGTGCTCATTGCAAAGAAGCCAGAAAGTGTTTTTCTGTGTTCTACTTGTTAATATAAACAAATATGCAGTCTGCTGAAAGCAAGCTGTTCCTTGATAGTCTTTCTTATGGAGCGCAGTTCAGCTAATAAAACTCTTTCTGCCTTTCATTGCAAGCAAGCCCGAAAGTGTTTTTATGCTTCATAATAGATTGCAAAAGTAAAGATGCAGTCTGCTGAAAGCAAGCTGTTCTTTGATAGTCTTTCTTATGGAGCGCAGTTCAGCTAATAAAACTCTTTCTGCCTTTCATTGCAAGCAAGCCCGAAAGTGTTTTTATGCTTCATAATGGATTGTAAAAGCAAAGATGCAGTTTGCTGAAAACAAGTTGTTCTTTGACAGTCTTGAATACTGAGTGCAGTTCAGTTAATAAAACTGTCTTTCTGGTGCTCATTGCAAAGAAGCCAGAAAGTGTTTTTCTGTGTTCTACTTGTTAGTATAAACAAATATGCAGTCTGCTGAAAGCAAGCTGTTCCTTGATAGTCTTTCTTATGGAGCGCAGTTCACCTAATAAAACTCTTTCTGCCTTTCATTGCAAGCAAGCCCGAAAGTGTTTTTATGCTTCATAATGGATTGTAAAAGCAAAGATGCAGTTTGCTGAAAACAAGTTGTTCTTTGACAGTCTTGAATACTGAGTGCAGTTCAGTTAATAAAACTGTCTTTCTGGTGCTCATTGCAAGCAAGCCCGAAAGTGTTTTTATGCTTCATAATGGATTGTAAAAGCAAAGATGCAGTTTGCTGAAAACAAGTTGTTCTTTGACAGTCTTGAATACTGAGTGCAGTTCAGTTAATAAAACTGTCTTTCTGGTGCTCATTGCAAAGAAGCCAGAAAGTGTTTTTCTGTGTTCTACTTGTTAGTATAAACAAATATGCAGTCTGCTGAAAGCAAGCTGTTCCTTGATAGTCTTTCTTATGGAGCGCAGTTCACCTAATAAAACTCTTTCTGCCTTTCATTGCAAGCAAGCCCGAAAGTGTATTTATGCTTCATAATGGATTGTAAAAGCAAAGATGCAGTTTGCTGAAAACAAGTTGTTCTTTGACAGTCTTGAATACTGAGTGCAGTTCAGTTAATAAAACTGTCTTTCTGGTGCTCATTGCAAGCAAGCCCGAAAGTGTTTTTATGCTTCATAATGGATTGTAAAAGCAAAGATGCAGTTTGCTGAAAACAAGTTGTTCTTTGACAGCCTTGAATACTGAGTGCAGTTCAGTTAATAAAACTGTCTTTCTGGTGCTCATTGTAAAGAAGCCAGAAAGTGTTTTTCTGTGTTCTACTTGTTAGTATAAACAAATATGCAGTCTGCTGAAAGCAAGCTGTTCTTTAATAGTCTTTCTTATGGAGCGCAGTTCAGCTAATAAAACTCTTTCTGCCTTTCATTGCAAGCAAGCCCGAAAGTGTTTTTATGCTTCATAATAGATTGCAAAAGTAAAGATGCAGTCTGCTGAAAGCAAGCTGTTTTTTGATAGTCTTTCTTATGGAGCGCAGTTCAGCTAATAAAACTCTTTCTGCCTTTCATTGCAAGCAAGCCCGAAAGTGTTTTTATGCTTCATAATAGATTGCAAAAGTAAAGATGCAGTCTGCTGAAAGCAAGCTGTTCTTTGATAGTCTTTCTTATGGAGCGCAGTTCAGCTAATAAAACTCTTTCTGCCTTTCATTGCAAGCAAGCCCGAAAGTGTTTTTATGCTTCATAATGGATTGTAAAAGCAAAGATGCAGTTTGCTGAAAACAAGTTGTTCTTTGACAGTCTTGAATACTGAGTGCAGTTCAGTTAATAAAACTGTCTTTCTGGTGCTCATAGTAAAGAAGCCAGAAAGTGTTTTTCTGTGTTCTACTTGTTAGTATAAACAAATATGCAGTCTGCTGAAAGCAAGCTGTTCCTTGATAGTCTTTCTTATGGAGCGCAGTTCAGCTAATAAAACTCTTTCTGCCTTTCATTGCAAGCAAGCCCGAAAGTGTTTTTATGCTTCATAATAGATTGCAAAAGTAAAGATGCAGTCTGCTGAAAGCAAGCTGTTCTTTGATAGTCTTTCTTATGGAGCGCAGTTCAGCTAATAAAACTCTTTCTGCCTTTCATTGCAAGCAAGCCCGAAAGTGTTTTTATGCTTCATAATGGATTGTAAAAGCAAAGATGCAGTTTGCTGAAAACAAGTTGTTCTTTGACAGTCTTGAATACTGAGTGCAGTTCAGTTAATAAAACTGTCTTTCTGGTGCTCATTGCAAAGAAGCCAGAAAGTGTTTTTCTGTGTTCTACTTGTTAGTATAAACAAATATGCAGTCTGCTGAAAGCAAGCTGTTCTTTAATAGTCTTTCTTATGGAGCGCAGTTCAGCTAATAAAACTCTTTCTGCCTTTCATTGCAAGCAAGCCCGAAAGTGTTTTTATGCTTCATAATAGATTGCAAAAGTAAAGATGCAGTCTGCTGAAAGCAAGCTGTTTTTTGATAGTCTTTCTTATGGAGCGCAGTTCAGCTAATAAAACTCTTTCTGCCTTTCATTGCAAGCAAGCCCGAAAGTGTTTTTATGCTTCATAATAGATTGCAAAAGTAAAGATGCAGTCTGCTGAAAGCAAGCTGTTCTTTGATAGTCTTTCTTATGGAGCGCAGTTCAGCTAATAAAACTCTTTCTGCCTTTCATTGCAAGCAAGCCCGAAAGTGTTTTTATGCTTCATAATGGATTGTAAAAGCAAAGATGCAGTTTGCTGAAAACAAGTTGTTCTTTGACAGTCTTGAATACTGAGTGCAGTTCAGTTAATAAAACTGTCTTTCTGGTGCTCATAGTAAAGAAGCCAGAAAGTGTTTTTCTGTGTTCTACTTGTTAGTATAAACAAATATGCAGTCTGCTGAAAGCAAGCTGTTCCTTGATAGTCTTTCTTATGGAGCGCAGTTCAGCTAATAAAACTCTTTCTGCCTTTCATTGCAAGCAAGCCCGAAAGTGTTTTTATGCTTCATAATAGATTGCAAAAGTAAAGATGCAGTCTGCTGAAAGCAAGCTGTTCTTTGATAGTCTTTCTTATGGAGCGCAGTTCAGCTAATAAAACTCTTTCTGCCTTTCATTGCAAGCAAGCCCGAAAGTGTTTTTATGCTTCATAATGGATTGTAAAAGCAAAGATGCAGTTTGCTGAAAACAAGTTGTTCTTTGACAGTCTTGAATACTGAGTGCAGTTCAGTTAATAAAACTGTCTTTCTGGTGCTCATTGCAAAGAAGCCAGAAAGTGTTTTTCTGTGTTCTACTTGTTAGTATAAACAAATATGCAGTCTGCTGAAAGCAAGCTGTTCCTTGATAGTCTTTCTTATGGAGCGCAGTTCAGCTAATAAAACTCTTTCTGCCTTTCATTGCAAGCAAGCCCGAAAGTGTTTTTATGCTTCATAATAGATTGCAAAAGTAAAGATGCAGTCTGCTGAAAGCAAGCTGTTTTTTGATAGTCTTTCTTATGGAGCGCAGTTCAGCTAATAAAACTCTTTCTGCCTTTCATTGCAAGCAAGCCCGAAAGTGTTTTTATGCTTCATAATAGATTGCAAAAGTAAAGATGCAGTCTGCTGAAAGCAAGCTGTTCTTTGATAGTCTTTCTTATGGAGCGCAGTTCAGCTAATAAAACTCTTTCTGCCTTTCATTGCAAGCAAGCCCGAAAGTGTTTTTATGCTTCATAATGGATTGTAAAAGCAAAGATGCAGTTTGCTGAAAACAAGTTGTTCTTTGACAGTCTTGAATACTGAGTGCAGTTCAGTTAATAAAACTGTCTTTCTGGTGCTCATAGTAAAGAAGCCAGAAAGTGTTTTTCTGTGTTCTACTTGTTAGTATAAACAAATATGCAGTCTGCTGAAAGCAAGCTGTTCCTTGATAGTCTTTCTTATGGAGCGCAGTTCAGCTAATAAAACTCTTTCTGCCTTTCATTGCAAGCAAGCCCGAAAGTGTTTTTATGCTTCATAATAGATTGCAAAAGTAAAGATGCAGTCTGCTGAAAGCAAGCTGTTCTTTGATAGTCTTTCTTATGGAGCGCAGTTCAGCTAATAAAACTCTTTCTGCCTTTCATTGCAAGCAAGCCCGAAAGTGTTTTTATGCTTCATAATGGATTGTAAAAGCAAAGATGCAGTTTGCTGAAAACAAGTTGTTCTTTGACAGTCTTGAATACTGAGTGCAGTTCAGTTAATAAAACTGTCTTTCTGGTGCTCATTGCAAAGAAGCCAGAAAGTGTTTTTCTGTGTTCTACTTGTTAGTATAAACAAATATGCAGTCTGCTGAAAGCAAGCTGTTCCTTGATAGTCTTTCTTATGGAGCGCAGTTCAGCTAATAAAACTCTTTCTGCCTTTCATTGCAAGCAAGCCCGAAAGTGTTTTTATGCTTCATAATAGATTGCAAAAGTAAAGATGTAGTCTGCTGAAAACAAGCTGTTCTTTAATAGTCTTTCTTATGGAGCGCAGTTCAGCTAATAAAACTCTTTCTGCCTTTCATTGCAAGCAAGCCCGAAAGTGTTTTTATGCTTCATAATAGATTGCAAAAGTAAAGATGCAGTCTGCTGAAAGCAAGCTGTTCCTTGATAGTCTTTCTTATGGAGCGCAGTTCAGCTAATAAAACTCTTTCTGCCTTTCATTGCAAGCAAGCCCGAAAGTGTTTTTATGCTTCATAATGGATTGTAAAAGCAAAGATGCAGTTTGCTGAAAACAAGTTGTTCTTTGACAGTCTTGAATACTGAGTGCAGTTCAGTTAATAAAACTGTCTTTCTGGTGCTCATTGCAAAGAAGCCAGAAAGTGTTTTTCTGTGTTCTACTTGTTAGTATAAACAAATATGCAGTCTGCTGAAAGCAAGCTGTTCCTTGATAGTCTTTCTTATGGAGCGCAGTTCACCTAATAAAACTCTTTCTGCCTTTCATTGCAAGCAAGCCCGAAAGTGTATTTATGCTTCATAATGGATTGTAAAAGCAAAGATGCAGTTTGCTGAAAACAAGTTGTTCTTTGACAGTCTTGAATACTGAGTGCAGTTCAGTTAATAAAACTGTCTTTCTGGTGCTCATTGCAAGCAAGCCCGAAAGTGTTTTTATGCTTCATAATGGATTGTAAAAGCAAAGATGCAGTTTGCTGAAAACAAGTTGTTCTTTGACAGTCTTGAATACTGAGTGCAGTTCAGTTAATAAAACTGTCTTTCTGGTGCTTATTGCAAAGAAGCCAGAAAGTGTTTTTCTGTGTTCTACTTGTTAGTATAAACAAATATGCAGTCTGCTGAAAGCGAGCTGTTCTTTGATAGTCTTTCTTATGGAGCGCAGGTCAGCTAATAAAACTCTTTCTGCCTTTCATTGCAAGCAAGCCCGAAAGTGTTTTTATGCTTCATAATGGATTGTAAAAGCAAAGATGCAGTTTGCTGAAAAGAAGTTGTTCTTTGACAGTCTTGAATACTGAGTGCAGTTCAGTTAATAAAACTGTCTTTCTGGTGCTCATTGCAAGCAAGCCCGAAAGTGTTTTTATGCTTCAGAATGGATTGTAAAAGCAAAGATGCAGTTTGCTGAAAACAAGTTGTTCTTTGACAGTCTTGAATACTGAGTGCAGTTCAGTTAATAAAACTGTCTTTCTGGTGCTCATTGTAAAGAAGCCAGAAAGTGTTTTTCTGTGTTCTACTTGTTAGTATAAACAAATATGCAGTCTGCTGAAAGCAAGCTGTTCCTTGATAGTCTTTCTTATGGAGCGCAGTTCAGCTAATAAAACTCTTTCTGCCTTTCATTGCAAGCAAGCCCGAAAGTGTTTTTATGCTTCATAATAGATTGCAAAAGTAAAGATGCAGTCTGCTGAAAGCAAGCTGTTCTTTGATAGTCTTTCTTATGGAGCGCAGTTCAGCTAATAAAACTCTTTCTGCCTTTCATTGCAAGCAAGCCCGAAAGTGTTTTTATGCTTCATAATGGATTGTAAAAGCAAAGATGCAGTTTGCTGAAAACAAGTTGTTCTTTGACAGTCTTGAATACTGAGTGCAGTTCAGTTAATAAAACTGTCTTTCTGGTGCTCATTGTAAAGAAGCCAAAAAGTGTTTTTCTGTGTTCTACTTGTTAGTATAAACAAATATGCAGTCTGCTGAAAGCAAGCTGTTCCTTGATAGTCTTTCTTATGGAGCGCAGTTCACCTAATAAAACTCTTTCTGCCTTTCATTGCAAGCAAGCCCGAAAGTGTATTTATGCTTCATAATGGATTGTAAAAGCAAAGATGCAGTTTGCTGAAAACAAGTTGTTCTTTGACAGTCTTGAATACCGAGTGCAGTTCAGTTAATAAAACTGTCTTTCTGGTGCTTATTGCAAAGAAGCCAGAAAGTGTTTTTCTGTGTTCTACTTGTTAGTATAAACAAATATGCAGTCTGCTGAAAGCGAGCTGTTCTTTGATAGTCTTTCTTATGGAGCGCAGTTCAGCTAATAAAACTCTTTCTGCCTTTCATTGCAAGCAAGCCCGAAAGTGTTTTTATGCTTCATAATGGATTGTAAAAGCAAAGATGCAGTTTGCTGAAAAGAAGTTGTTCTTTGACAGTCTTGAATACTGAGTGCAGTTCAGTTAATAAAACTGTCTTTCTGGTGCTCATTGCAAGCAAGCCCGAAAGTGTTTTTATGCTTCATAATGGATTGTAAAAGCAAAGATGCAGTTTGCTGAAAACAAGTTGTTCTTTGACAGTCTTGAATACTGAGTGCAGTTCAGTTAATAAAACTGTCTTTCTGGTGCTCATTGCAAAGAAGCCAGAAAGTGTTTTTCTGTGTTCTACTTGTTAGTATAAACAAATATGCAGTCTGCTGAAAGCAAGCTGTTCCTTGATAGTCTTTCTTATGGAGCGCAGTTCAGCTAATAAAACTCTTTCTGCCTTTCATTGCAAGCAAGCCCGAAAGTGTTTTTATGCTTCATAATAGATTGCAAAAGTAAAGATGCAGTCTGCTGAAAGCAAGCTGTTCTTTGATAGTCTTTCTTATGGAGCGCAGTTCAGCTAATAAAACTCTTTCTGCCTTTCATTGCAAGCAAGCCCGAAAGTGTTTTTATGCTTCATAATGGATTGTAAAAGCAAAGATGCAGTTTGCTGAAAACAAGTTGTTCTTTGACAGTCTTGAATACTGAGTGCAGTTCAGTTAATAAAATTGTCTTTCTGGTGCTCATTGCAAAGAAGCCAGAAAGTGTTTTTCTGTGTTCTACTTGTTAGTATAAACAAATATGCAGTCTGCTGAAAGCAAGCTGTTCCTTGATAGTCTTTCTTATGGAGCGCAGTTCAGCTAATAAAACTCTTTCTGCCTTTCATTGCAAGAAAGCCCGAAAGTGTTTTTATGCTTCATAATAGATTGCAAAAGTAAAGATGCAGTCTGCTGAAAGCAAGCTGTTCTTTGATAGTCTTTCTTATGGAGCGCAGTTCAGCTAATAAAACTCTTTCTGCCTTTCATTGCAAGCAAGCCCGAAAGTGTTTTTATGCTTCATAATGGATTGTAAAAGCAAAGATGCAGTTTGCTGAAAACAAGTTGTTCTTTGACAGTCTTGAATACTGAGTGCAGTTCAGTTAATAAAATTGTCTTTCTGGTGCTCATTGCAAAGAAGCCAGAAAGTGTTTTTCTGTGTTCTACTTGTTAGTATAAACAAATATGCAGTCTGCTGAAAGCAAGCTGTTCCTTGATAGTCTTTCTTATGGAGCGCAGTTCAGCTAATAAAACTCTTTCTGCCTTTCATTGCAAGCAAGCCCGAAAGTGTTTTTATGCTTCATAATAGATTGCAAAAGTAAAGATGCAGTCTGCTGAAAGCAAGCTGTTCCTTGATAGTCTTTCTTATGGAGCGCAGTTCAGCTAATAAAACTCTTTCTGCCTTTCATTGCAAGCAAGCCCGAAAGTGTTTTTATGCTTCATAATGGATTGTAAAAGCAAAGATGCAGTTTGCTGAAAACAAGTTGTTCTTTGACAGTCTTGAATACTGAGTGCAGTTCAGTTAATAAAACTGTCTTTCTGGTGCTCATTGTAAAGAAGCCAGAAAGTGTTTTTCTGTGTTCTACTTGTTAGTATAAACAAATATGCAGTCTGCTGAAAGCAAGCTGTTCCTTGATAGTCTTTCTTATGGAGCGCAGTTCAGCTAATAAAACTCTTTCTGCCTTTCATTGCAAGCAAGCCCGAAAGTGTTTTTATGCTTCATAATAGATTGCAAAAGTAAAGATGCAGTCTGCTGAAAACAAACTGTTCTTTAATAGTCTTTCTTATGGAGCGCAGTTCAGCTAATAAAACTCTTTCTGCCTTTCATTGCAAGCAAGCCCGAAAGTGTTTTTATGCTTCATAATAGATTGCAAAAGTAAAGATGCAGTCTGCTGAAAGCAAGCTGTTCTTTGATAGTCTTTCTTATGGAGCGCAGTTCAGCTAATAAAACTCTTTCTGCCTTTCATTGCAAGCAAGCCCGAAAGTGTTTTTATGCTTCATAATAGATTGTAAAAGCAAAGATGCAGTCTGCTGAAAGCAAGCTGTTCTTTGATAGTCTTTCTTATGGAGCGCAGTTCAGCTAATAAAACTCTTTCTGCCTTTCACTGCAAGCAAGCCCGAAAGTGTTTTTATGCTTCATAATGGATTGTAAAAGCAAAGGTGCAGTTTGCTGAAAACAAGTTGTTCTTTGACAGTCTTGAATACTGAGTGCAGTTCAGTTAATAAAACTGTCTTTCTGGTGCTCATTGCAAAGAAGCCAGAAAGTGTTTTTCTGTGTTCTACTTGTTAATATAAACAAATATGCAGTCTGCTGAAAGCAAGCTGTTCCTTGATAGTCTTTCTTATGGAGCGCAGTTCAGCTAATAAAACTCTTTCTGCCTTTCATTGCAAGCAAGCCCGAAAGTGTTTTTATGCTTCATAATAGATTGCAAAAGTAAAGATGCAGTCTGCTGAAAGCAAGCTGTTCTTTGATAGTCTTTCTTATGGAGCGCAGTTCAGCTAATAAAACTCTTTCTGCCTTTCATTGCAAGCAAGCCCGAAAGTGTTTTTATGCTTCATAATGGATTGTAAAAGCAAAGATGCAGTTTGCTGAAAACAAGTTGTTCTTTGACAGTCTTGAATACTGAGTGCAGTTCAGTTAATAAAACTGTCTTTCTGGTGCTCATTGCAAAGAAGCCAGAAAGTGTTTTTCTGTGTTCTACTTGTTAGTATAAACAAATATGCAGTCTGCTGAAAGCAAGCTGTTCCTTGATAGTCTTTCTTATGGAGCGCAGTTCACCTAATAAAACTCTTTCTGCCTTTCATTGCAAGCAAGCCCGAAAGTGTTTTTATGCTTCATAATGGATTGTAAAAGCAAAGATGCAGTTTGCTGAAAACAAGTTGTTCTTTGACAGTCTTGAATACTGAGTGCAGTTCAGTTAATAAAACTGTCTTTCTGGTGCTCATTGCAAGCAAGCCCGAAAGTGTTTTTATGCTTCATAATGGATTGTAAAAGCAAAGATGCAGTTTGCTGAAAAGAAGTTGTTCTTTGACAGTCTTGAATACTGAGTGCAGTTCAGTTAATAAAACTGTCTTTCTGGTGCTCATTGCAAGCAAGCCCGAAAGTGTTTTTATGCTTCATAATGGATTGTAAAAGCAAAGATGCAGTTTGCTGAAAACAAGTTGTTCTTTGACAGTCTTGAATACTGAGTGCAGTTCAGTTAATAAAACTGTCTTTCTGGTGCTCATTGCAAAGAAGCCAGAAAGTGTTTTTCTGTGTTCTACTTGTTAGTATAAACAAATATGCAGTCTGCTGAAAGCAAGCTGTTCCTTGATAGTCTTTCTTATGGAGCGCAGTTCAGCTAATAAAACTCTTTCTGCCTTTCATTGCAAGCAAGCCCGAAAGTGTTTTTATGCTTCATAATAGATTGCAAAAGTAAAGATGCAGTCTGCTGAAAGCAAGCTGTTCTTTGATAGTCTTTCTTATGGAGCGCAGTTCAGCTAATAAAACTCTTTCTGCCTTTCATTGCAAGCAAGCCCGAAAGTGTTTTTATGCTTCATAATGGATTGTAAAAGCAAAGATGCAGTTTGCTGAAAACAAGTTGTTCTTTGACAGTCTTGAATACTGAGTGCAGTTCAGTTAATAAAATTGTCTTTCTGGTGCTCATTGCAAAGAAGCCAGAAAGTGTTTTTCTGTGTTCTACTTGTTAGTATAAACAAATATGCAGTCTGCTGAAAGCAAGCTGTTCCTTGATAGTCTTTCTTATGGAGCGCAGTTCAGCTAATAAAACTCTTTCTGCCTTTCATTGCAAGAAAGCCCGAAAGTGTTTTTATGCTTCATAATAGATTGCAAAAGTAAAGATGCAGTCTGCTGAAAGCAAGCTGTTCTTTGATAGTCTTTCTTATGGAGCGCAGTTCAGCTAATAAAACTCTTTCTGCCTTTCATTGCAAGCAAGCCCGAAAGTGTTTTTATGCTTCATAATGGATTGTAAAAGCAAAGATGCAGTTTGCTGAAAACAAGTTGTTCTTTGACAGTCTTGAATACTGAGTGCAGTTCAGTTAATAAAATTGTCTTTCTGGTGCTCATTGCAAAGAAGCCAGAAAGTGTTTTTCTGTGTTCTACTTGTTAGTATAAACAAATATGCAGTCTGCTGAAAGCAAGCTGTTCCTTGATAGTCTTTCTTATGGAGCGCAGTTCAGCTAATAAAACTCTTTCTGCCTTTCATTGCAAGCAAGCCCGAAAGTGTTTTTATGCTTCATAATAGATTGCAAAAGTAAAGATGCAGTCTGCTGAAAGCAAGCTGTTCTTTGATAGTCTTTCTTATGGAGCGCAGTTCAGCTAATAAAACTCTTTCTTCCTTTCATTGCAAGCAAGCCCGAAAGTGTTTTTATGCTTCATAATAGATTGTAAAAGCAAAGATGCAGTCTGCTGAAAGCAAGCTGTTCTTTGATAGTCTTTCTTATGGAGCGCAGTTCAGCTAATAAAACTCTTTCTGCCTTTCATTGCAAGCAAGCCCGAAAGTGTTTTTATGCTTCATAATGGATTGTAAAAGCAAAGATGCAGTTTGCTGAAAACAAGTTGTTCTTTGACAGTCTTGAATACTGAGTGCAGTTCAGTTAATAAAACTGTCTTTCTGGTGCTCATTGCAAAGAAGCCAGAAAGTGTTTTTCTGTGTTCTACTTGTTAGTATAAACAAATATGCAGTCTGCTGAAAGCAAGCTGTTCCTTGATAGTCTTTCTTATGGAGCGCAGTTCAGCTAATAAAACTCTTTCTGCCTTTCATTGCAAGCAAGCCCGAAAGTGTTTTTATGCTTCATAATAGATTGCAAAAGTAAAGATGCAGTCTGCTGAAAGCAAGCTGTTCTTTGATAGTCTTTCTTATGGAGCGCAGTTCAGCTAATAAAACTCTTTCTGCCTTTCATTGCAAGCAAGCCCGAAAGTGTTTTTATGCTTCATAATGGATTGTAAAAGCAAAGATGCAGTTTGCTGAAAACAAGTTGTTCTTTGACAGTCTTGAATACTGAGTGCAGTTCAGTTAATAAAACTGTCTTTCTGGTGCTCATTACAAAGAAGCCAGAAAGTGTTTTTCTGTGTTCTACTTGTTAGTATAAACAAATATGCAGTCTGCTGAAAGCAAGCTGTTCCTTGATAGTCTTTCTTATGGAGCGCAGTTCAGCTAATAAAACTCTTTCTGCCTTTCATTGCAAGCAAGCCCGAAAGTGTTTTTATGCTTCATAATAGATTGCAAAAGTAAAGATGCAGTCTGCTGAAAGCAAGCTGTTCTTTGATAGTCTTTCTTATGGAGCGCAGTTCAGCTAATAAAACTCTTTCTGCCTTTCATTGCAAGCAAGCCCGAAAGTGTTTTTATGCTTCATAATGGATTGTAAAAGCAAAGATGCAGTTTGCTGAAAACAAGTTGTTCTTTGACAGTCTTGAATACTGAGTGCAGTTCAGTTAATAAAACTGTCTTTCTGGTGCTCATTGCAAAGAAGCCAGAAAGTGTTTTTCTGTGTTCTACTTGTTAGTATAAACAAATATGCAGTCTGCTGAAAGCAAGCTGTTCCTTGATAGTCTTTCTTATGGAGCGCCGTTCAGCTAATAAAACTCTTTCTGCCTTTCATTGCAAGCAAGCCCGAAAGTGTTTTTATGCTTCATAATGGATTGTAAAAGCAAAGATGCAGTTTGCTGAAAACAAGTTGTTTTTTGACAGTCTTGAATACTGAGTGCAGTTCAGTTAATAAAACTGTGTTTCTGGTGCTCATTGCATTCAAGCCCGAAAGTGTTTTTATGCTTCATAATGGATTGTAAAAGCAAAGATGCAGTTTGCTGAAAACAAGTTGTTCTTTGACAGTCTTGAATACTGAGTGCAGTTCAGTTAATAAAACTGTCTTTCTGGTGCTCATTGCAAGCAAGCCCGAAAGTGTTTTTATGCTTCATAATGGATTGTAAAAGCAAAGATGCAGTTTGCTGAAAACAAGTTGTTCTTTGACAGTCTTGAATACTGAGTGCAGTTCAGTTAATAAAACTGTGTTTCTGGTGCTCATTGCATTCAAGCCCGAAAGTGTTTTTATGCTTCATAATGGATTGTAAAAGCAAAGATGCAGTTTGCTGAAAACAAGTTGTTCTTTGACAGTCTTGAATACTGAGTGCAGTTCAGTTAATAAAACTGTCTTTCTGGTGCTCATTGCAAAGAAGCCAGAAAGTGTTTTTCTGTGTTCTACTTGTTAGTATAAACAAATATGCAGTCTGCTGAAAGCAAGCTGTTCCTTGATAGTCTTTCTTATGGAGCGCAGTTCAGCTAATAAAACTCTTTCTGCCTTTCATTGCAAGCAAGCCCGAAAGTGTTTTTATGCTTCATAATGGATTGTAAAAGCAAAGATGCAGTTTGCTGAAAACAAGTTGTTCTTTGACAGTCTTGAATACTGAGTGCAGTTCAGTTAATAGAACTGTCTTTCTGGTGCTCATTGCAAAGAAGCCAGAAAGTGTTTTTCTGTGTTCTACTTGTTAGTATAAACAAATATGCAGTCTGCTGAAAGCAAGCTGTTCCTTGATAGTCTTTCTTATGGAGCGCAGTTCAGCTAATAAAACTCTTTCTGCCTTTCATTGCAAGCAAGCCCGAAAGTGTTTTTATGCTTCATAATAGATTGTAAAAGCAAAGATGCAGTCTGCTGAAAGCAAGCTGTTCTTTGATAGTCTTTCTTATGGAGCGCAGTTCAGCTAATAAAACTCTTTCTGCCTTTCATTGCAAGCAAGCCCGAAAGTGTTTTTATGCTTCATAATGGATTGTAAAAGCAAAGATGCAGTTTGCTGAGAACAAGTTGTTCTTTGACAGTCTTGAATACTGAGTGCAGTTCAGTTAATAAAACTGTCTTTCTGGTGCTCATTGCAAAGAAGCCAGAAAGTGTTTTTCTGTGTTCTACTTGTTAGTATAAACAAATATGCAGTCTGCTGAAAGCAAGCTGTTCCTTGATAGTCTTTCTTATGGAGCGCAGTTCAGCTAATAAAACTCTTTCTGCCTTTCATTGCAAGCAAGCCCGAAAGTGTTTTTATGCTTCATAATGGATTGTAAAAGCAAAGATGCAGTTTGCTGAAAACAAGTTGTTCTTTGACAGTCTTGAATACTGAGTGCAGTTCAGTTAATAAAACTGTCTTTCTGGTGCTCATTGCAAAGAAGCCAGAAAGTGTTTTTCTGTGTTCTACTTGTTAGTATAAACAAATATGCAGTCTGCTGAAAGCAAGCTGTTCCTTGATAGTCTTTCTTATGGAGCGCAGTTCAGCTAATAAAACTCTTTCTGCCTTTCATTGCAAGCAAGCCCGAAAGTGTTTTTATGCTTCATAATAGATGGCAAAAGTAAAGATGCAGTCTGCTGAAAGCAAGCTGTTCTTTGATAGTCTTTCTTATGGAGCGCAGTTCAGCTAATAAAACTCTTTCTGCCTTTCATTGCAAGCAAGCCCGAAAGTGTTTTTATGCTTCATAATAGATGGCAAAAGTAAAGATGCAGTCTGCTGAAAGCAAGCTGTTCTTTGATAGTCTTTCTTATGGAGCGCAGTTCAGCTAATAAAACTCTTTCTGCCTTTCATTGCAAGCAAGCCCGAAAGTGTTTTTATGCTTCATAATAGATTGTAAAAGCAAAGATGCAGTCTGCTGAAAGCAAGCTGTTCTTTGATAGTCTTTCTTATGGAGCGCAGTTCAGCTAATAAAACTCTTTCTGCCTTTCATTGCAAGCAAGCCCGAAAGTGTTTTTATGCTTCATAATGGATTGTAAAAGCAAAGATGCAGTTTGCTGAGAACAAGTTGTTCTTTGACAGTCTTGAATACTGAGTGCAGTTCAGTTAATAAAACTGTCTTTCTGGTGCTCATTGCAAAGAAGCCAGAAAGTGTTTTTCTGTGTTCTACTTGTTAGTATAAACAAATATGCAGTCTGCTGAAAGCAAGCTGTTCCTTGATAGTCTTTCTTATGGAGCGCAGTTCAGCTAATAAACCTCTTTCTGCCTTTCATTGCAAGCAAGCCCGAAAGTGTTTTTATGCTTCATAATAGATTGCAAAAGTAAAGATGCAGTCTGCTGAAAGCAAGCTGTTCTTTGATAGTCTTTCTTATGGAGCGCAGTTCAGCTAATAAAACTCTTTCTGCCTTTCATTGCAAGCAAGCCCGAAAGTGTTTTTATGCTTCATAATAGATTGTAAAAGCAAAGATGCAGTCTGCTGAAAGCAAGCTGTTCTTTGATAGTCTTTCTTATGGAGCGCAGTTCAGCTAATAAAACTCTTTCTGCCTTTCATTGCAAGCAAGCCCGAAAGTGTTTTTATGCTTCATAATGGATTGTAAAAGCAAAGATGCAGTTTGCTGAAAACAAGTTGTTCTTTGACAGTCTTGAATACTGAGTGCAGTTCAGTTAATAAAACTGTCTTTCTGGTGCTCATTGCAAAGAAGCCAGAAAGTGTTTTTCTGTGTTCTACTTGTTAGTATAAACAAATATGCAGTCTGCTGAAAGCAAGCTGTTCCTTGATAGTCTTTCTTATGGAGCGCAGTTCAGCTAATAAAACTCTTTCTGCCTTTCATTGCAAGCAAGCCCGAAAGTGTTTTTATGCTTCATAATAGATTGCAAAAGTAAAGATGCAGTCTGCTGAAAGCAAGCTGTTCTTTGATAGTCTTTCTTATGGAGCGCAGTTCAGCTAATAAAACTCTTTCTGCCTTTCATTGCAAGCAAGCCCGAAAGTGTTTTTATGCTTCATAATAGATTGCAAAAGTAAAGATGCAGTCTGCTGAAAGCAAGCTGTTCTTTGATAGTCTTTCTTATGGAGCGCAGTTCAGCTAATAAAACTCTTTCTGCCTTTCATTGCAAGCAAGCCCGAAAGTGTTTTTATGCTTCATAATAGATTGCAAAAGTAAAGATGCAGTCTGCTGAAAGCAAGCTGTTCTTTGATAGTCTTTCTTATGGAGCGCAGTTCAGCTAATAAAACTGTCTTTCTGCCTTTCATTGCAAGCAAGCCCGAAAGTGTTTTTATGCTTCATAATAGATTGCAAAAGTAAAGATGCAGTTTGCTGAAAACAAGTTGTTCTTTGACAGTCTTGAATACTGAGTGCAGTTCAGTTAATAAAACTGTGTTTCTGGTGCTCATTGCATTCAAGCCCGAAAGTGTTTTTATGCTTCATAATGGATTGTAAAAGCAAAGATGCAGTTTGCTGAAAACAAGTTGTTCTTTGACAGTCTTGAATACTGAGTGCAGTTCAGTTAATAAAACTGTCTTTCTGGTGCTCATTGCAAAGAAGCCAGAAAGTGTTTTTCTGTGTTCTACTTGTTAGTATAAACAAATATGCAGTCTGCTGAAAGCGAGCTGTTCTTTGATAGTCTTTCTTATGGAGCGCAGTTCAGCTAATAAAACTCTTTCTGCCTTTCATTGCAAGCAAGCCCGAAAGTGTTTTTATGCTTCATAATGGATTGTAAAAGCAAAGATGCAGTTTGCTGAAAACAAGTTGTTCTTTGACAGTCTTGAATACTGAGTGCAGTTCAGTTAATAAAACTGTCTTTCTGGTGCTCATTGCAAAGAAGCCAGAAAGTGTTTTTCTGTGTTCTACTTGTTAGTATAAACAAATATGCAGTCTGCTGAAAGCGAGCTGTTCTTTGATAGTCTTTCTTATGGAGCGCAGTTCAGCTAATAAAACTCTTTCTGCCTTTCATTGCAAGCAAGCCCGAAAGTGTTTTTATGCTTCATAATAGATTGCAAGAGTAAAGATGCAGTCTGCTGAAAACAAGCTGTTCTTTAATAGTCTTTCTTATGGAGCGCAGTTCAGCTAATTAAACTCTTTCTGCCTTTCATTGCAAGCAAGCCCTAAAGTGTTTTTATGCTTCATAAAAGATTGCAAAAGTAAAGATGCAGTCTGCTGAAAGCAAGCTGTTCTTTGATAGTCTTTCTTATGGAGCGCAGTTCAGCTAATAAAACTCTTTCTGCCTTTCATTGCAAGCAAGCCCGAAAGTGTTTTTATGCTTCATAATAGATTGTAAAAGCAAAGATGCAGTCTGCTGAAAGCAAGCTGTTCTTTGATAGTCTTTCTTATGGAGCGCAGTTCAGCTAATAAAACTCTTTCTGCCTTTCATTGCAAGCAAGCCCGAAAGTGTTTTTATGCTTCATAATAGATTGCAAAAGTAAAGATGCAGTTTGCTGAAAACAAGTTGTTCTTTGACAGTCTTGAATACTGAGTGCAGTTCAGTTAATAAAACTGTGTTTCTGGTGCTCATTGCATTCAAGCCCGAAAGTGTTTTTATGCTTCATAATGGATTGTAAAAGCAAAGATGCAGTTTGCTGAAAACAAGTTGTTCTTTGACAGTCTTGAATACTGAGTGCAGTTCAGTTAATAAAACTGTCTTTCTGGTGCTCATTGCAAAGAAGCCAGAAAGTGTTTTTCTGTGTTCTACTTGTTAGTATAAACAAATATGCAGTCTGCTGAAAGCGAGCTGTTCTTTGATAGTCTTTCTTATGGAGCGCAGTTCAGCTAATAAAACTCTTTCTGCCTTTCATTGCAAGCAAGCCCGAAAGTGTTTTTATGCTTCATAATGGATTGTAAAAGCAAAGATGCAGTTTGCTGAAAAGAAGTTGTTCTTTGAAAGTCTTGAATACTGAGTGCAGTTCAGTTAATAAAACTGTCTTTCTGGTGCTCATTGCAAAGAAGCCAGAAAGTGTTTTTCTGTGTTCTACTTGTTAGTATAAACAAATATGCAGTCTGCTGAAAGCAAGCTGTTCCTTGATAGTCTTTCTTATGGAGCGCAGTTCAGCTAATAAAACTCTTTCTGCCTTTCATTGCAAGCAAGCCCGAAAGTGTTTTTATGCTTCATAATGGATTGTAAAAGCAAAGATGCAGTTTGCTGAAAACAAGTTGTTCTTTGACAGTCTTGAATACTGAGTGCAGTTCAGTTAATAAAACTGTCTTTCTGGTGCTCATTGCAAAGAAGCCAGAAAGTGTTTTTCTGTGTTCTACTTGTTAGTATAAACAAATATGCAGTCTGCTGAAAGCAAGCTGTTCCTTGATAGTCTTTCTTATGGAGCGCAGTTCAGCTAATAAAACTCTTTCTTCCTTTCATTGCAAGCAAGCCCGAAAGTGTTTTTATGCTTCATAATAGATTGCAAAAGTAAAGATGCAGTCTGCTGAAAGCAAGCTGTTCTTTGATAGTCTTTCTTATGGAGCGCAGTTCAGCTAATAAAACTCTTTCTGCCTTTCATTGCAAGCAAGCCCGAAAGTGTTTTTATGCTTCATAATAGATTGTAAAAGCAAAGATGCAGTCTGCTGAAAGCAAGCTGTTCTTTGATAGTCTTTCTTATGGAGCGCAGTTCAGCTAATAAAACTCTTTCTGCCTTTCATTGCAAGCAAGCCCGAAAGTGTTTTTATGCTTCATAATGGATTGTAAAAGCAAAGATGCAGTTTGCTGAAAACAAGTTGTTCTTTGACAGTCTTGAATACTGAGTGCAGTTCAGTTAATAAAACTGTCTTTCTGGTGCTCATTGCAAAGAGGCCAGAAAGTGTTTTTCTGTGTTCTACTTGTTAGTATAAACAAATATGCAGTCTGCTGAAAGCGAGCTGTTCTTTGATAGTCTTTCTTATGGAGCGCAGTTCAGCTAATAAAACTCTTTCTGCCTTTCATTGCAAGCAAGCCCGAAAGTGTTTTTATGCTTCATAATGGATTGTAAAAGCAAAGATGCAGTTTGCTGAAAAGCAGTTGTTCTTTGACAGTCTTGAATACTGAGTGCAGTTCAGTTAATAAAACTGTCTTTCTGGTGCTCATTGCAAAGAAGCCAGAAAGTGTTTTTCTGTGTTCTACTTGTTAGTATAAACAAATATGCAGTCTGCTGAAAGCAAGCTGTTCCTTGATAGTCTTTCTTATGGAGCGCAGTTCAGCTAATAAAACTCTTTCTGCCTTTCATTGCAAGCAAGCCCGAAAGTGTTTTTATGCTTCATAATGGATTGTAAAAGCAAAGATGCAGTTTGCTGAAAACAAGTTGTTCTTTGACAGTCTTGAATACTGAGTGCAGTTCAGTTAATAAAACTGTCTTTCTGGTGCTCATTGCAAAGAAGCCAGAAAGTGTTTTTCTGTGTTCTACTTGTTAGTATAAACAAATATGCAGTCTGCTGAAAGCAAGCTGTTCCTTGATAGTCTTTCTTATGGAGCGCAGTTCAGCTAATAAAACTCTTTCTGCCTTTCATTGCAAGCAAGCCCGAAAGTGTTTTTATGCTTCATAATAGATGGCAAAAGTAAAGATGCAGTCTGCTGAAAGCAAGCTGTTCTTTGATAGTCTTTCTTATGGAGCGCAGTTCAGCTAATAAAACTCTTTCTGCCTTTCATTGCAAGCAAGCCCGAAAGTGTTTTTATGCTTCATAATAGATTGCAAAAGTAAAGATGCAGTCTGCTGAAAGCAAGCTGTTCTTTGATAGTCTTTCTTATGGAGCGCAGTTCAGCTAATAAAACTCTTTCTGCCTTTCATTGCAAGCAAGCCCGAAAGTGTTTTTATGCTTCATAATAGATTGTAAAAGCAAAGATGCAGTCTGCTGAAAGCAAGCTGTTCTTTGATAGTCTTTCTTATGGAGCGCAGTTCAGCTAATAAAACTCTTTCTGCCTTTCATTGCAAGCAAGCCCGAAAGTGTTTTTATGCTTCATAATGGATTGTAAAAGCAAAGATGCAGTTTGCTGAGAACAAGTTGTTCTTTGACAGTCTTGAATACTGAGTGCAGTTCAGTTAATAAAACTGTCTTTCTGGTGCTCATTGCAAAGAAGCCAGAAAGTGTTTTTCTGTGTTCTACTTGTTAGTATAAACAAATATGCAGTCTGCTGAAAGCAAGCTGTTCCTTGATAGTCTTTCTTATGGAGCGCAGTTCAGCTAAAAAAACTCTTTCTTCCTTTCATTGCAAGCAAGCCCGAAAGTGTTTTTATGCTTCATAATAGATTGCAAAAGTAAAGATGCAGTCTGCTGAAAGCAAGCTGTTCTTTGATAGTCTTTCTTATGGAGCGCAGTTCAGCTAATAAAACTCTTTCTGCCTTTCATTGCAAGCAAGCCCGAAAGTGTTTTTATGCTTCATAATAGATTGTAAAAGCAAAGATGCAGTCTGCTGAAAGCAAGCTGTTCTTTGATAGTCTTTCTTATGGAGCGCAGTTCAGCTAATAAAACTCTTTCTGCCTTTCATTGCAAGCAAGCCCGAAAGTGTTTTTATGCTTCATATTGGATTGTAAAAGCAAATATGCAGTTTGCTGAAAACAAGTTGTTCTTTGACAGTCTTGAATACTGAGTGCAGTTCAGTTAATAAAACTGTCTTTCTGGTGCTCATTGCAAAGAAGCCAGAAAGTGTTTTTCTGTGTTCTACTTGTTAGTATAAACAAATATGCAGTCTGCTGAAAGCAAGCTGTTCCTTGATAGTCTTTCTTATGGAGCGCAGTTCAGCTAATAAAACTCTTTCTGCCTTTCATTGCAAGCAAGCCCGAAAGTGTTTTTATGCTTCATAATAGATTGCAAAAGTAAAGATGCAGTCTGCTGAAAGCAAGCTGTTCTTTGATAGTCCTTCTTATGGAGCGCAGTTCAGCTAATAAAACTCTTTCTGCCTTTCATTGCAAGCAAGCCCGAAAGTGTTTTTATGCTTCATAATAGATTGTAAAAGCAAAGATGCAGTTTGCTGAAAACAAGTTGTTCTTTGACAGTCTTGAATACTGAGTGCAGTTCAGTTAATAAAACTGTCTTTCTGGTGCTCATTGCAAAGAAGCCAGAAAGTGTTTTTCTGTGTTCTACTTGTTAGTATAAACAAATATGCAGTCTGCTGAAAGCAAGCTGTTCCTTGATAGTCTTTCTTATGGAGCTCAGTTCAGCTAATAAAACTCATTCTTCCTTTCATTGCAAGCAAGCCCGAAAGTGTTTTTATGCTTCATAATAGATTGCAAAATTAAAGATGCAGTCTGCTGAAAGCAAGCTGTTCTTTGATAGTCTTTCTTATGGAGCGCAGTTCAGCTAATAAAACTCTTTCTGCCTTTCATTGCAAGCAAGCCCGAAAGTGTTTTTATGCTTCATATTGGATTGTAAAAGCAAATATGCAGTTTGCTGAAAACAAGTTGTTCTTTGACAGTCTTGAATACTGAGTGCAGTTCAGTTAATAAAACTGTCTTTCTGGTGCTCATTGCAAAGAAGCCAGAAAGTGTTTTTCTGTGTTCTACTTGTTAGTATAAACAAATATGCAGTCTGCTGAAAGCAAGCTGTTCCTTGATAGTCTTTCTTATGGAGCGCAGTTCAGCTAATAAAACTCTTTCTGCCTTTCATTGCAAGCAAGCCCGAAAGTGTTTTTATGCTTCATAATAGATTGCAAAAGTAAAGATGCAGTCTGCTGAAAGCAAGCTGTTCTTTGATAGTCTTTCTTATGGAGCGCAGTTCAGCTAATAAAACTCTTTCTGCCTTTCATTGCAAGCAAGCCCGAAAGTGTTTTTATGCTTCATAATAGATTGCAAAAGTAAAGATGCAGTCTGCTAAAAGCAAGCTGTTCTTTGATAGTCCTTCTTATGGAGCGCAGTTCAGCTAATAAAACTCTTTCTGCCTTTCATTGCAAGCAAGCCCGAAAGTGTTTTTATGCTTCATAATAGATTGTAAAAGCAAAGATGCAGTTTGCTGAAAACAAGTTGTTCTTTGACAGTCTTGAATACTGAGTGCAGTTCAGTTAATAAAACTGTCTTTCTGGTGCTCATTGCAAAGAAGCCAGAAAGTGTTTTTCTGTGTTCTACTTGTTAGTATAAACAAATATGCAGTCTGCTGAAAGCAAGCTGTTCCTTGATAGTCTTTCTTATGGAGCTCAGTTCAGCTAATAAAACTCATTCTTCCTTTCATTGCAAGCAAGCCCGAAAGTGTTTTTATGCTTCATAATAGATTGCAAAAGTAAAGATGCAGTCTGCTGAAAGCAAGCTGTTCTTTGATAGTCTTTCTTATGGAGCGCAGTTCAGCTAATAAAACTCTTTCTGCCTTTCATTGCAAGCAAGCCCGAAAGTGTTTTTATGCTTCATAATAGATTGTAAAAGCAAAGATGCAGTCTGCTGAAAGCAAGCTGTTCTTTGATAGTCTTTCTTATGGAGCGCAGTTCAGCTAATAAAACTCTTTCTGCCTTTCATTGCAAGCAAGCCCGAAAGTGTTTTTATGCTTCATAATGGATTGTAAAAGCAAAGATGCAGTTTGCTGAAAACAAGTTGTTCTTTGACAGTCTTGAATACTGAGTGCAGTTCAGTTAATAAAACTGTCTTTCTGGTGCTCATTGCAAAGAAGCCAGAAAGTGTTTTTCTGTGTTCTACTTGTTAGTATAAACAAATATGCAGTCTGCTGAAAGCAAGCTGTTCCTTGATAGTCTTTCTTATGGAGCGCAGTTCAGCTAATAAAACTCTTTCTGCCTTTCATTGCAAGCAAGCCCGAAAGTGTTTTTATGCTTCATAATAGATTGCAAAATTAAAGATGCAGTCTGCTGAAAGCAAGCTGTTCTTTGATAGTCTTTCTTATGGAGCGCAGTTCAGCTAATAAAACTCTTTCTGCCTTTCATTGCAAGCAAGCCCGAAAGTGTTTTTATGCTTCATAATAGATTGCAAAAGTAAAGATGCAGTCTGCTGAAAGCAAGCTGTTCTTTGATAGTCTTTCTTATGGAGCGCAGTTCAGCTAATAAAACTCTTTCTGCCTTTCATTGCAAGCAAGCCCGAAAGTGTTTTTATGCTTCATAATAGATTGTAAAAGCAAAGATGCAGTCTGCTGAAAGCAAGCTGTTCTTTGATAGTCTTTCTTATGGAGCGCAGTTCAGCTAATAAAACTCTTTCTGCCTTTCATTGCAAGCAAGCCCGAAAGTGTTTTTATGCTTCATAATGGATTGTAAAAGCAAAGATGCAGTTTGCTGAAAACAAGTTGTTCTTTGACAGTCTTGAATACTGAGTGCAGTTCAGTTAATAAAACTGTGTTTCTGGTGCTCATTGCAAAGAAGCCAGAAAGTGTTTTTCTGTGTTCTACTTGTTAGTATAAACAAATATGCAGTCTGCTGAAAGCAAGCTGTTCTTTAATAGTCTTTCTTATGGAGCGCAGTTCAGCTAATAAAACTCTTTCTGCCTTTCATTGCAAGCAAGCCCGAAAGTGTTTTTATGCTTCATAATAGATTGCAAAAGTAAAGATGCAGTCTGCTGAAAGCAAGCTGTTCTTTGATAGTCTTTCTTATGGAGCGCAGTTCAGCTAATAAAACTCTTTCTGCCTTTCATTGCAAGCAAGCCCGAAAGTGTTTTTATGCTTCATAATGGATTGTAAAAGCAAAGATGCAGTTTGCTGAAAACAAGTTGTTCTTTGACAGTCTTGAATACTGAGTGCAGTTCAGTTAATAAAACTGTCTTTCTGGTGCTCATTGCAAAGAAGCCAGAAAGTGTTTTTCTGTGTTCTACTTGTTAGTATAAACAAATATGCAGTCTGCTGAAAGCAAGCTGTTCCTTGATAGTCTTTCTTATGGAGCGCAGTTCACCTAATAAAACTCTTTCTGCCTTTCATTGCAAGCAAGCCCGAAAGTGTATTTATGCTTCATAATGGATTGTAAAAGCAAAGATGCAGTTTGCTGAAAACAAGTTGTTCTTTGACAGTCTTGAATACTGAGTGCAGTTCAGTTAATAAAACTGTCTTTCTGGTGCTCATTGCAAGCAAGCCCGAAAGTGTTTTTATGCTTCATAATGGATTGTAAAAGCAAAGATGCAGTTTGCTAAAAACAAGTTGTTCTTTGACAGTCTTGAATACTGAGTGCAGTTCAGTTAATCAAATCAAATCAAATCAAATTTATTTATATAGCGCTTTTCACAACTGATGTTGTCACAAAGCAGCTTCACAGAATTCCAGTAAGACAAGATTTGACATGAAATGTAAAGACAAATGTAAAACCCTCAAGTGAGCAAGCCAGGGGCGACAGTGGCAAGGAAAAACTCCCCCAGCTGAGGAAGAAACCTTGGGAGGAACCAAGGCTCACAAGGGGTGACCCATCCTCCTCTGGTCAATCTACTGGTGATGATAGTTAGTAGTCCATGAGAACAGTTAATAAAACTGTCTTTCTGGTGCTTATTGCAAAGAAGCCAGAAAGTGTTTTTCTGTGTTCTACTTGTTAGTATAAACAAATATGCAGTCTGCTGAAAGCGAGCTGTTCTTTGATAGTCTTTCTTATGGAGCGCAGTTCAGCTAATAAAACTCTTTCTGCCTTTCATTGCAAGCAAGCCCGAAAGTGTTTTTATGCTTCATAATGGATTGTAAAAGCAAAGATGCAGTTTGCTGAAAACAAGTTGTTCTTTGACAGTCTTGAATACTGAGTGCAGTTCAGTTAATAAAACTGTCTTTCTGGTGCTTATTGCAAAGAAGCCAGAAAGTGTTTTTCTGTGTGCTACTTGTTAGTATAAACAAATATGCAGTCTGCTGAAAGCAAGCTGTTCCTTGATAGTCTTTCTTATGGAGCGCAGTTCAGCTAATAAAACTCTTTCTGCCTTTCATTGCAAGCAAGCCCGAAAGTGTTTTTATGCTTCATAATAGATTGCAAAAGTAAAGATGCAGTCTGCTGAAAGCAAGCTGTTCTTTGATAGTCTTTCTTATGGAGCGCAGTTCAGCTAATAAAACTCTTTCTGCCTTTCATTGCAAGCAAGCCCGAAAGTGTTTTTATGCTTCATAATGGATTGTAAAAGCAAAGATGCAGTTTGCTGAAAACAAGTTGTTCTTTGACAGTCTTGAATACTGAGTGCAGTTCAGTTAATAAAACTGTCTTTCTGGTGCTCATTGCAAAGAAGCCAGAAAGTGTTTTTCTGTGTTCTACTTGTTAGTATAAACAAATATGCAGTCTGCTGAAAGCAAGCTGTTCCTTGATAGTCTTTCTTATGGAGCGCAGTTCAGCTAATAAAACTCTTTCTGCCTTTCATTGCAAGCAAGCCCGAAAGTGTTTTTATGCTTCATAATAGATTGCAAAAGTAAAGATGCAGTCTGCTGAAAGCAAGCTGTTCTTTAATAGTCTTTCTTATGGAGCGCAGTTCAGCTAATTAAACTCTTTCTGCCTTTCATTGCAAGCAAGCCCTAAAGTGTTTTTATGCTTCATAAAAGATTGCAAAAGTAAAGATGCAGTCTGCTGAAAGCAAGCTGTTCTTTGATAGTCTTTCTTATGGAGCGCAGTTCAGCTAATAAAACTCTTTCTGCCTTTCATTGCAAGCAAGCCCGAAAGTGTTTTTATGCTTCATAATAGATTGTAAAAGCAAAGATGCAGTCTGCTGAAAGCAAGCTGTTCTTTGATAGTCTTTCTTATGGAGCGCAGTTCAGCTAATAAAACTCTTTCTGCCTTTCATTGCAAGCAAGCCCGAAAGTGTTTTTATGCTTCATAATGGATTGTAAAAGCAAAGATGCAGTTTGCTGAAAACAAGTTGTTCTTTGACAGTCTTGAATACTGAGTGCAGTTCAGTTAATAAAACTGTCTTTCTGGTGCTCATTACAAAGAAGCCAGAAAGTGTTTTTCTGTGTTCTACTTGTTAGTATAAACAAATATGCAGTCTGCTGAAAGCAAGCTGTTCCTTGATAGTCTTTCTTATGGAGCGCAGTTCAGCTAATAAAACTCTTTCTGCCTTTCATTGCAAGCAAGCCCGAAAGTGTTTTTATGCTTCATAATGGATTGTAAAAGCAAAGATGCAGTTTGCTGAAAACAAGTTGTTCTTTGACAGTCTTGAATACTGAGTGCAGTTCAGTTAATAAAACTGTCTTTCTGGTGCTCATTGCAAAGAAGCCAGAAAGTGTTTTTCTGTGTTCTACTTGTTAGTATAAACAAATATGCAGTCTGCTGAAAGCAAGCTGTTCCTTGATAGTCTTTCTTATGGAGCGCAGTTCAGCTAATAAAACTCTTTCTTCCTTTCATTGCAAGCAAGCCCGAAAGTGTTTTTATGCTTCATAATAGATTGCAAAAGTAAAGATGCAGTCTGCTGAAAGCAAGCTGTTCTTTGATAGTCTTTCTTATGGAGCGCAGTTCAGCTAATAAAACTCTTTCTGCCTTTCATTGCAAGCAAGCCCGAAAGTGTTTTTATGCTTCATAATAGATTGTAAAAGCAAAGATGCAGTCTGCTGAAAGCAAGCTGTTCTTTGATAGTCTTTCTTATGGAGCGCAGTTCAGCTAATAAAACTCTTTCTGCCTTTCATTGCAAGCAAGCCCGAAAGTGTTTTTATGCTTCATAATGGATTGTAAAAGCAAAGATGCAGTTTGCTGAAAACAAGTTGTTCTTTGACAGTCTTGAATACTGAGTGCAGTTCAGTTAATAAAACTGTCTTTCTGGTGCTCATTACAAAGAAGCCAGAAAGTGTTTTTCTGTGTTCTACTTGTTAGTATAAACAAATATGCAGTCTGCTGAAAGCAAGCTGTTCCTTGATAGTCTTTCTTATGGAGCGCAGTTCAGCTAATAAAACTCTTTCTGCCTTTCATTGCAAGCAAGCCCGAAAGTGTTTTTATGCTTCATAATGGATTGTAAAAGCAAAGATGCAGTTTGCTGAAAACAAGTTGTTCTTTGACAGTCTTGAATACTGAGTGCAGTTCAGTTAATAAAACTGTGTTTCTGGTGCTCATTGCATTCAAGCCCGAAAGTGTTTTTATGCTTCATAATGGATTGTAAAAGCAAAGATGCAGTTTGCTGAAAACAAGTTGTTCTTTGACAGTCTTGAATACTGAGTGCAGTTCAGTTAATAAAACTGTCTTTCTGGTGCTCATTGCAAGCAAGCCCGAAAGTGTTTTTATGCTTCATAATGGATTGTAAAAGCAAAGATGCAGTTTGCTGAAAACAAGTTGTTCTTTGACAGTCTTGAATACTGAGTGCAGTTCAGTTAATAAAACTGTGTTTCTGGTGCTCATTGCATTCAAGCCCGAAAGTGTTTTTATGCTTCATAATGGATTGTAAAAGCAAAGATGCAGTTTGCTGAAAACAAGTTGTTCTTTGACAGTCTTGAATACTGAGTGCAGTTCAGTTAATAAAACTGTCTTTCTGGTGCTCATTGCAAAGAAGCCAGAAAGTGTTTTTCTGTGTTCTACTTGTTAGTATAAACAAATATGCAGTCTGCTGAAAGCGAGCTGTTCTTTGATAGTCTTTCTTATGGAGCGCAGTTCAGCTAATAAAACTCTTTCTGCCTTTCATTGCAAGCAAGCCCGAAAGTGTTTTTATGCTTCATAATGGATTGTAAAAGCAAAGATGCAGTTTGCTGAAAACAAGTTGTTCTTTGACAGTCTTGAATACTGAGTGCAGTTCAGTTAATAAAACTGTCTTTCTGGTGCTCATTGCAAAGAAGCCAGAAAGTGTTTTTCTGTGTTCTACTTGTTAGTATAAACAAATATGCAGTCTGCTGAAAGCAAGCTGTTCCTTGATAGTCTTTCTTATGGAGCGCAGTTCAGCTAATAAAACTCTTTCTGCCTTTCATTGCAAGCAAGCCCGAAAGTGTTTTTATGCTTCATAATAGATTGCAAAAGTAAAGATGCAGTCTGCTGAAAGCAAGCTGTTCTTTGATAGTCTTTCTTATGGAGCGCAGTTCAGCTAATAAAACTCTTTCTGCCTTTCATTGCAAGCAAGCCCGAAAGTGTTTTTATGCTTCATAATAGATTGCAAAAGTAAAGATGCAGTCTGCTGAAAGCAAGCTGTTCTTTGATAGTCTTTCTTATGGAGCGCAGTTCAGCTAATAAAACTCTTTCTGCCTTTCATTGCAAGCAAGCCCGAAAGTGTTTTTATGCTTCATAATAGGTTGTAAAAGCAAAGATGCAGTCTGCTGAAAGCAAGCTGTTCTTTGATAGTCTTTCTTATGGAGCGCAGTTCAGCTAATAAAACTCTTTCTGCCTTTCATTGCAAGCAAGCCCGAAAGTGTTTTTATGCTTCATAATGGATTGTAAAAGCAAAGATGCAGTTTGCTGAAAAGAAGTTGTTCTTTGACAGTCTTGAATACTGAGTGCAGTTCAGTTAATAAAACTCTCTTTCTGGTGCTCATTGCAAGCAAGCCCGAAAGTGTTTTTATGCTTCATAATGGATTGTAAAAGCAAAGATGCAGTTTGCTGAAAACAAGTTGTTCTTTGACAGTCTTGAATACTGAGTGCAGTTCAGTTAATAAAACTGTCTTTCTGGTGCTCATTGCAAGCAAGCCCGAAAGTGTTTTTATGCTTCATAATGGATTGTAAAAGCAAAGATGCAGTTTGCTAAAAACAAGTTGTTCTTTGACAGTCTTGAATACTGAGTGCAGTTCAGTTAATAAAACTGTGTTTCTGGTGCTCATTGCATTCAAGCCCGAAAGTGTTTTTATGCTTCATAATGGATTGTAAAAGCAAAGATGCAGTTTGCTGAAAACAAGTTGTTCTTTGACAGTCTTGAATACTGAGTGCAGTTCAGTTAATAAAACTGTCTTTCTGGTGCTCATTGCAAAGAAGCCAGAAAGTGTTTTTCTGTGTTCTACTTGTTAGTATAAACAAATATGCAGTCTGCTGAAAGCGAGCTGTTCTTTGATAGTCTTTCTTATGGAGCGCAGTTCAGCTAATAAAACTCTTTCTGCCTTTCATTGCAAGCAGCCCGAAAGTGTTTTTATGCTTCATAATGGATTGTAAAAGCAAAGATGCAGTTTGCTGAAAACAAGTTGTTCTTTGACAGTCTTGAATACTGAGTGCAGTTCAGTTAATAAAACTGTCTTTCTGGTGCTCATTGCAAAGAAGCCAGAAAGTGTTTTTCTGTGTTCTACTTGTTAGTATAAACAAATATGCAGTCTGCTGAAAGCAAGCTGTTCCTTGATAGTCTTTCTTATGGAGCGCAGTTCAGCTAATAAAACTCTTTCTGCCTTTCATTGCAAGCAAGCCCGAAAGTGTTTTTATGCTTCATAATGGATTGTAAAAGCAAAGATGCAGTTTGCTGAAAACAAGTTGTTCTTTGACAGTCTTGAATACTGAGTGCAGTTCAGTTAATAAAACTGTCTTTCTGGTGCTCATTGCAAAGAAGCCAGAAAGTGTTTTTCTGTGTTCTACTTGTTAGTATAAACAAATATGCAGTCTGCTGAAAGCAAGCTGTTCCTTGATAGTCTTTCTTATGTAGCGCAGTTCAGCTAATAAAACTCTTTCTGCCTTTCATTGCAAGCAAGCCCGAAAGTGTTTTTATGCTTCATAATAGATTGCAAAAGTAAAGATGCAGTCTGCTGAAAGCAAGCTGTTCTTTGATAGTCTTTCTTATGGAGCGCAGTTCAGCTAATAAAACTCTTTCTGCCTTTCATTGCAAGCAAGCCCGAAAGTGTTTTTATGCTTCATAATAGATTGCAAAAGTAAAGATGCAGTCTGCTGAAAGCAAGCTGTTCTTTGATAGTCTTTCTTATGGAGCGCAGTTCAGCTAATAAAACTCTTTCTGCCTTTCATTGCAAGCAAGCCCGAAAGTGTTTTTATGCTTCATAATAGGTTGTAAAAGCAAAGATGCAGTCTGCTGAAAGCAAGCTGTTCTTTGATAGTCTTTCTTATGGAGCGCAGTTCAGCTAATAAAACTCTTTCTGCCTTTCATTGCAAGCAAGCCCGAAAGTGTTTTTATGCTTCATAATGGATTGTAAAAGCAAAGATGCAGTTTGCTGAGAACAAGTTGTTCTTTGACAGTCTTGAATACTGAGTGCAGTTCAGTTAATAAAACTGTCTTTCTGGTGCTCATTGCAAAGAAGCCAGAAAGTGTTTTTCTGTGTTCTACTTGTTAGTATAAACAAATATGCAGTCTGCTGAAAGCAAGCTGTTCCTTGATAGTCTTTCTTATGGAGCGCAGTTCAGCTAATAAAACTCTTTCTTCCTTTCATTGCAAGCAAGCCCGAAAGTGTTTTTATGCTTCATAATAGATTGCAAAAGTAAAGATGCAGTCTGCTGAAAGCAAGCTGTTCTTTGATAGTCTTTCTTATGGAGCGCAGTTCAGCTAATAAAACTCTTTCTGCCTTTCATTGCAAGCAAGCCCGAAAGTGTTTTTATGCTTCATAATGGATTGTAAAAGCAAAGATGCAGTTTGCTGAAAACAAGTTGTTCTTTGACAGTCTTGAATACTGAGTGCAGTTCAGTTAATAAAACTGTCTTTCTGGTGCTCATTACAAAGAAGCCAGAAAGTGTTTTTCTGTGTTCTACTTGTTAGTATAAACAAATATGCAGTCTGCTGAAAGCAAGCTGTTCCTTGATAGTCTTTCTTATGGAGCGCAGTTCAGCTAATAAAACTCTTTCTGCCTTTCATTGCAAGCAAGCCCGAAAGTGTTTTTATGCTTCATAATGGATTGTAAAAGCAAAGATGCAGTTTGCTGAAAACAAGTTGTTCTTTGACAGTCTTGAATACTGAGTGCAGTTCAGTTAATAAAACTGTCTTTCTGGTGCTCATTGCATTCAAGCCCGAAAGTGTTTTTATGCTTCATAATGGATTGTAAAAGCAAAGATGCAGTTTGCTGAAAACAAGTTGTTCTTTGACAGTCTTGAATACTGAGTGCAGTTCAGTGAATAAAACTGTCTTTCTGGTGCTCATTGCAAGCAAGCCCGAAAGTGTTTTTATGCTTCATAATGGATTGTAAAAGCAAAGATGCAGTTTGCTAAAAACAAGTTCTTCTTTGACAGTCTTGAATACTGAGTGCAGTTCAGTTAATAAAACTGTGTTTCTGGTGCTCATTGCATTCAAGCCCGAAAGTGTTTTTATGCTTCATAATGGATTGTAAAAGCAAAGATGCAGTTTGCTGAAAACAAGTTGTTCTTTGACAGTCTTGAATACTGAGTGCAGTTCAGTTAATAAAACTGTCTTTCTGGTGCTCATTGCAAAGAAGCCAGAAAGTGTTTTTCTGTGTTCTACTTGTTAGTATAAACAAATATGCAGTCTGCTGAAAGCGAGCTGTTCTTTGATAGTCTTTCTTATGGAGCGCAGTTCAGCTAATAAAACTCTTTCTGCCTTTCATTGCAAGCAAGCCCGAAAGTGTTTTTAAGCTTCATAATGGATTGTAAAAGCAAAGATGCAGTTTGCTGAAAACAAGTTGTTCTTTGACAGTCTTGAATACTGAGTGCAGTTCAGTTAATAAAACTGTCTTTCTGGTGCTCATTGCAAAGAAGCCAGAAAGTGTTTTTCTGTGTTCTACTTGTTAGTATAAACAAATATGCAGTCTGCTGAAAGCAAGCTGTTCCTTGATAGTCTTTCTTATGGAGCGCAGTTCAGCTAATAAAACTCTTTCTGCCTTTCATTGCAAGCAAGTCCGAAAGTGTTTTTATGCTTCATAATGGATTGTAAAAGCAAAGATGCAGTTTGCTGGAAACAAGTTGTTCTTTGACAGTCTTGAATACTGAGTGCAGTTCAGTTAATAAAACTGTCTTTCTGGTGCTCATTGCAAAGAAGCCAGAAAGTGTTTTTCTGTGTTCTACTTGTTAGTATAAACAAATATGCAGTCTGCTGAAAGCAAGCTGTTCCTTGATAGTCTTTCTTATGTAGCGCAGTTCAGCTAATAAAACTCTTTCTGCCTTTCATTGCAAGCAAGCCCGAAAGTGTTTTTATGCTTCATAATAGATTGCAAAAGTAAAGATGCAGTCTGCTGAAAGCAAGCTGTTCTTTGATAGTCTTTCTTATGGAGCGCAGTTCAGCTAATAAAACTCTTTCTGCCTTTCATTGCAAGCAAGCCCGAAAGTGTTTTTATGCTTCATAATAGATTGCAAAAGTAAAGATGCAGTCTGCTGAAAGCAAGCTGTTCTTTGATAGTCTTTCTTATGGAGCGCAGTTCAGCTAATAAAACTCTTTCTGCCTTTCATTGCAAGCAAGCCCGAAAGTGTTTTTATGCTTCATAATAGGTTGTAAAAGCAAAGATGCAGTCTGCTGAAAGCAAGCTGTTCTTTGATAGTCTTTCTTATGGAGCGCAGTTCAGCTAATAAAACTCTTTCTGCCTTTCATTGCAAGCAAGCCCGAAAGTGTTTTTATGCTTCATAATGGATTGTAAAAGCAAAGATGCAGTTTGCTGAAAACAAGTTGTTCTTTGACAGTCTTGAATACTGAGTGCAGTTCAGTTAATAAAACTGTGTTTCTGGTGCTCATTGCATTCAAGCCCGAAAGTGTTTTTATGCTTCATAATGGATTGTAAAAGCAAAGATGCAGTTTGCTGAAAACAAGTTGTTCTTTGACAGTCTTGAATACTGAGTGCAGTTCAGTTAATAAAACTGTCTTTCTGGTGCTCATTGCAAGCAAGCCCGAAAGTGTTTTTATGCTTCATAATGGATTGTAAAAGCAAAGATGCAGTTTGCTAAAAACAAGTTGTTCTTTGACAGTCTTGAATACTGAGTGCAGTTCAGTTAATAAAACTGTGTTTCTGGTGCTCATTGCATTCAAGCCCGAAAGTGTTTTTATGCTTCATAATGGATTGTAAAAGCAAAGATGCAGTTTGCTGAAAACAAGTTGTTCTTTGACAGTCTTGAATACTGAGTGCAGTTCAGTTAATAAAACTGTCTTTCTGGTGCTCATTGCAAAGAAGCCAGAAAGTGTTTTTCTGTGTTCTACTTGTTAGTATAAACAAATATGCAGTCTGCTGAAAGCGAGCTGTTCTTTGATAGTCTTTCTTATGGAGCGCAGTTCAGCTAATAAAACTCTTTCTGCCTTTCATTGCAAGCAAGCCCGAAAGTGTTTTTATGCTTCATAATGGATTGTAAAAGCAAAGATGCAGTTTGCTGAAAACAAGTTGTTCTTTGACAGTCTTGAATACTGAGTGCAGTTCAGTTAATAAAACTGTCTTTCTGGTGCTCATTGCAAAGAAGCCAGAAAGTGTTTTTCTGTGTTCTACTTGTTAGTATAAACAAATATGCAGTCTGCTGAAAGCAAGCTGTTCCTTGATAGTCTTTCTTATGGAGCGCAGTTCAGCTAATAAAACTCTTTCTGCCTTTCATTGCAAGCAAGCCCGAAAGTGTTTTTATGCTTCATAATGGATTGTAAAAGCAAAGATGCAGTTTGCTGAAAACAAGTTGTTCTTTGACAGTCTTGAATACTGAGTGCAGTTCAGTTAATAAAACTGTCTTTCTGGTGCTCATTGCAAAGAAGCCAGAAAGTGTTTTTCTGTGTTCTACTTGTTAGTATAAACAAATATGCAGTCTGCTGAAAGCAAGCTGTTCCTTGATAGTCTTTCTTATGTAGCGCAGTTCAGCTAATAAAACTCTTTCTGCCTTTCATTGCAAGCAAGCCCGAAAGTGTTTTTATGCTTCATAATAGATTGCAAAAGTAAAGATGCAGTCTGCTGAAAGCAAGCTGTTCTTTGATAGTCTTTCTTATGGAGCGCAGTTCAGCTAATAAAACTCTTTCTGCCTTTCATTGCAAGCAAGCCCGAAAGTGTTTTTATGCTTCATAATAGATTGCAAAAGTAAAGATGCAGTCTACTGAAAGCAAGCTGTTCTTTGATAGTCTTTCTTATGGAGCGCAGTTCAGCTAATAAAACTCTTTCTGCCTTTCATTGCAAGCAAGCCCGAAAGTGTTTTTATGCTTCATAATAGGTTGTAAAAGCAAAGATGCAGTCTGCTGAAAGCAAGCTGTTCTTTGATAGTCTTTCTTATGGAGCGCAGTTCAGCTAATAAAACTCTTTCTGCCTTTCATTGCAAGCAAGCCCGAAAGTGTTTTTATGCTTCATAATGGATTGTAAAAGCAAAGATGCAGTTTGCTGAGAACAAGTTGTTCTTTGACAGTCTTGAATACTGAGTGCAGTTCAGTTAATAAAACTGTCTTTCTGGTGCTTATTGCAAAGAAGCCAGAAAGTGTTTTTCTGTGTTCTACTTGTTAGTATAAACAAATATGCAGTCTGCTGAAAGCAAGCTGTTCCTTGATAGTCTTTCTTATGGAGCGTAGTTCAGCTAATAAAACTCTTTCTTCCTTTCATTGCAAGCAAGCCCGAAAGTGTTTTTATGCTTCATAATAGATTGCAAAAGTAAAGATGCAGTCTGCTGAAAGCAAGCTGTTCTTTGATAGTCTTTCTTATGGAGCGCAGTTCAGCTAATAAAACTCTTTCTGCCTTTCATTGCAAGCAAGCCCGAAAGTGTTTTTATGCTTCATAATGGATTGTAAAAGCAAAGATGCAGTTTGCTGAAAACAAGTTGTTCTTTGACAGTCTTGAATACTGAGTGCAGTTCAGTTAATAAAACTGTCTTTCTGGTGCTCATTGCAAAGAAGCCAGAAAGTGTTTTTCTGTGTTCTACTTGTTAGTATAAACAAATATGCAGTCTGCTGAAAGCAAGCTGTTCCTTGATAGTCTTTCTTATGGAGCGCAGTTCAGCTAATAAAACTCTTTCTGCCTTTCATTGCAAGCAAGCCCGAAAGTGTTTTTATGCTTCATGATGGATTGTAAAAGCAAAGATGCAGTTTGCTGAAAACAAGTTGTTCTTTGACAGTCTTGAATACTGAGTGCAGTTCAGTTAATAAGACTGTGTTTCTGGTGCTCATTGCATTCAAGCCCGAAAGTGTTTTTATGCTTCATAATGGATTGTAAAAGCAAAGATGCAGTTTGCTGAAAACAAGTTGTTCTTTGACAGTCTTGAATACTGAGTGCAGTTCAGTTAATAAAACTGTCTTTCTGGTGCTCATTGCAAAGAAGCCAGAAAGTGTTTTTCTGTGTTCTACTTGTTAGTATAAACAAATATGCAGTCTGCTGAAAGCAAGCTGTTCCTTGATAGTCTTTCTTATGGAGCGCAGTTCAGCTAATAAAACTCTTTCTGCCTTTCATTGCAAGCAAGCCCGAAAGTGTTTTTATGCTTCATAATGGATTGTAAAAGCAAAGATGCAGTTTGCTGAAAACAAGTTGTTCTTTGACAGTCTTGAATACTGAGTGCAGTTCAGTTAATAAAACTGTCTTTCTGGTGCTCATTGCAAAGAAGCCAGAAAGTGTTTTTCTGTGTTCTACTTGTTAGTATAAACAAATATGCAGTCTGCTGAAAGCAAGCTGTTCCTTGATAGTCTTTCTTATGGAGCGCAGTTCAGCTAATAAAACTCTTTCTGCCTTTCATTGCAAGCAAGCCCGAAAGTGTTTTTATGCTTCATAATAGATTGCAAAAGTAAAGATGCAGTCTGCTGAAAGCAAGCTGTTCTTTGATAGTCTTTCTTATGGAGCGCAGTTCAGCTAATAAAACTCTTTCTGCCTTTCATTGCAAGCAAGCCCGAAAGTGTTTTTATGCTTCATAATGGATTGTAAAAGCAAAGATGCAGTTTGCTGAGAACAAGTTGTTCTTTGACAGTCTTGAATACTGAGTGCAGTTCAGTTAATAAAACTGTGTTTCTGGTGCTCATTGCAAAGAAGCCAGAAAGTGTTTTTCTGTGTTCTACTTGTTAGTATAAACAAATATGCAGTCTGCTGAAAGCAAGCTGTTCCTTGATAGTCTTTCTTATGGAGCGCAGTTCAGCTAATAAAACTCTTTCTTCCTTTCATTGCAAGCAAGCCCGAAAGTGTTTTTATGCTTCATAATAGATTGCAAAAGTAAAGATGCAGTCTGCTGAAAGCAAGCTGTTCTTTGATAGTCTTTCTTATGGAGCGCAGTTCAGCTAATAAAACTCTTTCTGCCTTTCATTGCAAGCAAGCCCGAAAGTGTTTTTATGCTTCATAATAGATTGTAAAAGCAAAGATGCAGTCTGCTGAAAGCAAGCTGTTCTTTGATAGTCTTTCTTATGGAGCGCAGTTCAGCTAATAAAACTCTTTCTGCCTTTCATTGCAAGCAAGCCCGAAAGTGTTTTTATGCTTCATAATGGATTGTAAAAGCAAAGATGCAGTTTGCTGAAAACAAGTTGTTCTTTGACAGTCTTGAATACTGAGTGCAGTTCAGTTAATAAAACTGTCTTTCTGGTGCTCATTACAAAGAAGCCAGAAAGTGTTTTTTCTGTGTTCTACTTGTTAGTATAAACAAATATGCAGTCTGCTGAAAGCAAGCTGTTCCTTGATAGTCTTTCTTATGGAGCGCAGTTCAGCTAATAAAACTCTTTCTGCCTTTCATTGCAAGCAAGCCCGAAAGTGTTTTTATGCTTCATAATGGATTGTAAAAGCAAAGATGCAGTTTGCTGAAAACAAGTTGTTCTTTGACAGTCTTGAATACTGAGTGCAGTTCAGTTAATAAAACTGTGTTTCTGGTGCTCATTGCATTCAAGCCCGAAAGTGTTTTTATGCTTCATAATGGATTGTAAAAGCAAAGATGCAGTTTGCTGAAAACAAGTTGTTCTTTGACAGTCTTGAATACTGAGTGCAGTTCAGTTAATAAAACTGTCTTTCTGGTGCTCATTGCAAGCAAGCCCGAAAGTGTTTTTATGCTTCATAATGGATTGTAAAAGCAAAGATGCAGTTTGCTAAAAACAAGTTGTTCTTTGACAGTCTTGAATACTGAGTGCAGTTCAGTTAATAAAACTGTGTTTCTGGTGCTCATTGCATTCAAGCCCGAAAGTGTTTTTATGCTTCATAATGGATTGTAAAAGCAAAGATGCAGTTTGCTGAAAACAAGTTGTTCTTTGACAGTCTTGAATACTGAGTGCAGTTCAGTTAATAAAACTGTCTTTCTGGTGCTCATTGCAAAGAAGCCAGAAAGTGTTTTTCTGTGTTCTACTTGTTAGTTTAAACAAATATGCAGTCTGCTGAAAGCGAGCTGTTCTTTGATAGTCTTTCTTATGGAGCGCAGTTCAGCTAATAAAACTCTTTCTGCCTTTCATTGCAAGCAAGCCCGAAAGTGTTTTTATGCTTCATAATGGATTGTAAAAGCAAAGATGCAGTTTGCTGAAAACAAGTTGTTCTTTGACAGTCTTGAATACTGAGTGCAGTTCAGTTAATAAAACTGTCTTTCTGGTGCTCATTGCAAAGAAGCCAGAAAGTGTTTTTCTGTGTTCTACTTGTTAGTATAAACAAATATGCAGTCTGCTGAAAGCAAGCTGTTCCTTGATAGTCTTTCTTATGGAGCGCAGTTCAGCTAATAAAACTCTTTCTGCCTTTCATTGCAAGCAAGCCCGAAAGTGTTTTTATGCTTCATAATGGATTGTAAAAGCAAAGATGCAGTTTGCTGAAAACAAGTTGTTCTTTGACAGTCTTGAATACTGAGTGCAGTTCAGTTAATAAAACTGTCTTTCTGGTGCTCATTGCAAAGAAGCCAGAAAGTGTTTTTCTGTGTTCTACTTGTTAGTATAAACAAATATGCAGTCTGCTGAAAGCAAGCTGTTCCTTGATAGTCTTTCTTATGTAGCGCAGTTCAGCTAATAAAACTCTTTCTGCCTTTCATTGCAAGCAAGCCCGAAAGTGTTTTTATGCTTCATAATAGATTGCAAAAGTAAAGATGCAGTCTGCTGAAAGCAAGCTGTTCTTTGATAGTCTTTCTTATGGAGCGCAGTTCAGCTAATAAAACTCTTTCTGCCTTTCATTGCAAGCAAGCCCGAAAGTGTTTTTATGCTTCATAATAGATTGCAAAAGTAAAGATGCAGTCTGCTGAAAGCAAGCTGTTCTTTGATAGTCTTTCTTATGGAGCGCAGTTCAGCTAATAAAACTCTTTCTGCCTTTCATTGCAAGCAAGCCCGAAAGTGTTTTTATGCTTCATAATAGGTTGTAAAAGCAAAGATGCAGTCTGCTGAAAGCAAGCTGTTCTTTGATAGTCTTTCTTATGGAGCGCAGTTCAGCTAATAAAACTCTTTCTGCCTTTCATTGCAAGCAAGCCCGAAAGTGTTTTTATGCTTCATAATGGATTGTAAAAGCAAAGATGCAGTTTGCTGAGAACAAGTTGTTCTTTGACAGTCTTGAATACTGAGTGCAGTTCAGTTAATAAAACTGTCTTTCTGGTGCTTATTGCAAAGAAGCCAGAAAGTGTTTTTCTGTGTTCTACTTGTTAGTATAAACAAATATGCAGTCTGCTGAAAGCAAGCTGTTCCTTGATAGTCTTTCTTATGGAGCGTAGTTCAGCTAATAAAACTCTTTCTTCCTTTCATTGCAAGCAAGCCCGAAAGTGTTTTTATGCTTCATAATAGATTGCAAAAGTAAAGATGCAGTCTGCTGAAAGCAAGCTGTTCTTTGATAGTCTTTCTTATGGAGCGCAGTTCAGCTAATAAAACTCTTTCTGCCTTTCATTGCAAGCAAGCCCGAAAGTGTTTTTATGCTTCATAATAGATTGTAAAAGCAAAGATGCAGTCTGCTGAAAGCAAGCTGTTCTTTGATAGTCTTTCTTATGGAGCGCAGTTCAGCTAATAAAACTCTTTCTGCCTTTCATTGCAAGCAAGCCCGAAAGTGTTTTTATGCTTCATAATGGATTGTAAAAGCAAAGATGCAGTTTGCTGAAAACAAGTTGTTCTTTGACAGTCTTGAATACTGAGTGCAGTTCAGTTAATAAAACTGTCTTTCTGGTGCTCATTGCAAAGAAGCCAGAAAGTGTTTTTCTGTGTTCTACTTGTTAGTATAAACAAATATGCAGTCTGCTGAAAGCAAGCTGTTCCTTGATAGTCTTTCTTATGGAGCGCAGTTCAGCTAATAAAACTCTTTCTGCCTTTCATTGCAAGCAAGCCCGAAAGTGTTTTTATGCTTCATAATGGATTGTAAAAGCAAAGATGCAGTTTGCTGAAAACAAGTTGTTCTTTGACAGTCTTGAATACTGAGTGCAGTTCAGTTAATAAAACTGTCTTTCTGGTGCTCATTGCAAAGAAGCCAGAAAGTGTTTTTCTGTGTTCTACTTGTTAGTATAAACAAATATGCAGTCTGCTGAAAGCAAGCTGTTCCTTGATAGTCTTTCTTATGGAGCGCAGTTCAGCTAATAAAACTCTTTCTGCCTTTCATTGCAAGCAAGCCCGAAAGTGTTTTTATGCTTCATAATAGATTGCAAAAGTAAAGATGCAGTCTGCTGAAAGCAAGCTGTTCTTTGATAGTCTTTCTTATGGAGCGCAGTTCAGCTAATAAAACTCTTTCTGCCTTTCATTGCAAGCAAGCCCGAAAGTGTTTTTATGCTTCATAATAGATTGCAAAAGTAAAGATGCAGTCTGCTGAAAGCAAGCTGTTCTTTGATAGTCTTTCTTATGGAGCGCAGTTCAGCTAATAAAACTCTTTCTGCCTTTCATTGCAAGCAAGCCCGAAAGTGTTTTTATGCTTCATAATAGATTGTAAAAGCAAAGATGCAGTCTGCTGAAAGCAAGCTGTTCTTTGATAGTCTTTCTTATGGAGCGCAGTTCAGCTAATAAAACTCTTTCTGCCTTTCATTGCAAGCAAGCCCGAAAGTGTTTTTATGCTTCATAATGGATTGTAAAAGCAAAGATGCAGTTTGCTGAGAACAAGTTGTTCTTTGACAGTCTTGAATACTGAGTGCAGTTCAGTTAATAAAACTGTCTTTCTGGTGCTCATTGCAGAGAAGCCAGAAAGTGTTTTTCTGTGTTCTACTTGTTAGTATAAACAAATATGCAGTCTGCTGAAAGCAAGCTGTTCCTTGATAGTCTTTCTTATGGAGCGCAGTTCAGCTAATAAAACTCTTTCTTCCTTTCATTGCAAGCAAGCCCGAAAGTGTTTTTATGCTTCATAATAGATTGCAAAAGTAAAGATGCAGTCTGCTGAAAGCAAGCTGTTCTTTGATAGTCTTTCTTATGGAGCGCAGTTCAGCTAATAAAACTCTTTCTGCCTTTCATTGCAAGCAAGCCCGAAAGTGTTTTTATGCTTCATAATAGATTGTAAAAGCAAAGATGCAGTCTGCTGAAAGCAAGCTGTTCTTTGATAGTCTTTCTTATGGAGCGCAGTTCAGCTAATAAAACTCTTTCTGCCTTTCATTGCAAGCAAGCCCGAAAGTGTTTTTATGCTTCATAATGGATTGTAAAAGCAAAGATGCAGTTTGCTGAAAACAAGTTGTTCTTTGACAGTCTTGAATACTGAGTGCAGTTCAGTTAATAAAACTGTCTTTCTGGTGCTCATTGCAAAGAAGCCAGAAAGTGTTTTTCTGTGTTCTACTTGTTAGTATAAACAAATATGCAGTCTGCTGAAAGCAAGCTGTTCCTTGATAGTCTTTCTTATGGAGCGCAGTTCAGCTAATTAAACTCTTTCTGCCTTTCATTGCAAGCAAGCCCGAAAGTGTTTTTATGCTTCATAAAAGATTGCAAAAGTAAAGATGCAGTCTGCTGAAAGCAAGCTGTTCTTTGATAGTCTTTCTTATGGAGCGCAGTTCAGCTAATAAAACTCTTTCTGCCTTTCATTGCAAGCAAGCCCGAAAGTGTTTTTATGCTTCATAATAGATTGTAAAAGCAAAGATGCAGTCTGCTGAAAGCAAGCTGTTCTTTGATAGTCTTTCTTATGGAGCGCAGTTCAGCTAATAAAACTCTTTCTGCCTTTCATTGCAAGCAAGCCCGAAAGTGTTTTTATGCTTCATAATGGATTGTAAAAGCAAAGATGCAGTTTGCTGAAAATAAGTTGTTCTTTGACAGTCTTGAATACTGAGTGCAGTTCAGTTAATAAAACTGTCTTTCTGGTGCTCATTACAAAGAAGCCAGAAAGTGTTTTTCTGTGTTCTACTTGTTAGTATAAACAAATATGCAGTCTGCTGAAAGCAAGCTGTTCCTTGATAGTCTTTCTTATGGAGCGCAGTTCAGCTAATAAAACTCTTTCTGCCTTTCATTGCAAGCAAGCCCGAAAGTGTTTTTATGCTTCATAATGGATTGTAAAAGCAAAGATGCAGTTTGCTGAAAACAAGTTGTTCTTTGACAGTCTTGAATACTGAGTGCAGTTCAGTTAATAAAACTGTCTTTCTGGTGCTCATTGCAAAGAAGCCAGAAAGTGTTTTTCTGTGTTCTACTTGTTAGTATAAACAAATATGCAGTCTGCTGAAAGCAAGCTGTTCCTTGATAGTCTTTCTTATGGAGCGCAGTTCAGCTAATAAAACTCTTTCTTCCTTTCATTGCAAGCAAGCCCGAAAGTGTTTTTATGCTTCATAATAGATTGCAAAAGTAAAGATGCAGTCTGCTGAAAGCAAGCTGTTCTTTGATAGTCTTTCTTATGGAGCGCAGTTCAGCTAATAAAACTCTTTCTGCCTTTCATTGCAAGCAAGCCCGAAAGTGTTTTTATGCTTCATAATAGACTGTAAAAGCAAAGATGCAGTCTGCTGAAAGCAAGCTGTTCTTTGATAGTCTTTCTTATGGAGCGCAGTTCAGCTAATAAAACTCTTTCTGCCTTTCATTGCAAGCAAGCCCGAAAGTGTTTTTATGCTTCATAATGGATTGTAAAAGCAAAGATGCAGTTTGCTGAAAACAAGTTGTTCTTTGACAGTCTTGAATACTGAGTGCAGTTCAGTTAATAAAACTGTCTTTCTGGTGCTCATTACAAAGAAGCCAGAAAGTGTTTTTCTGTGTTCTACTTGTTAGTATAAACAAATATGCAGTCTGCTGAAAGCAAGCTGTTCCTTGATAGTCTTTCTTATGGAGCGCAGTTCAGCTAATAAAACTCTTTCTGCCTTTCATTGCAAGCAAGCCCGAAAGTGTTTTTATGCTTCATAATGGATTGTAAAAGCAAAGATGCAGTTTGCTGAAAACAAGTTGTTCTTTGACAGTCTTGAATACTGAGTGCAGTTCAGTTAATAAAACTGTGTTTCTGGTGCTCATTGCATTCAAGCCCGAAAGTGTTTTTATGCTTCATAATGGATTGTAAAAGCAAAGATGCAGTTTGCTGAAAACAATTTGTTCTTTGACAGTCTTGAATACTGAGTGCAGTTCAGTTAATAAAACTGTCTTTCTGGTGCTCATTGCAAAGAAGCCAGAAAGTGTTTTTCTGTGTTCTACTTGTTAGTATAAACAAATATGCAGTCTGCTGAAAGCGAGCTGTTCTTTGATAGTCTTTCTTATGGAGCGCAGTTCAGCTAATAAAGCTCTTTCTGCCTTTCATTGCAAGCAAGCCCGAAAGTGTTTTTATGCTTCAAAATGGATTGTAAAAGCAAAGATGCAGTTTGCTGAAAACAAGTTGTTCTTTGACAGTCTTGAATACTGAGTGCAGTTCAGTTAATTAAACTGTGTTTCTGGTGCTCATTGCATTCAAGCCCGAAAGTGTTTTTATGCTTCATAATGGATTGTAAAAGCAAAGATGCAGTTTGCTGAAAACAAGTTGTTCTTTGACAGTCTTGAATACTGAGTGCAGTTCAGTTAATAAAACTGTCTTTCTGGTGCTCATTGCAAAGAAGCCAGAAAGTGTTTTTCTGTGTTCTACTTGTTAGTATAAACAAATATGCAGTCTGCTGAAAGCGAGCTGTTCTTTGATAGTCTTTCTTATGGAGCGCAGTTCAGCTAATAAAACTCTTTCTGCCTTTCATTGCAAGCAAGCCCGAAAGTGTTTTTATGTTTCATAATGGATTGTAAAAGCAAAGATGCAGTTTGCTGAAAACAAGTTGTTCTTTGACAGTCTTGAATACTGAGTGCAGTTCAGTTAATAAAACTGTCTTTCTGGTGCTCATTGCAAAGAAGCCAGAAAGTGTTTTTCTGTGTTCTACTTGTTAGTATAAACAAATATGCAGTCTGCTGAAAGCAAGCTGTTCCTTGATAGTCTTTCTTATGGAGCGCAGTTCAGCTAATAAAACTCTTTCTGCCTTTCATTGCAAGCAAGCCCGAAAGTGTTTTTATGCTTCATAATGGATTGTAAAAGCAAAGATGCAGTTTGCTGAAAACAAGTTGTTCTTTGACAGTCTTGAATACTGAGTGCAGTTCAGTTAATTAAACTGTGTTTCTGGTGCTCATTGCATTCAAGCCCGAAAGTGTTTTTATGCTTCATAATGGATTGTAAAAGCAAAGATGCAGTTTGCTGAAAACAAGTTGTTCTTTGACAGTCTTGAATACTGAGTGCAGTTCAGTTAATAAAACTGTCTTTCTGGTGCTCATTGCAAAGAAGCCAGAAAGTGTTTTTCTGTGTTCTACTTGTTAGTATAAACAAATATGCAGTCTGCTGAAAGCGAGCTGTTCTTTGATAGTCTTTCTTATGGAGCGCAGTTCAGCTAATAAAACTCTTTCTGCCTTTCATTGCAAGCAAGCCCGAAAGTGTTTTTATGTTTCATAATGGATTGTAAAAGCAAAGATGCAGTTTGCTGAAAACAAGTTGTTCTTTGACAGTCTTGAATACTGAGTGCAGTTCAGTTAATAAAACTGTCTTTCTGGTGCTCATTGCAAAGAAGCCAGAAAGTGTTTTTCTGTGTTCTACTTGTTAGTATAAACAAATATGCAGTCTGCTGAAAGCAAGCTGTTCCTTGATAGTCTTTCTTATGGAGCGCAGTTCAGCTAATAAAACTCTTTCTGCCTTTCATTGCAAGCAAGCCCGAAAGTGTTTTTATGCTTCATAATGGATTGTAAAAGCAAAGATGCAGTTTGCTGAAAACAAGTTGTTCTTTGACAGTCTTGAATACTGAGTGCAGTTCAGTTAATAAAACTGTCTTTCTGGTGCTCATTGCAAAGAAGCCAGAAAGTGTTTTTCTGTGTTCTACTTGTTAGTATAAACAAATATGCAGTCTGCTGAAAGCAAGCTGTTCCTTGATAGTCTTTCTTATGGAGCGCAGTTCAGCTAATAAAACTCTTTCTGCCTTTCATTGCAAGCAAGCCCGAAAGTGTTTTTATGCTTCATAATAGATTGCAAAAGTAGAGATGCAGTCTGCTGAAAGCAAGCTGTTCTTTGATAGTCTTTCTTATGGAGCGCAGTTCAGCTAATAAAACTCTTTCTGCCTTTCATTGCAAGCAAGCCCGAAAGTGTTTTTATGCTTCATAATAGATTGCAAAAGTAAAGATGCAGTCTGCTGAAAGCAAACTGTTCTTTGATAGTCTTTCTTATGGAGCGCAGTTCAGCTAATAAAACTCTTTCTGCCTTTCATTGCAAGCAAGCCCGAAAGTGTTTTTATGCTTCATAATAGATTGTAAAAGCAAAGATGCAGTCTGCTGAAAGCAAGCTGTTCTTTGATAGTCTTTCTTATGGAGCGCAGTTCAGCTAATAAAACTCTTTCTGCCTTTCATTGCAAGCAAGCCCGAAAGTGTTTTTATGCTTCATAATGGATTGTAAAAGCAAAGATGCAGTTTGCTGAGAACAAGTTGTTCTTTGACAGTCTTGAATACTGAGTGCAGTTCAGTTAATAAAACTGTCTTTCTGGTGCTCATTGCAAAGAAGCCAGAAAGTGTTTTTCTGTGTTCTACTTGTTAGTATAAACAAATATGCAGTCTGCTGAAAGCAAGCTGTTCCTTGATAGTCTTTCTTATGGAGCGCAGTTCAGCTAATAAAACTCTTTCTTCCTTTCATTGCAAGCAAGCCCGAAAGTGTTTTTATGCTTCATAATAGATTGTAAAAGCAAAGATGCAGTCTGCTGAAAGCAAGCTGTTCTTTGATAGTCTTTCTTATGGAGCGCAGTTCAGCTAATAAAACTCTTTCTGCCTTTCATTGCAAGCAAGCCCGAAAGTGTTTTTATGCTTCATAATAGATTGCAAAAGTAAAGATGCAGTCTGCTGAAAGCAAGCTGTTCTTTGATAGTCTTTCTTATGGAGCGCAGTTCAGCTAATAAAACTCTTTCTGCCTTTCATTGCAAGCAAGCCCGAAAGTGTTTTTATGCTTCATAATAGATTGTAAAAGCAAAGATGCAGTCTGCTGAAAGCAAGCTGTTCTTTGATAGTCTTTCTTATGGAGCGCAGTTCAGCTAATTAAACTCTTTCTGCCTTTCATTGCAAGCAAGCCCGAAAGTGTTTTTATGCTTCATAATGGATTGTAAAAGCAAAGATGCAGTTTGCTGAAAACAAGTTGTTCTTTGACAGTCTTGAATACTGAGTGCAGTTCAGTTAATAAAACTGTCTTTCTGGTGCTCATTGCAAAGAAGCCAGAAAGTGTTTTTCTGTGTTCTACTTGTTAGTATAAACAAATATGCAGTCTGCTGAAAGCAAGCTGTTCCTTGATAGTCTTTCTTATGGAGCGCAGTTCAGCTAATAAAACTCTTTCTGCCTTTCATTGCAAGCAAGCCCGAAAGTGTTTTTATGCTTCATAATGGATTGTAAAAGCAAAGATGCAGTTTGCTGAAAACAAGTTGTTCTTTGACAGTCTTGAATACTGAGTGCAGTTCAGTTAATAAAACTGTCTTTCTGGTGCTCATTGCAAAGAAGCCAGAAAGTGTTTTTCTGTGTTCTACTTGTTAGTATAAACAAATATGCAGTCTGCTGAAAGCAAGCTGTTCCTTGATAGTCTTTCTTATGGAGCGCAGTTCAGCTAATAAAACTCTTTCTGCCTTTCATTGCAAGCAAGCCCGAAAGTGTTTTTATGCTTCATAATAGATTGCAAAAGTAGAGATGCAGTCTGCTGAAAGCAAGCTGTTCTTTGATAGTCTTTCTTATGGAGCGCAGTTCAGCTAATAAAACTCTTTCTGCCTTTCATTGCAAGCAAGCCCGAAAGTGTTTTTATGCTTCATAATAGATTGCAAAAGTAAAGATGCAGTCTGCTGAAAGCAAGCTGTTCTTTGATAGTCTTTCTTATGGAGCGCAGTTCAGCTAATAAAACTCTTTCTGCCTTTCATTGCAAGCAAGCCCGAAAGTGTTTTTATGCTTCATAATAGATTGTAAAAGCAAAGATGCAGTCTGCTGAAAGCAAGCTGTTCTTTGATAGTCTTTCTTATGGAGCGCAGTTCAGCTAATAAAACTCTTTCTGCCTTTCATTGCAAGCAAGCCCGAAAGTGTTTTTATGCTTCATAATGGATTGTAAAAGCAAAGATGCAGTTTGCTGAGAACAAGTTGTTCTTTGACAGTCTTGAATACTGAGTGCAGTTCAGTTAATAAAACTGTCTTTCTGGTGCTCATTGCAAAGAAGCCAGAAAGTGTTTTTCTGTGTTCTACTTGTTAGTATAAACAAATATGCAGTCTGCTGAAAGCAAGCTGTTCCTTGATAGTCTTTCTTATGGAGCGCAGTTCAGCTAATAAAACTCTTTCTTCCTTTCATTGCAAGCAAGCCCGAAAGTGTTTTTATGCTTCATAATAGATTGTAAAAGCAAAGATGCAGTCTGCTGAAAGCAAGCTGTTCTTTGATAGTCTTTCTTATGGAGCGCAGTTCAGCTAATAAAACTCTTTCTGCCTTTCATTGCAAGCAAGCCCGAAAGTGTTTTTATGCTTCATAATAGATTGCAAAAGTAAAGATGCAGTCTGCTGAAAGCAAGCTGTTCTTTGATAGTCTTTCTTATGGAGCGCAGTTCAGCTAATAAAACTCTTTCTGCCTTTCATTGCAAGCAAGCCCGAAAGTGTTTTTATGCTTCATAATAGATTGTAAAAGCAAAGATGCAGTCTGCTGAAAGCAAGCTGTTCTTTGATAGTCTTTCTTATGGAGCGCAGTTCAGCTAATTAAACTCTTTCTGCCTTTCATTGCAAGCAAGCCCGAAAGTGTTTTTATGCTTCATAATGGATTGTAAAAGCAAAGATGCAGTTTGCTGAAAACAAGTTGTTCTTTGACAGTCTTGAATACTGAGTGCAGTTCAGTTAATAAAACTGTCTTTCTGGTGCTCATTGCAAAGAAGCCAGAAAGTGTTTTTCTGTGTTCTACTTGTTAGTATAAACAAATATGCAGTCTGCTGAAAGCAAGCTGTTCCTTGATAGTCTTTCTTATGGAGCGCAGTTCAGCTAATAAAACTCTTTCTGCCTTTCATTGCAAGCAAGCCCGAAAGTGTTTTTATGCTTCATAATAGATTGCAAAAGTAAAGATGCAGTCTGCTGAAGGCAAGCTGTTCTTTGATAGTCTTTCTTATGGAGCGCAGTTCAGCTAATAAAACTCTTTCTGCCTTTCATTGCAAGCAAGCCCGAAAGTGTTTTTATGCTTCATAATAGATTGCAAAAGTAAAGATGCAGTCTGCTGAAAGCAAGCTGTTCTTTGATAGTCTTTCTTATGGAGCGCAGTTCAGCTAATAAAACTCTTTCTGCCTTTCATTGCAAGCAAGCCCGAAAGTGTTTTTATGCTTCATAATAGTTTGTAAAAGCAAAGATGCAGTCTGCTGAAAGCAAGCTGTTCTTTGATAGTCTTTCTTATGGAGCGCAGTTCAGCTAATAAAACTCTTTCTGCCTTTCATTGCAAGCAAGCCCGAAAGTGTTTTTATGCTTCATAATAGATTGCAAAAGTAAAGATGCAGTCTGCTGAAAGCAAGCTGTTCTTTGATAGTCTTTCTTATGGAGCGCAGTTCAGCTAATAAAACTCTTTCTGCCTTTCATTGCAAGCAAGCCCGAAAGTGTTTTTATGCTTCATAATGGATTGTAAAAGCAAAGATGCAGTTTGCTGAAAACAAGTTGTTCTTTGACAGTCTTGAATACTGAGTGCAGTTCAGTTAATAAAACTGTCTTTCTGGTGCTCATTGCAAAGAAGCCAGAAAGTGTTTTTCTGTGTTCTACTTGTTAGTATAAACAAATATGCAGTCTGCTGAAAGCAAGCTGTTCCTTGATAGTCTTTCTTATGGAGCGCAGTTCAGCTAATAAAACTCTTTCTGCCTTTCATTGCAAGCAAGCCCGAAAGTGTTTTTATGCTTCATAATAGATTGCAAAAGTAGAGATGCAGTCTGCTGAAAGCAAGCTGTTCTTTGATAGTCTTTCTTATGGAGCGCAGTTCAGCTAATAAAACTCTTTCTGCCTTTCATTGCAAGCAAGCCCGAAAGTGTTTTTATGCTTCATAATGGATTGTAAAAGCAAAGATGCAGTTTGCTGAAAACAAGTTGTTCTTTGACAGTCTTGAATACTGAGTGCAGTTCAGTTAATAAAACTGTCTTTCTGGTGCTCATTGCAAAGAAGCCAGAAAGTGTTTTTCTGTGTTCTACTTGTTAGTATAAACAAATATGCAGTCTGCTGAAAGCAAGCTGTTCCTTGATAGTCTTTCTTATGGAGCGCAGTTCAGCTAATAAAACTCTTTCTGCCTTTCATTGCAAGCAAGCCCGAAAGTGTTTTTATGCTTCATAATAGATTGCAAGAGTAAAGATGCAGTCTGCTGAAAACAAGCTGTTCTTTAATAGTCTTTCTTATGGAGCGCAGTTCAGCTAATTAAACTCTTTCTGCCTTTCATTGCAAGCAAGCCCTAAAGTGTTTTTATGCTTCATAAAAGATTGCAAAAGTAAAGATGCAGTCTGCTGAAAGCAAGCTGTTCTTTGATAGTCTTTCTTATGGAGCGCAGTTCAGCTAATAAAACTCTTTCTGCCTTTCATTGCAAGCAAGCCCGAAAGTGTTTTTATGCTTCATAATAGATTGTAAAAGCAAAGATGCAGTCTGCTGAAAGCAAGCTGTTCTTTGATAGTCTTTCTTATGGAGCGCAGTTCAGCTAATAAAACTCTTTCTGCCTTTCATTGCAAGCAAGCCCGAAAGTGTTTTTATGCTTCATAATGGATTGTAAAAGCAAAGATGCAGTTTGCTGAAAACAAGTTGTTCTTTGACAGTCTTGAATACTGAGTGCAGTTCAGTTAATAAAACTGTCTTTCTGGTGCTCATTACAAAGAAGCCAGAAAGTGTTTTTCTGTGTTCTACTTGTTAGTATAAACAAATATGCAGTCTGCTGAAAGCAAGCTGTTCCTTGATAGTCTTTCTTATGGAGCGCAGTTCAGCTAATAAAACTCTTTCTGCCTTTCATTGCAAGCAAGCCCGAAAGTGTTTTTATGCTTCATAATGGATTGTAAAAGCAAAGATGCAGTTTGCTGAAAACAAGTTGTTCTTTGACAGTCTTGAATACTGAGTGCAGTTCAGTTAATAAAACTGTCTTTCTGGTGCTCATTGCAAAGAAGCCAGAAAGTGTTTTTCTGTGTTCTACTTGTTAGTATAAACAAATATGCAGTCTGCTGAAAGCAAGCTGTTCCTTGATAGTCTTTCTTATGGAGCGCAGTTCAGCTAATAAAACTCTTTCTTCCTTTCATTGCAAGCAAGCCCGAAAGTGTTTTTATGCTTCATAATAGATTGCAAAAGGAAAGATGCAGTCTGCTGAAAGCAAGCTGTTCTTTGATAGTCTTTCTTATGGAGCGCAGTTCAGCTAATAAAACTCTTTCTGCCTTTCATTGCAAGCAAGCACGAAAGTGTTTTTATGCTTCATAATAGATTGTAAAAGCAAAGATGCAGTCTGCTGAAAGCAAGCTGTTCTTTGATAGTCTTTCTTATGGAGCGCAGTTCAGCTAATAAAACTCTTTCTGCCTTTCATTGCAAGCAAGCCCGAAAGTGTTTTTATGCTTCATAATGGATTGTAAAAGCAAAGATGCAGTTTGCTGAAAACAAGTTGTTCTTTGACAGTCTTGAATACTGAGTGCAGTTCAGTTAATAAAACTGTCTTTCTGGTGCTCATTACAAAGAAGCCAGAAAGTGTTTTTCTGTGTTCTACTTGTTAGTATAAACAAATATGCAGTCTGCTGAAAGCAAGCTGTTCCTTGATAGTCTTTCTTATGGAGCGCAGTTCAGCTAATAAAACTCTTTCTGCCTTTCATTGCAAGCAAGCCCGAAAGTGTTTTTATGCTTCATAATGGATTGTAAAAGCAAAGATGCAGTTTGCTGAAAACAAGTTGTTCTTTGACAGTCTTGAATACTGAGTGCAGTTCAGTTAATAAAACTGTGTTTCTGGTGCTCATTGCATTCAAGCCCGAAAGTGTTTTTATGCTTCATAATGGATTGTAAAAGCAAAGATGCAGTTTGCTGAAAACAAGTTGTTCTTTGACAGTCTTGAATACTGAGTGCAGTTCAGTTAATAAAACTGTCTTTCTGGTGCTCATTGCAAGCAAGCCCGAAAGTGTTTTTATGCTTCATAATGGATGGTAAAAGCAAAGATGCAGTTTGCTGAAAACAAGTTGTTCTTTGACAGTCTTGAATACTGAGTGCAGTTCAGTTAATAAAACTGTGTTTCTGGTGCTCATTGCATTCAAGCCCGAAAGTGTTTTTATGCTTCATAATGGATTGTAAAAGCAAAGATGCAGTTTGCTGAAAACAAGTTGTTCTTTGACAGTCTTGAATACTGAGTGCAGTTCAGTTAATAAAACTGTCTTTCTGGTGCTCATTGCAAAGAAGCCAGAAAGTGTTTTTCTGTGTTCTACTTGTTAGTATAAACAAATATGCAGTCTGCTGAAAGCGAGCTGTTCTTTGATAGTCTTTCTTATGGAGCGCAGTTCAGCTAATAAAACTCTTTCTGCCTTTCATTGCAAGCAAGCCCGAAAGTGTTTTTATGCTTCATAATGGATTGTAAAAGCAAAGATGCAGTTTGCTGAAAACAAGTTGTTCTTTGACAGTCTTGAATACTGAGTGCAGTTCAGTTAATAAAACTGTCTTTCTGGTGCTCATTGCAAAGAAGCCAGAAAGTGTTTTTCTGTGTTCTACTTGTTAGTATAAACAAATATGCAGTCTGCTGAAAGCAAGCTGTTCCTTGATAGTCTTTCTTATGGAGCGCAGTTCAGCTAATAAAACTCTTTCTGCCTTTCATTGCAAGCAAGCCCGAAAGTGTTTTTATGCTTCATAATGGATTGTAAAAGCAAAGATGCAGTTTGCTGAAAACAAGTTGTTCTTTGACAGTCTTGAATACTGAGTGCAGTTCAGTTAATAAAACTGTCTTTCTGGTGCTCATTGCAAAGAAGCCAGAAAGTGTTTTTCTGTGTTCTACTTGTTAGTATAAACAAATATGCAGTCTGCTGAAAGCAAGCTGTTCCTTGATAGTCTTTCTTATGGAGCGCAGTTCAGCTAATAAAACTCTTTCTTCCTTTCATTGCAAGCAAGCCCGAAAGTGTTTTTATGCTTCATAATAGATTGCAAAAGGAAAGATGCAGTCTGCTGAAAGCAAGCTGTTCTTTGATAGTCTTTCTTATGGAGCGCAGTTCAGCTAATAAAACTCTTTCTGCCTTTCATTGCAAGCAAGCACGAAAGTGTTTTTATGCTTCATAATAGATTGTAAAAGCAAAGATGCAGTCTGCTGAAAGCAAGCTGTTCTTTGATAGTCTTTCTTATGGAGCGCAGTTCAGCTAATAAAACTCTTTCTGCCTTTCATTGCAAGCAAGCCCGAAAGTGTTTTTATGCTTCATAATGGATTGTAAAAGCAAAGATGCAGTTTGCTGAAAACAAGTTGTTCTTTGACAGTCTTGAATACTGAGTGCAGTTCAGTTAATAAAACTGTCTTTCTGGTGCTCATTACAAAGAAGCCAGAAAGTGTTTTTCTGTGTTCTACTTGTTAGTATAAACAAATATGCAGTCTGCTGAAAGCAAGCTGTTCCTTGATAGTCTTTCTTATGGAGCGCAGTTCAGCTAATAAAACTCTTTCTGCCTTTCATTGCAAGCAAGCCCGAAAGTGTTTTTATGCTTCATAATGGATTGTAAAAGCAAAGATGCAGTTTGCTGAAAACAAGTTGTTCTTTGACAGTCTTGAATACTGAGTGCAGTTCAGTTAATAAAACTGTGTTTCTGGTGCTCATTGCATTCAAGCCCGAAAGTGTTTTTATGCTTCATAATGGATTGTAAAAGCAAAGATGCAGTTTGCTGAAAACAAGTTGTTCTTTGACAGTCTTGAATACTGAGTGCAGTTCAGTTAATAAAACTGTCTTTCTGGTGCTCATTGCAAGCAAGCCCGAAAGTGTTTTTATGCTTCATAATGGATGGTAAAAGCAAAGATGCAGTTTGCTGAAAACAAGTTGTTCTTTGACAGTCTTGAATACTGAGTGCAGTTCAGTTAATAAAACTGTGTTTCTGGTGCTCATTGCATTCAAGCCCGAAAGTGTTTTTATGCTTCATAATGGATTGTAAAAGCAAAGATGCAGTTTGCTGAAAACAAGTTGTTCTTTGACAGTCTTGAATACTGAGTGCAGTTCAGTTAATAAAACTGTCTTTCTGGTGCTCATTGCAAAGAAGCCAGAAAGTGTTTTTCTGTGTTCTACTTGTTAGTATAAACAAATATGCAGTCTGCTGAAAGCGAGCTGTTCTTTGATAGTCTTTCTTATGGAGCGCAGTTCAGCTAATAAAACTCTTTCTGCCTTTCATTGCAAGCAAGCCCGAAAGTGTTTTTATGCTTCATAATGGATTGTAAAAGCAAAGATGCAGTTTGCTGAAAACAAGTTGTTCTTTGACAGTCTTGAATACTGAGTGCAGTTCAGTTAATAAAACTGTCTTTCTGGTGCTCATTGCAAAGAAGCCAGAAAGTGTTTTTCTGTGTTCTACTTGTTAGTATAAACAAATATGCAGTCTGCTGAAAGCAAGCTGTTCCTTGATAGTCTTTCTTATGGAGCGCAGTTCAGCTAATAAAACTCTTTCTGCCTTTCATTGCAAGCAAGCCCGAAAGTGTTTTTATGCTTCATAATGGATTGTAAAAGCAAAGATGCAGTTTGCTGAAAACAAGTTGTTCTTTGACAGTCTTGAATACTGAGTGCAGTTCAGTTAATAAAACTGTCTTTCTGGTGCTCATTGCAAAGAAGCCAGAAAGTGTTTTTCTGTGTTCTACTTGTTAGTATAAACAAATATGCAGTCTGCTGAAAGCAAGCTGTTCCTTGATAGTCTTTCTTATGGAGCGCAGTTCAGCTAATAAAACTCTTTCTGCCTTTCATTGCAAGCAAGCCCGAAAGTGTTTTTATGCTTCATAATAGATTGCAAAAGTAAAGATGCAGTCTGCTGAAAGCAAGCTGTTCTTTGATAGTCTTTCTTATGGAGCGCAGTTCAGCTAATAAAACTCTTTCTGCCTTTCATTGCAAGCAAGCCCGAAAGTGTTTTTATGCTTCATAATAGATTGCAAAAGTAAAGATGCAGTCTGCTGAAAGCAAGCTGTTCTTTGATAGTCTTTCTTATGGAGCGCAGTTCAGCTAATAAAACTCTTTCTGCCTTTCATTGCAAGCAAGCCCGAAAGTGTTTTTATGCTTCATAATAGGTTGTAAAAGCAAAGATGCAGTCTGCTGAAAGCAAGCTGTTCTTTGACAGTCTTTCTTATGGAGCGCAGTTCAGCTAATAAAACTCTTTCTGCCTTTCATTGCAAGCAAGCCCGAAAGTGTTTTTATGCTTCATAATGGATTGTAAAAGCAAAGATGCAGTTTGCTGAAAACAAGTTGTTCTTTGACAGTCTTGAATACTGAGTGCAGTTCAGTTAATAAAACTGTGTTTCTGGTGCTCATTGCATTCAAGCCCGAAAGTGTTTTTATGCTTCATAATGGATTGTAAAAGCAAAGATGCAGTTTGCTGAAAACAAGTTGTTCTTTGACAGTCTTGAATACTGAGTGCAGTTCAGTTAATAAAACTGTCTTTCTGGTGCTCATTGCAAGCAAGCCCGAAAGTGTTTTTATGCTTCATAATGGATTGTAAAAGCAAAGATGCAGTTTGCTAAAAACAAGTTGTTCTTTGACAGTCTTGAATACTGAGTGCAGTTCAGTTAATAAAACTGTGTTTCTGGTGCTCATTGCATTCAAGCCCGAAAGTGTTTTTATGCTTCATAATGGATTGTAAAAGCAAAGATGCAGTTTGCTGAAAACAAGTTGTTCTTTGACAGTCTTGAATACTGAGTGCAGTTCAGTTAATAAAACTGTCTTTCTGGTGCTCATTGCAAAGAAGCCAGAAAGTGTTTTTCTGTGTTCTACTTGTTAGTATAAACAAATATGCAGTCTGCTGAAAGCGAGCTGTTCTTTGATAGTCTTTCTTATGGAGCGCAGTTCAGCTAATAAAACTCTTTCTGCCTTTCATTGCAAGCAAGCCCGAAAGTGTTTTTATGCTTCATAATGGATTGTAAAAGCAAAGATGCAGTTTGCTGAAAACAAGTTGTTCTTTGACAGTCTTGAATACTGAGTGCAGTTCAGTTAATAAAACTGTCTTTCTGGTGCTCATTGCAAAGAAGCCAGAAAGTGTTTTTCTGTGTTCTACTTGTTAGTATAAACAAATATGCAGTCTGCTGAAAGCAAGCTGTTCCTTGATAGTCTTTCTTATGGAGCGCAGTTCAGCTAATAAAACTCTTTCTGCCTTTCATTGCAAGCAAGCCCGAAAGTGTTTTTATGCTTCATAATGGATTGTAAAAGCAAAGATGCAGTTTGCTGAAAACAAGTTGTTCTTTGACAGTCTTGAATACTGAGTGCAGTTCAGTTAATAAAACTGTCTTTCTGGTGCTCATTGCAAAGAAGCCAGAAAGTGTTTTTCTGTGTTCTACTTGTTAGTATAAACAAATATGCAGTCTGCTGAAAGCAAGCTGTTCCTTGATAGTCTTTCTTATGTAGCGCAGTTCAGCTAATAAAACTCTTTCTGCCTTTCATTGCAAGCAAGCCCGAAAGTGTTTTTATGCTTCATAATAGATTGCAAAAGTAAAGATGCAGTCTGCTGAAAGCAAGCTGTTCTTTGATAGTCTTTCTTATGGAGCGCAGTTCAGCTAATAAAACTCTTTCTGCCTTTCATTGCAAGCAAGCCCGAAAGTGTTTTTATGCTTCATAATAGATTGCAAAAGTAAAGATGCAGTCTGCTGAAAGCAAGCTGTTCTTTGATAGTCTTTCTTATGGAGCGCAGTTCAGCTAATAAAACTCTTTCTGCCTTTCATTGCAAGCAAGCCCGAAAGTGTTTTTATGCTTCATAATAGGTTGTAAAAGCAAAGATGCAGTCTGCTGAAAGCAAGCTGTTCTTTGATAGTCTTTCTTATGGAGCGCAGTTCAGCTAATAAAACTCTTTCTGCCTTTCATTGCAAGCAAGCCCGAAAGTGTTTTTATGCTTCATAATGGATTGTAAAAGCAAAGATGCAGTTTGCTGAGAACAAGTTGTTCTTTGACAGTCTTGAATACTGAGTGCAGTTCAGTTAATAAAACTGTCTTTCTGGTGCTCATTGCAAAGAAGCCAGAAAGTGTTTTTCTGTGTTCTACTTGTTAGTATAAACAAATATGCAGTCTGCTGAAAGCAAGCTGTTCCTTGATAGTCTTTCTTATGGAGCGCAGTTCAGCTAATAAAACTCTTTCTTCCTTTCATTGCAAGCAAGCCCGAAAGTGTTTTTATGCTTCATAATAGATTGCAAAAGTAAAGATGCAGTCTGCTGAAAGCAAGCTGTTCTTTGATAGTCTTTCTTATGGAGCGCAGTTCAGCTAATAAAACTCTTTCTGCCTTTCATTGCAAGCAAGCCCGAAAGTGTTTTTATGCTTCATAATAGATTGTAAAAGCAAAGATGCAGTCTGCTGAAAGCAAGCTGTTCTTTGATAGTCTTTCTTATGGAGCGCAGTTCAGCTAATAAAACTCTTTCTGCCTTTCATTGCAAGCAAGCCCGAAAGTGTTTTTATGCTTCATAATGGATTGTAAAAGCAAAGATGCAGTTTGCTGAAAACAAGTTGTTCTTTGACAGTCTTGAATACTGAGTGCAGTTCAGTTAATAAAACTGTCTTTCTGGTGCTCATTACAAAGAAGCCAGAAAGTGTTTTTCTGTGTTCTACTTGTTAGTATAAACAAATATGCAGTCTGCTGAAAGCAAGCTGTTCCTTGATAGTCTTTCTTATGGAGCGCAGTTCAGCTAATAAAACTCTTTCTGCCTTTCATTGCAAGCAAGCCCGAAAGTGTTTTTATGCTTCATAATGGATTGTAAAAGCAAAGATGCAGTTTGCTGAAAACAAGTTGTTCTTTGACAGTCTTGAATACTGAGTGCAGTTCAGTTAATAAAACTGTGTTTCTGGTGCTCATTGCATTCAAGCCCGAAAGTGTTTTTATGCTTCATAATGGATTGTAAAAGCAAAGATGCAGTTTGCTGAAAACAAGTTGTTCTTTGACAGTCTTGAATACTGAGTGCAGTTCAGTTAATAAAACTGTCTTTCTGGTGCTCATTGCAAGCAAGCCCGAAAGTGTTTTTATGCTTCATAATGGATTGTAAAAGCAAAGATGCAGTTTGCTAAAAACAAGTTGTTCTTTGACAGTCTTGAATACTGAGTGCAGTTCAGTTAATAAAACTGTGTTTCTGGTGCTCATTGCATTCAAGCCCGAAAGTGTTTTTATGCTTCATAATGGATTGTAAAAGCAAAGATGCAGTTTGCTGAAAACAAGTTGTTCTTTGACAGTCTTGAATACTGAGTGCAGTTCAGTTAATAAAACTGTCTTTCTGGTGCTCATTGCAAAGAAGCCAGAAAGTGTTTTTCTGTGTTCTACTTGTTAGTATAAACAAATATGCAGTCTGCTGAAAGCGAGCTGTTCTTTGATAGTCTTTCTTATGGAGCGCAGTTCAGCTAATAAAACTCTTTCTGCCTTTCATTGCAAGCAAGCCCGAAAGTGTTTTTATGCTTCATAATGGATTGTAAAAGCAAAGATGCAGTTTGCTGAAAACAAGTTGTTCTTTGACAGTCTTGAATACTGAGTGCAGTTCAGTTAATAAAACTGTCTTTCTGGTGCTCATTGCAAAGAAGCCAGAAAGTGTTTTTCTGTGTTCTACTTGTTAGTATAAACAAATATGCAGTCTGCTGAAAGCAAGCTGTTCCTTGATAGTCTTTCTTATGGAGCGCAGTTCAGCTAATAAAACTCTTTCTGCCTTTCATTGCAAGCAAGCCCGAAAGTGTTTTTATGCTTCATAATGGATTGTAAAAGCAAAGATGCAGTTTGCTGAAAACAAGTTGTTCTTTGACAGTCTTGAATACTGAGTGCAGTTCAGTTAATAAAACTGTCTTTCTGGTGCTCATTGCAAAGAAGCCAGAAAGTGTTTTTCTGTGTTCTACTTGTTAGTATAAACAAATATGCAGTCTGCTGAAAGCAAGCTGTTCCTTGATAGTCTTTCTTATGTAGCGCAGTTCAGCTAATAAAACTCTTTCTGCCTTTCATTGCAAGCAAGCCCGAAAGTGTTTTTATGCTTCATAATAGATTGCAAAAGTAAAGATGCAGTCTGCTGAAAGCAAGCTGTTCTTTGATAGTCTTTCTTATGGAGCGCAGTTCAGCTAATAAAACTCTTTCTGCCTTTCATTGCAAGCAAGCCCGAAAGTGTTTTTATGCTTCATAATAGATTGCAAAAGTAAAGATGCAGTCTACTGAAAGCAAGCTGTTCTTTGATAGTCTTTCTTATGGAGCGCAGTTCAGCTAATAAAACTCTTTCTGCCTTTCATTGCAAGCAAGCCCGAAAGTGTTTTTATGCTTCATAATAGGTTGTAAAAGCAAAGATGCAGTCTGCTGAAAGCAAGCTGTTCTTTGATAGTCTTTCTTATGGAGCGCAGTTCAGCTAATAAAACTCTTTCTGCCTTTCATTGCAAGCAAGCCCGAAAGTGTTTTTATGCTTCATAATGGATTGTAAAAGCAAAGATGCAGTTTGCTGAGAACAAGTTGTTCTTTGACAGTCTTGAATACTGAGTGCAGTTCAGTTAATAAAACTGTCTTTCTGGTGCTTATTGCAAAGAAGCCAGAAAGTGTTTTTCTGTGTTCTACTTGTTAGTATAAACAAATATGCAGTCTGCTGAAAGCAAGCTGTTCCTTGATAGTCTTTCTTATGGAGCGTAGTTCAGCTAATAAAACTCTTTCTTCCTTTCATTGCAAGCAAGCCCGAAAGTGTTTTTATGCTTCATAATAGATTGCAAAAGTAAAGATGCAGTCTGCTGAAAGCAAGCTGTTCTTTGATAGTCTTTCTTATGGAGCGCAGTTCAGCTAATAAAACTCTTTCTGCCTTTCATTGCAAGCAAGCCCGAAAGTGTTTTTATGCTTCATAATGGATTGTAAAAGCAAAGATGCAGTTTGCTGAAAACAAGTTGTTCTTTGACAGTCTTGAATACTGAGTGCAGTTCAGTTAATAAAACTGTCTTTCTGGTGCTCATTGCAAAGAAGCCAGAAAGTGTTTTTCTGTGTTCTACTTGTTAGTATAAACAAATATGCAGTCTGCTGAAAGCAAGCTGTTCCTTGATAGTCTTTCTTATGGAGCGCAGTTCAGCTAATAAAACTCTTTCTGCCTTTCATTGCAAGCAAGCCCGAAAGTGTTTTTATGCTTCATGATGGATTGTAAAAGCAAAGATGCAGTTTGCTGAAAACAAGTTGTTCTTTGACAGTCTTGAATACTGAGTGCAGTTCAGTTAATAAGACTGTGTTTCTGGTGCTCATTGCATTCAAGCCCGAAAGTGTTTTTATGCTTCATAATGGATTGTAAAAGCAAAGATGCAGTTTGCTGAAAACAAGTTGTTCTTTGACAGTCTTGAATACTGAGTGCAGTTCAGTTAATAAAACTGTCTTTCTGGTGCTCATTGCAAAGAAGCCAGAAAGTGTTTTTCTGTGTTCTACTTGTTAGTATAAACAAATATGCAGTCTGCTGAAAGCAAGCTGTTCCTTGATAGTCTTTCTTATGGAGCGCAGTTCAGCTAATAAAACTCTTTCTGCCTTTCATTGCAAGCAAGCCCGAAAGTGTTTTTATGCTTCATAATGGATTGTAAAAGCAAAGATGCAGTTTGCTGAAAACAAGTTGTTCTTTGACAGTCTTGAATACTGAGTGCAGTTCAGTTAATAAAACTGTCTTTCTGGTGCTCATTGCAAAGAAGCCAGAAAGTGTTTTTCTGTGTTCTACTTGTTAGTATAAACAAATATGCAGTCTGCTGAAAGCAAGCTGTTCCTTGATAGTCTTTCTTATGGAGCGCAGTTCAGCTAATAAAACTCTTTCTGCCTTTCATTGCAAGCAAGCCCGAAAGTGTTTTTATGCTTCATAATAGATTGCAAAAGTAAAGATGCAGTCTGCTGAAAGCAAGCTGTTCTTTGATAGTCTTTCTTATGGAGCGCAGTTCAGCTAATAAAACTCTTTCTGCCTTTCATTGCAAGCAAGCCCGAAAGTGTTTTTATGCTTCATAATGGATTGTAAAAGCAAAGATGCAGTTTGCTGAGAACAAGTTGTTCTTTGACAGTCTTGAATACTGAGTGCAGTTCAGTTAATAAAACTGTCTTTCTGGTGCTCATTGCAAAGAAGCCAGAAAGTGTTTTTCTGTGTTCTACTTGTTAGTATAAACAAATATGCAGTCTGCTGAAAGCAAGCTGTTCCTTGATAGTCTTTCTTATGGAGCGCAGTTCAGCTAATAAAACTCTTTCTTCCTTTCATTGCAAGCAAGCCCGAAAGTGTTTTTATGCTTCATAATAGATTGCAAAAGTAAAGATGCAGTCTGCTGAAAGCAAGCTGTTCTTTGATAGTCTTTCTTATGGAGCGCAGTTCAGCTAATAAAACTCTTTCTGCCTTTCATTGCAAGCAAGCCCGAAAGTGTTTTTATGCTTCATAATAGATTGTAAAAGCAAAGATGCAGTCTGCTGAAAGCAAGCTGTTCTTTGATAGTCTTTCTTATGGAGCGCAGTTCAGCTAATAAAACTCTTTCTGCCTTTCATTGCAAGCAAGCCCGAAAGTGTTTTTATGCTTCATAATGGATTGTAAAAGCAAAGATGCAGTTTGCTGAAAACAAGTTGTTCTTTGACAGTCTTGAATACTGAGTGCAGTTCAGTTAATAAAACTGTCTTTCTGGTGCTCATTACAAAGAAGCCAGAAAGTGTTTTTTCTGTGTTCTACTTGTTAGTATAAACAAATATGCAGTCTGCTGAAAGCAAGCTGTTCCTTGATAGTCTTTCTTATGGAGCGCAGTTCAGCTAATAAAACTCTTTCTGCCTTTCATTGCAAGCAAGCCCGAAAGTGTTTTTATGCTTCATAATGGATTGTAAAAGCAAAGATGCAGTTTGCTGAAAACAAGTTGTTCTTTGACAGTCTTGAATACTGAGTGCAGTTCAGTTAATAAAACTGTGTTTCTGGTGCTCATTGCATTCAAGCCCGAAAGTGTTTTTATGCTTCATAATGGATTGTAAAAGCAAAGATGCAGTTTGCTGAAAACAAGTTGTTCTTTGACAGTCTTGAATACTGAGTGCAGTTCAGTTAATAAAACTGTCTTTCTGGTGCTCATTGCAAGCAAGCCCGAAAGTGTTTTTATGCTTCATAATGGATTGTAAAAGCAAAGATGCAGTTTGCTAAAAACAAGTTGTTCTTTGACAGTCTTGAATACTGAGTGCAGTTCAGTTAATAAAACTGTGTTTCTGGTGCTCATTGCATTCAAGCCCGAAAGTGTTTTTATGCTTCATAATGGATTGTAAAAGCAAAGATGCAGTTTGCTGAAAACAAGTTGTTCTTTGACAGTCTTGAATACTGAGTGCAGTTCAGTTAATAAAACTGTCTTTCTGGTGCTCATTGCAAAGAAGCCAGAAAGTGTTTTTCTGTGTTCTACTTGTTAGTTTAAACAAATATGCAGTCTGCTGAAAGCGAGCTGTTCTTTGATAGTCTTTCTTATGGAGCGCAGTTCAGCTAATAAAACTCTTTCTGCCTTTCATTGCAAGCAAGCCCGAAAGTGTTTTTATGCTTCATAATGGATTGTAAAAGCAAAGATGCAGTTTGCTGAAAACAAGTTGTTCTTTGACAGTCTTGAATACTGAGTGCAGTTCAGTTAATAAAACTGTCTTTCTGGTGCTCATTGCAAAGAAGCCAGAAAGTGTTTTTCTGTGTTCTACTTGTTAGTATAAACAAATATGCAGTCTGCTGAAAGCAAGCTGTTCCTTGATAGTCTTTCTTATGGAGCGCAGTTCAGCTAATAAAACTCTTTCTGCCTTTCATTGCAAGCAAGCCCGAAAGTGTTTTTATGCTTCATAATGGATTGTAAAAGCAAAGATGCAGTTTGCTGAAAACAAGTTGTTCTTTGACAGTCTTGAATACTGAGTGCAGTTCAGTTAATAAAACTGTCTTTCTGGTGCTCATTGCAAAGAAGCCAGAAAGTGTTTTTCTGTGTTCTACTTGTTAGTATAAACAAATATGCAGTCTGCTGAAAGCAAGCTGTTCCTTGATAGTCTTTCTTATGTAGCGCAGTTCAGCTAATAAAACTCTTTCTGCCTTTCATTGCAAGCAAGCCCGAAAGTGTTTTTATGCTTCATAATAGATTGCAAAAGTAAAGATGCAGTCTGCTGAAAGCAAGCTGTTCTTTGATAGTCTTTCTTATGGAGCGCAGTTCAGCTAATAAAACTCTTTCTGCCTTTCATTGCAAGCAAGCCCGAAAGTGTTTTTATGCTTCATAATAGATTGCAAAAGTAAAGATGCAGTCTGCTGAAAGCAAGCTGTTCTTTGATAGTCTTTCTTATGGAGCGCAGTTCAGCTAATAAAACTCTTTCTGCCTTTCATTGCAAGCAAGCCCGAAAGTGTTTTTATGCTTCATAATAGGTTGTAAAAGCAAAGATGCAGTCTGCTGAAAGCAAGCTGTTCTTTGATAGTCTTTCTTATGGAGCGCAGTTCAGCTAATAAAACTCTTTCTGCCTTTCATTGCAAGCAAGCCCGAAAGTGTTTTTATGCTTCATAATGGATTGTAAAAGCAAAGATGCAGTTTGCTGAGAACAAGTTGTTCTTTGACAGTCTTGAATACTGAGTGCAGTTCAGTTAATAAAACTGTCTTTCTGGTGCTTATTGCAAAGAAGCCAGAAAGTGTTTTTCTGTGTTCTACTTGTTAGTATAAACAAATATGCAGTCTGCTGAAAGCAAGCTGTTCCTTGATAGTCTTTCTTATGGAGCGTAGTTCAGCTAATAAAACTCTTTCTTCCTTTCATTGCAAGCAAGCCCGAAAGTGTTTTTATGCTTCATAATAGATTGCAAAAGTAAAGATGCAGTCTGCTGAAAGCAAGCTGTTCTTTGATAGTCTTTCTTATGGAGCGCAGTTCAGCTAATAAAACTCTTTCTGCCTTTCATTGCAAGCAAGCCCGAAAGTGTTTTTATGCTTCATAATAGATTGTAAAAGCAAAGATGCAGTCTGCTGAAAGCAAGCTGTTCTTTGATAGTCTTTCTTATGGAGCGCAGTTCAGCTAATAAAACTCTTTCTGCCTTTCATTGCAAGCAAGCCCGAAAGTGTTTTTATGCTTCATAATGGATTGTAAAAGCAAAGATGCAGTTTGCTGAAAACAAGTTGTTCTTTGACAGTCTTGAATACTGAGTGCAGTTCAGTTAATAAAACTGTCTTTCTGGTGCTCATTGCAAAGAAGCCAGAAAGTGTTTTTCTGTGTTCTACTTGTTAGTATAAACAAATATGCAGTCTGCTGAAAGCAAGCTGTTCCTTGATAGTCTTTCTTATGGAGCGCAGTTCAGCTAATAAAACTCTTTCTGCCTTTCATTGCAAGCAAGCCCGAAAGTGTTTTTATGCTTCATAATGGATTGTAAAAGCAAAGATGCAGTTTGCTGAAAACAAGTTGTTCTTTGACAGTCTTGAATACTGAGTGCAGTTCAGTTAATAAAACTGTCTTTCTGGTGCTCATTGCAAAGAAGCCAGAAAGTGTTTTTCTGTGTTCTACTTGTTAGTATAAACAAATATGCAGTCTGCTGAAAGCAAGCTGTTCCTTGATAGTCTTTCTTATGGAGCGCAGTTCAGCTAATAAAACTCTTTCTGCCTTTCATTGCAAGCAAGCCCGAAAGTGTTTTTATGCTTCATAATAGATTGCAAAAGTAAAGATGCAGTCTGCTGAAAGCAAGCTGTTCTTTGATAGTCTTTCTTATGGAGCGCAGTTCAGCTAATAAAACTCTTTCTGCCTTTCATTGCAAGCAAGCCCGAAAGTGTTTTTATGCTTCATAATAGATTGCAAAAGTAAAGATGCAGTCTGCTGAAAGCAAGCTGTTCTTTGATAGTCTTTCTTATGGAGCGCAGTTCAGCTAATAAAACTCTTTCTGCCTTTCATTGCAAGCAAGCCCGAAAGTGTTTTTATGCTTCATAATAGATTGTAAAAGCAAAGATGCAGTCTGCTGAAAGCAAGCTGTTCTTTGATAGTCTTTCTTATGGAGCGCAGTTCAGCTAATAAAACTCTTTCTGCCTTTCATTGCAAGCAAGCCCGAAAGTGTTTTTATGCTTCATAATGGATTGTAAAAGCAAAGATGCAGTTTGCTGAGAACAAGTTGTTCTTTGACAGTCTTGAATACTGAGTGCAGTTCAGTTAATAAAACTGTCTTTCTGGTGCTCATTGCAGAGAAGCCAGAAAGTGTTTTTCTGTGTTCTACTTGTTAGTATAAACAAATATGCAGTCTGCTGAAAGCAAGCTGTTCCTTGATAGTCTTTCTTATGGAGCGCAGTTTAGCTAATAAAACTCTTTCTTCCTTTCATTGCAAGCAAGCCCGAAAGTGTTTTTATGCTTCATAATAGATTGCAAAAGTAAAGATGCAGTCTGCTGAAAGCAAGCTGTTCTTTGATAGTCTTTCTTATGGAGCGCAGTTCAGCTAATAAAACTCTTTCTGCCTTTCATTGCAAGCAAGCCCGAAAGTGTTTTTATGCTTCATAATAGATTGTAAAAGCAAAGATGCAGTCTGCTGAAAGCAAGCTGTTCTTTGATAGTCTTTCTTATGGAGCGCAGTTCAGCTAATAAAACTCTTTCTGCCTTTCATTGCAAGCAAGCCCGAAAGTGTTTTTATGCTTCATAATGGATTGTAAAAGCAAAGATGCAGTTTGCTGAAAACAAGTTGTTCTTTGACAGTCTTGAATACTGAGTGCAGTTCAGTTAATAAAACTGTCTTTCTGGTGCTCATTGCAAAGAAGCCAGAAAGTGTTTTTCTGTGTTCTACTTGTTAGTATAAACAAATATGCAGTCTGCTGAAAGCAAGCTGTTCCTTGATAGTCTTTCTTATGGAGCGCAGTTCAGCTAATTAAACTCTTTCTGCCTTTCATTGCAAGCAAGCCCGAAAGTGTTTTTATGCTTCATAAAAGATTGCAAAAGTAAAGATGCAGTCTGCTGAAAGCAAGCTGTTCTTTGATAGTCTTTCTTATGGAGCGCAGTTCAGCTAATAAAACTCTTTCTGCCTTTCATTGCAAGCAAGCCCGAAAGTGTTTTTATGCTTCATAATAGATTGTAAAAGCAAAGATGCAGTCTGCTGAAAGCAAGCTGTTCTTTGATAGTCTTTCTTATGGAGCGCAGTTCAGCTAATAAAACTCTTTCTGCCTTTCATTGCAAGCAAGCCCGAAAGTGTTTTTATGCTTCATAATGGATTGTAAAAGCAAAGATGCAGTTTGCTGAAAATAAGTTGTTCTTTGACAGTCTTGAATACTGAGTGCAGTTCAGTTAATAAAACTGTCTTTCTGGTGCTCATTACAAAGAAGCCAGAAAGTGTTTTTCTGTGTTCTACTTGTTAGTATAAACAAATATGCAGTCTGCTGAAAGCAAGCTGTTCCTTGATAGTCTTTCTTATGGAGCGCAGTTCAGCTAATAAAACTCTTTCTGCCTTTCATTGCAAGCAAGCCCGAAAGTGTTTTTATGCTTCATAATGGATTGTAAAAGCAAAGATGCAGTTTGCTGAAAACAAGTTGTTCTTTGACAGTCTTGAATACTGAGTGCAGTTCAGTTAATAAAACTGTCTTTCTGGTGCTCATTGCAAAGAAGCCAGAAAGTGTTTTTCTGTGTTCTACTTGTTAGTATAAACAAATATGCAGTCTGCTGAAAGCAAGCTGTTCCTTGATAGTCTTTCTTATGGAGCGCAGTTCAGCTAATAAAACTCTTTCTTCCTTTCATTGCAAGCAAGCCCGAAAGTGTTTTTATGCTTCATAATAGATTGCAAAAGTAAAGATGCAGTCTGCTGAAAGCAAGCTGTTCTTTGATAGTCTTTCTTATGGAGCGCAGTTCAGCTAATAAAACTCTTTCTGCCTTTCATTGCAAGCAAGCCCGAAAGTGTTTTTATGCTTCATAATAGACTGTAAAAGCAAAGATGCAGTCTGCTGAAAGCAAGCTGTTCTTTGATAGTCTTTCTTATGGAGCGCAGTTCAGCTAATAAAACTCTTTCTGCCTTTCATTGCAAGCAAGCCCGAAAGTGTTTTTATGCTTCATAATGGATTGTAAAAGCAAAGATGCAGTTTGCTGAAAACAAGTTGTTCTTTGACAGTCTTGAATACTGAGTGCAGTTCAGTTAATAAAACTGTCTTTCTGGTGCTCATTACAAAGAAGCCAGAAAGTGTTTTTCTGTGTTCTACTTGTTAGTATAAACAAATATGCAGTCTGCTGAAAGCAAGCTGTTCCTTGATAGTCTTTCTTATGGAGCGCAGTTCAGCTAATAAAACTCTTTCTGCCTTTCATTGCAAGCAAGCCCGAAAGTGTTTTTATGCTTCATAATGGATTGTAAAAGCAAAGATGCAGTTTGCTGAAAACAAGTTGTTCTTTGACAGTCTTGAATACTGAGTGCAGTTCAGTTAATAAAACTGTGTTTCTGGTGCTCATTGCATTCAAGCCCGAAAGTGTTTTTATGCTTCATAATGGATTGTAAAAGCAAAGATGCAGTTTGCTGAAAACAATTTGTTCTTTGACAGTCTTGAATACTGAGTGCAGTTCAGTTAATAAAACTGTCTTTCTGGTGCTCATTGCAAAGAAGCCAGAAAGTGTTTTTCTGTGTTCTACTTGTTAGTATAAACAAATATGCAGTCTGCTGAAAGCGAGCTGTTCTTTGATAGTCTTTCTTATGGAGCGCAGTTCAGCTAATAAAGCTCTTTCTGCCTTTCATTGCAAGCAAGCCCGAAAGTGTTTTTATGCTTCAAAATGGATTGTAAAAGCAAAGATGCAGTTTGCTGAAAACAAGTTGTTCTTTGACAGTCTTGAATACTGAGTGCAGTTCAGTTAATTAAACTGTGTTTCTGGTGCTCATTGCATTCAAGCCCGAAAGTGTTTTTATGCTTCATAATGGATTGTAAAAGTAAAGATGCAGTTTGCTGAAAACAAGTTGTTCTTTGACAGTCTTGAATACTGAGTGCAGTTCAGTTAATAAAACTGTCTTTCTGGTGCTCATTGCAAAGAAGCCAGAAAGTGTTTTTCTGTGTTCTACTTGTTAGTATAAACAAATATGCAGTCTGCTGAAAGCGAGCTGTTCTTTGATAGTCTTTCTTATGGAGCGCAGTTCAGCTAATAAAACTCTTTCTGCCTTTCATTGCAAGCAAGCCCGAAAGTGTTTTTATGTTTCATAATGGATTGTAAAAGCAAAGATGCAGTTTGCTGAAAACAAGTTGTTCTTTGACAGTCTTGAATACTGAGTGCAGTTCAGTTAATAAAACTGTCTTTCTGGTGCTCATTGCAAAGAAGCCAGAAAGTGTTTTTCTGTGTTCTACTTGTTAGTATAAACAAATATGCAGTCTGCTGAAAGCAAGCTGTTCCTTGATAGTCTTTCTTATGGAGCGCAGTTCAGCTAATAAAACTCTTTCTGCCTTTCATTGCAAGCAAGCCCGAAAGTGTTTTTATGCTTCATAATGGATTGTAAAAGCAAAGATGCAGTTTGCTGAAAACAAGTTGTTCTTTGACAGTCTTGAATACTGAGTGCAGTTCAGTTAATTAAACTGTGTTTCTGGTGCTCATTGCATTCAAGCCCGAAAGTGTTTTTATGCTTCATAATGGATTGTAAAAGCAAAGATGCAGTTTGCTGAAAACAAGTTGTTCTTTGACAGTCTTGAATACTGAGTGCAGTTCAGTTAATAAAACTGTCTTTCTGGTGCTCATTGCAAAGAAGCCAGAAAGTGTTTTTCTGTGTTCTACTTGTTAGTATAAACAAATATGCAGTCTGCTGAAAGCAAGCTGTTCCTTGATAGTCTTTCTTATGGAGCGCAGTTCAGCTAATTAAACTCTTTCTGCCTTTCATTGCAAGCAAGCCCGAAAGTGTTTTTATGCTTCATAAAAGATTGCAAAAGTAAAGATGCAGTCTGCTGAAAGCAAGCTGTTCTTTGATAGTCTTTCTTATGGAGCGCAGTTCAGCTAATAAAACTCTTTCTGCCTTTCATTGCAAGCAAGCCCGAAAGTGTTTTTATGCTTCATAATAGATTGTAAAAGCAAAGATGCAGTCTGCTGAAAGCAAGCTGTTCTTTGATAGTCTTTCTTATGGAGCGCAGTTCAGCTAATAAAACTCTTTCTGCCTTTCATTGCAAGCAAGCCCGAAAGTGTTTTTATGCTTCATAATGGATTGTAAAAGCAAAGATGCAGTTTGCTGAAAATAAGTTGTTCTTTGACAGTCTTGAATACTGAGTGCAGTTCAGTTAATAAAACTGTCTTTCTGGTGCTCATTACAAAGAAGCCAGAAAGTGTTTTTCTGTGTTCTACTTGTTAGTATAAACAAATATGCAGTCTGCTGAAAGCAAGCTGTTCCTTGATAGTCTTTCTTATGGAGCGCAGTTCAGCTAATAAAACTCTTTCTGCCTTTCATTGCAAGCAAGCCCGAAAGTGTTTTTATGCTTCATAATGGATTGTAAAAGCAAAGATGCAGTTTGCTGAAAACAAGTTGTTCTTTGACAGTCTTGAATACTGAGTGCAGTTCAGTTAATAAAACTGTCTTTCTGGTGCTCATTGCAAAGAAGCCAGAAAGTGTTTTTCTGTGTTCTACTTGTTAGTATAAACAAATATGCAGTCTGCTGAAAGCAAGCTGTTCCTTGATAGTCTTTCTTATGGAGCGCAGTTCAGCTAATAAAACTCTTTCTTCCTTTCATTGCAAGCAAGCCCGAAAGTGTTTTTATGCTTCATAATAGATTGCAAAAGTAAAGATGCAGTCTGCTGAAAGCAAGCTGTTCTTTGATAGTCTTTCTTATGGAGCGCAGTTCAGCTAATAAAACTCTTTCTGCCTTTCATTGCAAGCAAGCCCGAAAGTGTTTTTATGCTTCATAATAGACTGTAAAAGCAAAGATGCAGTCTGCTGAAAGCAAGCTGTTCTTTGATAGTCTTTCTTATGGAGCGCAGTTCAGCTAATAAAACTCTTTCTGCCTTTCATTGCAAGCAAGCCCGAAAGTGTTTTTATGCTTCATAATGGATTGTAAAAGCAAAGATGCAGTTTGCTGAAAACAAGTTGTTCTTTGACAGTCTTGAATACTGAGTGCAGTTCAGTTAATAAAACTGTCTTTCTGGTGCTCATTACAAAGAAGCCAGAAAGTGTTTTTCTGTGTTCTACTTGTTAGTATAAACAAATATGCAGTCTGCTGAAAGCAAGCTGTTCCTTGATAGTCTTTCTTATGGAGCGCAGTTCAGCTAATAAAACTCTTTCTGCCTTTCATTGCAAGCAAGCCCGAAAGTGTTTTTATGCTTCATAATGGATTGTAAAAGCAAAGATGCAGTTTGCTGAAAACAAGTTGTTCTTTGACAGTCTTGAATACTGAGTGCAGTTCAGTTAATAAAACTGTGTTTCTGGTGCTCATTGCATTCAAGCCCGAAAGTGTTTTTATGCTTCATAATGGATTGTAAAAGCAAAGATGCAGTTTGCTGAAAACAATTTGTTCTTTGACAGTCTTGAATACTGAGTGCAGTTCAGTTAATAAAACTGTCTTTCTGGTGCTCATTGCAAAGAAGCCAGAAAGTGTTTTTCTGTGTTCTACTTGTTAGTATAAACAAATATGCAGTCTGCTGAAAGCGAGCTGTTCTTTGATAGTCTTTCTTATGGAGCGCAGTTCAGCTAATAAAGCTCTTTCTGCCTTTCATTGCAAGCAAGCCCGAAAGTGTTTTTATGCTTCAAAATGGATTGTAAAAGCAAAGATGCAGTTTGCTGAAAACAAGTTGTTCTTTGACAGTCTTGAATACTGAGTGCAGTTCAGTTAATTAAACTGTGTTTCTGGTGCTCATTGCATTCAAGCCCGAAAGTGTTTTTATGCTTCATAATGGATTGTAAAAGTAAAGATGCAGTTTGCTGAAAACAAGTTGTTCTTTGACAGTCTTGAATACTGAGTGCAGTTCAGTTAATAAAACTGTCTTTCTGGTGCTCATTGCAAAGAAGCCAGAAAGTGTTTTTCTGTGTTCTACTTGTTAGTATAAACAAATATGCAGTCTGCTGAAAGCGAGCTGTTCTTTGATAGTCTTTCTTATGGAGCGCAGTTCAGCTAATAAAACTCTTTCTGCCTTTCATTGCAAGCAAGCCCGAAAGTGTTTTTATGTTTCATAATGGATTGTAAAAGCAAAGATGCAGTTTGCTGAAAACAAGTTGTTCTTTGACAGTCTTGAATACTGAGTGCAGTTCAGTTAATAAAACTGTCTTTCTGGTGCTCATTGCAAAGAAGCCAGAAAGTGTTTTTCTGTGTTCTACTTGTTAGTATAAACAAATATGCAGTCTGCTGAAAGCAAGCTGTTCCTTGATAGTCTTTCTTATGGAGCGCAGTTCAGCTAATAAAACTCTTTCTGCCTTTCATTGCAAGCAAGCCCGAAAGTGTTTTTATGCTTCATAATGGATTGTAAAAGCAAAGATGCAGTTTGCTGAAAACAAGTTGTTCTTTGACAGTCTTGAATACTGAGTGCAGTTCAGTTAATTAAACTGTGTTTCTGGTGCTCATTGCATTCAAGCCCGAAAGTGTTTTTATGCTTCATAATGGATTGTAAAAGCAAAGATGCAGTTTGCTGAAAACAAGTTGTTCTTTGACAGTCTTGAATACTGAGTGCAGTTCAGTTAATAAAACTGTCTTTCTGGTGCTCATTGCAAAGAAGCCAGAAAGTGTTTTTCTGTGTTCTACTTGTTAGTATAAACAAATATGCAGTCTGCTGAAAGCGAGCTGTTCTTTGATAGTCTTTCTTATGGAGCGCAGTTCAGCTAATAAAACTCTTTCTGCCTTTCATTGCAAGCAAGCCCGAAAGTGTTTTTATGTTTCATAATGGATTGTAAAAGCAAAGATGCAGTTTGCTGAAAACAAGTTGTTCTTTGACAGTCTTGAATACTGAGTGCAGTTCAGTTAATAAAACTGTCTTTCTGGTGCTCATTGCAAAGAAGCCAGAAAGTGTTTTTCTGTGTTCTACTTGTTAGTATAAACAAATATGCAGTCTGCTGAAAGCAAGCTGTTCCTTGATAGTCTTTCTTATGGAGCGCAGTTCAGCTAATAAAACTCTTTCTGCCTTTCATTGCAAGCAAGCCCGAAAGTGTTTTTATGCTTCATAATGGATTGTAAAAGCAAAGATGCAGTTTGCTGAAAACAAGTTGTTCTTTGACAGTCTTGAATACTGAGTGCAGTTCAGTTAATAAAACTGTCTTTCTGGTGCTCATTGCAAAGAAGCCAGAAAGTGTTTTTCTGTGTTCTACTTGTTAGTATAAACAAATATGCAGTCTGCTGAAAGCAAGCTGTTCCTTGATAGTCTTTCTTATGGAGCGCAGTTCAGCTAATAAAACTCTTTCTGCCTTTCATTGCAAGCAAGCCCGAAAGTGTTTTTATGCTTCATAATAGATTGCAAAAGTAGAGATGCAGTCTGCTGAAAGCAAGCTGTTCTTTGATAGTCTTTCTTATGGAGCGCAGTTCAGCTAATAAAACTCTTTCTGCCTTTCATTGCAAGCAAGCCCGAAAGTGTTTTTATGCTTCATAATAGATTGCAAAAGTAAAGATGCAGTCTGCTGAAAGCAAGCTGTTCTTTGATAGTCTTTCTTATGGAGCGCAGTTCAGCTAATAAAACTCTTTCTGCCTTTCATTGCAAGCAAGCCCGAAAGTGTTTTTATGCTTCATAATAGATTGTAAAAGCAAAGATGCAGTCTGCTGAAAGCAAGCTGTTCTTTGATAGTCTTTCTTATGGAGCGCAGTTCAGCTAATAAAACTCTTTCTGCCTTTCATTGCAAGCAAGCCCGAAAGTGTTTTTATGCTTCATAATGGATTGTAAAAGCAAAGATGCAGTTTGCTGAGAACAAGTTGTTCTTTGACAGTCTTGAATACTGAGTGCAGTTCAGTTAATAAAACTGTCTTTCTGGTGCTCATTGCAAAGAAGCCAGAAAGTGTTTTTCTGTGTTCTACTTGTTAGTATAAACAAATATGCAGTCTGCTGAAAGCAAGCTGTTCCTTGATAGTCTTTCTTATGGAGCGCAGTTCAGCTAATAAAACTCTTTCTTCCTTTCATTGCAAGCAAGCCCGAAAGTGTTTTTATGCTTCATAATAGATTGTAAAAGCAAAGATGCAGTCTGCTGAAAGCAAGCTGTTCTTTGATAGTCTTTCTTATGGAGCGCAGTTCAGCTAATAAAACTCTTTCTGCCTTTCATTGCAAGCAAGCCCGAAAGTGTTTTTATGCTTCATAATAGATTGCAAAAGTAAAGATGCAGTCTGCTGAAAGCAAGCTGTTCTTTGATAGTCTTTCTTATGGAGCGCAGTTCAGCTAATAAAACTCTTTCTGCCTTTCATTGCAAGCAAGCCCGAAAGTGTTTTTATGCTTCATAATAGATTGTAAAAGCAAAGATGCAGTCTGCTGAAAGCAAGCTGTTCTTTGATAGTCTTTCTTATGGAGCGCAGTTCAGCTAATTAAACTCTTTCTGCCTTTCATTGCAAGCAAGCCCGAAAGTGTTTTTATGCTTCATAATGGATTGTAAAAGCAAAGATGCAGTTTGCTGAAAACAAGTTGTTCTTTGACAGTCTTGAATACTGAGTGCAGTTCAGTTAATAAAACTGTCTTTCTGGTGCTCATTGCAAAGAAGCCAGAAAGTGTTTTTCTGTGTTCTACTTGTTAGTATAAACAAATATGCAGTCTGCTGAAAGCAAGCTGTTCCTTGATAGTCTTTCTTATGGAGCGCAGTTCAGCTAATAAAACTCTTTCTGCCTTTCATTGCAAGCAAGCCCGAAAGTGTTTTTATGCTTCATAATGGATTGTAAAAGCAAAGATGCAGTTTGCTGAAAACAAGTTGTTCTTTGACAGTCTTGAATACTGAGTGCAGTTCAGTTAATAAAACTGTCTTTCTGGTGCTCATTGCAAAGAAGCCAGAAAGTGTTTTTCTGTGTTCTACTTGTTAGTATAAACAAATATGCAGTCTGCTGAAAGCAAGCTGTTCCTTGATAGTCTTTCTTATGGAGCGCAGTTCAGCTAATAAAACTCTTTCTGCCTTTCATTGCAAGCAAGCCCGAAAGTGTTTTTATGCTTCATAATAGATTGCAAAAGTAGAGATGCAGTCTGCTGAAAGCAAGCTGTTCTTTGATAGTCTTTCTTATGGAGCGCAGTTCAGCTAATAAAACTCTTTCTGCCTTTCATTGCAAGCAAGCCCGAAAGTGTTTTTATGCTTCATAATAGATTGCAAAAGTAAAGATGCAGTCTGCTGAAAGCAAGCTGTTCTTTGATAGTCTTTCTTATGGAGCGCAGTTCAGCTAATAAAACTCTTTCTGCCTTTCATTGCAAGCAAGCCCGAAAGTGTTTTTATGCTTCATAATAGATTGTAAAAGCAAAGATGCAGTCTGCTGAAAGCAAGCTGTTCTTTGATAGTCTTTCTTATGGAGCGCAGTTCAGCTAATAAAACTCTTTCTGCCTTTCATTGCAAGCAAGCCCGAAAGTGTTTTTATGCTTCATAATGGATTGTAAAAGCAAAGATGCAGTTTGCTGAGAACAAGTTGTTCTTTGACAGTCTTGAATACTGAGTGCAGTTCAGTTAATAAAACTGTCTTTCTGGTGCTCATTGCAAAGAAGCCAGAAAGTGTTTTTCTGTGTTCTACTTGTTAGTATAAACAAATATGCAGTCTGCTGAAAGCAAGCTGTTCCTTGATAGTCTTTCTTATGGAGCGCAGTTCAGCTAATAAAACTCTTTCTTCCTTTCATTGCAAGCAAGCCCGAAAGTGTTTTTATGCTTCATAATAGATTGTAAAAGCAAAGATGCAGTCTGCTGAAAGCAAGCTGTTCTTTGATAGTCTTTCTTATGGAGCGCAGTTCAGCTAATAAAACTCTTTCTGCCTTTCATTGCAAGCAAGCCCGAAAGTGTTTTTATGCTTCATAATAGATTGCAAAAGTAAAGATGCAGTCTGCTGAAAGCAAGCTGTTCTTTGATAGTCTTTCTTATGGAGCGCAGTTCAGCTAATAAAACTCTTTCTGCCTTTCATTGCAAGCAAGCCCGAAAGTGTTTTTATGCTTCATAATAGATTGTAAAAGCAAAGATGCAGTCTGCTGAAAGCAAGCTGTTCTTTGATAGTCTTTCTTATGGAGCGCAGTTCAGCTAATTAAACTCTTTCTGCCTTTCATTGCAAGCAAGCCCGAAAGTGTTTTTATGCTTCATAATGGATTGTAAAAGCAAAGATGCAGTTTGCTGAAAACAAGTTGTTCTTTGACAGTCTTGAATACTGAGTGCAGTTCAGTTAATAAAACTGTCTTTCTGGTGCTCATTGCAAAGAAGCCAGAAAGTGTTTTTCTGTGTTCTACTTGTTAGTATAAACAAATATGCAGTCTGCTGAAAGCAAGCTGTTCCTTGATAGTCTTTCTTATGGAGCGCAGTTCAGCTAATAAAACTCTTTCTGCCTTTCATTGCAAGCAAGCCCGAAAGTGTTTTTATGCTTCATAATAGATTGCAAAAGTAAAGATGCAGTCTGCTGAAGGCAAGCTGTTCTTTGATAGTCTTTCTTATGGAGCGCAGTTCAGCTAATAAAACTCTTTCTGCCTTTCATTGCAAGCAAGCCCGAAAGTGTTTTTATGCTTCATAATAGATTGCAAAAGTAAAGATGCAGTCTGCTGAAAGCAAGCTGTTCTTTGATAGTCTTTCTTATGGAGCGCAGTTCAGCTAATAAAACTCTTTCTGCCTTTCATTGCAAGCAAGCCCGAAAGTGTTTTTATGCTTCATAATAGTTTGTAAAAGCAAAGATGCAGTCTGCTGAAAGCAAGCTGTTCTTTGATAGTCTTTCTTATGGAGCGCAGTTCAGCTAATAAAACTCTTTCTGCCTTTCATTGCAAGCAAGCCCGAAAGTGTTTTTATGCTTCATAATAGATTGCAAAAGTAAAGATGCAGTCTGCTGAAAGCAAGCTGTTCTTTGATAGTCTTTCTTATGGAGCGCAGTTCAGCTAATAAAACTCTTTCTGCCTTTCATTGCAAGCAAGCCCGAAAGTGTTTTTATGCTTCATAATGGATTGTAAAAGCAAAGATGCAGTTTGCTGAAAACAAGTTGTTCTTTGACAGTCTTGAATACTGAGTGCAGTTCAGTTAATAAAACTGTCTTTCTGGTGCTCATTGCAAAGAAGCCAGAAAGTGTTTTTCTGTGTTCTACTTGTTAGTATAAACAAATATGCAGTCTGCTGAAAGCAAGCTGTTCCTTGATAGTCTTTCTTATGGAGCGCAGTTCAGCTAATAAAACTCTTTCTGCCTTTCATTGCAAGCAAGCCCGAAAGTGTTTTTATGCTTCATAATAGATTGCAAAAGTAGAGATGCAGTCTGCTGAAAGCAAGCTGTTCTTTGATAGTCTTTCTTATGGAGCGCAGTTCAGCTAATAAAACTCTTTCTGCCTTTCATTGCAAGCAAGCCCGAAAGTGTTTTTATGCTTCATAATGGATTGTAAAAGCAAAGATGCAGTTTGCTGAAAACAAGTTGTTCTTTGACAGTCTTGAATACTGAGTGCAGTTCAGTTAATAAAACTGTCTTTCTGGTGCTCATTGCAAAGAAGCCAGAAAGTGTTTTTCTGTGTTCTACTTGTTAGTATAAACAAATATGCAGTCTGCTGAAAGCAAGCTGTTCCTTGATAGTCTTTCTTATGGAGCGCAGTTCAGCTAATAAAACTCTTTCTGCCTTTCATTGCAAGCAAGCCCGAAAGTGTTTTTATGCTTCATAATAGATTGCAAGAGTAAAGATGCAGTCTGCTGAAAACAAGCTGTTCTTTAATAGTCTTTCTTATGGAGCGCAGTTCAGCTAATTAAACTCTTTCTGCCTTTCATTGCAAGCAAGCCCTAAAGTGTTTTTATGCTTCATAAAAGATTGCAAAAGTAAAGATGCAGTCTGCTGAAAGCAAGCTGTTCTTTGATAGTCTTTCTTATGGAGCGCAGTTCAGCTAATAAAACTCTTTCTGCCTTTCATTGCAAGCAAGCCCGAAAGTGTTTTTATGCTTCATAATAGATTGTAAAAGCAAAGATGCAGTCTGCTGAAAGCAAGCTGTTCTTTGATAGTCTTTCTTATGGAGCGCAGTTCAGCTAATAAAACTCTTTCTGCCTTTCATTGCAAGCAAGCCCGAAAGTGTTTTTATGCTTCATAATGGATTGTAAAAGCAAAGATGCAGTTTGCTGAAAACAAGTTGTTCTTTGACAGTCTTGAATACTGAGTGCAGTTCAGTTAATAAAACTGTCTTTCTGGTGCTCATTACAAAGAAGCCAGAAAGTGTTTTTCTGTGTTCTACTTGTTAGTATAAACAAATATGCAGTCTGCTGAAAGCAAGCTGTTCCTTGATAGTCTTTCTTATGGAGCGCAGTTCAGCTAATAAAACTCTTTCTGCCTTTCATTGCAAGCAAGCCCGAAAGTGTTTTTATGCTTCATAATGGATTGTAAAAGCAAAGATGCAGTTTGCTGAAAACAAGTTGTTCTTTGACAGTCTTGAATACTGAGTGCAGTTCAGTTAATAAAACTGTCTTTCTGGTGCTCATTACAAAGAAGCCAGAAAGTGTTTTTCTGTGTTCTACTTGTTAGTATAAACAAATATGCAGTCTGCTGAAAGCAAGCTGTTCCTTGATAGTCTTTCTTATGGAGCGCAGTTCAGCTAATAAAACTCTTTCTGCCTTTCATTGCAAGCAAGCCCGAAAGTGTTTTTATGCTTCATAATGGATTGTAAAAGCAAAGATGCAGTTTGCTGAAAACAAGTTGTTCTTTGACAGTCTTGAATACTGAGTGCAGTTCAGTTAATAAAACTGTGTTTCTGGTGCTCATTGCATTCAAGCCCGAAAGTGTTTTTATGCTTCATAATGGATTGTAAAAGCAAAGATGCAGTTTGCTGAAAACAAGTTGTTCTTTGACAGTCTTGAATACTGAGTGCAGTTCAGTTAATAAAACTGTCTTTCTGGTGCTCATTGCAAGCAAGCCCGAAAGTGTTTTTATGCTTCATAATGGATGGTAAAAGCAAAGATGCAGTTTGCTGAAAACAAGTTGTTCTTTGACAGTCTTGAATACTGAGTGCAGTTCAGTTAATAAAACTGTGTTTCTGGTGCTCATTGCATTCAAGCCCGAAAGTGTTTTTATGCTTCATAATGGATTGTAAAAGCAAAGATGCAGTTTGCTGAAAACAAGTTGTTCTTTGACAGTCTTGAATACTGAGTGCAGTTCAGTTAATAAAACTGTCTTTCTGGTGCTCATTGCAAAGAAGCCAGAAAGTGTTTTTCTGTGTTCTACTTGTTAGTATAAACAAATATGCAGTCTGCTGAAAGCGAGCTGTTCTTTGATAGTCTTTCTTATGGAGCGCAGTTCAGCTAATAAAACTCTTTCTGCCTTTCATTGCAAGCAAGCCCGAAAGTGTTTTTATGCTTCATAATGGATTGTAAAAGCAAAGATGCAGTTTGCTGAAAACAAGTTGTTCTTTGACAGTCTTGAATACTGAGTGCAGTTCAGTTAATAAAACTGTCTTTCTGGTGCTCATTGCAAAGAAGCCAGAAAGTGTTTTTCTGTGTTCTACTTGTTAGTATAAACAAATATGCAGTCTGCTGAAAGCAAGCTGTTCCTTGATAGTCTTTCTTATGGAGCGCAGTTCAGCTAATAAAACTCTTTCTGCCTTTCATTGCAAGCAAGCCCGAAAGTGTTTTTATGCTTCATAATGGATTGTAAAAGCAAAGATGCAGTTTGCTGAAAACAAGTTGTTCTTTGACAGTCTTGAATACTGAGTGCAGTTCAGTTAATAAAACTGTCTTTCTGGTGCTCATTGCAAAGAAGCCAGAAAGTGTTTTTCTGTGTTCTACTTGTTAGTATAAACAAATATGCAGTCTGCTGAAAGCAAGCTGTTCCTTGATAGTCTTTCTTATGGAGCGCAGTTCAGCTAATAAAACTCTTTCTGCCTTTCATTGCAAGCAAGCCCGAAAGTGTTTTTATGCTTCATAATAGATTGCAAAAGTAAAGATGCAGTCTGCTGAAAGCAAGCTGTTCTTTGATAGTCTTTCTTATGGAGCGCAGTTCAGCTAATAAAACTCTTTCTGCCTTTCATTGCAAGCAAGCCCGAAAGTGTTTTTATGCTTCATAATAGATTGCAAAAGTAAAGATGCAGTCTGCTGAAAGCAAGCTGTTCTTTGATAGTCTTTCTTATGGAGCGCAGTTCAGCTAATAAAACTCTTTCTGCCTTTCATTGCAAGCAAGCCCGAAAGTGTTTTTATGCTTCATAATAGGTTGTAAAAGCAAAGATGCAGTCTGCTGAAAGCAAGCTGTTCTTTGACAGTCTTTCTTATGGAGCGCAGTTCAGCTAATAAAACTCTTTCTGCCTTTCATTGCAAGCAAGCCCGAAAGTGTTTTTATGCTTCATAATGGATTGTAAAAGCAAAGATGCAGTTTGCTGAAAACAAGTTGTTCTTTGACAGTCTTGAATACTGAGTGCAGTTCAGTTAATAAAACTGTGTTTCTGGTGCTCATTGCATTCAAGCCCGAAAGTGTTTTTATGCTTCATAATGGATTGTAAAAGCAAAGATGCAGTTTGCTGAAAACAAGTTGTTCTTTGACAGTCTTGAATACTGAGTGCAGTTCAGTTAATAAAACTGTCTTTCTGGTGCTCATTGCAAGCAAGCCCGAAAGTGTTTTTATGCTTCATAATGGATTGTAAAAGCAAAGATGCAGTTTGCTAAAAACAAGTTGTTCTTTGACAGTCTTGAATACTGAGTGCAGTTCAGTTAATAAAACTGTGTTTCTGGTGCTCATTGCATTCAAGCCCGAAAGTGTTTTTATGCTTCATAATGGATTGTAAAAGCAAAGATGCAGTTTGCTGAAAACAAGTTGTTCTTTGACAGTCTTGAATACTGAGTGCAGTTCAGTTAATAAAACTGTCTTTCTGGTGCTCATTGCAAAGAAGCCAGAAAGTGTTTTTCTGTGTTCTACTTGTTAGTATAAACAAATATGCAGTCTGCTGAAAGCGAGCTGTTCTTTGATAGTCTTTCTTATGGAGCGCAGTTCAGCTAATAAAACTCTTTCTGCCTTTCATTGCAAGCAAGCCCGAAAGTGTTTTTATGCTTCATAATGGATTGTAAAAGCAAAGATGCAGTTTGCTGAAAACAAGTTGTTCTTTGACAGTCTTGAATACTGAGTGCAGTTCAGTTAATAAAACTGTCTTTCTGGTGCTCATTGCAAAGAAGCCAGAAAGTGTTTTTCTGTGTTCTACTTGTTAGTATAAACAAATATGCAGTCTGCTGAAAGCGAGCTGTTCTTTGATAGTCTTTCTTATGGAGCGCAGTTCAGCTAATAAAACTCTTTCTGCCTTTCATTGCAAGCAGCCCGAAAGTGTTTTTATGCTTCATAATGGATTGTAAAAGCAAAGATGCAGTTTGCTGAAAACAAGTTGTTCTTTGACAGTCTTGAATACTGAGTGCAGTTCAGTTAATAAAACTGTCTTTCTGGTGCTCATTGCAAAGAAGCCAGAAAGTGTTTTTCTGTGTTCTACTTGTTAGTATAAACAAATATGCAGTCTGCTGAAAGCAAGCTGTTCCTTGATAGTCTTTCTTATGGAGCGCAGTTCAGCTAATAAAACTCTTTCTGCCTTTCATTGCAAGCAAGCCCGAAAGTGTTTTTATGCTTCATAATGGATTGTAAAAGCAAAGATGCAGTTTGCTGAAAACAAGTTGTTCTTTGACAGTCTTGAATACTGAGTGCAGTTCAGTTAATAAAACTGTCTTTCTGGTGCTCATTGCAAAGAAGCCAGAAAGTGTTTTTCTGTGTTCTACTTGTTAGTATAAACAAATATGCAGTCTGCTGAAAGCAAGCTGTTCCTTGATAGTCTTTCTTATGTAGCGCAGTTCAGCTAATAAAACTCTTTCTGCCTTTCATTGCAAGCAAGCCCGAAAGTGTTTTTATGCTTCATAATAGATTGCAAAAGTAAAGATGCAGTCTGCTGAAAGCAAGCTGTTCTTTGATAGTCTTTCTTATGGAGCGCAGTTCAGCTAATAAAACTCTTTCTGCCTTTCATTGCAAGCAAGCCCGAAAGTGTTTTTATGCTTCATAATAGATTGCAAAAGTAAAGATGCAGTCTGCTGAAAGCAAGCTGTTCTTTGATAGTCTTTCTTATGGAGCGCAGTTCAGCTAATAAAACTCTTTCTGCCTTTCATTGCAAGCAAGCCCGAAAGTGTTTTTATGCTTCATAATAGGTTGTAAAAGCAAAGATGCAGTCTGCTGAAAGCAAGCTGTTCTTTGATAGTCTTTCTTATGGAGCGCAGTTCAGCTAATAAAACTCTTTCTGCCTTTCATTGCAAGCAAGCCCGAAAGTGTTTTTATGCTTCATAATGGATTGTAAAAGCAAAGATGCAGTTTGCTGAGAACAAGTTGTTCTTTGACAGTCTTGAATACTGAGTGCAGTTCAGTTAATAAAACTGTCTTTCTGGTGCTCATTGCAAAGAAGCCAGAAAGTGTTTTTCTGTGTTCTACTTGTTAGTATAAACAAATATGCAGTCTGCTGAAAGCAAGCTGTTCCTTGATAGTCTTTCTTATGGAGCGCAGTTCAGCTAATAAAACTCTTTCTTCCTTTCATTGCAAGCAAGCCCGAAAGTGTTTTTATGCTTCATAATAGATTGCAAAAGTAAAGATGCAGTCTGCTGAAAGCAAGCTGTTCTTTGATAGTCTTTCTTATGGAGCGCAGTTCAGCTAATAAAACTCTTTCTGCCTTTCATTGCAAGCAAGCCCGAAAGTGTTTTTATGCTTCATAATAGATTGTAAAAGCAAAGATGCAGTCTGCTGAAAGCAAGCTGTTCTTTGATAGTCTTTCTTATGGAGCGCAGTTCAGCTAATAAAACTCTTTCTGCCTTTCATTGCAAGCAAGCCCGAAAGTGTTTTTATGCTTCATAATGGATTGTAAAAGCAAAGATGCAGTTTGCTGAAAACAAGTTGTTCTTTGACAGTCTTGAATACTGAGTGCAGTTCAGTTAATAAAACTGTCTTTCTGGTGCTCATTACAAAGAAGCCAGAAAGTGTTTTTCTGTGTTCTACTTGTTAGTATAAACAAATATGCAGTCTGCTGAAAGCAAGCTGTTCCTTGATAGTCTTTCTTATGGAGCGCAGTTCAGCTAATAAAACTCTTTCTGCCTTTCATTGCAAGCAAGCCCGAAAGTGTTTTTATGCTTCATAATGGATTGTAAAAGCAAAGATGCAGTTTGCTGAAAACAAGTTGTTCTTTGACAGTCTTGAATACTGAGTGCAGTTCAGTTAATAAAACTGTGTTTCTGGTGCTCATTGCATTCAAGCCCGAAAGTGTTTTTATGCTTCATAATGGATTGTAAAAGCAAAGATGCAGTTTGCTGAAAACAAGTTGTTCTTTGACAGTCTTGAATACTGAGTGCAGTTCAGTGAATAAAACTGTCTTTCTGGTGCTCATTGCAAGCAAGCCCGAAAGTGTTTTTATGCTTCATAATGGATTGTAAAAGCAAAGATGCAGTTTGCTAAAAACAAGTTGTTCTTTGACAGTCTTGAATACTGAGTGCAGTTCAGTTAATAAAACTGTGTTTCTGGTGCTCATTGCATTCAAGCCCGAAAGTGTTTTTATGCTTCATAATGGATTGTAAAAGCAAAGATGCAGTTTGCTGAAAACAAGTTGTTCTTTGACAGTCTTGAATACTGAGTGCAGTTCAGTTAATAAAACTGTCTTTCTGGTGCTCATTGCAAAGAAGCCAGAAAGTGTTTTTCTGTGTTCTACTTGTTAGTATAAACAAATATGCAGTCTGCTGAAAGCGAGCTGTTCTTTGATAGTCTTTCTTATGGAGCGCAGTTCAGCTAATAAAACTCTTTCTGCCTTTCATTGCAAGCAAGCCCGAAAGTGTTTTTATGCTTCATAATGGATTGTAAAAGCAAAGATGCAGTTTGCTGAAAACAAGTTGTTCTTTGACAGTCTTGAATACTGAGTGCAGTTCAGTTAATAAAACTGTCTTTCTGGTGCTCATTGCAAAGAAGCCAGAAAGTGTTTTTCTGTGTTCTACTTGTTAGTATAAACAAATATGCAGTCTGCTGAAAGCAAGCTGTTCCTTGATAGTCTTTCTTATGGAGCGCAGTTCAGCTAATAAAACTCTTTCTGCCTTTCATTGCAAGCAAGCCCGAAAGTGTTTTTATGCTTCATAATGGATTGTAAAAGCAAAGATGCAGTTTGCTGAAAACAAGTTGTTCTTTGACAGTCTTGAATACTGAGTGCAGTTCAGTTAATAAAACTGTCTTTCTGGTGCTCATTGCAAAGAAGCCAGAAAGTGTTTTTCTGTGTTCTACTTGTTAGTATAAACAAATATGCAGTCTGCTGAAAGCAAGCTGTTCCTTGATAGTCTTTCTTATGTAGCGCAGTTCAGCTAATAAAACTCTTTCTGCCCTTCATTGCAAGCAAGCCCGAAAGTGTTTTTATGCTTCATAATAGATTGCAAAAGTAAAGATGCAGTCTGCTGAAAGCAAGCTGTTCTTTGATAGTCTTTCTTATGGAGCGCAGTTCAGCTAATAAAACTCTTTCTGCCTTTCATTGCAAGCAAGCCCGAAAGTGTTTTTATGCTTCATAATAGATTGCAAAAGTAAAGATGCAGTCTGCTGAAAGCAAGCTGTTCTTTGATAGTCTTTCTTATGGAGCGCAGTTCAGCTAATAAAACTCTTTCTGCCTTTCATTGCAAGCAAGCCCGAAAGTGTTTTTATGCTTCATAATAGGTTGTAAAAGCAAAGATGCAGTCTGCTGAAAGCAAGCTGTTCTTTGATAGTCTTTCTTATGGAGCGCAGTTCAGCTAATAAAACTCTTTCTGCCTTTCATTGCAAGCAAGCCCGAAAGTGTTTTTATGCTTCATAATGGATTGTAAAAGCAAAGATGCAGTTTGCTGAGAACAAGTTGTTCTTTGACAGTCTTGAATACTGAGTGCAGTTCAGTTAATAAAACTGTCTTTCTGGTGCTTATTGCAAAGAAGCCAGAAAGTGTTTTTCTGTGTTCTACTTGTTAGTATAAACAAATATGCAGTCTGCTGAAAGCAAGCTGTTCCTTGATAGTCTTTCTTATGGAGCGCAGTTCAGCTAATAAAACTCTTTCTGCCTTTCATTGCAAGCAAGCCCGAAAGTGTTTTTATGCTTCATGATGGATTGTAAAAGCAAAGATGCAGTTTGCTGAAAACAAGTTGTTCTTTTACAGTCTTGAATACTGAGTGCAGTTCAGTTAATAAGACTGTGTTTCTGGTGCTCATTGCATTCAAGCCCGAAAGCGTTTTTATGCTTCATAATGGATTGTAAAAGCAAAGATGCAGTTTGCTGAAAACAAGTTGTTCTTTGACAGTCTTGAATACTGAGTGCAGTTCAGTTAATAAAACTGTCTTTCTGGTGCTCATTGCAAAGAAGCCAGAAAGTGTTTTTCTGTGTTCTACTTGTTAGTATAAACAAATATGCAGTCTGCTGAAAGCAAGCTGTTCCTTGATAGTCTTTCTTATGGAGCGCAGTTCAGCTAATAAAACTCTTTCTGCCTTTCATTGCAAGCAAGCCCGAAAGTGTTTTTATGCTTCATAATGGATTGTAAAAGCAAAGATGCAGTTTGCTGAAAACAAGTTGTTCTTTGACAGTCTTGAATACTGAGTGCAGTTCAGTTAATAAAACTGTCTTTCTGGTGCTCATTGCAAAGAAGCCAGAAAGTGTTTTTCTGTGTTCTACTTGTTAGTATAAACAAATATGCAGTCTGCTGAAAGCAAGCTGTTCCTTGATAGTCTTTCTTATGGAGCGCAGTTCAGCTAATAAAACTCTTTCTGCCTTTCATTGCAAGCAAGCCCGAAAGTGTTTTTATGCTTCATAATAGATTGCAAAAGTAAAGATGCAGTCTGCTGAAAGCAAGCTGTTCTTTGATAGTCTTTCTTATGGAGCGCAGTTCAGCTAATAAAACTCTTTCTGCCTTTCATTGCAAGCAAGCCCGAAAGTGTTTTTATGCTTCATAATAGATTGTAAAAGCAAAGATGCAGTCTGCTGAAAGCAAGCTGTTCTTTGATAGTCTTTCTTATGGAGCGCAGTTCAGCTAATAAAACTCTTTCTGCCTTTCATTGCAAGCAAGCCCGAAAGTGTTTTTATGCTTCATAATGGATTGTAAAAGCAAAGATGCAGTTTGCTGAAAACAAGTTGTTCTTTGACAGTCTTGAATACTGAGTGCAGTTCAGTTAATAAAACTGTCTTTCTGGTGCTCATTACAAAGAAGCCAGAAAGTGTTTTTTCTGTGTTCTACTTGTTAGTATAAACAAATATGCAGTCTGCTGAAAGCAAGCTGTTCCTTGATAGTCTTTCTTATGGAGCGCAGTTCAGCTAATAAAACTCTTTCTGCCTTTCATTGCAAGCAAGCCCGAAAGTGTTTTTATGCTTCATAATGGATTGTAAAAGCAAAGATGCAGTTTGCTGAAAACAAGTTGTTCTTTGACAGTCTTGAATACTGAGTGCAGTTCAGTTAATAAAACTGTGTTTCTGGTGCTCATTGCATTCAAGCCCGAAAGTGTTTTTATGCTTCATAATGGATTGTAAAAGCAAAGATGCAGTTTGCTGAAAACAAGTTGTTCTTTGACAGTCTTGAATACTGAGTGCAGTTCAGTTAATAAAACTGTCTTTCTGGTGCTCATTGCAAGCAAGCCCGAAAGTGTTTTTATGCTTCATAATGGATTGTAAAAGCAAAGATGCAGTTTGCTAAAAACAAGTTGTTCTTTGACAGTCTTGAATACTGAGTGCAGTTCAGTTAATAAAACTGTGTTTCTGGTGCTCATTGCATTCAAGCCCGAAAGTGTTTTTATGCTTCATAATGGATTGTAAAAGCAAAGATGCAGTTTGCTGAAAACAAGTTGTTCTTTGACAGTCTTGAATACTGAGTGCAGTTCAGTTAATAAAACTGTCTTTCTGGTGCTCATTGCAAAGAAGCCAGAAAGTGTTTTTCTGTGTTCTACTTGTTAGTATAAACAAATATGCAGTCTGCTGAAAGCGAGCTGTTCTTTGATAGTCTTTCTTATGGAGCGCAGTTCAGCTAATAAAACTCTTTCTGCCTTTCATTGCAAGCAAGCCCGAAAGTGTTTTTATGCTTCATAATGGATTGTAAAAGCAAAGATGCAGTTTGCTGAAAACAAGTTGTTCTTTGACAGTCTTGAATACTGAGTGCAGTTCAGTTAATAAAACTGTCTTTCTGGTGCTCATTGCAAAGAAGCCAGAAAGTGTTTTTCTGTGTTCTACTTGTTAGTATAAACAAATATGCAGTCTGCTGAAAGCAAGCTGTTCCTTGATAGTCTTTCTTATGGAGCGCAGTTCAGCTAATAAAACTCTTTCTGCCTTTCATTGCAAGCAAGCCCGAAAGTGTTTTTATGCTTCATAATGGATTGTAAAAGCAAAGATGCAGTTTGCTGAAAACAAGTTGTTCTTTGACAGTCTTGAATACTGAGTGCAGTTCAGTTAATAAAACTGTGTTTCTGGTGCTCATTGCATTCAAGCCCGAAAGTGTTTTTATGCTTCATAATGGATTGTAAAAGCAAAGATGCAGTTTGCTGAAAACAAGTTGTTCTTTGACAGTCTTGAATACTGAGTGCAGTTCAGTTAATAAAACTGTCTTTCTGGTGCTCATTGCAAGCAAGCCCGAAAGTGTTTTTATGCTTCATAATGGATTGTAAAAGCAAAGATGCAGTTTGCTAAAAACAAGTTGTTCTTTGACAGTCTTGAATACTGAGTGCAGTTCAGTTAATAAAACTGTGTTTCTGGTGCTCATTGCATTCAAGCCCGAAAGTGTTTTTATGCTTCATAATGGATTGTAAAAGCAAAGATGCAGTTTGCTGAAAACAAGTTGTTCTTTGACAGTCTTGAATACTGAGTGCAGTTCAGTTAATAAAACTGTCTTTCTGGTGCTCATTGCAAAGAAGCCAGAAAGTGTTTTTCTGTGTTCTACTTGTTAGTATAAACAAATATGCAGTCTGCTGAAAGCGAGCTGTTCTTTGATAGTCTTTCTTATGGAGCGCAGTTCAGCTAATAAAACTCTTTCTGCCTTTCATTGCAAGCAAGCCCGAAAGTGTTTTTATGCTTCATAATGGATTGTAAAAGCAAAGATGCAGTTTGCTGAAAACAAGTTGTTCTTTGACAGTCTTGAATACTGAGTGCAGTTCAGTTAATAAAACTGTCTTTCTGGTGCTCATTGCAAAGAAGCCAGAAAGTGTTTTTCTGTGTTCTACTTGTTAGTATAAACAAATATGCAGTCTGCTGAAAGCAAGCTGTTCCTTGATAGTCTTTCTTATGGAGCGCAGTTCAGCTAATAAAACTCTTTCTTCCTTTCATTGCAAGCAAGCCCGAAAGTGTTTTTATGCTTCATAATAGATTGTAAAAGCAAAGATGCAGTCTGCTGAAAGCAAGCTGTTCTTTGATAGTCTTTCTTATGGAGCGCAGTTCAGCTAATAAAACTCTTTCTGCCTTTCATTGCAAGCAAGCCCGAAAGTGTTTTTATGCTTCATAATGGATTGTAAAAGCAAAGATGCAGTTTGCTGAGAACAAGTTGTTCTTTGACAGTCTTGAATACTGAGTGCAGTTCAGTTAATAAAACTGTCTTTCTGGTGCTCATTGCAAAGAAGCCAGAAAGTGTTTTTCTGTGTTCTACTTGTTAGTATAAACAAATATGCAGTCTGCTGAAAGCAAGCTGTTCCTTGATAGTCTTTCTTATGGAGCGCAGTTCAGCTAATAAAACTCTTTCTGCCTTTCATTGCAAGCAAGCCCGAAAGTGTTTTTATGCTTCATAATGGATTGTAAAAGCAAAGATGCAGTTTGCTGAAAACAAGTTGTTCTTTGACAGTCTTGAATACTGAGTGCAGTTCAGTTAATAAAACTGTCTTTCTGGTGCTCATTGCAAAGAAGCCAGAAAGTGTTTTTCTGTGTTCTACTTGTTAGTATAAACAAATATGCAGTCTGCTGAAAGCAAGCTGTTCCTTGATAGTCTTTCTTATGTAGCGCAGTTCAGCTAATAAAACTCTTTCTGCCTTTCATTGCAAGCAAGCCCGAAAGTGTTTTTATGCTTCATAATAGATTGCAAAAGTAAAGATGCAGTCTGCTGAAAGCAAGCTGTTCTTTGATAGTCTTTCTTATGGAGCGCAGTTCAGCTAATAAAACTCTTTCTGCCTTTCATTGCAAGCAAGCCCGAAAGTGTTTTTATGCTTCATAATAGATTGCAAAAGTAAAGATGCAGTCTGCTGAAAGCAAGCTGTTCTTTGATAGTCTTTCTTATGGAGCGCAGTTCAGCTAATAAAACTCTTTCTGCCTTTCATTGCAAGCAAGCCCGAAAGTGTTTTTATGCTTCATAATAGATTGTAAAAGCAAAGATGCAGTCTGCTGAAAGCAAGCTGTTCTTTGATAGTCTTTCTTATGGAGCGCAGTTCAGCTAATAAAACTCTTTCTGCCTTTCATTGCAAGCAAGCCCGAAAGTGTTTTTATGCTTCATAATGGATTGTAAAAGCAAAGATGCAGTTTGCTGAAAACAAGTTGTTCTTTGACAGTCTTGAATACTGAGTGCAGTTCAGTTAATAAAACTGTCTTTCTGGTGCTCATTGCAAAGAAGCCAGAAAGTGTTTTTCTGTGTTCTACTTGTTAGTATAAACAAATATGCAGTCTGCTGAAAGCAAGCTGTTCCCTGATAGTCTTTCTTATGGAGCGCAGTTCAGCTAATAAAACTCTTTCTGCCTTTCATTGCAAGCAAGCCCGAAAGTGTTTTTATGCTTCATAATGGATTGTAAAAGCAAAGATGCAGTTTGCTGAAAACAAGTTGTTCTTTGACAGTCTTGAATACTGAGTGCAGTTCAGTTAATAAGACTGTGTTTCTGGTGCTCATTGCATTCAAGCCCGAAAGTGTTTTTATGCTTCAGAATGGATTGTAAAAGCAAAGATGCAGTTTGCTGAAAACAAGTTGTTCTTTGACAGTCTTGAATACTGAGTGCAGTTCAGTTAATAAAACTGTCTTTCTGGTGCTCATTGCAAAGAAGCCAGAAAGTGTTTTTCTGTGTTCTACTTGTTAGTATAAACAAATATGCAGTCTGCTGAAAGCAAGCTGTTCCTTGATAGTCTTTCTTATGGAGCGCAGTTCAGCTAATAAAACTCTTTCTGCCTTTCATTGCAAGCAAGCCCGAAAGTGTTTTTATGCTTCATAATGGATTGTAAAAGCAAAGATGCAGTTTGCTGAAAACAAGTTGTTCTTTGACAGTCTTGAATACTGAGTGCAGTTCAGTTAATAAAACTGTCTTTCTGGTGCTCATTGCAAAGAAGCCAGAAAGTGTTTTTCTGTGTTCTACTTGTTAGTATAAACAAATATGCAGTCTGCTGAAAGCAAGCTGTTCCTTGATAGTCTTTCTTATGGAGCGCAGTTCAGCTAATAAAACTCTTTCTGCCTTTCATTGCAAGCAAGCCCGAAAGTGTTTTTATGCTTCATAATAGATTGCAAAAGTAAAGATGCAGTCTGCTGAAAGCAAGCTGTTCTTTGATAGTCTTTCTTATGGAGCGCAGTTCAGCTAATAAAACTCTTTCTGCCTTTCATTGCAAGCAAGCCCGAAAGTGTTTTTATGCTTCATAATAGATTGCAAAAGTAAAGATGCAGTCTGCTGAAAGCAAGCTGTTCTTTGATAGTCTTTCTTATGGAGCGCAGTTCAGCTAATAAAACTCTTTCTGCCTTTCATTGCAAGCAAGCCCGAAAGTGTTTTTATGCTTCATAATAGATTGTAAAAGCAAAGATGCAGTCTGCTGAAAGCAAGCTGTTCTTTGATAGTCTTTCTTATGGAGCGCAGTTCAGCTAATAAAACTCTTTCTGCCTTTCATTGCAAGCAAGCCCGAAAGTGTTTTTATGCTTCATAATGGATTGTAAAAGCAAAGATGCAGTTTGCTGAGAACAAGTTGTTCTTTGACAGTCTTGAATACTGAGTGCAGTTCAGTTAATAAAACTGTCTTTCTGGTGCTCATTGCAAAGAAGCCAGAAAGTGTTTTTCTGTGTTCTACTTGTTAGTATAAACAAATATGCAGTCTGCTGAAAGCAAGCTGTTCCTTGATAGTCTTTCTTATGGAGCGCAGTTCAGCTAATAAAACTCTTTCTTCCTTTCATTGCAAGCAAGCCCGAAAGTGTTTTTATGCTTCATAATAGATTGCAAAAGTAAAGATGCAGTCTGCTGAAAGCAAGCTGTTCTTTGATAGTCTTTCTTATGGAGCGCAGTTCAGCTAATAAAACTCTTTCTGCCTTTCATTGCAAGCAAGCCCGAAAGTGTTTTTATGCTTCATAATAGATTGTAAAAGCAAAGATGCAGTCTGCTGAAAGCAAGCTGTTCTTTGATAGTCTTTCTTATGGAGCGCAGTTCAGCTAATAAAACTCTTTCTGCCTTTCATTGCAAGCAAGCCCGAAAGTGTTTTTATGCTTCATAATGGATTGTAAAAGCAAAGATGCAGTTTGCTGAAAACAAGTTGTTCTTTGACAGTCTTGAATACTGAGTGCAGTTCAGTTAATAAAACTGTCTTTCTGGTGCTCATTGCAAAGAAGCCAGAAAGTGTTTTTCTGTGTTCTACTTGTTAGTATAAACAAATATGCAGTCTGCTGAAAGCAAGCTGTTCCTTGATAGTCTTTCTTATGGAGCGCAGTTCAGCTAATAAAACTCTTTCTGCCTTTCATTGCAAGCAAGCCCGAAAGTGTTTTTATGCTTCATAATAGATTGCAAGAGTAAAGATGCAGTCTGCTGAAAACAAGCTGTTCTTTAATAGTCTTTCTTATGGAGCGCAGTTCAGCTAATTAAACTCTTTCTGCCTTTCATTGCAAGCAAGCCCGAAAGTGTTTTTATGCTTCATAAAAGATTGCAAAAGTAAAGATGCAGTCTGCTGAAAGCAAGCTGTTCTTTGATAGTCTTTCTTATGGAGCGCAGTTCAGCTAATAAAACTCTTTCTGCCTTTCATTGCAAGCAAGCCCGAAAGTGTTTTTATGCTTCATAATAGATTGTAAAAGCAAAGATGCAGTCTGCTGAAAGCAAGCTGTTCTTTGATAGTCTTTCTTATGGAGCGCAGTTCAGCTAATAAAACTCTTTCTGCCTTTCATTGCAAGCAAGCCCGAAAGTGTTTTTATGCTTCATAATGGATTGTAAAAGCAAAGATGCAGTTTGCTGAAAACAAGTTGTTCTTTGACAGTCTTGAATACTGAGTGCAGTTCAGTTAATAAAACTGTCTTTCTGGTGCTCATTACAAAGAAGCCAGAAAGTGTTTTTCTGTGTTCTACTTGTTAGTATAAACAAATATGCAGTCTGCTGAAAGCAAGCTGTTCCTTGATAGTCTTTCTTATGGAGCGCAGTTCAGCTAATAAAACTCTTTCTGCCTTTCATTGCAAGCAAGCCCGAAAGTGTTTTTATGCTTCATAATGGATTGTAAAAGCAAAGATGCAGTTTGCTGAAAACAAGTTGTTCTTTGACAGTCTTGAATACTGAGTGCAGTTCAGTTAATAAAACTGTCTTTCTGGTGCTCATTGCAAAGAAGCCAGAAAGTGTTTTTCTGTGTTCTACTTGTTAGTATAAACAAATATGCAGTCTGCTGAAAGCAAGCTGTTCCTTGATAGTCTTTCTTATGGAGCGCAGTTCAGCTAATAAAACTCTTTCTTCCTTTCATTGCAAGCAAGCCCGAAAGTGTTTTTATGCTTCATAATAGATTGCAAAAGTAAAGATGCAGTCTGCTGAAAGCAAGCTGTTCTTTGATAGTCTTTCTTATGGAGCGCAGTTCAGCTAATAAAACTCTTTCTGCCTTTCATTGCAAGCAAGCCCGAAAGTGTTTTTATGCTTCATAATAGATTGTAAAAGCAAAGATGCAGTCTGCTGAAAGCAAGCTGTTCTTTGATAGTCTTTCTTATGGAGCGCAGTTCAGCTAATAAAACTCTTTCTGCCTTTCATTGCAAGCAAGCCCGAAAGTGTTTTTATGCTTCATAATGGATTGTAAAAGCAAAGATGCAGTTTGCTGAAAACAAGTTGTTCTTTGACAGTCTTGAATACTGAGTGCAGTTCAGTTAATAAAACTGTCTTTCTGGTGCTCATTACAAAGAAGCCAGAAAGTGTTTTTCTGTGTTCTACTTGTTAGTATAAACAAATATGCAGTCTGCTGAAAGCAAGCTGTTCCTTGATAGTCTTTCTTATGGAGCGCAGTTCAGCTAATAAAACTCTTTCTGCCTTTCATTGCAAGCAAGCCCGAAAGTGTTTTTATGCTTCATAATGGATTGTAAAAGCAAAGATGCAGTTTGCTGAAAACAAGTTGTTCTTTGACAGTCTTGAATACTGAGTGCAGTTCAGTTAATAAAACTGTGTTTCTGGTGCTCATTGCATTCAAGCCCGAAAGTGTTTTTATGCTTCATAATGGATTGTAAAAGCAAAGATGCAGTTTGCTGAAAACAATTTGTTCTTTGACAGTCTTGAATACTGAGTGCAGTTCAGTTAATAAAACTGTCTTTCTGGTGCTCATTGCAAAGAAGCCAGAAAGTGTTTTTCTGTGTTCTACTTGTTAGTATAAACAAATATGCAGTCTGCTGAAAGCGAGCTGTTCTTTGATAGTCTTTCTTATGGAGCGCAGTTCAGCTAATAAAACTCTTTCTGCCTTTCATTGCAAGCAAGCCCGAAAGTGTTTTTATGCTTCATAATGGATTGTAAAAGCAAAGATGCAGTTTGCTGAAAACAAGTTGTTCTTTGACAGTCTTGAATACTGAGTGCAGTTCAGTTAATAAAACTGTGTTTCTGGTGCTCATTGCATTCAAGCCCGAAAGTGTTTTTATGCTTCATAATGGATTGTAAAAGCAAAGATGCAGTTTGCTGAAAACAAGTTGTTCTTTGACAGTCTTGAATACTGAGTGCAGTTCAGTTAATAAAACTGTCTTTCTGGTGCTCATTGCAAAGAAGCCAGAAAGTGTTTTTCTGTGTTCTACTTGTTAGTATAAACAAATATGCAGTCTGCTGAAAGCGAGCTGTTCTTTGATAGTCTTTCTTATGGAGCGCAGTTCAGCTAATAAAACTCTTTCTGCCTTTCATTGCAAGCAAGCCCGAAAGTGTTTTTATGTTTCATAATGGATTGTAAAAGCAAAGATGCAGTTTGCTGAAAACAAGTTGTTCTTTGACAGTCTTGAATACTGAGTGCAGTTCAGTTAATAAAACTGTCTTTCTGGTGCTCATTGCAAAGAAGCCAGAAAGTGTTTTTCTGTGTTCTACTTGTTAGTATAAACAAATATGCAGTCTGCTGAAAGCAAGCTGTTCCTTGATAGTCTTTCTTATGGAGCGCAGTTCAGCTAATAAAACTCTTTCTGCCTTTCATTGCAAGCAAGCCCGAAAGTGTTTTTATGCTTCATAATGGATTGTAAAAGCAAAGATGCAGTTTGCTGAAAACAAGTTGTTCTTTGACAGTCTTGAATACTGAGTGCAGTTCAGTTAATAAAACTGTCTTTCTGGTGCTCATTGCAAAGAAGCCAGAAAGTGTTTTTCTGTGTTCTACTTGTTAGTATAAACAAATATGCAGTCTGCTGAAAGCAAGCTGTTCCTTGATAGTCTTTCTTATGGAGCGCAGTTCAGCTAATAAAACTCTTTCTGCCTTTCATTGCAAGCAAGCCCGAAAGTGTTTTTATGCTTCATAATAGATTGCAAAAGTAAAGATGCAGTCTGCTGAAAGCAAGCTGTTCTTTGATAGTCTTTCTTATGGAGCGCAGTTCAGCTAATAAAACTCTTTCTGCCTTTCATTGCAAGCAAGCCCGAAAGTGTTTTTATGCTTCATAATAGATTGCAAAAGTAAAGATGCAGTCTGCTGAAAGCAAGCTCTTCTTTGATAGTCTTTCTTATGGAGCGCAGTTCAGCTAATAAAACTCTTTCTGCCTTTCATTGCAAGCAAGCCCGAAAGTGTTTTTATGCTTCATAATAGATTGTAAAAGCAAAGATGCAGTCTGCTGAAAGCAAGCTGTTCTTTGATAGTCTTTCTTATGGAGCGCAGTTCAGCTAATAAAACTCTTTCTGCCTTTCATTGCAAGCAAGCCCGAAAGTGTTTTTATGCTTCATAATGGATTGTAAAAGCAAAGATGCAGTTTGCTGAGAACAAGTTGTTCTTTGACAGTCTTGAATACTGAGTGCAGTTCAGTTAATAAAACTGTCTTTCTGGTGCTCATTGCAAAGAAGCCAGAAAGTGTTTTTCTGTGTTCTACTTGTTAGTATAAACAAATATGCAGTCTGCTGAAAGCAAGCTGTTCCTTGATAGTCTTTCTTATGGAGCGCAGTTCAGCTAATAAAACTCTTTCTTCCTTTCATTGCAAGCAAGCCCGAAAGTGTTTTTATGCTTCATAATAGATTGTAAAAGCAAAGATGCAGTCTGCTGAAAGCAAGCTGTTCTTTGATAGTCTTTCTTATGGAGCGCAGTTCAGCTAATAAAACTCTTTCTGCCTTTCATTGCAAGCAAGCCCGAAAGTGTTTTTATGCTTCATAATAGATTGCAAAAGTAAAGATGCAGTCTGCTGAAAGCAAGCTGTTCTTTGATAGTCTTTCTTATGGAGCGCAGTTCAGCTAATAAAACTCTTTCTGCCTTTCATTGCAAGCAAGCCCGAAAGTGTTTTTATGCTTCATAATAGATTGTAAAAGCAAAGATGCAGTCTGCTGAAAGCAAGCTGTTCTTTGATAGTCTTTCTTATGGAGCGCAGTTCAGCTAATAAAACTCTTTCTGCCTTTCATTGCAAGCAAGCCCGAAAGTGTTTTTATGCTTCATAATGGATTGTAAAAGCAAAGATGCAGTTTGCTGAAAACAAGTTGTTCTTTGACAGTCTTGAATACTGAGTGCAGTTCAGTTAATAAAACTGTCTTTCTGGTGCTCATTGCAAAGAAGCCAGAAAGTGTTTTTCTGTGTTCTACTTGTTAGTATAAACAAATATGCAGTCTGCTGAAAGCAAGCTGTTCCTTGATAGTCTTTCTTATGGAGCGCAGTTCAGCTAATAAAACTCTTTCTGCCTTTCATTGCAAGCAAGCCCGAAAGTGTTTTTATGCTTCATAATAGATTGCAAAAGTAAAGATGCAGTCTGCTGAAAGCAAGCTGTTCTTTGATAGTCTTTCTTAGGGAGCGCAGTTCAGCTAATAAAACTCTTTCTGCCTTTCATTGCAAGCAAGCCCGAAAGTGTTTTTATGCTTCATAATAGATTGCAAAAGTAAAGATGCAGTCTGCTGAAAGCAAGCTGTTCTTTGATAGTCTTTCTTATGGAGCGCAGTTCAGCTAATAAAACTCTTTCTGCCTTTCATTGCAAGCAAGCCCGAAAGTGTTTTTATGCTTCATAATGGATTGTAAAAGCAAAGATGCAGTTTGCTGAAAACAAGTTGTTCTTTGACAGTCTTGAATACTGAGTGCAGTTCAGTTAATAAAACTGTCTTTCTGGTGCTCATTGCAAAGAAGCCAGAAAGTGTTTTTCTGTGTTCTACTTGTTAGTATAAACAAATATGCAGTCTGCTGAAAGCAAGCTGTTCCTTGATAGTCTTTCTTATGGAGCGCAGTTCAGCTAATAAAACTCTTTCTGCCTTTCATTGCAAGCAAGCCCGAAAGTGTTTTTATGCTTCATAATAGATTGCAAAAGTAAAGATGCAGTCTGCTGAAAGCAAGCTGTTCTTTGATAGTCTTTCTTATGGAGCGCAGTTCAGCTAATAAAACTCTTTCTGCCTTTCATTGCAAGCAAGCCCGAAAGTGTTTTTATGCTTCATAATAGATTGTAAAAGCAAAGATGCAGTCTGCTGAAAACAAGTTGTTCTTTGACAGTCTTGAATACTGAGTGCAGTTCAGTTAATAAAACTGTCTTTCTGGTGCTCATTGCAAAGAAGCCAGAAAGTGTTTTTCTGTGTTCTACTTGTTAGTATAAACAAATATGCAGTCTGCTGAAAGCAAGCTGTTCCTTGATAGTCTTTCTTATGGAGCGCAGTTCAGCTAATAAAACTCTTTCTGCCTTTCATTGCAAGCAAGCCCGAAAGTGTTTTTATGCTTCATAATAGATTGCAAAAGTAAAGATGCAGTCTGCTGAAAGCAAGCTGTTCTTTGATAGTCTTTCTTACGGAGCGCAGTTCAGCTAATAAAACTCTTTCTGCCTTTCATTGCAAGCAAGCCCGAAAGTGTTTTTATGCTTCATAATAGATTGCAAAAGTAAAGATGCAGTCTGCTGAAAGCAAGCTGTTCTTTGATAGTCTTTCTTATGGAGCGCAGTTCAGCTAATAAAACTCTTTCTGCCTTTCATTGCAAGCAAGCCCGAAAGTGTTTTTATGCTTCATAATAGATTGTAAAAGCAAAGATGCAGTCTGCTGAAAGCAAGCTGTTCTTTGATAGTCTTTCTTATGGAGCGCAGTTCAGCTAATAAAACTCTTTCTGCCTTTCATTGCAAGCAAGCCCGAAAGTGTTTTTATGCTTCATAATGGATTGTAAAAGCAAAGATGCAGTTTGCTGAAAACAAGTTGTTCTTTGACAGTCTTGAATACTGAGTGCAGTTCAGTTAATAAAACTGTCTTTCTGGTGCTCATTGCAAAGAAGCCAGAAAGTGTTTTTCTGTGTTCTACTTGTTAGTATAAACAAATATGCAGTCTGCTGAAAGCAAGCTGTTCCTTGATAGTCTTTCTTATGGAGCGCAGTTCAGCTAATAAAACTCTTTCTGCCTTTCATTGCAAGCAAGCCCGAAAGTGTTTTTATGCTTCATAATAGATTGCAAAAGTAAAGATGCAGTCTGCTGAAAGCAAGCTGTTCTTTGATAGTCTTTCTTATGGAGCGCAGTTCAGCTAATAAAACTCTTTCTGCCTTTCATTGCAAGCAAGCCCGAAAGTGTTTTTATGCTTCATAATAGATTGTAAAAGCAAAGATGCAGTCTGCTGAAAACAAGTTGTTCTTTGACAGTCTTGAATACTGAGTGCAGTTCAGTTAATAAAACTGTCTTTCTGGTGCTCATTGCAAAGAAGCCAGAAAGTGTTTTTCTGTGTTCTACTTGTTAGTATAAACAAATATGCAGTCTGCTGAAAGCAAGCTGTTCCTTGATAGTCTTTCTTATGGAGCGCAGTTCAGCTAATAAAACTCTTTCTGCCTTTCATTGCAAGCAAGCCCGAAAGTGTTTTTATGCTTCATAATAGATTGCAAAAGTAAAGATGCAGTCTGCTGAAAGCAAGCTGTTCTTTGATAGTCTTTCTTATGGAGCGCAGTTCAGCTAATAAAACTCTTTCTGCCTTTCATTGCAAGCAAGCCCGAAAGTGTTTTTATGCTTCATAATAGATTGCAAAAGTAAAGATGCAGTCTGCTGAAAGCAAGCTGTTCTTTGATAGTCTTTCTTATGGAGCGCAGTTCAGCTAATAAAACTCTTTCTGCCTTTCATTGCAAGCAAGCCCGAAAGTGTTTTTATGCTTCATAATAGATTGTAAAAGCAAAGATGCAGTCTGCTGAAAGCAAGCTGTTCTTTGATAGTCTTTCTTATGGAGCGCAGTTCAGCTAATAAAACTCTTTCTGCCTTTCATTGCAAGCAAGCCCGAAAGTGTTTTTATGCTTCATAATGGATTGTAAAAGCAAAGATGCAGTTTGCTGAAAACAAGTTGTTCTTTGACAGTCTTGAATACTGAGTGCAGTTCAGTTAATAAAACTGTCTTTCTGGTGCTCATTGCAAAGAAGCCAGAAAGTGTTTTTCTGTGTTCTACTTGTTAGTATAAACAAATATGCAGTCTGCTGAAAGCAAGCTGTTCCTTGATAGTCTTTCTTATGGAGCGCAGTTCAGCTAATAAAACTCTTTCTGCCTTTCATTGCAAGCAAGCCCGAAAGTGTTTTTATGCTTCATAATAGATTGCAAAAGTAAAGATGTAGTCTGCTGAAATCAAGCTGTTCTTTAATAGTCTTTCTTATGGAGCGCAGTTCAGCTAATAAAACTCTTTCTGCCTTTCATTGCAAGCAAGCCCGAAAGTGTTTTTATGCTTCATAATAGATTGCAAAAGTAAAGATGCAGTCTGCTGAAAGCAAGCTGTTCTTTGATAGTCTTTCTTATGGAGCGCAGTTCAGCTAATAAAACTCTTTCTGCCTTTCATTGCAAGCAAGCCCGAAAGTGTTTTTATGCTTCATAATGGATTGTAAAAGCAAAGATGCAGTTTGCTGAGAACAAGTTGTTCTTTGACAGTCTTGAATACTGAGTGCAGTTCAGTTAATAAAACTGTCTTTCTGGTGCTCATTGCAAAGAAGCCAGAAAGTGTTTTTCTGTGTTCTACTTGTTAGTATAAACAAATATGCAGTCTGCTGAAAGCAAGCTGTTCCTTGATAGTCTTTCTTATGGAGCGCAGTTCAGCTAATAAAACTCTTTCTTCCTTTCATTGCAAGCAAGCCCGAAAGTGTTTTTATGCTTCATAATAGATTGCAAAAGTAAAGATGCAGTCTGCTGAAAGCAAGCTGTTCTTTGATAGTCTTTCTTATGGAGCGCAGTTCAGCTAATAAAACTCTTTCTGCCTTTCATTGCAAGCAAGCCCGAAAGTGTTTTTATGCTTCATAATAGATTGTAAAAGCAAAGATGCAGTCTGCTGAAAGCAAGCTGTTCTTTGATAGTCTTTCTTATGGAGCGCAGTTCAGCTAATAAAACTCTTTCTGCCTTTCATTGCAAGCAAGCCCGAAAGTGTTTTTATGCTTCATAATGGATTGTAAAAGCAAAGATGCAGTTTGCTGAGAACAAGTTGTTCTTTGACAGTCTTGAATACTGAGTGCAGTTCAGTTAATAAAACTGTCTTTCTGGTGCTCATTGCAAAGAAGCCAGAAAGTGTTTTTCTGTGTTCTACTTGTTAGTATAAACAAATATGCAGTCTGCTGAAAGCAAGCTGTTCCTTGATAGTCTTTCTTATGGAGCGCAGTTCAGCTAATAAAACTCGTTCTGCCTTTCATTGCAAGCAAGCCCGAAAGTGTTTTTATGCTTCATAATAGATTGCAAAAGTAAAGATGCAGTCTGCTGAAAGCAAGCTGTTCTTTGATAGTCTTTCTTATGGAGCGCAGTTCAGCTAATAAAACTCTTTCTGCCTTTCATTGCAAGCAAGCCCGAAAGTGTTTTTATGCTTCATAATAGATTGCAAAAGTAAAGATGCAGTCTGCTGAAAGCAAGCTGTTCTTTGATAGTCTTTCTTATGGAGCGCAGTTCAGCTAATAAAACTCTTTCTGCCTTTCATTGCAAGCAAGCCCGAAAGTGTTTTTATGCTTCATAATAGATTGTAAAAGCAAAGATGCAGTCTGCTGAAAGCAAGCTGTTCTTTGATAGTCTTTCTTATGGAGCGCAGTTCAGCTAATAAAACTCTTTCTGCCTTTCATTGCAAGCAAGCCCGAAAGTGTTTTTATGCTTCATAATGGATTGTAAAAGCAAAGATGCAGTTTGCTGAAAACAAGTTGTTCTTTGACAGTCTTGAATACTGAGTGCAGTTCAGTTAATAAAACTGTCTTTCTGGTGCTCATTGCAAAGAAGCCAGAAAGTGTTTTTCTGTGTTCTACTTGTTAGTATAAACAAATATGCAGTCTGCTGAAAGCAAGCTGTTCCTTGATAGTCTTTCTTATGGAGCGCAGTTCAGCTAATAAAACTCTTTCTGCCTTTCATTGCAAGCAAGCCCGAAAGTGTTTTTATGCTTCATAATAGATTGCAAAAGTAAAGATGTAGTCTGCTGAAATCAAGCTGTTCTTTAATAGTCTTTCTTATGGAGCGCAGTTCAGCTAATAAAACTCTTTCTGCCTTTCATTGCAAGCAAGCCCGAAAGTGTTTTTATGCTTCATAATGGATTGTAAAAGCAAAGATGCAGTTTGCTGAAAACAAGTTGTTCTTTGACAGTCTTGAATACTGAGTGCAGTTCAGTTAATAAAACTGTCTTTCTGGTGCTCATTGCAAAGAAGCCAGAAAGTGTTTTTCTGTGTTCTACTTGTTAGTATAAACAAATATGCAGTCTGCTGAAAGCAAGCTGTTCCTTGATAGTCTTTCTTATGGAGCGCAGTTCACCTAATAAAACTCTTTCTGCCTTTCATTGCAAGCAAGCCCGAAAGTGTATTTATGCTTCATAATGGATTGTAAAAGCAAAGATGCAGTTTGCTGAAAACAAGTTGTTCTTTGACAGTCTTGAATACTGAGTGCAGTTCAGTTAATAAAACTGTCTTTCTGGTGCTCATTGCAAGCAAGCCCGAAAGTGTTTTTATGCTTCATAATGGATTGTAAAAGCAAAGATGCAGTTTGCTGAAAACAAGTTGTTCTTTGACAGTCTTGAATACTGAGTGCAGTTCAGTTAATAAAACTGTCTTTCTGGTGCTTATTGCAAAGAAGCCAGAAAGTGTTTTTCTGTGTTCTACTTGTTAGTATAAACAAATATGCAGTCTGCTGAAAGCGAGCTGTTCTTTGATAGTCTTTCTTATGGAGCGCAGTTCAGCTAATAAAACTCTTTCTGCCTTTCATTGCAAGCAAGCCCGAAAGTGTTTTTATGCTTCATAATGGATTGTAAAAGCAAAGATGCAGTTTGCTGAAAACAAGTTGTTCTTTGACAGTCTTGAATACTGAGTGCAGTTCAGTTAATAAAACTGTCTTTCTGGTGCTCATTGTAAAGAAGCCAGAAAGTGTTTTTCTGTGTTCTACTTGTTAGTATAAACAAATATGCAGTCTGCTGAAAGCAAGCTGTTCTTTGATAGTCTTTCTTATGGAGCGCAGTTCAGCTAATAAAACTCTTTCTGCCTTTCATTGCAAGCAAGCCCGAAAGTGTTTTTATGCTTCATAATAGATTGTAAAAGCAAAGATGCAGTCTGCTGAAAGCAAGCTGTTCTTTGATAGTCTTTCTTATGGAGCGCAGTTCAGCTAATAAAACTCTTTCTGCCTTTCATTGCAAGCAAGCCCGAAAGTGTTTTTATGCTTCATAATGGATTGTAAAAGCAAAGATGCAGTTTGCTGAAAACAAGTTGTTCTTTGACAGTCTTGAATACTGAGTGCAGTTCAGTTAATAAAACTGTCTTTCTGGTGCTCATTGCAAAGAAGCCAGAAAGTGTTTTTCTGTGTTCTACTTGTTAGTATAAACAAATATGCAGTCTGCTGAAAGCAAGCTGTTCCTTGATAGTCTTTCTTATGGAGCGCAGTTCAGCTAATAAAACTCTTTCTGCCTTTCATTGCAAGCAAGCCCGAAAGTGTTTTTATGCTTCATAATAGATTGCAAAAGTAAAGATGCAGTCTGCTGAAAGCAAGCTGTTCTTTGATAGTCTTTCTTATGGAGCGCAGTTCAGCTAATAAAACTCTTTCTGCCTTTCATTGCAAGCAAGCCCGAAAGTGTTTTTATGCTTCATAATAGATTGTAAAAGCAAAGATGCAGTCTGCTGAAAACAAGTTGTTCTTTGACAGTCTTGAATACTGAGTGCAGTTCAGTTAATAAAACTGTCTTTCTGGTGCTCATTGCAAAGAAGCCAGAAAGTGTTTTTCTGTGTTCTACTTGTTAGTATAAACAAATATGCAGTCTGCTGAAAGCAAGCTGTTCCTTGATAGTCTTTCTTATGGAGCGCAGTTCAGCTAATAAAACTCTTTCTGCCTTTCATTGCAAGCAAGCCCGAAAGTGTTTTTATGCTTCATAATAGATTGCAAAAGTAAAGATGCAGTCTGCTGAAAGCAAGCTGTTCTTTGATAGTCTTTCTTATGGAGCGCAGTTCAGCTAATAAAACTCTTTCTGCCTTTCATTGCAAGCAAGCCCGAAAGTGTTTTTATGCTTCATAATAGATTGCAAAAGTAAAGATGCAGTCTGCTGAAAGCAAGCTGTTCTTTGATAGTCTTTCTTATGGAGCGCAGTTCAGCTAATAAAACTCTTTCTGCCTTTCATTGCAAGCAAGCCCGAAAGTGTTTTTATGCTTCATAATAGATTGTAAAAGCAAAGATGCAGTCTGCTGAAAGCAAGCTGTTCTTTGATAGTCTTTCTTATGGAGCGCAGTTCAGCTAATAAAACTCTTTCTGCCTTTCATTGCAAGCAAGCCCGAAAGTGTTTTTATGCTTCATAATGGATTGTAAAAGCAAAGATGCAGTTTGCTGAAAACAAGTTGTTCTTTGACAGTCTTGAATACTGAGTGCAGTTCAGTTAATAAAACTGTCTTTCTGGTGCTCATTGCAAAGAAGCCAGAAAGTGTTTTTCTGTGTTCTACTTGTTAGTATAAACAAATATGCAGTCTGCTGAAAGCAAGCTGTTCCTTGATAGTCTTTCTTATGGAGCGCAGTTCAGCTAATAAAACTCTTTCTGCCTTTCATTGCAAGCAAGCCCGAAAGTGTTTTTATGCTTCATAATAGATTGCAAAAGTAAAGATGTAGTCTGCTGAAATCAAGCTGTTCTTTAATAGTCTTTCTTATGGAGCGCAGTTCAGCTAATAAAACTCTTTCTGCCTTTCATTGCAAGCAAGCCCGAAAGTGTTTTTATGCTTCATAATAGATTGCAAAAGTAAAGATGCAGTCTGCTGAAAGCAAGCTGTTCTTTGATAGTCTTTCTTATGGAGCGCAGTTCAGCTAATAAAACTCTTTCTGCCTTTCATTGCAAGCAAGCCCGAAAGTGTTTTTATGCTTCATAATGGATTGTAAAAGCAAAGATGCAGTTTGCTGAGAACAAGTTGTTCTTTGACAGTCTTGAATACTGAGTGCAGTTCAGTTAATAAAACTGTCTTTCTGGTGCTCATTGCAAAGAAGCCAGAAAGTGTTTTTCTGTGTTCTACTTGTTAGTATAAACAAATATGCAGTCTGCTGAAAGCAAGCTGTTCCTTGATAGTCTTTCTTATGGAGCGCAGTTCAGCTAATAAAACTCTTTCTTCCTTTCATTGCAAGCAAGCCCGAAAGTGTTTTTATGCTTCATAATAGATTGCAAAAGTAAAGATGCAGTCTGCTGAAAGCAAGCTGTTCTTTGATAGTCTTTCTTATGGAGCGCAGTTCAGCTAATAAAACTCTTTCTGCCTTTCATTGCAAGCAAGCCCGAAAGTGTTTTTATGCTTCATAATAGATTGTAAAAGCAAAGATGCAGTCTGCTGAAAGCAAGCTGTTCTTTGATAGTCTTTCTTATGGAGCGCAGTTCAGCTAATAAAACTCTTTCTGCCTTTCATTGCAAGCAAGCCCGAAAGTGTTTTTATGCTTCATAATGGATTGTAAAAGCAAAGATGCAGTTTGCTGAGAACAAGTTGTTCTTTGACAGTCTTGAATACTGAGTGCAGTTCAGTTAATAAAACTGTCTTTCTGGTGCTCATTGCAAAGAAGCCAGAAAGTGTTTTTCTGTGTTCTACTTGTTAGTATAAACAAATATGCAGTCTGCTGAAAGCAAGCTGTTCCTTGATAGTCTTTCTTATGGAGCGCAGTTCAGCTAATAAAACTCGTTCTGCCTTTCATTGCAAGCAAGCCCGAAAGTGTTTTTATGCTTCATAATAGATTGCAAAAGTAAAGATGCAGTCTGCTGAAAGCAAGCTGTTCTTTGATAGTCTTTCTTATGGAGCGCAGTTCAGCTAATAAAACTCTTTCTGCCTTTCATTGCAAGCAAGCCCGAAAGTGTTTTTATGCTTCATAATAGATTGCAAAAGTAAAGATGCAGTCTGCTGAAAGCAAGCTGTTCTTTGATAGTCTTTCTTATGGAGCGCAGTTCAGCTAATAAAACTCTTTCTGCCTTTCATTGCAAGCAAGCCCGAAAGTGTTTTTATGCTTCATAATAGATTGTAAAAGCAAAGATGCAGTCTGCTGAAAGCAAGCTGTTCTTTGATAGTCTTTCTTATGGAGCGCAGTTCAGCTAATAAAACTCTTTCTGCCTTTCATTGCAAGCAAGCCCGAAAGTGTTTTTATGCTTCATAATGGATTGTAAAAGCAAAGATGCAGTTTGCTGAAAACAAGTTGTTCTTTGACAGTCTTGAATACTGAGTGCAGTTCAGTTAATAAAACTGTCTTTCTGGTGCTCATTGCAAAGAAGCCAGAAAGTGTTTTTCTGTGTTCTACTTGTTAGTATAAACAAATATGCAGTCTGCTGAAAGCAAGCTGTTCCTTGATAGTCTTTCTTATGGAGCGCAGTTCAGCTAATAAAACTCTTTCTGCCTTTCATTGCAAGCAAGCCCGAAAGTGTTTTTATGCTTCATAATAGATTGCAAAAGTAAAGATGTAGTCTGCTGAAATCAAGCTGTTCTTTAATAGTCTTTCTTATGGAGCGCAGTTCAGCTAATAAAACTCTTTCTGCCTTTCATTGCAAGCAAGCCCGAAAGTGTTTTTATGCTTCATAATGGATTGTAAAAGCAAAGATGCAGTTTGCTGAAAACAAGTTGTTCTTTGACAGTCTTGAATACTGAGTGCAGTTCAGTTAATAAAACTGTCTTTCTGGTGCTCATTGCAAAGAAGCCAGAAAGTGTTTTTCTGTGTTCTACTTGTTAGTATAAACAAATATGCAGTCTGCTGAAAGCAAGCTGTTCCTTGATAGTCTTTCTTATGGAGCGCAGTTCACCTAATAAAACTCTTTCTGCCTTTCATTGCAAGCAAGCCCGAAAGTGTATTTATGCTTCATAATGGATTGTAAAAGCAAAGATGCAGTTTGCTGAAAACAAGTTGTTCTTTGACAGTCTTGAATACTGAGTGCAGTTCAGTTAATAAAACTGTCTTTCTGGTGCTCATTGCAAGCAAGCCCGAAAGTGTTTTTATGCTTCATAATGGATTGTAAAAGCAAAGATGCAGTTTGCTGAAAACAAGTTGTTCTTTGACAGTCTTGAATACTGAGTGCAGTTCAGTTAATAAAACTGTCTTTCTGGTGCTTATTGCAAAGAAGCCAGAAAGTGTTTTTCTGTGTTCTACTTGTTAGTATAAACAAATATGCAGTCTGCTGAAAGCGAGCTGTTCTTTGATAGTCTTTCTTATGGAGCGCAGTTCAGCTAATAAAACTCTTTCTGCCTTTCATTGCAAGCAAGCCCGAAAGTGTTTTTATGCTTCATAATGGATTGTAAAAGCAAAGATGCAGTTTGCTGAAAACAAGTTGTTCTTTGACAGTCTTGAATACTGAGTGCAGTTCAGTTAATAAAACTGTCTTTCTGGTGCTCATTGTAAAGAAGCCAGAAAGTGTTTTTCTGTGTTCTACTTGTTAGTATAAACAAATATGCAGTCTGCTGAAAGCAAGCTGTTCTTTGATAGTCTTTCTTATGGAGCGCAGTTCAGCTAATAAAACTCTTTCTGCCTTTCATTGCAAGCAAGCCCGAAAGTGTTTTTATGCTTCATAATAGATTGTAAAAGCAAAGATGCAGTCTGCTGAAAGCAAGCTGTTCTTTGATAGTCTTTCTTATGGAGCGCAGTTCAGCTAATAAAACTCTTTCTGCCTTTCATTGCAAGCAAGCCCGAAAGTGTTTTTATGCTTCATAATGGATTGTAAAAGCAAAGATGCAGTTTGCTGAAAACAAGTTGTTCTTTGACAGTCTTGAATACTGAGTGCAGTTCAGTTAATAAAACTGTCTTTCTGGTGCTCATTGCAAAGAAGCCAGAAAGTGTTTTTCTGTGTTCTACTTGTTAGTATAAACAAATATGCAGTCTGCTGAAAGCAAGCTGTTCCTTGATAGTCTTTCTTATGGAGCGCAGTTCAGCTAATAAAACTCTTTCTGCCTTTCATTGCAAGCAAGCCCGAAAGTGTTTTTATGCTTCATAATAGATTGCAAAAGTAAAGATGCAGTCTGCTGAAAGCAAGCTGTTCTTTGATAGTCTTTCTTATGGAGCGCAGTTCAGCTAATAAAACTCTTTCTGCCTTTCATTGCAAGCAAGCCCGAAAGTGTTTTTATGCTTCATAATGGATTGTAAAAGCAAAGATGCAGTTTGCTGAAAACAAGTTGTTCTTTGACAGTCTTGAATACTGAGTGCAGTTCAGTTAATAAAACTGTCTTTCTGGTGCTCATTGCAAAGAAGCCAGAAAGTGTTTTTCTGTGTTCTACTTGTTAGTATAAACAAATATGCAGTCTGCTGAAAGCAAGCTGTTCCTTGATAGTCTTTCTTATGGAGCGCAGTTCAGCTAATAAAACTCTTTCTGCCTTTCATTGCAAGCAAGCCCGAAAGTGTTTTTATGCTTCATAATAGATTGCAAAAGTAAAGATGCAGTCTGCTGAAAGCAAGCTGTTCTTTGATAGTCTTTCTTATGGAGCGCAGTTCAGCTAATAAAACTCTTTCTGCCTTTCATTGCAAGCAAGCCCGAAAGTGTTTTTATGCTTCATAATGGATTGTAAAAGCAAAGATGCAGTTTGCTGAAAACAAGTTGTTCTTTGACAGTCTTGAATACTGAGTGCAGTTCAGTTAATAAAACTGTCTTTCTGGTGCTCATTGCAAAGAAGCCAGAAAGTGTTTTTCTGTGTTCTACTTGTTAGTATAAACAAATATGCAGTCTGCTGAAAGCAAGCTGTTCCTTGATAGTCTTTCTTATGGAGCGCAGTTCAGCTAATAAAACTCTTTCTGCCTTTCATTGCAAGCAAGCCCAAAAGTGTTTTTATGCTTCATAATAGATTGCAAAAGTAAAGATGCAGTCTGCTGAAAACAAGCTGTTCTTTAATAGTCTTTCTTATGGAGCGCAGTTCAGCTAATAAAACTCTTTCTGCCTTTCATTGCAAGCAAGCCCGAAAGTGTTTTTATGCTTCATAATAGATTGCAAAAGTAAAGATGCAGTCTGCTGAAAGCAAGCTGTTCTTTGATAGTCTTTCTTATGGAGCGCAGTTCAGCTAATAAAACTCTTTCTGCCTTTCATTGCAAGCAAGCCCGAAAGTGTTTTTATGCTTCATAATGGATTGTAAAAGCAAAGATGCAGTTTGCTGAAAACAAGTTGTTCTTTGACAGTCTTGAATACTGAGTGCAGTTCAGTTAATAAAACTGTCTTTCTGGTGCTCATTGCAAAGAAGCCAGAAAGTGTTTTTCTGTGTTCTACTTGTTAGTATAAACAAATATGCAGTCTGCTGAAAGCAAGCTGTTCCTTGATAGTCTTTCTTATGGAGCGCAGTTCAGCTAATAAAACTCTTTCTGCCTTTCATTGCAAGCAAGCCCGAAAGTGTTTTTATGCTTCATAATAGATTGCAAAAGTAAAGATGTAGTCTGCTGAAATCAAGCTGTTCTTTAATAGTCTTTCTTATGGAGCGCAGTTCAGCTAATAAAACTCTTTCTGCCTTTCATTGCAAGCAAGCCCGAAAGTGTTTTTATGCTTCATAATGGATTGTAAAAGCAAAGATGCAGTTTGCTGAAAACAAGTTGTTCTTTGACAGTCTTGAATACTGAGTGCAGTTCAGTTAATAAAACTGTCTTTCTGGTGCTCATTGCAAAGAAGCCAGAAAGTGTTTTTCTGTGTTCTACTTGTTAGTATAAACAAATATGCAGTCTGCTGAAAGCAAGCTGTTCCTTGATAGTCTTTCTTATGGAGCGCAGTTCACCTAATAAAACTCTTTCTGCCTTTCATTGCAAGCAAGCCCGAAAGTGTATTTATGCTTCATAATGGATTGTAAAAGCAAAGATGCAGTTTGCTGAAAACAAGTTGTTCTTTGACAGTCTTGAATACTGAGTGCAGTTCAGTTAATAAAACTGTCTTTCTGGTGCTCATTGCAAGCAAGCCCGAAAGTGTTTTTATGCTTCATAATGGATTGTAAAAGCAAAGATGCAGTTTGCTGAAAACAAGTTGTTCTTTGACAGTCTTGAATACTGAGTGCAGTTCAGTTAATAAAACTGTCTTTCTGGTGCTTATTGCAAAGAAGCCAGAAAGTGTTTTTCTGTGTTCTACTTGTTAGTATAAACAAATATGCAGTCTGCTGAAAGCGAGCTGTTCTTTGATAGTCTTTCTTATGGAGCGCAGTTCAGCTAATAAAACTCTTTCTGCCTTTCATTGCAAGCAAGCCCGAAAGTGTTTTTATGCTTCATAATGGATTGTAAAAGCAAAGATGCAGTTTGCTGAAAACAAGTTGTTCTTTGACAGTCTTGAATACTGAGTGCAGTTCAGTTAATAAAACTGTCTTTCTGGTGCTCATTGTAAAGAAGCCAGAAAGTGTTTTTCTGTGTTCTACTTGTTAGTATAAACAAATATGCAGTCTGCTGAAAGCAAGCTGTTCTTTGATAGTCTTTCTTATGGAGCGCAGTTCAGCTAATAAAACTCTTTCTGCCTTTCATTGCAAGCAAGCCCGAAAGTGTTTTTATGCTTCATAATAGATTGTAAAAGCAAAGATGCAGTCTGCTGAAAGCAAGCTGTTCTTTGATAGTCTTTCTTATGGAGCGCAGTTCAGCTAATAAAACTCTTTCTGCCTTTCATTGCAAGCAAGCCCGAAAGTGTTTTTATGCTTCATAATGGATTGTAAAAGCAAAGATGCAGTTTGCTGAAAACAAGTTGTTCTTTGACAGTCTTGAATACTGAGTGCAGTTCAGTTAATAAAACTGTCTTTCTGGTGCTCATTGCAAAGAAGCCAGAAAGTGTTTTTCTGTGTTCTACTTGTTAGTATAAACAAATATGCAGTCTGCTGAAAGCAAGCTGTTCCTTGATAGTCTTTCTTATGGAGCGCAGTTCAGCTAATAAAACTCTTTCTGCCTTTCATTGCAAGCAAGCCCGAAAGTGTTTTTATGCTTCATAATAGATTGCAAAAGTAAAGATGCAGTCTGCTGAAAGCAAGCTGTTCTTTGATAGTCTTTCTTATGGAGCGCAGTTCAGCTAATAAAACTCTTTCTGCCTTTCATTGCAAGCAAGCCCGAAAGTGTTTTTATGCTTCATAATGGATTGTAAAAGCAAAGATGCAGTTTGCTGAAAACAAGTTGTTCTTTGACAGTCTTGAATACTGAGTGCAGTTCAGTTAATAAAACTGTCTTTCTGGTGCTCATTGCAAAGAAGCCAGAAAGTGTTTTTCTGTGTTCTACTTGTTAGTATAAACAAATATGCAGTCTGCTGAAAGCAAGCTGTTCCTTGATAGTCTTTCTTATGGAGCGCAGTTCAGCTAATAAAACTCTTTCTGCCTTTCATTGCAAGCAAGCCCGAAAGTGTTTTTATGCTTCATAATAGATTGCAAAAGTAAAGATGCAGTCTGCTGAAAGCAAGCTGTTCTTTGATAGTCTTTCTTATGGAGCGCAGTTCAGCTAATAAAACTCTTTCTGCCTTTCATTGCAAGCAAGCCCGAAAGTGTTTTTATGCTTCATAATGGATTGTAAAAGCAAAGATGCAGTTTGCTGAAAACAAGTTGTTCTTTGACAGTCTTGAATACTGAGTGCAGTTCAGTTAATAAAACTGTCTTTCTGGTGCTCATTGCAAAGAAGCCAGAAAGTGTTTTTCTGTGTTCTACTTGTTAGTATAAACAAATATGCAGTCTGCTGAAAGCAAGCTGTTCCTTGATAGTCTTTCTTATGGAGCGCAGTTCAGCTAATAAAACTCTTTCTGCCTTTCATTGCAAGCAAGCCCAAAAGTGTTTTTATGCTTCATAATAGATTGCAAAAGTAAAGATGCAGTCTGCTGAAAACAAGCTGTTCTTTAATAGTCTTTCTTATGGAGCGCAGTTCAGCTAATAAAACTCTTTCTGCCTTTCATTGCAAGCAAGCCCGAAAGTGTTTTTATGCTTCATAATAGATTGCAAAAGTAAAGATGCAGTCTGCTGAAAGCAAGCTGTTCTTTGATAGTCTTTCTTATGGAGCGCAGTTCAGCTAATAAAACTCTTTCTGCCTTTCATTGCAAGCAAGCCCGAAAGTGTTTTTATGCTTCATAATGGATTGTAAAAGCAAAGATGCAGTTTGCTGAAAACAAGTTGTTCTTTGACAGTCTTGAATACTGAGTGCAGTTCAGTTAATAAAACTGTCTTTCTGGTGCTCATTGTAAAGAAGCCAGAAAGTGTTTTTCTGTGTTCTACTTGTTAGTATAAACAAATATGCAGTCTGCTGAAAGCAATCTGTTCCTTGATAGTCTTTCTTATGGAGCGCAGTTCAGCTAATAAAACTCTTTCTGCCTTTCATTGCAAGCAAGCCCGAAAGTGTTTTTATGCTTCATAATAGATTGCAAAAGTAAAGATGCAGTCTGCTGAAAACAAGCTGTTCTTTAATAGTCTTTCTTATGGAGCGCAGTTCAGCTAATAAAACTCTTTCTGCCTTTCATTGCAAGCAAGCCCGAAAGTGTTTTTATGCTTCATAATAGATTGCAAAAGTAAAGATGCAGTCTGCTGAAAGCAAGCTGTTCTTTGATAGTCTTTCTTATGGAGCGCAGTTCAGCTAATAAAACTCTTTCTGCCTTTCATTGCAAGCAAGCCCGAAAGTGTTTTTATGCTTCATAATGGATTGTAAAAGCAAAGATGCAGTTTGCTGAAAACAAGTTGTTCTTTGACAGTCTTGAATACTGAGTGCAGTTCAGTTAATAAAACTGTCTTTCTGGTGCTCATTGCAAAGAAGCCAGAAAGTGTTTTTCTGTGTTCTACTTGTTAGTATAAACAAATATGCAGTCTGCTGAAAGCAAGCTGTTCCTTGATAGTCTTTCTTATGGAGCGCAGTTCAGCTAATAAAACTCTTTCTTCCTTTCATTGCAAGCAAGCCCGAAAGTGTTTTTATGCTTCATAATAGATTGCAAAAGTAAAGATTCAGTCTGCTGAAAGCAAGCTGATCTTTGATAGTCTTTCTTATGGAGCGCAGTTCAGCTAATAAAACTCTTTCTGCCTTTCATTGCAAGCAAGCCCGAAAGTGTTTTTATGCTTCATAATAGATTGTAAAAGCAAAGATGCAGTCTGCTGAAAGCAAGCTGTTCTTTGATAGTCTTTCTTATGGAGCGCAGTTCAGCTAATAAAACTCTTTCTGCCTTTCATTGCAAGCAAGCCCGAAAGTGTTTTTATGCTTCATAATGGATTGTAAAAGCAAAGATGCAGTTTGCTGAAAACAAGTTGTTCTTTGACAGTCTTGAATACTGAGTGCAGTTCAGTTAATAAAACTGTCTTTCTGGTGCTCATTGCAAAGAAGCCAGAAAGTGTTTTTCTGTGTTCTACTTGTTAGTATAAACAAATATGCAGTCTGCTGAAAGCAAGCTGTTCCTTGATAGTCTTTCTTATGGAGCGCAGTTCAGCTAATAAAACTCTTTCTGCCTTTCATTGCAAGCAAGCCCGAAAGTGTTTTTATGCTTCATAATAGATTGCAAAAGTAAAGATGCAGTCTGCTGAAAGCAAGCTGTTCTTTGATAGTCTTTCTTATGGAGCGCAGTTCAGCTAATAAAACTCTTTCTGCCTTTCATTGCAAGCAAGCCCGAAAGTGTTTTTATGCTTCATAATAGATTGTAAAAGCAAAGATGCAGTCTGCTGAAAGCAAGCTGTTCTTTGATAGTCTTTCTTATGGAGCGCAGTTCAGCTAATAAAACTCTTTCTGCCTTTCATTGCAAGCAAGCCCGAAAGTATTTTTATGCTTCATAATGGATTGTAAAAGCAAAGATGCAGTTTGCTGAAAACAAGTTGTTCTTTGACAGTCTTGAATACTGAGTGCAGTTCAGTTAATAAAACTGTCTTTCTGGTGCTCATTGCAAAGAAGCCAGAAAGTGTTTTTCTGTGTTCTACTTGTTAGTATAAACAAATATGCAGTCTGCTGAAAGCAAGCTGTTCCTTGATAGTCTTTCTTATGGAGCGCAGTTCAGCTAATAAAACTCTTTCTGCCTTTCATTGCAAGCAAGCCCGAAAGTGTTTTTATGCTTCATAATGGATTGTAAAAGCAAAGATGCAGTTTGCTGAAAACAAGTTGTTCTTTGACAGTCTTGAATACTGAGTGCAGTTCAGTTAATAAAACTGTCTTTCTGGTGCTCATTGCAAGCAAGCCCGAAAGTGTTTTTATGCTTCATAATGGATTGTAAAAGCAAAGATGCAGTTTGCTGAAAACAAGTTGTTCTTTGACAGTCTTGAATACTGAGTGCAGTTCAGTTAATAAAACTGTCTTTCTGGTGCTCATTGCAAAGAAGCCAGAAAGTGTTTTTCTGTGTTCTACTTGTTAGTATAAACAAATATGCAGTCTGCTGAAAGCGAGCTGTTCTTTGATAGTCTTTCTTATGGAGCGCAGTTCAGCTAATAAAACTCTTTCTGCCTTTCATTGCAAGCAAGCCCGAAAGTGTTTTTATGCTTCATAATGGATTGTAAAAGCAAAGATGCAGTCTGCTGAAAACAAGCTGTTCTTTAATAGTCTTTCTTATGGAGCGCAGTTCAGCTAATAAAACTCTTTCTGACTTTCATTGCAAGCAAGCCCGAAAGTGTTTTTATGCTTCATAATAGATTGCAAAAGTAAAGATGCAGTCTGCTGAAAACAAGTTGTTCTTTGACAGTCTTGAATACTGAGTGCAGTTCAGTTAATAAAACTGTGTTTCTGGTGCTCATTGCATTCAAGCCCGAAAGTGTTTTTATGCTTCACAATGGATTGTAAAAGCAAAGATGCAGTTTGCTGAAAACAAGTTGTTCTTTGACAGTCTTGAATACTGAGTGCAGTTCAGTTAATAAAACTGTCTTTCTGCCTTTCATTGCAAGCAAGCCCGAAAGTGTTTTTATGCTTCATAATAGATTGCAAAAGTAAAGATGCAGTCTGCTGAAAGCAAGCTGTTCTTTGATAGTCTTTCTTATGGAGCGCAGTTCAGCTAATAAAACTCTTTCTGCCTTTCATTGCAAGCAAGCCCGAAAGTGTTTTTATGCTTCATAATAGATTGTAAAAGCAAAGATGCAGTCTGCTGAAAGCAAGCTGTTCTTTGATAGTCTTTCTTATGGAGCGCAGTTCAGCTAATAAAACTCTTTCTGCCTTTCATTGCAAGCAAGCCCGAAAGTGTTTTTATGCTTCATAATGGATTGTAAAAGCAAAGATGCAGTTTGCTGAAAACAAGTTGTTCTTTGACAGTCTTGAATACTGAGTGCAGTTCAGTTAATAAAACTGTCTTTCTGGTGCTCATTGCAAACAAGCCAGAAAGTGTTTTCCTGTGTTCTACTTGTTAGTATAAACAAATATGCAGTCTGCTGAAAGCAAGCTCTTCTTTGATAGTCTTTCTTATGGAGCGCAGTTCAGCTAATAAAACTCTTTCTGCCTTTCATTGCAAGCAAGCCCGAAAGTGTTTTTATGCTTCATAATAGATTGCAAAAGTAAAGATGCAGTCTGCTGAAAGCAAGCTGTTCTTTGATAGTCTTTCTTATGGAGCGCAGTTCAGCTAATAAAACTCTTTCTGCCTTTCATTGCAAGCAAGCCCGAAAGTGTTTTTATGCTTCATAATGGATTGTAAAAGCAAAGATGCAGTTTGCTGAAAAGAAGTTGTTCTTTGACAGTCTTGAATACTGAGTGCAGTTCAGTTAATAAAACTGTCTTTCTGGTGCTCATTGCAAACAAGCCAGAAAGTGTTTTTCTGTGTTCTACTTGTTAGTATAAACAAATATGCAGTCTGCTGAAAGCAAGCTCTTCTTTGATAGTCTTTCTTATGGAGCGCAGTTCAGCTAATAAAACTCTTTCTGCCTTTCATTGCAAGCAAGCCCGAAAGTGTTTTTATGCTTCATAATAGATTGCAAAAGTAAAGATGCAGTCTGCTGAAAGCAAGCTGTTCTTTGATAGTCTTTCTCATGGAGCGCAGTTCAGCTAATAAAACTCTTTCTGCCTTTCATTGCAAGCAAGCCCGAAAGTGTTTTTATGCTTCATAATAGATTGTAAAAGCAAAGATGCAGTCTGCTGAAAGCAAGCTGTTCTTTGATAGTCTTTCTTATGGAGCGCAGTTCAGCTAATAAAACTCTTTCTGCCTTTCATTGCAAGCAAGCCCGAAAGTGTTTTTATGCTTCATAATGGATTGTAAAAGCAAAGATGCAGTTTGCTGAAAACAAGTTGTTCTTTGACAGTCTTGAATACTGAGTGCAGTTCAGTTAATAAAACTGTCTTTCTGGTGCTCATTGCATTCAAGCCCGAAAGTGTTTTTATGCTTCATAATGGATTGTAAAAGCAAAGATGCAGTTTGCTGAAAACAAGTTGTTCTTTGACAGTCTTGAATACTGAGTGCAGTTCAGTTAATAAAACTGTCTTTCTGGTGCTCATTGCAAGCAAGCCCGAAAGTGTTTTTATGCTTCATAATGGATTGTAAAAGCAAAGATGCAGTTTGCTGAAAACAAGTTGTTCTTTGACAGTCTTGAATACTGAGTGCAGTTCAGTTAATAAAACTGTCTTTCTGGTGCTCATTGCAAAGAAGCCAGAAAGTGTTTTTCTGTGTTCTACTTGTTAGTATAAACAAATATGCAGTCTGCTGAAAGCGAGCTGTTCTTTGATAGTCTTTCTTATGGAGCGCAGTTCAGCTAATAAAACTCTTTCTGCCTTTCATTGCAAGCAAGCCCGAAAGTGTTTTTATGCTTCATAATGGATTGTAAAAGCAAAGATGCAGTTTGCTGAAAAGAAGTTGTTCTTTGACAGTCTTGAATACTGAGTGCAGTTCAGTTAATAAAACTGTCTTTCTGGTGCTCATTGCAAGCAAGCCCGAAAGTGTTTTTATGCTTCATAATGGATTGTAAAAGCAAAGATGCAGTTTGCTGAAAACAAGTTGTTCTTTGACAGTCTTGAATACTGAGTGCAGTTCAGTTAATAAAACTGTCTTTCTGGTGCTCTTTGCAAACAAGCCAGAAAGTGTTTTTCTGTGTTCTACTTGTTAGTATAAACAAATATGCAGTCTGCTGAAAGCAAGCTCTTCTTTGATAGTCTTTCTTATGGAGCGCAGTTCAGCTAATAAAACTCTTTCTGCCTTTCATTGCAAGCAAGCCCGAAAGTGTTTTTATGCTTCATAATAGATTGCAAAAGTAAAGATGCAGTCTGCTGAAAGCAAGCTGTTCTTTGATAGTCTTTCTTATGGAGCGCAGTTCAGCTAATAAAACTCTTTCTGCCTTTCATTGCAAGCAAGCCCGAAAGTGTTTTTATGCTTCATAATAGATTGTAAAAGCAAAGATGCAGTCTGCTGAAAGCAAGCTGTTCTTTGATAGTCTTTCTTATGGAGCGCAGTTCAGCTAATAAAACTCTTTCTGCCTTTCATTGCAAGCAAGCCCGAAAGTGTTTTTATGCTTCATAATGGATTGTAAAAGCAAAGATGCAGTTTGCTGAAAACAAGTTGTTCTTTGACAGTCTTGAATACTGAGTGCAGTTCAGTTAATAAAACTGTCTTTCTGGTGCTCATTGCATTCAAGCCCGAAAGTGTTTTTATGCTTCATAATGGATTGTAAAAGCAAAGATGCAGTTTGCTGAAAACAAGTTGTTCTTTGACAGTCTTGAATACTGAGTGCAGTTCAGTTAATAAAACTGTCTTTCTGGTGCTCATTGCAAGCAAGCCCGAAAGTGTTTTTATGCTTCATAATGGATTGTAAAAGCAAAGATGCAGTTTGCTGAAAACAAGTTGTTCTTTGACAGTCTTGAATACTGAGTGCAGTTCAGTTAATAAAACTGTCTTTCTGGTGCTCATTGCAAAGAAGCCAGAAAGTGTTTTTCTGTGTTCTACTTGTTAGTATAAACAAATATGCAGTCTGCTGAAAGCGAGCTGTTCTTTGATAGTCTTTCTTATGGAGCGCAGTTCAGCTAATAAAACTCTTTCTGCCTTTCATTGCAAGCAAGCCCGAAAGTGTTTTTATGCTTCATAATGGATTGTAAAAGCAAAGATGCAGTTTGCTGAAAAGAAGTTGTTCTTTGACAGTCTTGAATACTGAGTGCAGTTCAGTTAATAAAACTGTCTTTCTGGTGCTCATTGCAAGCAAGCCCGAAAGTGTTTTTATGCTTCATAATGGATTGTAAAAGCAAAGATGCAGTTTGCTGAAAACAAGTTGTTCTTTGACAGTCTTGAATACTGAGTGCAGTTCAGTTAATAAAACTGTCTTTCTGGTGCTCATTGCAAACAAGCCAGAAAGTGTTTTTCTGTGTTCTACTTGTTAGTATAAACAAATATGCAGTCTGCTGAAAGCGAGCTGTTCTTTGATAGTCTTTCTTATGGAGCGCAGTTCAGCTAATAAAACTCTTTCTGCCTTTCATTGCAAGCAAGCCCGAAAGTGTTTTTATGCTTCATAATGGATTGTAAAAGCAAAGATGCAGTTTGCTGAAAAGAAGTTGTTCTTTGACAGTCTTGAATACTGAGTGCAGTTCAGTTAATAAAACTGTCTTTCTGGTGCTCATTGCAAGCAAGCCCGAAAGTGTTTTTATGCTTCATAATGGATTGTAAAAGCAAAGATGCAGTTTGCTGAAAACAAGTTGTTCTTTGACAGTCTTGAATACTGAGTGCAGTTCAGTTAATAAAACTGTCTTTCTGGTGCTCATTGCAAAGAAGCCAGAAAGTGTTTTCCTGTGTTCTACTTGTTAGTATAAACAAATATGCAGTCTGCTGAAAGCGAGCTGTTCTTTGATAGTCTTTCTTATGGAGCGCAGTTCAGCTAATAAAACTCTTTCTGCCTTTCATTGCAAGCAAGCCCGAAAGTGTTTTTATGCTTCATAATAGATTGCAAAATTAAAGATGCAGTCTGCTGAAAACAAGCTGTTCTTTAATAGTCTTTCTTATGGAGCGCAGTTCAGCTAATAAAACTCTTTCTGCCTTTCATTGCAAGCAAGCCCGAAAGTGTTTTTATGCTTCATAATAGATTGCAAAAGTAAAGATGCAGTCTGCTGAAAACAAGTTGTTCTTTGACAGTCTTGAATACTGAGTGCAGTTCAGTTAATAAAACTGTGTTTCTGGTGCTCATTGCATTCAAGCCCGAAAGTGTTTTTATGCTTCACAATGGATTGTAAAAGCAAAGATGCAGTTTGCTGAAAACAAGTTGTTCTTTGACAGTCTTGAATACTGAGTGCAGTTCAGTTAATAAAACTGTCTTTCTGCCTTTCATTGCAAGCAAGCCCGAAAGTGTTTTTATGCTTCATAATAGATTGCAAAAGTAAAGATGCAGTCTGCTGAAAGCAAGCTGTTCTTTGATAGTCTTTCTTATGGAGCGCAGTTCAGCTAATAAAACTCTTTCTGCCTTTCATTGCAAGCAAGCCCGAAAGTGTTTTTATGCTTCATAATAGATTGTAAAAGCAAAGATGCAGTCTGCTGAAAGCAAGCTGTTCTTTGATAGTCTTTCTTATGGAGCGCAGTTCAGCTAATAAAACTCTTTCTGCCTTTCATTGCAAGCAAGCCCGAAAGTGTTTTTATGCTTCATAATGGATTGTAAAAGCAAAGATGCAGTTTGCTGAAAACAAGTTGTTCTTTGACAGTCTTGAATACTGAGTGCAGTTCAGTTAATAAAACTGTCTTTCTCGTGCTCATTGCAAACAAGCCAGAAAGTGTTTTTCTGTGTTCTACTTGTTAGTATAAACAAATATGCAGTCTGCTGAAAGCAAGCTGTTCCTTGATAGTCTTTCTTATGGAGCGCAGTTCAGCTAATAAAACTCTTTCTGCCTTTCATTGCAAGCAAGCCCGAAAGTGTTTTTATGCTTCATAATAGATTGCAAAAGTAAAGATGCAGTCTGCTGAAAACAAGCTGTTCTTTAATAGTCTTTCTTATGGAGCGCAGTTCAGCTAATAAAACTCTTTCTGCCTTTCATTGCAAGCAAGCCCGAAAGTGTTTTTATGCTTCATAACAGATTGCAAAAGTAAAGATGCAGTCTGCTGAAAGCAAGCTGTTCTTTGATAGTCTTTCTTATGGAGCGCAGTTCAGCTAATAAAACTCTTTCTGCCTTTCATTGCAAGCAAGCCCGAAAGTGTTTTTATGCTTCATAATGGATTGTAAAAGCAAAGATGCAGTTTGCTGAAAAGAAGTTGTTCTTTGACAGTCTTGAATACTGAGTGCAGTTCAGTTAATAAAACTGTCTTTCTGGTGCTCATTGCAAGCAAGCCCGAAAGTGTTTTTATGCTTCATAATGGATTGTAAAAGCAAAGATGCAGTTTGCTGAAAACAAGTTGTTCTTTGACAGTCTTGAATACTGAGTGCAGTTCAGTTAATAAAACTGTCTTTCTGGTGCTCATTGCAAAGAAGCCAGAAAGTGTTTTCCTGTGTTCTACTTGTTAGTATAAACAAATATGCAGTCTGCTGAAAGCGAGCTGTTCTTTGATAGTCTTTCTTATGGAGCGCAGTTCAGCTAATAAAACTCTTTCTGCCTTTCATTGCAAGCAAGCCCGAAAGTGTTTTTATGCTTCATAATAGATTGCAAAATTAAAGATGCAGTCTGCTGAAAACAAGCTGTTCTTTAATAGTCTTTCTTATGGAGCGCAGTTCAGCTAATAAAACTCTTTCTGCCTTTCATTGCAAGCAAGCCCGAAAGTGTTTTTATGCTTCATAATAGATTGCAAAAGTAAAGATGCAGTCTGCTGAAAACAAGTTGTTCTTTGACAGTCTTGAATACTGAGTGCAGTTCAGTTAATAAAACTGTGTTTCTGGTGCTCATTGCATTCAAGCCCGAAAGTGTTTTTATGCTTCACAATGGATTGTAAAAGCAAAGATGCAGTTTGCTGAAAACAAGTTGTTCTTTGACAGTCTTGAATACTGAGTGCAGTTCAGTTAATAAAACTGTCTTTCTGCCTTTCATTGCAAGCAAGCCCGAAAGTGTTTTTATGCTTCATAATAGATTGCAAAAGTAAAGATGCAGTCTGCTGAAAGCAAGCTGTTCTTTGATAGTCTTTCTTATGGAGCGCAGTTCAGCTAATAAAACTCTTTCTGCCTTTCATTGCAAGCAAGCCCGAAAGTGTTTTTATGCTTCATAATAGATTGTAAAAGCAAAGATGCAGTCTGCTGAAAGCAAGCTGTTCTTTGATAGTCTTTCTTATGGAGCGCAGTTCAGCTAATAAAACTCTTTCTGCCTTTCATTGCAAGCAAGCCCGAAAGTGTTTTTATGCTTCATAATGGATTGTAAAAGCAAAGATGCAGTTTGCTGAAAACAAGTTGTTCTTTGACAGTCTTGAATACTGAGTGCAGTTCAGTTAATAAAACTGTCTTTCTCGTGCTCATTGCAAACAAGCCAGAAAGTGTTTTTCTGTGTTCTACTTGTTAGTATAAACAAATATGCAGTCTGCTGAAAGCAAGCTGTTCCTTGATAGTCTTTCTTATGGAGCGCAGTTCAGCTAATAAAACTCTTTCTGCCTTTCATTGCAAGCAAGCCCGAAAGTGTTTTTATGCTTCATAATAGATTGCAAAAGTAAAGATGCAGTCTGCTGAAAACAAGCTGTTCTTTAATAGTCTTTCTTATGGAGCGCAGTTCAGCTAATAAAACTCTTTCTGCCTTTCATTGCAAGCAAGCCCGAAAGTGTTTTTATGCTTCATAACAGATTGCAAAAGTAAAGATGCAGTCTGCTGAAAGCAAGCTGTTCTTTGATAGTCTTTCTTATGGAGCGCAGTTCAGCTAATAAAACTCTTTCTGCCTTTCATTGCAAGCAAGCCCGAAAGTGTTTTTATGCTTCATAATGGATTGTAAAAGCAAAGATGCAGTTTGCTGAAAAGAAGTTGTTCTTTGACAGTCTTGAATACTGAGTGCAGTTCAGTTAATAAAACTGTCTTTCTGGTGCTCATTGCAAACAAGCCAGAAAGTGTTTTTCTGTGTTCTACTTGTTAGTATAAACAAATATGCAGTCTGCTGAAAGCAAGCTCTTCTTTGATAGTCTTTCTTATGGAGCGCAGTTCAGCTAATAAAACTCTTTCTGCCTTTCATTGCAAGCAAGCCCGAAAGTGTTTTTATGCTTCATAATAGATTGCAAAAGTAAAGATGCAGTCTGCTGAAAGCAAGCTCTTCTTTGATAGTCTTTCTTATGGAGCGCAGTTCAGCTAATAAAACTCTTTCTGCCTTTCATTGCAAGCAAGCCCGAAAGTGTTTTTATGCTTCATAATAGATTGTAAAAGCAAAGATGCAGTCTGCTGAAAGCAAGCTGTTCTTTGATAGTCTTTCTTATGGAGCGCAGTTCAGCTAATTAAACTCTTTCTGCCTTTCATTGCAAGCAAGCCCGAAAGTGTTTTTATGCTTCATAATGGATTGTAAAAGCAAAGATGCAGTTTGCTGAAAACAAGTTGTTCTTTGACAGTCTTGAATACTGAGTGCAGTTCAGTTAATAAAACTGTCTTTCTGGTGCTCATTGCATTCAAGCCCGAAAGTGTTTTTATGCTTCATAATGGATTGTAAAAGCAAAGATGCAGTTTGCTGAAAAGAAGTTGTTCTTTGACAGTCTTGAATACTGAGTGCAGTTCAGTTAATAAAACTGTCTTTCTGGTGCTCATTGCAAGCAAGCCCGAAAGTGTTTTTATGCTTCATAATGGATTGTAAAAGCAAAGATGCAGTTTGCTGAAAACAAGTTGTTCTTTGACAGTCTTGAATACTGAGTGCAGTTCAGTTAATAAAACTGTCTTTCTGGTGCTCATTGCAAACAAGCCAGAAAGTGTTTTTCTGTGTTCTACTTGTTAGTATAAACAAATATGCAGTCTGCTGAAAGCGAGCTGTTCTTTGATAGTCTTTCTTATGGAGCGCAGTTCAGCTAATAAAACTCTTTCTGCCTTTCATTGCAAGCAAGCCCGAAAGTGTTTTTATGCTTCATAATGGATTGTAAAAGCAAAGATGCAGTTTGCTGAAAAGAAGTTGTTCTTTGACAGTCTTGAATACTGAGTGCAGTTCAGTTAATAAAACTGTCTTTCTGGTGCTCATTGCAAGCAAGCCCGAAAGTGTTTTTATGCTTCATAATGGATTGTAAAAGCAAAGATGCAGTTTGCTGAAAACAAGTTGTTCTTTGACAGTCTTGAATACTGAGTGCAGTTCAGTTAATAAAACTGTCTTTCTGGTGCTCATTGCAAAGAAGCCAGAAAGTGTTTTCCTGTGTTCTACTTGTTAGTATAAACAAATATGCAGTCTGCTGAAAGCGAGCTGTTCTTTGATAGTCTTTCTTATGGAGCGCAGTTCAGCTAATAAAACTCTTTCTGCCTTTCATTGCAAGCAAGCCCGAAAGTGTTTTTATGCTTCATAATAGATTGCAAAATTAAAGATGCAGTCTGCTGAAAACAAGCTGTTCTTTAATAGTCTTTCTTATGGAGCGCAGTTCAGCTAATAAAACTCTTTCTGACTTTCATTGCAAGCAAGCCCGAAAGTGTTTTTATGCTTCATAATAGATTGCAAAAGTAAAGATGCAGTCTGCTGAAAACAAGTTGTTCTTTGACAGTCTTGAATACTGAGTGCAGTTCAGTTAATAAAACTGTGTTTCTGGTGCTCATTGCATTCAAGCCCGAAAGTGTTTTTATGCTTCACAATGGATTGTAAAAGCAAAGATGCAGTTTGCTGAAAACAAGTTGTTCTTTGACAGTCTTGAATACTGAGTGCAGTTCAGTTAATAAAACTGTCTTTCTGCCTTTCATTGCAAGCAAGCCCGAAAGTGTTTTTATGCTTCATAATAGATTGCAAAAGTAAAGATGCAGTCTGCTGAAAGCAAGCTGTTCTTTGATAGTCTTTCTTATGGAGCGCAGTTCAGCTAATAAAACTCTTTCTGCCTTTCATTGCAAGCAAGCCCGAAAGTGTTTTTATGCTTCATAATGGATTGTAAAAGCAAAGATGCAGTTTGCTGAAAACAAGTTGTTCTTTGACAGTCTTGAATACTGAGTGCAGTTCAGTTAATAAAACTGTCTTTCTCGTGCTCATTGCAAACAAGCCAGAAAGTGTTTTTCTGTGTTCTACTTGTTAGTATAAACAAATATGCAGTCTGCTGAAAGCAAGCTGTTCCTTGATAGTCTTTCTTATGGAGCGCAGTTCAGCTAATAAAACTCTTTCTGCCTTTCATTGCAAGCAAGCCCGAAAGTGTTTTTATGCTTCATAATAGATTGCAAAAGTAAAGATGCAGTCTGCTGAAAACAAGCTGTTCTTTAATAGTCTTTCTTATGGAGCGCAGTTCAGCTAATAAAACTCTTTCTGCCTTTCATTGCAAGCAAGCCCGAAAGTGTTTTTATGCTTCATAATAGATTGCAAAAGTAAAGATGCAGTCTGCTGAAAGCAAGCTGTTCTTTGATAGTCTTTCTTATGGAGCGCAGTTCAGCTAATAAAACTCTTTCTGCCTTTCATTGCAAGCAAGCCCGAAAGTGTTTTTATGCTTCATAATGGATTGTAAAAGCAAAGATGCAGTTTGCTGAAAAGAAGTTGTTCTTTGACAGTCTTGAATACTGAGTGCAGTTCAGTTAATAAAACTGTCTTTCTGGTGCTCATTGCAAACAAGCCAGAAAGTGTTTTTCTGTGTTCTACTTGTTAGTATAAACAAATATGCAGTCTGCTGAAAGCAAGCTCTTCTTTGATAGTCTTTCTTATGGAGCGCAGTTCAGCTAATAAAACTCTTTCTGCCTTTCATTGCAAGCAAGCCCGAAAGTGTTTTTATGCTTCATAATAGATTGCAAAAGTAAAGATGCAGTCTGCTGAAAGCAAGCTGTTCTTTGATAGTCTTTCTTATGGAGCGCAGTTCAGCTAATAAAACTCTTTCTGCCTTTCATTGCAAGCAAGCCCGAAAGTGTTTTTATGCTTCATAATAGATTGTAAAAGCAAAGATGCAGTCTGCTGAAAGCAAGCTGTTCTTTGATAGTCTTTCTTATGGAGCGCAGTTCAGCTAATAAAACTCTTTCTGCCTTTCATTGCAAGCAAGCCCGAAAGTGTTTTTATGCTTCATAATGGATTGTAAAAGCAAAGATGCAGTTTGCTGAAAAGAAGTTGTTCTTTGACAGTCTTGAATACTGAGTGCAGTTCAGTTAATAAAACTGTCTTTCTGGTGCTCATTGCAAGCAAGCCCGAAAGTGTTTTTATGCTTCATAATGGATTGTAAAAGCAAAGATGCAGTTTGCTGAAAACAAGTTGTTCTTTGACAGTCTTGAATACTGAGTGCAGTTCAGTTAATAAAACTGTCTTTCTGGTGCTCATTGCAAAGAAGCCAGAAAGTGTTTTCCTGTGTTCTACTTGTTAGTATAAACAAATATGCAGTCTGCTGAAAGCGAGCTGTTCTTTGATAGTCTTTCTTATGGAGCGCAGTTCAGCTAATAAAACTCTTTCTGCCTTTCATTGCAAGCAAGCCCGAAAGTGTTTTTATGCTTCATAATAGATTGCAAAATTAAAGATGCAGTCTGCTGAAAACAAGCTGTTCTTTAATAGTCTTTCTTATGGAGCGCAGTTCAGCTAATAAAACTCTTTCTGACTTTCATTGCAAGCAAGCCCGAAAGTGTTTTTATGCTTCATAATAGATTGCAAAAGTAAAGATGCAGTCTGCTGAAAACAAGTTGTTCTTTGACAGTCTTGAATACTGAGTGCAGTTCAGTTAATAAAACTGTGTTTCTGGTGCTCATTGCATTCAAGCCCGAAAGTGTTTTTATGCTTCACAATGGATTGTAAAAGCAAAGATGCAGTTTGCTGAAAACAAGTTGTTCTTTGACAGTCTTGAATACTGAGTGCAGTTCAGTTAATAAAACTGTCTTTCTGCCTTTCATTGCAAGCAAGCCCGAAAGTGTTTTTATGCTTCATAATAGATTGCAAAAGTAAAGATGCAGTCTGCTGAAAGCAAGCTGTTCTTTGATAGTCTTTCTTATGGAGCGCAGTTCAGCTAATAAAACTCTTTCTGCCTTTCATTGCAAGCAAGCCCGAAAGTGTTTTTATGCTTCATAATAGATTGTAAAAGCAAAGATGCAGTCTGCTGAAAGCAAGCTGTTCTTTGATAGTCTTTCTTATGGAGCGCAGTTCAGCTAATAAAACTCTTTCTGCCTTTCATTGCAAGCAAGCCCGAAAGTGTTTTTATGCTTCATAATGGATTGTAAAAGCAAAGATGCAGTTTGCTGAAAACAAGTTGTTCTTTGACAGTCTTGAATACTGAGTGCAGTTCAGTTAATAAAACTGTCTTTCTGGTGCTCATTGCATTCAAGCCCGAAAGTGTTTTTATGCTTCATAATGGATTGTAAAAGCAAAGATGCAGTTTGCTGAAAACAAGTTGTTCTTTTACAGTCTTGAATACTGAGTGCAGTTCAGTTAATAAAACTGTCTTTCTGGTGCTCATTGCAAAGAAGCCAGAAAGTGTTTTCCTGTGTTCTACTTGTTAGTATAAACAAATATGCAGTCTGCTGAAAGCGAGCTGTTCTTTGATAGTCTTTCTTATGGAGCGCAGTTCAGCTAATAAAACTCTTTCTGCCTTTCATTGCAAGCAAGCCCGAAAGTGTTTTTATGCTTCATAATGGATTGTAAAAGCAAAGATGCAGTTTGCTGAAAAGAAGTTGTTCTTTGACAGTCTTGAATACTGAGTGCAGTTCAGTTAATAAAACTGTCTTTCTGGTGCTCATTGCAAGCAAGCCCGAAAGTGTTTTTATGCTTCATAATGGATTGTAAAAGCAAAGATGCAGTTTGCTGAAAACAAGTTGTTCTTTGACAGTCTTGAATACTGAGTGCAGTTCAGTTAATAAAACTGTCTTTCTGGTGCTCATTGCAAAGAAGCCAGAAAGTGTTTTTCTGTGTTCTACTTGTTAGTATAAACAAATATGCAGTCTGCTGAAAGCGAGCTGTTCTTTGATAGTCTTTCTTATGGAGCGCAGTTCAGCTAATAAAACTCTTTCTGCCTTTCATTGCAAGCAAGCCCGAAAGTGTTTTTATGCTTCATAATGGATTGTAAAAGCAAAGATGCAGTTTGCTGAAAAGAAGTTGTTCTTTGACAGTCTTGAATACTGAGTGCAGTTCAGTTAATAAAACTGTCTTTCTGGTGCTCATTGCAAGCAAGCCCGAAAGTGTTTTTATGCTTCATAATGGATTGTAAAAGCAAAGATGCAGTTTGCTGAAAACAAGTTGTTCTTTGACAGTCTTGAATACTGAGTGCAGTTCAGTTAATAAAACTGTCTTTCTGGTGCTCATTGCAAACAAGCCAGAAAGTGTTTTTCTGTGTTCTACTTGTTAGTATAAACAAATATGCAGTCTGCTGAAAGCGAGCTGTTCTTTGATAGTCTTTCTTATGGAGCGCAGTTCAGCTAATAAAACTCTTTCTGCCTTTCATTGCAAGCAAGCCCGAAAGTGTTTTTATGCTTCATAATGGATTGTAAAAGCAAAGATGCAGTTTGCTGAAAAGAAGTTGTTCTTTGACAGTCTTGAATACTGAGTGCAGTTCAGTTAATAAAACTGTCTTTCTGGTGCTCATTGCAAGCAAGCCCGAAAGTGTTTTTATGCTTCATAATGGATTGTAAAAGCAAAGATGCAGTTTGCTGAAAACAAGTTGTTCTTTGACAGTCTTGAATACTGAGTGCAGTTCAGTTAATAAAACTGTCTTTCTGGTGCTCATTGCAAAGAAGCCAGAAAGTGTTTTCCTGTGTTCTACTTGTTAGTATAAACAAATATGCAGTCTGCTGAAAGCGAGCTGTTCTTTGATAGTCTTTCTTATGGAGCGCAGTTCAGCTAATAAAACTCTTTCTGCCTTTCATTGCAAGCAAGCCCGAAAGTGTTTTTATGCTTCATAATAGATTGCAAAATTAAAGATGCAGTCTGCTGAAAACAAGCTGTTCTTTAATAGTCTTTCTTATGGAGCGCAGTTCAGCTAATAAAACTCTTTCTGACTTTCATTGCAAGCAAGCCCGAAAGTGTTTTTATGCTTCATAATAGATTGCAAAAGTAAAGATGCAGTCTGCTGAAAACAAGTTGTTCTTTGACAGTCTTGAATACTGAGTGCAGTTCAGTTAATAAAACTGTGTTTCTGGTGCTCATTGCATTCAAGCCCGAAAGTGTTTTTATGCTTCACAATGGATTGTAAAAGCAAAGATGCAGTTTGCTGAAAACAAGTTGTTCTTTGACAGTCTTGAATACTGAGTGCAGTTCAGTTAATAAAACTGTCTTTCTGCCTTTCATTGCAAGCAAGCCCGAAAGTGTTTTTATGCTTCATAATAGATTGCAAAAGTAAAGATGCAGTCTGCTGAAAGCAAGCTGTTCTTTGATAGTCTTTCTTATGGAGCGCAGTTCAGCTAATAAAACTCTTTCTGCCTTTCATTGCAAGCAAGCCCGAAAGTGTTTTTATGCTTCATAATAGATTGTAAAAGCAAAGATGCAGTCTGCTGAAAGCAAGCTGTTCTTTGATAGTCTTTCTTATGGAGCGCAGTTCAGCTAATAAAACTCTTTCTGCCTTTCATTGCAAGCAAGCCCGAAAGTGTTTTTATGCTTCATAATGGATTGTAAAAGCAAAGATGCAGTTTGCTGAAAACAAGTTGTTCTTTGACAGTCTTGAATACTGAGTGCAGTTCAGTTAATAAAACTGTCTTTCTCGTGCTCATTGCAAACAAGCCAGAAAGTGTTTTTCTGTGTTCTACTTGTTAGTATAAACAAATATGCAGTCTGCTGAAAGCAAGCTGTTCCTTGATAGTCTTTCTTATGGAGCGCAGTTCAGCTAATAAAACTCTTTCTGCCTTTCATTGCAAGCAAGCCCGAAAGTGTTTTTATGCTTCATAATAGATTGCAAAAGTAAAGATGCAGTCTGCTGAAAACAAGCTGTTCTTTAATAGTCTTTCTTATGGAGCGCAGTTCAGCTAATAAAACTCTTTCTGCCTTTCATTGCAAGCAAGCCCGAAAGTGTTTTTATGCTTCATAATAGATTGCAAAAGTAAAGATGCAGTCTGCTGAAAGCAAGCTGTTCTTTGATAGTCTTTCTTATGGAGCGCAGTTCAGCTAATAAAACTCTTTCTGCCTTTCATTGCAAGCAAGCCCGAAAGTGTTTTTATGCTTCATAATGGATTGTAAAAGCAAAGATGCAGTTTGCTGAAAAGAAGTTGTTCTTTGACAGTCTTGAATACTGAGTGCAGTTCAGTTAATAAAACTGTCTTTCTGGTGCTCATTGCAAACAAGCCAGAAAGTGTTTTTCTGTGTTCTACTTGTTAGTATAAACAAATATGCAGTCTGCTGAAAGCAAGCTCTTCTTTGATAGTCTTTCTTATGGAGCGCAGTTCAGCTAATAAAACTCTTTCTGCCTTTCATTGCAAGCAAGCCCGAAAGTGTTTTTATGCTTCATAATAGATTGCAAAAGTAAAGATGCAGTCTGCTGAAAGCAAGCTGTTCTTTGATAGTCTTTCTTATGGAGCGCAGTTCAGCTAATAAAACTCTTTCTGCCTTTCATTGCAAGCAAGCCCGAAAGTGTTTTTATGCTTCATAATAGATTGTAAAAGCAAAGATGCAGTCTGCTGAAAGCAAGCTGTTCTTTGATAGTCTTTCTTATGGAGCGCAGTTCAGCTAATAAAACTCTTTCTGCCTTTCATTGCAAGCAAGCCCGAAAGTGTTTTTATGCTTCATAATGGATTGTAAAAGCAAAGATGCAGTTTGCTGAAAAGAAGTTGTTCTTTGACAGTCTTGAATACTGAGTGCAGTTCAGTTAATAAAACTGTCTTTCTGGTGCTCATTGCAAGCAAGCCCGAAAGTGTTTTTATGCTTCATAATGGATTGTAAAAGCAAAGATGCAGTTTGCTGAAAACAAGTTGTTCTTTGACAGTCTTGAATACTGAGTGCAGTTCAGTTAATAAAACTGTCTTTCTGGTGCTCATTGCAAAGAAGCCAGAAAGTGTTTTCCTGTGTTCTACTTGTTAGTATAAACAAATATGCAGTCTGCTGAAAGCGAGCTGTTCTTTGATAGTCTTTCTTATGGAGCGCAGTTCAGCTAATAAAACTCTTTCTGCCTTTCATTGCAAGCAAGCCCGAAAGTGTTTTTATGCTTCATAATAGATTGCAAAATTAAAGATGCAGTCTGCTGAAAACAAGCTGTTCTTTAATAGTCTTTCTTATGGAGCGCAGTTCAGCTAATAAAACTCTTTCTGACTTTCATTGCAAGCAAGCCCGAAAGTGTTTTTATGCTTCATAATAGATTGCAAAAGTAAAGATGCAGTCTGCTGAAAACAAGTTGTTCTTTGACAGTCTTGAATACTGAGTGCAGTTCAGTTAATAAAACTGTCTTTCTGGTGCTCATTGCAAACAAGCCAGAAAGTGTTTTTCTGTGTTCTACTTGTTAGTATAAACAAATATGCAGTCTGCTGAAAGCAAGCTCTTCTTTGATAGTCTTTCTTATGGAGCGCAGTTCAGCTAATAAAACTCTTTCTGCCTTTCATTGCAAGCAAGCCCGAAAGTGTTTTTATGCTTCATAATAGATTGCAAAAGTAAAGATGCAGTCTGCTGAAAGCAAGCTGTTCTTTGATAGTCTTTCTTATGGAGCGCAGTTCAGCTAATAAAACTCTTTCTGCCTTTCATTGCAAGCAAGCCCGAAAGTGTTTTTATGCTTCATAATAGATTGTAAAAGCAAAGATGCAGTCTGCTGAAAGCAAGCTGTTCTTTGATAGTCTTTCTTATGGAGCGCAGTTCAGCTAATAAAACTCTTTCTGCCTTTCATTGCAAGCAAGCCCGAAAGTGTTTTTATGCTTCATAATGGATTGTAAAAGCAAAGATGCAGTTTGCTGAAAACAAGTTGTTCTTTGACAGTCTTGAATACTGAGTGCAGTTCAGTTAATAAAACTGTCTTTCTGGTGCTCATTGCATTCAAGCCCGAAAGTGTTTTTATGCTTCATAATGGATTGTAAAAGCAAAGATGCAGTTTGCTGAAAACAAGTTGTTCTTTGACAGTCTTGAATACTGAGTGCAGTTCAGTTAATAAAACTGTCTTTCTGGTGCTCATTGCAAGCAAGCCCGAAAGTGTTTTTATGCTTCATAATGGATTGTAAAAGCAAAGATGCAGTTTGCTGAAAACAAGTTGTTCTTTGACAGTCTTGAATACTGAGTGCAGTTCAGTTAATAAAACTGTCTTTCTGGTGCTCATTGCAAAGAAGCCAGAAAGTGTTTTTCTGTGTTCTACTTGTTAGTATAAACAAATATGCAGTCTGCTGAAAGCGAGCTGTTCTTTGATAGTCTTTCTTATGGAGCGCAGTTCAGCTAATAAAACTCTTTCTGCCTTTCATTGCAAGCAAGCCCGAAAGTGTTTTTATGCTTCATAATGGATTGTAAAAGCAAAGATGCAGTTTGCTGAAAAGAAGTTGTTCTTTGACAGTCTTGAATACTGAGTGCAGTTCAGTTAATAAAACTGTCTTTCTGGTGCTCATTGCAAGCAAGCCCGAAAGTGTTTTTATGCTTCATAATGGATTGTAAAAGCAAAGATGCAGTTTGCTGAAAACAAGTTGTTCTTTGACAGTCTTGAATACTGAGTGCAGTTCAGTTAATAAAACTGTCTTTCTGGTGCTCTTTGCAAACAAGCCAGAAAGTGTTTTTCTGTGTTCTACTTGTTAGTATAAACAAATATGCAGTCTGCTGAAAGCAAGCTCTTCTTTGATAGTCTTTCTTATGGAGCGCAGTTCAGCTAATAAAACTCTTTCTGCCTTTCATTGCAAGCAAGCCCGAAAGTGTTTTTATGCTTCATAATAGATTGCAAAAGTAAAGATGCAGTCTGCTGAAAGCAAGCTGTTCTTTGATAGTCTTTCTTATGGAGCGCAGTTCAGCTAATAAAACTCTTTCTGCCTTTCATTGCAAGCAAGCCCGAAAGTGTTTTTATGCTTCATAATAGATTGTAAAAGCAAAGATGCAGTCTGCTGAAAGCAATCTGTTCTTTGATAGTCTTTCTTATGGAGCGCAGTTCAGCTAATAAAACTCTTTCTGCCTTTCATTGCAAGCAAGCCCGAAAGTGTTTTTATGCTTCATAATGGATTGTAAAAGCAAAGATGCAGTTTGCTGAAAAGAAGTTGTTCTTTGACAGTCTTGAATACTGAGTGCAGTTCAGTTAATAAAACTGTCTTTCTGGTGCTCATTGCAAGCAAGCCCGAAAGTGTTTTTATGCTTCATAATGGATTGTAAAAGCAAAGATGCAGTTTGCTGAAAACAAGTTGTTCTTTGACAGTCTTGAATACTGAGTGCAGTTCAGTTAATAAAACTGTCTTTCTGGTGCTCATTGCAAAGAAGCCAGAAAGTGTTTTTCTGTGTTCTACTTGTTAGTATAAACAAATATGCAGTCTGCTGAAAGCGAGCTGTTCTTTGATAGTCTTTCTTATGGAGCGCAGTTCAGCTAATAAAACTCTTTCTGCCTTTCATTGCAAGCAAGCCCGAAAGTGTTTTTATGCTTCATAATGGATTGTAAAAGCAAAGATGCAGTTTGCTGAAAAGAAGTTGTTCTTTGACAGTCTTGAATACTGAGTGCAGTTCAGTTAATAAAACTGTCTTTCTGGTGCTCATTGCAAGCAAGCCCGAAAGTGTTTTTATGCTTCATAATGGATTGTAAAAGCAAAGATGCAGTTTGCTGAAAACAAGTTGTTCTTTGACAGTCTTGAATACTGAGTGCAGTTCAGTTAATAAAACTGTCTTTCTGGTGCTCTTTGCAAACAAGCCAGAAAGTGTTTTTCTGTGTTCTACTTGTTAGTATAAACAAATATGCAGTCTGCTGAAAGCAAGCTCTTCTTTGATAGTCTTTCTTATGGAGCGCAGTTCAGCTAATAAAACTCTTTCTGCCTTTCATTGCAAGCAAGCCCGAAAGTGTTTTTATGCTTCATAATAGATTGCAAAAGTAAAGATGCAGTCTGCTGAAAGCAAGCTGTTCTTTGATAGTCTTTCTTATGGAGCGCAGTTCAGCTAATAAAACTCTTTCTGCCTTTCATTGCAAGCAAGCCCGAAAGTGTTTTTATGCTTCATAATAGATTGTAAAAGCAAAGATGCAGTCTGCTGAAAGCAAGCTGTTCTTTGATAGTCTTTCTTATGGAGCGCAGTTCAGCTAATAAAACTCTTTCTGCCTTTCATTGCAAGCAAGCCCGAAAGTGTTTTTATGCTTCATAATGGATTGTAAAAGCAAAGATGCAGTTTGCTGAAAAGAAGTTGTTCTTTGACAGTCTTGAATACTGAGTGCAGTTCAGTTAATAAAACTGTCTTTCTGGTGCTCATTGCAAGCAAGCCCGAAAGTGTTTTTATGCTTCATAATGGATTGTAAAAGCAAAGATGCAGTTTGCTGAAAACAAGTTGTTCTTTGACAGTCTTGAATACTGAGTGCAGTTCAGTTAATAAAACTGTCTTTCTGGTGCTCATTGCAAGCAAGCCCGAAAGTGTTTTTATGCTTCATAATGGATTGTAAAAGCAAAGATGCAGTTTGCTGAAAACAAGTTGTTCTTTGACAGTCTTGAATACTGAGTGCAGTTCAGTTAATAAAACTGTCTTTCTGGTGCTCATTGCAAAGAAGCCAGAAAGTGTTTTCCTGTGTTCTACTTGTTAGTATAAACAAATATGCAGTCTGCTGAAAGCGAGCTGTTCTTTGATAGTCTTTCTTATGGAGCGCAGTTCAGCTAATAAAACTCTTTCTGCCTTTCATTGCAAGCAAGCCCGAAAGTGTTTTTATGCTTCATAATAGATTGCAAAATTAAAGATGCAGTCTGCTGAAAACAAGCTGTTCTTTAATAGTCTTTCTTATGGAGCGCAGTTCAGCTAATAAAACTCTTTCTGACTTTCATTGCAAGCAAGCCCGAAAGTGTTTTTATGCTTCATAATAGATTGCAAAAGTAAAGATGCAGTCTGCTGAAAACAAGTTGTTCTTTGACAGTCTTGAATACTGAGTGCAGTTCAGTTAATAAAACTGTGTTTCTGGTGCTCATTGCATTCAAGCCCGAAAGTGTTTTTATGCTTCACAATGGATTGTAAAAGCAAAGATGCAGTTTGCTGAAAACAAGTTGTTCTTTGACAGTCTTGAATACTGAGTGCAGTTCAGTTAATAAAACTGTCTTTCTGCCTTTCATTGCAAGCAAGCCCGAAAGTGTTTTTATGCTTCATAATAGATTGCAAAAGTAAAGATGCAGTCTGCTGAAAGCAAGCTGTTCTTTGATAGTCTTTCTTATGGAGCGCAGTTCAGCTAATAAAACTCTTTCTGCCTTTCATTGCAAGCAAGCCCGAAAGTGTTTTTATGCTTCATAATAGATTGTAAAAGCAAAGATGCAGTCTGCTGAAAGCAAGCTGTTCTTTGATAGTCTTTCTTATGGAGCGCAGTTCAGCTAATAAAACTCTTTCTGCCTTTCATTGCAAGCAAGCCCGAAAGTGTTTTTATGCTTCATAATGGATTGTAAAAGCAAAGATGCAGTTTGCTGAAAACAAGTTGTTCTTTGACAGTCTTGAATACTGAGTGCAGTTCAGTTAATAAAACTGTCTTTCTCGTGCTCATTGCAAACAAGCCAGAAAGTGTTTTTCTGTGTTCTACTTGTTAGTATAAACAAATATGCAGTCTGCTGAAAGCAAGCTGTTCCTTGATAGTCTTTCTTATGGAGCGCAGTTCAGCTAATAAAACTCTTTCTGCCTTTCATTGCAAGCAAGCCCGAAAGTGTTTTTATGCTTCATAATAGATTGCAAAAGTAAAGATGCAGTCTGCTGAAAACAAGCTGTTCTTTAATAGTCTTTCTTATGGAGCGCAGTTCAGCTAATAAAACTCTTTCTGCCTTTCATTGCAAGCAAGCCCGAAAGTGTTTTTATGCTTCATAATAGATTGCAAAAGTAAAGATGCAGTCTGCTGAAAGCAAGCTGTTCTTTGATAGTCTTTCTTATGGAGCGCAGTTCAGCTAATAAAACTCTTTCTGCCTTTCATTGCAAGCAAGCCCGAAAGTGTTTTTATGCTTCATAATGGATTGTAAAAGCAAAGATGCAGTTTGCTGAAAAGAAGTTGTTCTTTGACAGTCTTGAATACTGAGTGCAGTTCAGTTAATAAAACTGTCTTTCTGGTGCTCATTGCAAACAAGCCAGAAAGTGTTTTTCTGTGTTCTACTTGTTAGTATAAACAAATATGCAGTCTGCTGAAAGCAAGCTCTTCTTTGATAGTCTTTCTTATGGAGCGCAGTTCAGCTAATAAAACTCTTTCTGCCTTTCATTGCAAGCAAGCCCGAAAGTGTTTTTATGCTTCATAATAGATTGCAAAAGTAAAGATGCAGTCTGCTGAAAGCAAGCTGTTCTTTGATAGTCTTTCTTATGGAGCGCAGTTCAGCTAATAAAACTCTTTCTGCCTTTCATTGCAAGCAAGCCCGAAAGTGTTTTTATGCTTCATAATAGATTGTAAAAGCAAAGATGCAGTCTGCTGAAAGCAAGCTGTTCTTTGATAGTCTTTCTTATGGAGCGCAGTTCAGCTAATAAAACTCTTTCTGCCTTTCATTGCAAGCAAGCCCGAAAGTGTTTTTATGCTTCATAATAGATTGCAAAAGTAAAGATGCAGTCTGCTGAAAACAAGCTGTTCTTTAATAGTCTTTCTTATGGAGCGCAGTTCAGCTAATAAAACTCTTTCTGCCTTTCATTGCAAGCAAGCCCGAAAGTGTTTTTATGCTTCATAATAGATTGCAAAAGTAAAGATGCAGTCTGCTGAAAGCAAGCTGTTCTTTGATAGTCTTTCTTATGGAGCGCAGTTCAGCTAATAAAACTCTTTCTGCCTTTCATTGCAAGCAAGCCCGAAAGTGTTTTTATGCTTCATAATGGATTGTAAAAGCAAAGATGCAGTTTGCTGAAAAGAAGTTGTTCTTTGACAGTCTTGAATACTGAGTGCAGTTCAGTTAATAAAACTGTCTTTCTGGTGCTCATTGCAAACAAGCCAGAAAGTGTTTTTCTGTGTTCTACTTGTTAGTATAAACAAATATGCAGTCTGCTGAAAGCAAGCTCTTCTTTGATAGTCTTTCTTATGGAGCGCAGTTCAGCTAATAAAACTCTTTCTGCCTTTCATTGCAAGCAAGCCCGAAAGTGTTTTTATGCTTCATAATAGATTGCAAAAGTAAAGATGCAGTCTGCTGAAAGCAAGCTGTTCTTTGATAGTCTTTCTTATGGAGCGCAGTTCAGCTAATAAAACTCTTTCTGCCTTTCATTGCAAGCAAGCCCGAAAGTGTTTTTATGCTTCATAATAGATTGTAAAAGCAAAGATGCAGTCTGCTGAAAGCAAGCTGTTCTTTGATAGTCTTTCTTATGGAGCGCAGTTCAGCTAATAAAACTCTTTCTGCCTTTCATTGCAAGCAAGCCCGAAAGTGTTTTTATGCTTCATAATGGATTGTAAAAGCAAAGATGCAGTTTGCTGAAAAGAAGTTGTTCTTTGACAGTCTTGAATACTGAGTGCAGTTCAGTTAATAAAACTGTCTTTCTGGTGCTCATTGCAAACAAGCCAGAAAGTGTTTTTCTGTGTTCTACTTGTTAGTATAAACAAATATGCAGTCTGCTGAAAGCAAGCTCTTCTTTGATAGTCTTTCTTATGGAGCGCAGTTCAGCTAATAAAACTCTTTCTGCCTTTCATTGCAAGCAAGCCCGAAAGTGTTTTTATGCTTCATAATAGATTGCAAAAGTAAAGATGCAGTCTGCTGAAAGCAAGCTGTTCTTTGATAGTCTTTCTTATGGAGCGCAGTTCAGCTAATAAAACTCTTTCTGCCTTTCATTGCAAGCAAGCCCGAAAGTGTTTTTATGCTTCATAATAGATTGTAAAAGCAAAGATGCAGTCTGCTGAAAGCAAGCTGTTCTTTGATAGTCTTTCTTATGGAGCGCAGTTCAGCTAATAAAACTCTTTCTGCCTTTCATTGCAAGCAAGCCCGAAAGTGTTTTTATGCTTCATAATGGATTGTAAAAGCAAAGATGCAGTTTGCTGAAAACAAGTTGTTCTTTGACAGTCTTGAATACTGAGTGCAGTTCAGTTAATAAAACTGTCTTTCTGGTGCTCATTGCATTCAAGCCCGAAAGTGTTTTTATGCTTCATAATGGATTGTAAAAGCAAAGATGCAGTTTGCTGAAAACAAGTTGTTCTTTGACAGTCTTGAATACTGAGTGCAGTTCAGTTAATAAAACTGTCTTTCTGGTGCTCATTGCAAGCAAGCCCGAAAGTGTTTTTATGCTTCATAATGGATTGTAAAAGCAAAGATGCAGTTTGCTGAAAACAAGTTGTTCTTTGACAGTCTTGAATACTGAGTGCAGTTCAGTTAATAAAACTGTCTTTCTGGTGCTCATTGCAAAGAAGCCAGAAAGTGTTTTTCTGTGTTCTACTTGTTAGTATAAACAAATATGCAGTCTGCTGAAAGCGAGCTGTTCTTTGATAGTCTTTCTTATGGAGCGCAGTTCAGCTAATAAAACTCTTTCTGCCTTTCATTGCAAGCAAGCCCGAAAGTGTTTTTATGCTTCATAATGGATTGTAAAAGCAAAGATGCAGTTTGCTGAAAAGAAGTTGTTCTTTGACAGTCTTGAATACTGAGTGCAGTTCAGTTAATAAAACTGTCTTTCTGGTGCTCATTGCAAGCAAGCCCGAAAGTGTTTTTATGCTTCATAATGGATTGTAAAAGCAAAGATGCAGTTTGCTGAAAACAAGTTGTTCTTTGACAGTCTTGAATACTGAGTGCAGTTCAGTTAATAAAACTGTCTTTCTGGTGCTCTTTGCAAACAAGCCAGAAAGTGTTTTTCTGTGTTCTACTTGTTAGTATAAACAAATATGCAGTCTGCTGAAAGCAAGCTCTTCTTTGATAGTCTTTCTTATGGAGCGCAGTTCAGCTAATAAAACTCTTTCTGCCTTTCATTGCAAGCAAGCCCGAAAGTGTTTTTATGCTTCATAATAGATTGCAAAAGTAAAGATGCAGTCTGCTGAAAGCAAGCTGTTCTTTGATAGTCTTTCTTATGGAGCGCAGTTCAGCTAATAAAACTCTTTCTGCCTTTCATTGCAAGCAAGCCCGAAAGTGTTTTTATGCTTCATAATAGATTGTAAAAGCAAAGATGCAGTCTGCTGAAAGCAAGCTGTTCTTTGATAGTCTTTCTTATGGAGCGCAGTTCAGCTAATAAAACTCTTTCTGCCTTTCATTGCAAGCAAGCCCGAAAGTGTTTTTATGCTTCATAATGGATTGTAAAAGCAAAGATGCAGTTTGCTGAAAACAAGTTGTTCTTTGACAGTCTTGAATACTGAGTGCAGTTCAGTTAATAAAACTGTCTTTCTGGTGCTCATTGCATTCAAGCCCGAAAGTGTTTTTATGCTTCATAATGGATTGTAAAAGCAAAGATGCAGTTTGCTGAAAACAAGTTGTTCTTTGACAGTCTTGAATACTGAGTGCAGTTCAGTTAATAAAACTGTCTTTCTGGTGCTCATTGCAAGCAAGCCCGAAAGTGTTTTTATGCTTCATAATGGATTGTAAAAGCAAAGATGCAGTTTGCTGAAAACAAGTTGTTCTTTGACAGTCTTGAATACTGAGTGCAGTTCAGTTAATAAAACTGTCTTTCTGGTGCTCATTGCAAAGAAGCCAGAAAGTGTTTTTCTGTGTTCTACTTGTTAGTATAAACAAATATGCAGTCTGCTGAAAGCGAGCTGTTCTTTGATAGTCTTTCTTATGGAGCGCAGTTCAGCTAATAAAACTCTTTCTGCCTTTCATTGCAAGCAAGCCCGAAAGTGTTTTTATGCTTCATAATGGATTGTAAAAGCAAAGATGCAGTTTGCTGAAAAGAAGTTGTTCTTTGACAGTCTTGAATACTGAGTGCAGTTCAGTTAATAAAACTGTCTTTCTGGTGCTCATTGCAAGCAAGCCCGAAAGTGTTTTTATGCTTCATAATGGATTGTAAAAGCAAAGATGCAGTTTGCTGAAAACAAGTTGTTCTTTGACAGTCTTGAATACTGAGTGCAGTTCAGTTAATAAAACTGTCTTTCTGGTGCTCATTGCAAACAAGCCAGAAAGTGTTTTTCTGTGTTCTACTTGTTAGTATAAACAAATATGCAGTCTGCTGAAAGCGAGCTGTTCTTTGATAGTCTTTCTTATGGAGCGCAGTTCAGCTAATAAAACTCTTTCTGCCTTTCATTGCAAGCAAGCCCGAAAGTGTTTTTATGCTTCATAATGGATTGTAAAAGCAAAGATGCAGTTTGCTGAAAAGAAGTTGTTCTTTGACAGTCTTGAATACTGAGTGCAGTTCAGTTAATAAAACTGTCTTTCTGGTGCTCATTGCAAGCAAGCCCGAAAGTGTTTTTATGCTTCATAATGGATTGTAAAAGCAAAGATGCAGTTTGCTGAAAACAAGTTGTTCTTTGACAGTCTTGAATACTGAGTGCAGTTCAGTTAATAAAACTGTCTTTCTGGTGCTCATTGCAAAGAAGCCAGAAAGTGTTTTCCTGTGTTCTACTTGTTAGTATAAACAAATATGCAGTCTGCTGAAAGCGAGCTGTTCTTTGATAGTCTTTCTTATGGAGCGCAGTTCAGCTAATAAAACTCTTTCTGCCTTTCATTGCAAGCAAGCCCGAAAGTGTTTTTATGCTTCATAATAGATTGCAAAATTAAAGATGCAGTCTGCTGAAAACAAGCTGTTCTTTAATAGTCTTTCTTATGGAGCGCAGTTCAGCTAATAAAACTCTTTCTGACTTTCATTGCAAGCAAGCCCGAAAGTGTTTTTATGCTTCATAATAGATTGCAAAAGTAAAGATGCAGTCTGCTGAAAACAAGTTGTTCTTTGACAGTCTTGAATACTGAGTGCAGTTCAGTTAATAAAACTGTGTTTCTGGTGCTCATTGCATTCAAGCCCGAAAGTGTTTTTATGCTTCACAATGGATTGTAAAAGCAAAGATGCAGTTTGCTGAAAACAAGTTGTTCTTTGACAGTCTTGAATACTGAGTGCAGTTCAGTTAATAAAACTGTCTTTCTGCCTTTCATTGCAAGCAAGCCCGAAAGTGTTTTTATGCTTCATAATAGATTGCAAAAGTAAAGATGCAGTCTGCTGAAAGCAAGCTGTTCTTTGATAGTCTTTCTTATGGAGCGCAGTTCAGCTAATAAAACTCTTTCTGCCTTTCATTGCAAGCAAGCCCGAAAGTGTTTTTATGCTTCATAATAGATTGTAAAAGCAAAGATGCAGTCTGCTGAAAGCAAGCTGTTCTTTGATAGTCTTTCTTATGGAGCGCAGTTCAGCTAATAAAACTCTTTCTGCCTTTCATTGCAAGCAAGCCCGAAAGTGTTTTTATGCTTCATAATGGATTGTAAAAGCAAAGATGCAGTTTGCTGAAAACAAGTTGTTCTTTGACAGTCTTGAATACTGAGTGCAGTTCAGTTAATAAAACTGTCTTTCTCGTGCTCATTGCAAACAAGCCAGAAAGTGTTTTTCTGTGTTCTACTTGTTAGTATAAACAAATATGCAGTCTGCTGAAAGCAAGCTGTTCCTTGATAGTCTTTCTTATGGAGCGCAGTTCAGCTAATAAAACTCTTTCTGCCTTTCATTGCAAGCAAGCCCGAAAGTGTTTTTATGCTTCATAATAGATTGCAAAAGTAAAGATGCAGTCTGCTGAAAACAAGCTGTTCTTTAATAGTCTTTCTTATGGAGCGCAGTTCAGCTAATAAAACTCTTTCTGCCTTTCATTGCAAGCAAGCCCGAAAGTGTTTTTATGCTTCATAATAGATTGCAAAAGTAAAGATGCAGTCTGCTGAAAGCAAGCTGTTCTTTGATAGTCTTTCTTATGGAGCGCAGTTCAGCTAATAAAACTCTTTCTGCCTTTCATTGCAAGCAAGCCCGAAAGTGTTTTTATGCTTCATAATGGATTGTAAAAGCAAAGATGCAGTTTGCTGAAAAGAAGTTGTTCTTTGACAGTCTTGAATACTGAGTGCAGTTCAGTTAATAAAACTGTCTTTCTGGTGCTCATTGCAAACAAGCCAGAAAGTGTTTTTCTGTGTTCTACTTGTTAGTATAAACAAATATGCAGTCTGCTGAAAGCAAGCTCTTCTTTGATAGTCTTTCTTATGGAGCGCAGTTCAGCTAATAAAACTCTTTCTGCCTTTCATTGCAAGCAAGCCCGAAAGTGTTTTTATGCTTCATAATAGATTGCAAAAGTAAAGATGCAGTCTACTGAAAGCAAGCTGTTCTTTGATAGTCTTTCTTATGGAGCGCAGTTCAGCTAATAAAACTCTTTCTGCCTTTCATTGCAAGCAAGCCCGAAAGTGTTTTTATGCTTCATAATAGATTGTAAAAGCAAAGATGCAGTCTGCTGAAAGCAAGCTGTTCTTTGATAGTCTTTCTTATGGAGCGCAGTTCAGCTAATAAAACTCTTTCTGCCTTTCATTGCAAGCAAGCCCGAAAGTGTTTTTATGCTTCATAATGGATTGTAAAAGCAAAGATGCAGTTTGCTGAAAACAAGTTGTTCTTTGACAGTCTTGAATACTGAGTGCAGTTCAGTTAATAAAACTGTCTTTCTGGTGCTCATTGCATTCAAGCCCGAAAGTGTTTTTATGCTTCATAATGGATTGTAAAAGCAAAGATGCAGTTTGCTGAAAACAAGTTGTTCTTTGACAGTCTTGAATACTGAGTGCAGTTCAGTTAATAAAACTGTCTTTCTGGTGCTCATTGCAAGCAAGCCCGAAAGTGTTTTTATGCTTCATAATGGATTGTAAAAGCAAAGATGCAGTTTGCTGAAAACAAGTTGTTCTTTGACAGTCTTGAATACTGAGTGCAGTTCAGTTAATAAAACTGTCTTTCTGGTGCTCATTGCAAAGAAGCCAGAAAGTGTTTTTCTGTGTTCTACTTGTTAGTATAAACAAATATGCAGTCTGCTGAAAGCGAGCTGTTCTTTGATAGTCTTTCTTATGGAGCGCAGTTCAGCTAATAAAACTCTTTCTGCCTTTCATTGCAAGCAAGCCCGAAAGTGTTTTTATGCTTCATAATGGATTGTAAAAGCAAAGATGCAGTTTGCTGAAAACAAGTTGTTCTTTGACAGTCTTGAATACTGAGTGCAGTTCAGTTAATAAAACTGTCTTTCTGGTGCTCTTTGCAAACAAGCCAGAAAGTGTTTTTCTGTGTTCTACTTGTTAGTATAAACAAATATGCAGTCTGCTGAAAGCAAGCTGTTCTTTGATAGTCTTTCTTATGGAGCGCAGTTCAGCTAATAAAACTCTTTCTGCCTTTCATTGCAAGCAAGCCCGAAAGTGTTTTTATGCTTCATAATAGATTGCAAAAGTAAAGATGCAGTCTGCTGAAAGCAAGCTGTTCTTTGATAGTCTTTCTTATGGAGCGCAGTTCAGCTAATAAAACTCTTTCTGCCTTTCATTGCAAGCAAGCCCGAAAGTGTTTTTATGCTTCATAATAGATTGTAAAAGCAAAGATGCAGTCTGCTGAAAGCAAGCTGTTCTTTGATAGTCTTTCTTATGGAGCGCAGTTCAGCTAATAAAACTCTTTCTGCCTTTCATTGCAAGCAAGCCCGAAAGTGTTTTTATGCTTCATAATGGATTGTAAAAGCAAAGATGCAGTTTGCTGAAAACAAGTTGTTCTTTGACAGTCTTGAATACTGAGTGCAGTTCAGTTAATAAAACTGTCTTTCTGGTGCTCATTGCATTCAAGCCCGAAAGTGTTTTTATGCTTCATAATGGATTGTAAAAGCAAAGATGCAGTTTGCTGAAAACAAGTTGTTCTTTGACAGTCTTGAATACTGAGTGCAGTTCAGTTAATAAAACTGTCTTTCTGGTGCTCATTGCAAAGAAGCCAGAAAGTGTTTTCCTGTGTTCTACTTGTTAGTATAAACAAATATGCAGTCTGCTGAAAGCGAGCTGTTCTTTGATAGTCTTTCTTATGGAGCGCAGTTCAGCTAATAAAACTCTTTCTGCCTTTCATTGCAAGCAAGCCCGAAAGTGTTTTTATGCTTCATAATGGATTGTAAAAGCAAAGATGCAGTTTGCTGAAAAGAAGTTGTTCTTTGACAGTCTTGAATACTGAGTGCAGTTCAGTTAATAAAACTGTCTTTCTGGTGCTCATTGCAAGCAAGCCCGAAAGTGTTTTTATGCTTCATAATGGATTGTAAAAGCAAAGATGCAGTTTGCTGAAAACAAGTTGTTCTTTGACAGTCTTGAATACTGAGTGCAGTTCAGTTAATAAAACTGTCTTTCTGGTGCTCATTGCAAAGAAGCCAGAAAGTGTTTTCCTGTGTTCTACTTGTTAGTATAAACAAATATGCAGTCTGCTGAAAGCGAGCTGTTCTTTGATAGTCTTTCTTATGGAGCGCAGTTCAGCTAATAAAACTCTTTCTGCCTTTCATTGCAAGCAAGCCCGAAAGTGTTTTTATGCTTCATAATAGATTGCAAAATTAAAGATGCAGTCTGCTGAAAACAAGCTGTTCTTTAATAGTCTTTCTTATGGAGCGCAGTTCAGCTAATAAAACTCTTTCTGACTTTCATTGCAAGCAAGCCCGAAAGTGTTTTTATGCTTCATAATAGATTGCAAAAGTAAAGATGCAGTCTGCTGAAAACAAGTTGTTCTTTGACAGTCTTGAATACTGAGTGCAGTTCAGTTAATAAAACTGTGTTTCTGGTGCTCATTGCATTCAAGCCCGAAAGTGTTTTTATGCTTCACAATGGATTGTAAAAGCAAAGATGCAGTTTGCTGAAAACAAGTTGTTCTTTGACAGTCTTGAATACTGAGTGCAGTTCAGTTAATAAAACTGTCTTTCTGCCTTTCATTGCAAGCAAGCCCGAAAGTGTTTTTATGCTTCATAATAGATTGCAAAAGTAAAGATGCAGTCTGCTGAAAGCAAGCTGTTCTTTGATAGTCTTTCTTATGGAGCGCAGTTCAGCTAATAAAACTCTTTCTGCCTTTCATTGCAAGCAAGCCCGAAAGTGTTTTTATGCTTCATAATAGATTGTAAAAGCAAAGATGCAGTCTGCTGAAAGCAAGCTGTTCTTTGATAGTCTTTCTTATGGAGCGCAGTTCAGCTAATAAAACTCTTTCTGCCTTTCATTGCAAGCAAGCCCGAAAGTGTTTTTATGCTTCATAATGGATTGTAAAAGCAAAGATGCAGTTTGCTGAAAACAAGTTGTTCTTTGACAGTCTTGAATACTGAGTGCAGTTCAGTTAATAAAACTGTCTTTCTGGTGCTCATTGCAAGCAAGCCCGAAAGTGTTTTTATGCTTCATAATGGATTGTAAAAGCAAAGATGCAGTTTGCTGAAAACAAGTTGTTCTTTGACAGTCTTGAATACTGAGTGCAGTTCAGTTAATAAAACTGTCTTTCTGGTGCTCATTGCAAACAAGCCAGAAAGTGTTTTTCTGTGTTCTACTTGTTAGTATAAACAAATATGCAGTCTGCTGAAAGCAAGCTCTTCTTTGATAGTCTTTCTTATGGAGCGCAGTTCAGCTAATAAAACTCTTTCTGCCTTTCATTGCAAGCAAGCCCGAAAGTGTTTTTATGCTTCATAATGGATTGTAAAAGCAAAGATGCAGTTTGCTGAAAACAAGTTGTTCTTTTACAGTCTTGAATACTGAGTGCAGTTCAGTTAATAAAACTGTCTTTCTGGTGCTCATTGCAAAGAAGCCAGAAAGTGTTTTTCTGTGTTCTACTTGTTAGTATAAACAAATATGCAGTCTGCTGAAAGCAAGCTGTTCCTTGATAGTCTTTCTTATGGAGCGCAGTTCAGCTAATAAAACTCTTTCTGCCTTTCATTGCAAGCAAGTCCGAAAGTGTTTTTATGCTTCATAATAGATTGCAAAATTAAAGATGCAGTCTGCTGAAAACAAGCTGTTCTTTAATAGTCTTTCTTATGGAGCGCAGTTCAGCTAATAAAACTCTTTCTGACTTTCATTGCAAGCAAGCCCGAAAGTGTTTTTATGCTTCATAATAGATTGCAAAAGTAAAGATGCAGTCTGCTGAAAACAAGTTGTTCTTTGACAGTCTTGAATACTGAGTGCAGTTCAGTTAATAAAACTGTGTTTCTGGTGCTCATTGCATTCAAGCCCGAAAGTGTTTTTATGCTTCACAATGGATTGTAAAAGCAAAGATGCAGTTTGCTGAAAACAAGTTGTTCTTTGACAGTCTTGAATACTGAGTGCAGTTCAGTTAATAAAACTGTCTTTCTGCCTTTCATTGCAAGCAAGCCCGAAAGTGTTTTTATGCTTCATAATAGATTGCAAAAGTAAAGATGCAGTCTGCTGAAAGCAAGCTGTTCTTTGATAGTCTTTCTTATGGAGCGCAGTTCAGCTAATAAAACTCTCTCTGCCTTTCATTGCAAGCAAGCCCGAAAGTGTTTTTATGCTTCATAATGGATTGTAAAAGCAAAGATGCAGTTTGCTGAAAACAAGTTGTTCTTTGACAGTCTTGAATACTGAGTGCAGTTCAGTTAATAAAACTGTCTTTCTGGTGCTCATTGCAAAGAAGCCAGAAAGTGTTTTTCTGTGTTCTACTTGTTAGTATAAACAAATATGCAGTCTGCTGAAAGCGAGCTGTTCTTTGATAGTCTTTCTTATGGAGCGCAGTTCAGCTAATAAAACTCTTTCTGCCTTTCATTGCAAGCAAGCCCGAAAGTGTTTTTATGCTTCATAATGGATTGTAAAAGCAAAGATGCAGTTTGCTGAAAAGAAGTTGTTCTTTGACAGTCTTGAATACTGAGTGCAGTTCAGTTAATAAAACTGTCTTTCTGGTGCTCATTGCAAGCAAGCCCGAAAGTGTTTTTATGCTTCATAATGGATTGTAAAAGCAAAGATGCAGTTTGCTGAAAACAAGTTGTTCTTTGATAGTCTTTCTTATGGAGCGCAGTTCAGCTAATAAAACTCTTTCTGCCTTTCATTGCAAGCAAGCCCGAAAGTGTTTTTATGCTTCATAATGGATTGTAAAAGCAAAGATGCAGTTTGCTGAAAAGAAGTTGTTCTTTGACAGTCTTGAATACTGAGTGCAGTTCAGTTAATAAAACTGTCTTTCTGGTGCTCATTGCAAGCAAGCCCGAAAGTGTTTTTATGCTTCATAATGGATTGTAAAAGCAAAGATGCAGTTTGCTGAAAACAAGTTGTTCTTTGACAGTCTTGAATACTGAGTGCAGTTCAGTTAATAAAACTGTCTTTCTGGTGCTCATTGCAAACAAGCCAGAAAGTGTTTTTCTGTGTTCTACTTGTTAGTATAAACAAATATGCAGTCTGCTGAAAGCAAGCTCTTCTTTGATAGTCTTTCTTATGGAGCGCAGTTCAGCTAATAAAACTCTTTCTGCCTTTCATTGCAAGCAAGCCCGAAAGTGTTTTTATGCTTCATAATAGATTGCAAAAGTAAAGATGCAGTCTGCTGAAAGCAAGCTGTTCTTTGATAGTCTTTCTTATGGAGCGCAGTTCAGCTAATAAAACTCTTTCTGCCTTTCATTGCAAGCAAGCCCGAAAGTGTTTTTATGCTTCATAATAGATTGTAAAAGCAAAGATGCAGTCTGCTGAAAGCAAGCTGTTCTTTGATAGTCTTTCTTATGGAGCGCAGTTCAGCTAATTAAACTCTTTCTGCCTTTCATTGCAAGCAAGCCCGAAAGTGTTTTTATGCTTCATAATGGATTGTAAAAGCAAAGATGCAGTTTGCTGAAAACAAGTTGTTCTTTGACAGTCTTGAATACTGAGTGCAGTTCAGTTAATAAAACTGTCTTTCTGGTGCTCATTGCATTCAAGCCCGAAAGTGTTTTTATGCTTCATAATGGATTGTAAAAGCAAAGATGCAGTTTGCTGAAAACAAGTTGTTCTTTTACAGTCTTGAATACTGAGTGCAGTTCAGTTAATAAAACTGTCTTTCTGGTGCTCATTGCAAAGAAGCCAGAAAGTGTTTTCCTGTGTTCTACTTGTTAGTATAAACAAATATGCAGTCTGCTGAAAGCGAGCTGTTCTTTGATAGTCTTTCTTATGGAGCGCAGTTCAGCTAATAAAACTCTTTCTGCCTTTCATTGCAAGCAAGCCCGAAAGTGTTTTTATGCTTCATAATGGATTGTAAAAGCAAAGATGCAGTTTGCTGAAAAGAAGTTGTTCTTTGACAGTCTTGAATACTGAGTGCAGTTCAGTTAATAAAACTGTCTTTCTGGTGCTCATTGCAAGCAAGCCCGAAAGTGTTTTTATGCTTCATAATGGATTGTAAAAGCAAAGATGCAGTTTGCTGAAAACAAGTTGTTCTTTGACAGTCTTGAATACTGAGTGCAGTTCAGTTAATAAAACTGTCTTTCTGGTGCTCATTGCAAAGAAGCCAGAAAGTGTTTTTCTGTGTTCTACTTGTTAGTATAAACAAATATGCAGTCTGCTGAAAGCAAGCTGTTCCTTGATAGTCTTTCTTATGGAGCGCAGTTCAGCTAATAAAACTCTTTCTGCCTTTCATTGCAAGCAAGTCCGAAAGTGTTTTTATGCTTCATAATAGATTGCAAAATTAAAGATGCAGTCTGCTGAAAACAAGCTGTTCTTTAATAGTCTTTCTTATGGAGCGCAGTTCAGCTAATAAAACTCTTTCTGACTTTCATTGCAAGCAAGCCCGAAAGTGTTTTTATGCTTCATAATAGATTGCAAAAGTAAAGATGCAGTCTGCTGAAAACAAGTTGTTCTTTGACAGTCTTGAATACTGAGTGCAGTTCAGTTAATAAAACTGTGTTTCTGGTGCTCATTGCATTCAAGCCCGAAAGTGTTTTTATGCTTCACAATGGATTGTAAAAGCAAAGATGCAGTTTGCTGAAAACAAGTTGTTCTTTGACAGTCTTGAATACTGAGTGCAGTTCAGTTAATAAAACTGTCTTTCTGCCTTTCATTGCAAGCAAGCCCGAAAGTGTTTTTATGCTTCATAATAGATTGCAAAAGTAAAGATGCAGTCTGCTGAAAGCAAGCTGTTCTTTGATAGTCTTTCTTATGGAGCGCAGTTCAGCTAATAAAACTCTTTCTGCCTTTCATTGCAAGCAAGCCCGAAAGTGTTTTTATGCTTCATAATGGATTGTAAAAGCAAAGATGCAGTTTGCTGAAAACAAGTTGTTCTTTGACAGTCTTGAATACTGAGTGCAGTTCAGTTAATAAAACTGTCTTTCTGGTGCTCATTGCAAAGAAGCCAGAAAGTGTTTTTCTGTGTTCTACTTGTTAGTATAAACAAATATGCAGTCTGCTGAAAGCGAGCTGTTCTTTGATAGTCTTTCTTATGGAGCGCAGTTCAGGTAATAAAACTCTTTCTGCCTTTCATTGCAAGCAAGCCCGAAAGTGTTTTTATGCTTCATAATGGATTGTAAAAGCAAAGATGCAGTTTGCTGAAAAGAAGTTGTTCTTTGACAGTCTTGAATACTGAGTGCAGTTCAGTTAATAAAACTGTCTTTCTGGTGCTCATTGCAAGCAAGCCCGAAAGTGTTTTTATGCTTCATAATGGATTGTAAAAGCAAAGATGCAGTTTGCTGAAAACAAGTTGTTCTTTGACAGTCTTGAATACTGAGTGCAGTTCAGTTAATAAAACTGTCTTTCTGGTGCTCATTGCAAAGAAGCCAGAAAGTGTTTTTCTGTGTTCTACTTGTTAGTATAAACAAATATGCAGTCTGCTGAAAGCAAGCTCTTCTTTGATAGTCTTTCTTATGGAGCGCAGTTCAGCTAATAAAACTCTTTCTGCCTTTCATTGCAAGCAAGCCCGAAAGTGTTTTTATGCTTCATAATAGATTGCAAAAGTAAAGATGCAGTCTGCTGAAAGCAAGCTGTTCTTTGATAGTCTTTCTTATGGAGCGCAGTTCAGCTAATAAAACTCTTTCTGCCTTTCATTGCAAGCAAGCCCGAAAGTGTTTTTATGCTTCATAATAGATTGTAAAAGCAAAGATGCAGTCTGCTGAAAGCAAGCTGTTCTTTGATAGTCTTTCTTATGGAGCGCAGTTCAGCTAATTAAACTCTTTCTGCCTTTCATTGCAAGCAAGCCCGAAAGTGTTTTTATGCTTCATAATGGATTGTAAAAGCAAAGATGCAGTTTGCTGAAAAGAAGTTGTTCTTTGACAGTCTTGAATACTGAGTGCAGTTCAGTTAATAAAACTGTCTTTCTGGTGCTCATTGCATTCAAGCCCGAAAGTGTTTTTATGCTTCATAATGGATTGTAAAAGCAAAGATGCAGTTTGCTGAAAACAAGTTGTTCTTTTACAGTCTTGAATACTGAGTGCAGTTCAGTTAATAAAACTGTCTTTCTGGTGCTCATTGCAAAGAAGCCAGAAAGTGTTTTCCTGTGTTCTACTTGTTAGTATAAACAAATATGCAGTCTGCTGAAAGCGAGCTGTTCTTTGATAGTCTTTCTTATGGAGCGCAGTTCAGCTAATAAAACTCTTTCTGCCTTTCATTGCAAGCAAGCCCGAAAGTGTTTTTATGCTTCATAATGGATTGTAAAAGCAAAGATGCAGTTTGCTGAAAAGAAGTTGTTCTTTGACAGTCTTGAATACTGAGTGCAGTTCAGTTAATAAAACTGTCTTTCTGGTGCTCATTGCAAGCAAGCCCGAAAGTGTTTTTATGCTTCATAATGGATTGTAAAAGCAAAGATGCAGTTTGCTGAAAACAAGTTGTTCTTTGACAGTCTTGAATACTGAGTGCAGTTCAGTTAATAAAACTGTCTTTCTGGTGCTCATTGCAAAGAAGCCAGAAAGTGTTTTTCTGTGTTCTACTTGTTAGTATAAACAAATATGCAGTCTGCTGAAAGCAAGCTGTTCCTTGATAGTCTTTCTTATGGAGCGCAGTTCAGCTAATAAAACTCTTTCTGCCTTTCATTGCAAGCAAGTCCGAAAGTGTTTTTATGCTTCATAATAGATTGCAAAATTAAAGATGCAGTCTGCTGAAAACAAGCTGTTCTTTAATAGTCTTTCTTATGGAGCGCAGTTCAGCTAATAAAACTCTTTCTGACTTTCATTGCAAGCAAGCCCGAAAGTGTTTTTATGCTTCATAATAGATTGCAAAAGTAAAGATGCAGTCTGCTGAAAACAAGTTGTTCTTTGACAGTCTTGAATACTGAGTGCAGTTCAGTTAATAAAACTGTGTTTCTGGTGCTCATTGCATTCAAGCCCGAAAGTGTTTTTATGCTTCACAATGGATTGTAAAAGCAAAGATGCAGTTTGCTGAAAACAAGTTGTTCTTTGACAGTCTTGAATACTGAGTGCAGTTCAGTTAATAAAACTGTCTTTCTGCCTTTCATTGCAAGCAAGCCCGAAAGTGTTTTTATGCTTCATAATAGATTGCAAAAGTAAAGATGCAGTCTGCTGAAAGCAAGCTGTTCTTTGATAGTCTTTCTTATGGAGCGCAGTTCAGCTAATAAAACTCTTTCTGCCTTTCATTGCAAGCAAGCCCGAAAGTGTTTTTATGCTTCATAATAGATTGTAAAAGCAAAGATGCAGTCTGCTGAAAGCAAGCTGTTCTTTGATAGTCTTTCTTATGGAGCGCAGTTCAGCTAATAAAACTCTTTCTGCCTTTCATTGCAAGCAAGCCCGAAAGTGTTTTTATGCTTCATAATGGATTGTAAAAGCAAAGATGCAGTTTGCTGAAAACAAGTTGTTCTTTGACAGTCTTGAATACTGAGTGCAGTTCAGTTAATAAAACTGTCTTTCTCGTGCTCATTGCAAACAAGCCAGAAAGTGTTTTTCTGTGTTCTACTTGTTAGTATAAACAAATATGCAGTCTGCTGAAAGCAAGCTGTTCCTTGATAGTCTTTCTTATGGAGCGCAGTTCAGCTAATAAAACTCTTTCTGCCTTTCATTGCAAGCAAGCCCGAAAGTGTTTTTATGCTTCATAATAGATTGCAAAAGTAAAGATGCAGTCTGCTGAAAACAAGCTGTTCTTTAATAGTCTTTCTTATGGAGCGCAGTTCAGCTAATAAAACTCTTTCTGCCTTTCATTGCAAGCAAGCCCGAAAGTGTTTTTATGCTTCATAATAGATTGCAAAAGTAAAGATGCAGTCTGCTGAAAGCAAGCTGTTCTTTGATAGTCTTTCTTATGGAGCGCAGTTCAGCTAATAAAACTATTTCTGCCTTTCATTGCAAGCAAGCCCGAAAGTGTTTTTATGCTTCATAATGGATTGTAAAAGCAAAGATGCAGTTTGCTGAAAAGAAGTTGTTCTTTGACAGTCTTGAATACTGAGTGCAGTTCAGTTAATAAAACTGTCTTTCTGGTGCTCATTGCAAACAAGCCAGAAAGTGTTTTTCTGTGTTCTACTTGTTAGTATAAACAAATATGCAGTCTGCTGAAAGCAAGCTCTTCTTTGATAGTCTTTCTTATGGAGCGCAGTTCAGCTAATAAAACTCTTTCTGCCTTTCATTGCAAGCAAGCCCGAAAGTGTTTTTATGCTTCATAATAGATTGCAAAAGTAAAGATGCAGTCTGCTGAAAGCAAGCTGTTCTTTGATAGTCTTTCTTATGGAGCGCAGTTCAGCTAATAAAACTCTTTCTGCCTTTCATTGCAAGCAAGCCCGAAAGTGTTTTTATGCTTCATAATAGATTGTAAAAGCAAAGATGCAGTCTGCTGAAAGCAAGCTGTTCTTTGATAGTCTTTCTTATGGAGCGCAGTTCAGCTAATAAAACTCTTTCTGCCTTTCATTGCAAGCAAGCCCGAAAGTGTTTTTATGCTTCATAATGGATTGTAAAAGCAAAGATGCAGTTTGCTGAAAACAAGTTGTTCTTTGACAGTCTTGAATACTGAGTGCAGTTCAGTTAATAAAACTGTCTTTCTCGTGCTCATTGCAAACAAGCCAGAAAGTGTTTTTCTGTGTTCTACTTGTTAGTATAAACAAATATGCAGTCTGCTGAAAACAAGCTGTTCCTTGATAGTCTTTCTTATGGAGCGCAGTTCAGCTAATAAAACTCTTTCTGCCTTTCATTGCAAGCAAGCCCGAAAGTGTTTTTATGCTTCATAATAGATTGCAAAAGTAAAGATGCAGTCTGCTGAAAACAAGCTGTTCTTTAATAGTCTTTCTTATGGAGCGCAGTTCAGCTAATAAAACTCTTTCTGCCTTTCATTGCAAGCAAGCCCGAAAGTGTTTTTATGCTTCATAATAGATTGCAAAAGTAAAGATGCAGTCTGCTGAAAGCAAGCTGTTCTTTGATAGTCTTTCTTATGGAGCGCAGTTCAGCTAATAAAACTCTTTCTGCCTTTCATTGCAAGCAAGCCCGAAAGTGTTTTTATGCTTCATAATGGATTGTAAAAGCAAAGATGCAGTTTGCTGAAAAGAAGTTGTTCTTTGACAGTCTTGAATACTGAGTGCAGTTCAGTTAATAAAACTGTCTTTCTGGTGCTCATTGCAAACAAGCCAGAAAGTGTTTTTCTGTGTTCTACTTGTTAGTATAAACAAATATGCAGTCTGCTGAAAGCAAGCTCTTCTTTGATAGTCTTTCTTATGGAGCGCAGTTCAGCTAATAAAACTCTTTCTGCCTTTCATTGCAAGCAAGCCCGAAAGTGTTTTTATGCTTCATAATAGATTGCAAAAGTAAAGATGCAGTCTGCTGAAAGCAAGCTGTTCTTTGATAGTCTTTCTTATGGAGCGCAGTTCAGCTAATAAAACTCTTTCTGCCTTTCATTGCAAGCAAGCCCGAAAGTGTTTTTATGCTTCATAATAGATTGCAAAAGTAAAGATGCAGTCTGCTGAAAGCAAGCTGTTCTTTGATAGTCTTTCTTATGGAGCGCAGTTCAGCTAATAAAACTCTTTCTGCCTTTCATTGCAAGCAAGCCCGAAAGTGTTTTTATGCTTCATAATAGATTGTAAAAGCAAAGATGCAGTCTGCTGAAAGCAAGCTGTTCTTTGATAGTCTTTCTTATGGAGCGCAGTTCAGCTAATAAAACTCTTTCTGCCTTTCATTGCAAGCAAGCCCGAAAGTGTTTTTATGCTTCATAATGGATTGTAAAAGCAAAGATGCAGTTTGCTGAAAACAAGTTGTTCTTTGACAGTCTTGAATACTGAGTGCAGTTCAGTTAATAAAACTGTCTTTCTCGTGCTCATTGCAAACAAGCCAGAAAGTGTTTTTCTGTGTTCTACTTGTTAGTATAAACAAATATGCAGTCTGCTGAAAGCAAGCTGTTCCTTGATAGTCTTTCTTATGGAGCGCAGTTCAGCTAATAAAACTCTTTCTGCCTTTCATTGCAAGCAAGCCCGAAAGTGTTTTTATGCTTCATAATGGATTGTAAAAGCAAAGATGCAGTTTGCTGAAAAGAAGTTGTTCTTTGACAGTCTTGAATACTGAGTGCAGTTCAGTTAATAAAACTGTCTTTCTGGTGCTCATTGCAAACAAGCCAGAAAGTGTTTTTCTGTGTTCTACTTGTTAGTATAAACAAATATGCAGTCTGCTGAAAGCAAGCTCTTCTTTGATAGTCTTTCTTATGGAGCGCAGTTCAGCTAATAAAACTCTTTCTGCCTTTCATTGCAAGCAAGCCCGAAAGTGTTTTTATGCTTCATAATAGATTGCAAAAGTAAAGATGCAGTCTGCTGAAAACAAGCTGTTCTTTAATAGTCTTTCTTATGGAGCGCAGTTCAGCTAATAAAACTCTTTCTGCCTTTCATTGCAAGCAAGCCCGAAAGTGTTTTTATGCTTCATAATAGATTGCAAAAGTAAAGATGCAGTCTGCTGAAAGCAAGCTGTTCTTTGATAGTCTTTCTTATGGAGCGCAGTTCAGCTAATAAAACTCTTTCTGCCTTTCATTGCAAGCAAGCCCGAAAGTGTTTTTATGCTTCATAATGGATTGTAAAAGCAAAGATGCAGTTTGCTGAAAAGAAGTTGTTCTTTGACAGTCTTGAATACTGAGTGCAGTTCAGTTAATAAAACTGTCTTTCTGGTGCTCATTGCAAACAAGCCAGAAAGTGTTTTTCTGTGTTCTACTTGTTAGTATAAACAAATATGCAGTCTGCTGAAAGCAAGCTGTTCTTTGATAGTCTTTCTTATGGAGCGCAGTTCAGCTAATAAAACTCTTTCTGCCTTTCATTGCAAGCAAGCCCGAAAGTGTTTTTATGCTTCATAATAGATTGCAAAAGTAAAGATGCAGTCTGCTGAAAGCAAGCTGTTCTTTGATAGTCTTTCTTATGGAGCGCAGTTCAGCTAATAAAACTCTTTCTGCCTTTCATTGCAAGCAAGCCCGAAAGTGTTTTTATGCTTCATAATAGATTGTAAAAGCAAAGATGCAGTCTGCTGAAAGCAAGCTGTTCTTTGATAGTCTTTCTTATGGAGCGCAGTTCAGCTAATAAAACTCTTTCTGCCTTTCATTGCAAGCAAGCCCGAAAGTGTTTTTATGCTTCATAATGGATTGTAAAAGCAAAGATGCAGTTTGCTGAAAAGAAGTTGTTCTTTGACAGTCTTGAATACTGAGTGCAGTTCAGTTAATAAAACTGTCTTTCTCGTGCTCATTGCAAACAAGCCAGAAAGTGTTTTTCTGTGTTCTACTTGTTAGTATAAACAAATATGCAGTCTGCTGAAAGCAAGCTGTTCCTTGATAGTCTTTCTTATGGAGCGCAGTTCAGCTAATAAAACTCTTTCTGCCTTTCATTGCAAGCAAGCCCGAAAGTGTTTTTATGCTTCATAATAGATTGCAAAAGTAAAGATGCAGTCTGCTGAAAACAAGCTGTTCTTTAATAGTCTTTCTTATGGAGCGCAGTTCAGCTAATAAAACTCTTTCTGCCTTTCATTGCAAGCAAGCCCGAAAGTGTTTTTATGCTTCATAATAGATTGCAAAAGTAAAGATGCAGTCTGCTGAAAGCAAGCTGTTCTTTGATAGTCTTTCTTATGGAGCGCAGTTCAGCTAATAAAACTCTTTCTGCCTTTCATTGCAAGCAAGCCCGAAAGTGTTTTTATGCTTCATAATGGATTGTAAAAGCAAAGATGCAGTTTGCTGAAAAGAAGTTGTTCTTTGACAGTCTTGAATACTGAGTGCAGTTCAGTTAATAAAACTGTCTTTCTGGTGCTCATTGCAAACAAGCCAGAAAGTGTTTTTCTGTGTTCTACTTGTTAGTATAAACAAATATGCAGTCTGCTGAAAGCAAGCTCTTCTTTGATAGTCTTTCTTATGGAGCGCAGTTCAGCTAATAAAACTCTTTCTGCCTTTCATTGCAAGCAAGCCCGAAAGTGTTTTTATGCTTCATAATAGATTGCAAAAGTAAAGATGCAGTCTGCTGAAAGCAAGCTGTTCTTTGATAGTCTTTCTTATGGAGCGCAGTTCAGCTAATAAAACTCTTTCTGCCTTTCATTGCAAGCAAGCCCGAAAGTGTTTTTATGCTTCATAATGGATTGTAAAAGCAAAGATGCAGTTTGCTGAAAAGAAGTTGTTCTTTGACAGTCTTGAATACTGAGTGCAGTTCAGTTAATAAAACTGTCTTTCTGGTGCTCATTGCAAACAAGCCAGAAAGTGTTTTTCTGTGTTCTACTTGTTAGTATAAACAAATATGCAGTCTGCTGAAAGCAAGCTCTTCTTTGATAGTCTTTCTTATGGAGCGCAGTTCAGCTAATAAAACTCTTTCTGCCTTTCATTGCAAGCAAGCCCGAAAGTGTTTTTATGCTTCATAATAGATTGCAAAAGTAAAGATGCAGTCTGCTGAAAGCAAGCTGTTCTTTGATAGTCTTTCTTATGGAGCGCAGTTCAGCTAATAAAACTCTTTCTGCCTTTCATTGCAAGCAAGCCCGAAAGTGTTTTTATGCTTCATAATAGATTGCAAAAGTAAAGATGCAGTCTGCTGAAAGCAAGCTGTTCTTTGATAGTCTTTCTTATGGAGCGCAGTTCAGCTAATAAAACTCTTTCTGCCTTTCATTGCAAGCAAGCCCGAAAGTGTTTTTATGCTTCATAATAGATTGTAAAAGCAAAGATTCAGTCTGCTGAAAGCAAGCTGTTCTTTGATAGTCTTTCTTATGGAGCGCAGTTCAGCTAATAAAACTCTTTCTGCCTTTCATTGCAAGCAAGCCCGAAAGTGTTTTTATGCTTCATAATGGATTGTAAAAGCAAAGATGCAGTTTGCTGAAAACAAGTTGTTCTTTGACAGTCTTGAATACTGAGTGCAGTTCAGTTAATAAAACTGTCTTTCTCGTGCTCATTGCAAACAAGCCAGAAAGTGTTTTTCTGTGTTCTACTTGTTAGTATAAACAAATATGCAGTCTGCTGAAAGCAAGCTGTTCCTTGATAGTCTTTCTTATGGAGCGCAGTTCAGCTAATAAAACTCTTTCTGCCTTTCATTGCAAGCAAGCCCGAAAGTGTTTTTATGCTTCATAATAGATTGCAAAAGTAAAGATGCAGTCTGCTGAAAACAAGCTGTTCTTTAATAGTCTTTTTTATGGAGCGCAGTTCAGCTAATAAAACTCTTTCTGCCTTTCATTGCAAGCAAGCCCGAAAGTGTTTTTATGCTTCATAATAGATTGCAAAAGTAAAGATGCAGTCTGCTGAAAGCAAGCTGTTCTTTGATAGTCTTTCTTATGGAGCGCAGTTCAGCTAATAAAACTCTTTCTGCCTTTCATTGCAAGCAAGCCCGAAAGTGTTTTTATGCTTCATAATGGATTGTAAAAGCAAAGATGCAGTTTGCTGAAAAGAAGTTGTTCTTTGACAGTCTTGAATACTGAGTGCAGTTCAGTTAATAAAACTGTCTTTCTCGTGCTCATTGCAAACAAGCCAGAAAGTGTTTTTCTGTGTTCTACTTGTTAGTATAAACAAATATGCAGTCTGCTGAAAGCAAGCTGTTCCTTGATAGTCTTTCTTATGGAGCGCAGTTCAGCTAATAAAACTCTTTCTGCCTTTCATTGCAAGCAAGCCCGAAAGTGTTTTTATGCTTCATAATAGATTGCAAAAGTAAAGATGCAGTCTGCTGAAAACAAGCTGTTCTTTAATAGTCTTTCTTATGGAGCGCAGTTCAGCTAATAAAACTCTTTCTGCCTTTCATTGCAAGCAAGCCCGAAAGTGTTTTTATGCTTCATAATAGATTGCAAAAGTAAAGATGCAGTCTGCTGAAAGCAAGCTGTTCTTTGATAGTCTTTCTTATGGAGCGCAGTTCAGCTAATAAAACTCTTTCTGCCTTTCATTGCAAGCAAGCCCGAAAGTGTTTTTATGCTTCATAATGGATTGTAAAAGCAAAGATGCAGTTTGCTGAAAAGAAGTTGTTCTTTGACAGTCTTGAATACTGAGTGCAGTTCAGTTAATAAAACTGTCTTTCTGGTGCTCATTGCAAACAAGCCAGAAAGTGTTTTTCTGTGTTCTACTTGTTAGTATAAACAAATATGCAGTCTGCTGAAAGCAAGCTCTTCTTTGATAGTCTTTCTTATGGAGCGCAGTTCAGCTAATAAAACTCTTTCTGCCTTTCATTGCAAGCAAGCCCGAAAGTGTTTTTATGCTTCATAATAGATTGCAAAAGTAAAGATGCAGTCTGCTGAAAGCAAGCTGTTCTTTGATAGTCTTTCTTATGGAGCGCAGTTCAGCTAATAAAACTCTTTCTGCCTTTCATTGCAAGCAAGCCCGAAAGTGTTTTTATGCTTCATAATGGATTGTAAAAGCAAAGATGCAGTTTGCTGAAAAGAAGTTGTTCTTTGACAGTCTTGAATACTGAGTGCAGTTCAGTTAATAAAACTGTCTTTCTGGTGCTCATTGCAAACAAGCCAGAAAGTGTTTTTCTGTGTTCTACTTGTTAGTATAAACAAATATGCAGTCTGCTGAAAGCAAGCTCTTCTTTGATAGTCTTTCTTATGGAGCGCAGTTCAGCTAATAAAACTCTTTCTGCCTTTCATTGCAAGCAAGCCCGAAAGTGTTTTTATGCTTCATAATAGATTGCAAAAGTAAAGATGCAGTCTGCTGAAAGCAAGCTGTTCTTTGATAGTCTTTCTTATGGAGCGCAGTTCAGCTAATAAAACTCTTTCTGCCTTTCATTGCAAGCAAGCCCGAAAGTGTTTTTATGCTTCATAATAGATTGCAAAAGTAAAGATGCAGTCTGCTGAAAGCAAGCTGTTCTTTGATAGTCTTTCTTATGGAGCGCAGTTCAGCTAATAAAACTCTTTCTGCCTTTCATTGCAAGCAAGCCCGAAAGTGTTTTTATGCTTCATAATAGATTGTAAAAGCAAAGATTCAGTCTGCTGAAAGCAAGCTGTTCTTTGATAGTCTTTCTTATGGAGCGCAGTTCAGCTAATAAAACTCTTTCTGCCTTTCATTGCAAGCAAGCCCGAAAGTGTTTTTATGCTTCATAATGGATTGTAAAAGCAAAGATGCAGTTTGCTGAAAACAAGTTGTTCTTTGACAGTCTTGAATACTGAGTGCAGTTCAGTTAATAAAACTGTCTTTCTCGTGCTCATTGCAAACAAGCCAGAAAGTGTTTTTCTGTGTTCTACTTGTTAGTATAAACAAATATGCAGTCTGCTGAAAGCAAGCTGTTCCTTGATAGTCTTTCTTATGGAGCGCAGTTCAGCTAATAAAACTCTTTCTGCCTTTCATTGCAAGCAAGCCCGAAAGTGTTTTTATGCTTCATAATAGATTGCAAAAGTAAAGATGCAGTCTGCTGAAAACAAGCTGTTCTTTAATAGTCTTTCTTATGGAGCGCAGTTCAGCTAATAAAACTCTTTCTGCCTTTCATTGCAAGCAAGCCCGAAAGTGTTTTTATGCTTCATAATAGATTGCAAAAGTAAAGATGCAGTCTGCTGAAAGCAAGCTGTTCTTTGATAGTCTTTCTTATGGAGCGCAGTTCAGCTAATAAAACTCTTTCTGCCTTTCATTGCAAGCAAGCCCGAAAGTGTTTTTATGCTTCATAATGGATTGTAAAAGCAAAGATGCAGTTTGCTGAAAAGAAGTTGTTCTTTGACAGTCTTGAATACTGAGTGCAGTTCAGTTAATAAAACTGTCTTTCTGGTGCTCATTGCAAACAAGCCAGAAAGTGTTTTTCTGTGTTCTACTTGTTAGTATAAACAAATATGCAGTCTGCTGAAAGCAAGCTCTTCTTTGATAGTCTTTCTTATGGAGCGCAGTTCAGCTAATAAAACTCTTTCTGCCTTTCATTGCAAGCAAGCCCGAAAGTGTTTTTATGCTTCATAATAGATTGCAAAAGTAAAGATGCAGTCTGCTGAAAGCAAGCTGTTCTTTGATAGTCTTTCTTATGGAGCGCAGTTCAGCTAATAAAACTCTTTCTGCCTTTCATTGCAAGCAAGCCCGAAAGTGTTTTTATGCTTCATAATGGATTGTAAAAGCAAAGATGCAGTTTGCTGAAAAGAAGTTGTTCTTTGACAGTCTTGAATACTGAGTGCAGTTCAGTTAATAAAACTGTCTTTCTGGTGCTCATTGCAAACAAGCCAGAAAGTGTTTTTCTGTGTTCTACTTGTTAGTATAAACAAATATGCAGTCTGCTGAAAGCAAGCTCTTCTTTGATAGTCTTTCTTATGGAGCGCAGTTCAGCTAATAAAACTCTTTCTGCCTTTCATTGCAAGCAAGCCCGAAAGTGTTTTTATGCTTCATAATAGATTGCAAAAGTAAAGATGCAGTCTGCTGAAAGCAAGCTGTTCTTTGATAGTCTTTCTTATGGAGCGCAGTTCAGCTAATAAAACTCTTTCTGCCTTTCATTGCAAGCAAGCCCGAAAGTGTTTTTATGCTTCATAATAGATTGCAAAAGTAAAGATGCAGTCTGCTGAAAGCAAGCTGTTCTTTGATAGTCTTTCTTATGGAGCGCAGTTCAGCTAATAAAACTCTTTCTGCCTTTCATTGCAAGCAAGCCCGAAAGTGTTTTTATGCTTCATAATAGATTGTAAAAGCAAAGATGCAGTCTGCTGAAAGCAAGCTGTTCTTTGATAGTCTTTCTTATGGAGCGCAGTTCAGCTAATAAAACTCTTTCTGCCTTTCATTGCAAGCAAGCCCGAAAGTGTTTTTATGCTTCATAATGGATTGTAAAAGCAAAGATGCAGTTTGCTGAAAACAAGTTGTTCTTTGACAGTCTTGAATACTGAGTGCAGTTCAGTTAATAAAACTGTCTTTCTCGTGCTCATTTCAAACAAGCCAGAAAGTGTTTTTCTGTGTTCTACTTGTTAGTATAAACAAATATGCAGTCTGCTGAAAGCAAGCTGTTCCTTGATAGTCTTTCTTATGGAGCGCAGTTCAGCTAATAAAACTCTTTCTGCCTTTCATTGCAAGCAAGCCCGAAAGTGTTTTTATGCTTCATAATAGATTGCAAAAGTAAAGATGCAGTCTGCTGAAAACAAGCTGTTCTTTAATAGTCTTTCTTATGGAGCGCAGTTCAGCTAATAAAACTCTTTCTGCCTTTCATTGCAAGCAAGCCCGAAAGTGTTTTTATGCTTCATAATAGATTGCAAAAGTAAAGATGCAGTCTGCTGAAAGCAAGCTGTTCTTTGATAGTCTTTCTTATGGAGCGCAGTTCAGCTAATAAAACTCTTTCTGCCTTTCATTGCAAGCAAGCCCGAAAGTGTTTTTATGCTTCATAATGGATTGTAAAAGCAAAGATGCAGTTTGCTGAAAAGAAGTTGTTCTTTGACAGTCTTGAATACTGAGTGCAGTTCAGTTAATAAAACTGTCTTTCTGGTGCTCATTGCAAACAAGCCAGAAAGTGTTTTTCTGTGTTCTACTTGTTAGTATAAACAAATATGCAGTCTGCTGAAAGCAAGCTCTTCTTTGATAGTCTTTCTTATGGAGCGCAGTTCAGCTAATAAAACTCTTTCTGCCTTTCATTGCAAGCAAGCCCGAAAGTGTTTTTATGCTTCATAATAGATTGCAAAAGTAAAGATGCAGTCTGCTGAAAGCAAGCTGTTCTTTGATAGTCTTGAATACTGAGTGCAGTTCAGTTAATAAAACTGTCTTTCTGGTGCTCATTGCAAACAAGCCAGAAAGTGTTTTTCTGTGTTCTACTTGTTAGTATAAACAAATATGCAGTCTGCTGAAAGCAAGCTCTTCTTTGATAGTCTTTCTTATGGAGCGCAGTTCAGCTAATAAAACTCTTTCTGCCTTTCATTGCAAGCAAGCCCGAAAGTGTTTTTATGCTTCATAATAGATTGCAAAAGTAAAGATGCAGTCTGCTGAAAGCAAGCTGTTCTTTGATAGTCTTTCTTATGGAGCGCAGTTCAGCTAATAAAACTCTTTCTGCCTTTCATTGCAAGCAAGCCCGAAAGTGTTTTTATGCTTCATAATAGATTGCAAAAGTAAAGATGCAGTCTGCTGAAAGCAAGCTGTTCTTTGATAGTCTTTCTTATGGAGCGCAGTTCAGCTAATAAAACTCTTTCTGCCTTTCATTGCAAGCAAGCCCGAAAGTGTTTTTATGCTTCATAATAGATTGTAAAAGCAAAGATGCAGTCTGCTGAAAGCAAGCTGTTCTTTGATAGTCTTTCTTATGGAGCGCAGTTCAGCTAATAAAACTCTTTCTGCCTTTCATTGCAAGCAAGCCCGAAAGTGTTTTTATGCTTCATAATGGATTGTAAAAGCAAAGATGCAGTTTGCTGAAAACAAGTTGTTCTTTGACAGTCTTGAATACTGAGTGCAGTTCAGTTAATAAAACTGTCTTTCTGGTGCTCATTGCAAACAAGCCAGAAAGTGTTTTTCTGTGTTCTACTTGTTAGTATAAACAAATATGCAGTCTGCTGAAAGCAAGCTCTTCTTTGATAGTCTTTCTTATGGAGCGCAGTTCAGCTAATAAAACTCTTTCTGCCTTTCATTGCAAGCAAGCCCGAAAGTGTTTTTATGCTTCATAATAGATTGCAAAAGTAAAGATGCAGTCTGCTGAAAGCAAGCTGTTCTTTGATAGTCTTTCTTATGGAGCGCAGTTCAGCTAATAAAACTCTTTCTGCCTTTCATTGCAAGCAAGCCCGAAAGTGTTTTTATGCTTCATAATAGATTGCAAAAGTAAAGATGCAGTCTGCTGAAAGCAAGCTGTTCTTTGATAGTCTTTCTTATGGAGCGCAGTTCAGCTAATAAAACTCTTTCTGCCTTTCATTGCAAGCAAGCCCGAAAGTGTTTTTATGCTTCATAATAGATTGTAAAAGCAAAGATGCAGTCTGCTGAAAGCAAGCTGTTCTTTGATAGTCTTTCTTATGGAGCGCAGTTCAGCTAATAAAACTCTTTCTGCCTTTCATTGCAAGCAAGCCCGAAAGTGTTTTTATGCTTCATAATAGATTGTAAAAGCAAAGATGCAGTCTGCTGAAAGCAAGCTGTTCTTTGATAGTCTTTCTTATGGAGCGCAGTTCAGCTAATAAAACTCTTTCTGCCTTTCATTGCAAGCAAGCCCGAAAGTGTTTTTATGCTTCATAATGGATTGTAAAAGCAAAGATGCAGTTTGCTGAAAACAAGTTGTTCTTTGACAGTCTTGAATACTGAGTGCAGTTCAGTTAATAAAACTGTCTTTCTGGTGCTCATTGCAAACAAGCCAGAAAGTGTTTTTCTGTGTTCTACTTGTTAGTATAAACAAATATGCAGTCTGCTGAAAGCAAGCTGTTCCTTGATAGTCTTTCTTATGGAGCGCAGTTCAGCTAATAAAACTCTTTCTGCCTTTCATTGCAAGCAAGCCCGAAAGTGTTTTTATGCTTCATAATAGATTGCAAAAGTAAAGATGCAGTCTGCTGAAAACAAGCTGTTCTTTAATAGTCTTTCTTATGGAGCGCAGTTCAGCTAATAAAACTCTTTCTGCCTTTCATTGCAAGCAAGCCCGAAAGTGTTTTTATGCTTCATAATAGATTGCAAAAGTAAAGATGCAGTCTGCTGAAAGCAAGCTGTTCTTTGATAGTCTTTCTTATGGAGCGCAGTTCAGCTAATAAAACTCTTTCTGCCTTTCATTGCAAGCAAGCCCGAAAGTGTTTTTATGCTTCATAATGGATTGTAAAAGCAAAGATGCAGTTTGCTGAAAACAAGTTGTTCTTTGACAGTCTTGAATACTGAGTGCAGTTCAGTTAATAAAACTGTCTTTCTGGTGCTCATTGCAAACAAGCCAGAAAGTGTTTTTCTGTGTTCTACTTGTTAGTATAAACAAATATGCAGTCTGCTGAAAGCAAGCTCTTCTTTGATAGTCTTTCTTATGGAGCGCAGTTCAGCTAATAAAACTCTTTCTGCCTTTCATTGCAAGCAAGCCCGAAAGTGTTTTTATGCTTCATAATAGATTGCAAAAGTAAAGATGCAGTCTGCTGAAAGCAAGCTGTTCTTTGATAGTCTTTCTTATGGAGCGCAGTTCAGCTAATAAAACTCTTTCTGCCTTTCATTGCAAGCAAGCCCGAAAGTGTTTTTATGCTTCATAATAGATTGTAAAAGCAAAGATGCAGTTTGCTGAAAAGAAGTTGTTCTTTGACAGTCTTGAATACTGAGTGCAGTTCAGTTAATAAAACTGTCTTTCTGGTGCTCATTGCAAACAAGCCAGAAAGTGTTTTTCTGTGTTCTACTTGTTAGTATAAACAAATATGCAGTCTGCTGAAAGCAAGCTCTTCTTTGATAGTCTTTCTTATGGAGCGCAGTTCAGCTAATAAAACTCTTTCTGCCTTTCATTGCAAGCAAGCCCGAAAGTGTTTTTATGCTTCATAATAGATTGCAAAAGTAAAGATGCAGTCTGCTGAAAGCAAGCTGTTCTTTGATAGTCTTTCTTATGGAGCGCAGTTCAGCTAATAAAACTCTTTCTGCCTTTCATTGCAAGCAAGCCCGAAAGTGTTTTTATGCTTCATAATAGATTGCAAAAGTAAAGATGCAGTCTGCTGAAAGCAAGCTGTTCTTTGATAGTCTTTCTTATGGAGCGCAGTTCAGCTAATAAAACTCTTTCTGCCTTTCATTGCAAGCAAGCCCGAAAGTGTTTTTATGCTTCATAATAGATTGTAAAAGCAAAGATGCAGTCTGCTGAAAGCAAGCTGTTCTTTGATAGTCTTTCTTATGGAGCGCAGTTCAGCTAATAAAACTCTTTCTGCCTTTCATTGCAAGCAAGCCCGAAAGTGTTTTTATGCTTCATAATGGATTGTAAAAGCAAAGATGCAGTTTGCTGAAAACAAGTTGTTCTTTGACAGTCTTGAATACTGAGTGCAGTTCAGTTAATAAAACTGTCTTTCTCGTGCTCATTGCAAACAAGCCAGAAAGTGTTTTTCTGTGTTCTACTTGTTAGTATAAACAAATATGCAGTCTGCTGAAAGCAAGCTGTTCCTTGATAGTCTTTCTTATGGAGCGCAGTTCAGCTAATAAAACTCTTTCTGCCTTTCATTGCAAGCAAGCCCGAAAGTGTTTTTATGCTTCATAATAGATTGCAAAAGTAAAGATGCAGTCTGCTGAAAACAAGCTGTTCTTTAATAGTCTTTCTTATGGAGCGCAGTTCAGCTAATAAAACTCTTTCTGCCTTTCATTGCAAGCAAGCCCGAAAGTGTTTTTATGCTTCATAATAGATTGCAAAAGTAAAGATGCAGTCTGCTGAAAGCAAGCTGTTCTTTGATAGTCTTTCTTATGGAGCGCAGTTCAGCTAATAAAACTCTTTCTGCCTTTCATTGCAAGCAAGCCCGAAAGTGTTTTTATGCTTCATAATGGATTGTAAAAGCAAAGATGCAGTTTGCTGAAAAGAAGTTGTTCTTTGACAGTCTTGAATACTGAGTGCAGTTCAGTTAATAAAACTGTCTTTCTGGTGCTCATTGCAAACAAGCCAGAAAGTGTTTTTCTGTGTTCTACTTGTTAGTATAAACAAATATGCAGTCTGCTGAAAGCAAGCTCTTCTTTGATAGTCTTTCTTATGGAGCGCAGTTCAGCTAATAAAACTCTTTCTGCCTTTCATTGCAAGCAAGCCCGAAAGTGTTTTTATGCTTCATAATAGATTGCAAAAGTAAAGATGCAGTCTGCTGAAAGCAAGCTGTTCTTTGATAGTCTTTCTTATGGAGCGCAGTTCAGCTAATAAAACTCTTTCTGCCTTTCATTGCAAGCAAGCCCGAAAGTGTTTTTATGCTTCATAATAGATTGTAAAAGCAAAGATGCAGTCTGCTGAAAGCAAGCTGTTCTTTGATAGTCTTTCTTATGGAGCGCAGTTCAGCTAATAAAACTCTTTCTGCCTTTCATTGCAAGCAAGCCCGAAAGTGTTTTTATGCTTCATAATGGATTGTAAAAGCAAAGATGCAGTTTGCTGAAAACAAGTTGTTCTTTGACAGTCTTGAATACTGAGTGCAGTTCAGTTAATAAAACTGTGTCTCTGGTGCTCATTGCATTCAAGCCCGAAAGTGTTTTTATGCTTCACAATGGATTGTAAAAGCAAAGATGCAGTTTGCTGAAAACAAGTTGTTCTTTGACAGTCTTGAATACTGAGTGCAGTTCAGTTAATAAAACTGTCTTTCTGCCTTTCATTGCAAGCAAGCCCGAAAGTGTTTTTATGCTTCATAATAGATTGCAAAAGTAAAGATGCAGTCTGCTGAAAGCAAGCTGTTCTTTGATAGTCTTTCTTATGGAGCGCAGTTCAGCTAATAAAACTCTTTCTGCCTTTCATTGCAAGCAAGCCCGAAAGTGTTTTTATGCTTCATAATAGATTGTAAAAGCAAAGATGCAGTCTGCTGAAAGCAAGCTGTTCTTTGATAGTCTTTCTTATGGAGCGCAGTTCAGCTAATAAAACTCTTTCTGCCTTTCATTGCAAGCAAGCCCGAAAGTGTTTTTATGCTTCATAATGGATTGTAAAAGCAAAGATGCAGTTTGCTGAAAACAAGTTGTTCTTTGACAGTCTTGAATACTGAGTGCAGTTCAGTTAATAAAACTGTCTTTCTGGTGCTCATTGCAAACAAGCCAGAAAGTGTTTTTCTGTGTTCTACTTGTTAGTATAAACAAATATGCAGTCTGCTGAAAGCAAGCTGTTCCTTGATAGTCTTTCTTATGGAGCGCAGTTCAGCTAATAAAACTCTTTCTGCCTTTCATTGCAAGCAAGCCCGAAAGTGTTTTTATGCTTCATAATAGATTGCAAAAGTAAAGATGCAGTCTGCTGAAAACAAGCTGTTCTTTAATAGTCTTTCTTATGGAGCGCAGTTCAGCTAATAAAACTCTTTCTGCCTTTCATTGCAAGCAAGCCCGAAAGTGTTTTTATGCTTCATAATAGATTGCAAAAGTAAAGATGCAGTCTGCTGAAAGCAAGCTGTTCTTTGATAGTCTTTCTTATGGAGCGCAGTTCAGCTAATAAAACTCTTTCTGCCTTTCATTGCAAGCAAGCCCGAAAGTGTTTTTATGCTTCATAATGGATTGTAAAAGCAAAGATGCAGTTTGCTGAAAAGAAGTTGTTCTTTGACAGTCTTGAATACTGAGTGCAGTTCAGTTAATAAAACTGTCTTTCTGGTGCTCATTGCAAACAAGCCAGAAAGTGTTTTTCTGTGTTCTACTTGTTAGTATAAACAAATATGCAGTCTGCTGAAAGCAAGCTCTTCTTTGATAGTCTTTCTTATGGAGCGCAGTTCAGCTAATAAAACTCTTTCTGCCTTTCATTGCAAGCAAGCCCGAAAGTGTTTTTATGCTTCATAATAGATTGCAAAAGTAAAGATGCAGTCTGCTGAAAGCAAGCTGTTCTTTGATAGTCTTTCTTATGGAGCGCAGTTCAGCTAATAAAACTCTTTCTGCCTTTCATTGCAAGCAAGCCCGAAAGTGTTTTTATGCTTCATAATAGATTGTAAAAGCAAAGATGCAGTTTGCTGAAAAGAAGTTGTTCTTTGACAGTCTTGAATACTGAGTGCAGTTCAGTTAATAAAACTGTCTTTCTGGTGCTCATTGCAAACAAGCCAGAAAGTGTTTTTCTGTGTTCTACTTGTTAGTATAAACAAATATGCAGTCTGCTGAAAGCAAGCTCTTCTTTGATAGTCTTTCTTATGGAGCGCAGTTCAGCTAATAAAACTCTTTCTGCCTTTCATTGCAAGCAAGCCCGAAAGTGTTTTTATGCTTCATAATAGATTGCAAAAGTAAAGATGCAGTCTGCTGAAAGCAAGCTGTTCTTTGATAGTCTTTCTTATGGAGCGCAGTTCAGCTAATAAAACTCTTTCTGCCTTTCATTGCAAGCAAGCCCGAAAGTGTTTTTATGCTTCATAATAGATTGCAAAAGTAAAGATGCAGTCTGCTGAAAGCAAGCTGTTCTTTGATAGTCTTTCTTATGGAGCGCAGTTCAGCTAATAAAACTCTTTCTGCCTTTCATTGCAAGCAAGCCCGAAAGTGTTTTTATGCTTCATAATAGATTGTAAAAGCAAAGATGCAGTCTGCTGAAAGCAAGCTGTTCTTTGATAGTCTTTCTTATGGAGCGCAGTTCAGCTAATAAAACTCTTTCTGCCTTTCATTGCAAGCAAGCCCGAAAGTGTTTTTATGCTTCATAATGGATTGTAAAAGCAAAGATGCAGTTTGCTGAAAACAAGTTGTTCTTTGACAGTCTTGAATACTGAGTGCAGTTCAGTTAATAAAACTGTCTTTCTGGTGCTCATTGCAAACAAGCCAGAAAGTGTTTTTCTGTGTTCTACTTGTTAGTATAAACAAATATGCAGTCTGCTGAAAGCAAGCTCTTCTTTGATAGTCTTTCTTATGGAGCGCAGTTCAGCTAATAAAACTCTTTCTGCCTTTCATTGCAAGCAAGCCCGAAAGTGTTTTTATGCTTCATAATAGATTGCAAAAGTAAAGATGCAGTCTGCTGAAAGCAAGCTGTTCTTTGATAGTCTTTCTTATGGAGCGCAGTTCAGCTAATAAAACTCTTTCTGCCTTTCATTGCAAGCAAGCCCGAAAGTGTTTTTATGCTTCATAATAGATTGCAAAAGTAAAGATGCAGTCTGCTGAAAGCAAGCTGTTCTTTGATAGTCTTTCTTATGGAGCGCAGTTCAGCTAATAAAACTCTTTCTGCCTTTCATTGCAAGCAAGCCCGAAAGTGTTTTTATGCTTCATAATAGATTGTAAAAGCAAAGATGCAGTCTGCTGAAAGCAAGCTGTTCTTTGATAGTCTTTCTTATGGAGCGCAGTTCAGCTAATAAAACTCTTTCTGCCTTTCATTGCAAGCAAGCCCGAAAGTGTTTTTATGCTTCATAATAGATTGTAAAAGCAAAGATGCAGTCTGCTGAAAGCAAGCTGTTCTTTGATAGTCTTTCTTATGGAGCGCAGTTCAGCTAATAAAACTCTTTCTGCCTTTCATTGCAAGCAAGCCCGAAAGTGTTTTTATGCTTCATAATGGATTGTAAAAGCAAAGATGCAGTTTGCTGAAAACAAGTTGTTCTTTGACAGTCTTGAATACTGAGTGCAGTTCAGTTAATAAAACTGTGTCTCTGGTGCTCATTGCATTCAAGCCCGAAAGTGTTTTTATGCTTCACAATGGATTGTAAAAGCAAAGATGCAGTTTGCTGAAAACAAGTTGTTCTTTGACAGTCTTGAATACTGAGTGCAGTTCAGTTAATAAAACTGTCTTTCTGCCTTTCATTGCAAGCAAGCCCGAAAGTGTTTTTATGCTTCATAATAGATTGCAAAAGTAAAGATGCAGTCTGCTGAAAGCAAGCTGTTCTTTGATAGTCTTTCTTATGGAGCGCAGTTCAGCTAATAAAACTCTTTCTGCCTTTCATTGCAAGCAAGCCCGAAAGTGTTTTTATGCTTCATAATAGATTGTAAAAGCAAAGATGCAGTCTGCTGAAAGCAAGCTGTTCTTTGATAGTCTTTCTTATGGAGCGCAGTTCAGCTAATAAAACTCTTTCTGCCTTTCATTGCAAGCAAGCCCGAAAGTGTTTTTATGCTTCATAATGGATTGTAAAAGCAAAGATGCAGTTTGCTGAAAACAAGTTGTTCTTTGACAGTCTTGAATACTGAGTGCAGTTCAGTTAATAAAACTGTCTTTCTGGTGCTCATTGCAAACAAGCCAGAAAGTGTTTTTCTGTGTTCTACTTGTTAGTATAAACAAATATGCAGTCTGCTGAAAGCAAGCTGTTCCTTGATAGTCTTTCTTATGGAGCGCAGTTCAGCTAATAAAACTCTTTCTGCCTTTCATTGCAAGCAAGCCCGAAAGTGTTTTTATGCTTCATAATAGATTGCAAAAGTAAAGATGCAGTCTGCTGAAAACAAGCTGTTCTTTAATAGTCTTTCTTATGGAGCGCAGTTCAGCTAATAAAACTCTTTCTGCCTTTCATTGCAAGCAAGCCCGAAAGTGTTTTTATGCTTCATAATAGATTGCAAAAGTAAAGATGCAGTCTGCTGAAAGCAAGCTGTTCTTTGATAGTCTTTCTTATGGAGCGCAGTTCAGCTAATAAAACTCTTTCTGCCTTTCATTGCAAGCAAGCCCGAAAGTGTTTTTATGCTTCATAATGGATTGTAAAAGCAAAGATGCAGTTTGCTGAAAAGAAGTTGTTCTTTGACAGTCTTGAATACTGAGTGCAGTTCAGTTAATAAAACTGTCTTTCTGGTGCTCATTGCAAACAAGCCAGAAAGTGTTTTTCTGTGTTCTACTTGTTAGTATAAACAAATATGCAGTCTGCTGAAAGCAAGCTCTTTTTGATAGTCTTTCTTATGGAGCGCAGTTCAGCTAATAAAACTCTTTCTGCCTTTCATTGCAAGCAAGCCCGAAAGTGTTTTTATGCTTCATAATAGATTGCAAAAGTAAAGATGCAGTCTGCTGAAAGCAAGCTGTTCTTTGATAGTCTTTCTTATGGAGCGCAGTTCAGCTAATAAAACTCTTTCTGCCTTTCATTGCAAGCAAGCCCGAAAGTGTTTTTATGCTTCATAATAGATTGTAAAAGCAAAGATGCAGTCTGCTGAAAGCAAGCTGTTCTTTGATAGTCTTTCTTATGGAGCGCAGTTCAGCTAATAAAACTCTTTCTGCCTTTCATTGCAAGCAAGCCCGAAAGTGTTTTTATGCTTCATAATGGATTGTAAAAGCAAAGATGCAGTTTGCTGAAAACAAGTTGTTCTTTGACAGTCTTGAATACTGAGTGCAGTTCAGTTAATAAAACTGTCTTTCTCGTGCTCATTTCAAACAAGCCAGAAAGTGTTTTTCTGTGTTCTACTTGTTAGTATAAACAAATATGCAGTCTGCTGAAAGCAAGCTGTTCCTTGATAGTCTTTCTTATGGAGCGCAGTTCAGCTAATAAAACTCTTTCTGCCTTTCATTGCAAGCAAGCCCGAAAGTGTTTTTATGCTTCATAATAGATTGCAAAAGTAAAGATGCAGTCTGCTGAAAACAAGCTGTTCTTTAATAGTCTTTCTTATGGAGCGCAGTTCAGCTAATAAAACTCTTTCTGCCTTTCATTGCAAGCAAGCCCGAAAGTGTTTTTATGCTTCATAATAGATTGCAAAAGTAAAGATGCAGTCTGCTGAAAGCAAGCTGTTCTTTGATAGTCTTTCTTATGGAGCGCAGTTCAGCTAATAAAACTCTTTCTGCCTTTCATTGCAAGCAAGCCCGAAAGTGTTTTTATGCTTCATAATGGATTGTAAAAGCAAAGATGCAGTTTGCTGAAAACAAGTTGTTCTTTGACAGTCTTGAATACTGAGTGCAGTTCAGTTAATAAAACTGTCTTTCTGGTGCTCATTGCAAACAAGCCAGAAAGTGTTTTTCTGTGTTCTACTTGTTAGTATAAACAAATATGCAGTCTGCTGAAAGCAAGCTGTTCCTTGATAGTCTTTCTTATGGAGCGCAGTTCAGCTAATAAAACTCTTTCTGCCTTTCATTGCAAGCAAGCCCGAAAGTGTTTTTATGCTTCATAATAGATTGCAAAAGTAAAGATGCAGTCTGCTGAAAACAAGCTGTTCTTTAATAGTCTTTCTTATGGAGCGCAGTTCAGCTAATAAAACTCTTTCTGCCTTTCATTGCAAGCAAGCCCGAAAGTGTTTTTATGCTTCATAATAGATTGCAAAAGTAAAGATGCAGTCTGCTGAAAGCAAGCTGTTCTTTGATAGTCTTTCTTATGGAGCGCAGTTCAGCTAATAAAACTCTTTCTGCCTTTCATTGCAAGCAAGCCCGAAAGTGTTTTTATGCTTCATAATGGATTGTAAAAGCAAAGATGCAGTTTGCTGAAAAGAAGTTGTTCTTTGACAGTCTTGAATACTGAGTGCAGTTCAGTTAATAAAACTGTCTTTCTGGTGCTCATTGCAAACAAGCCAGAAAGTGTTTTTCTGTGTTCTACTTGTTAGTATAAACAAATATGCAGTCTGCTGAAAGCAAGCTCTTTTTGATAGTCTTTCTTATGGAGCGCAGTTCAGCTAATAAAACTCTTTCTGCCTTTCATTGCAAGCAAGCCCGAAAGTGTTTTTATGCTTCATAATAGATTGCAAAAGTAAAGATGCAGTCTGCTGAAAGCAAGCTGTTCTTTGATAGTCTTTCTTATGGAGCGCAGTTCAGCTAATAAAACTCTTTCTGCCTTTCATTGCAAGCAAGCCCGAAAGTGTTTTTATGCTTCATAATAGATTGCAAAAGTAAAGATGCAGTCTGCTGAAAGCAAGCTGTTCTTTGATAGTCTTTCTTATGGAGCGCAGTTCAGCTAATAAAACTCTTTCTGCCTTTCATTGCAAGCAAGCCCGAAAGTGTTTTTATGCTTCATAATAGATTGTAAAAGCAAAGATGCAGTCTGCTGAAAGCAAGCTGTTCTTTGATAGTCTTTCTTATGGAGCGCAGTTCAGCTAATAAAACTCTTTCTGCCTTTCATTGCAAGCAAGCCCGAAAGTGTTTTTATGCTTCATAATGGATTGTAAAAGCAAAGATGCAGTTTGCTGAAAACAAGTTGTTCTTTGACAGTCTTGAATACTGAGTGCAGTTCAGTTAATAAAACTGTCTTTCTCGTGCTCATTTCAAACAAGCCAGAAAGTGTTTTTCTGTGTTCTACTTGTTAGTATAAACAAATATGCAGTCTGCTGAAAGCAAGCTGTTCCTTGATAGTCTTTCTTATGGAGCGCAGTTCAGCTAATAAAACTCTTTCTGCCTTTCATTGCAAGCAAGCCCGAAAGTGTTTTTATGCTTCATAATAGATTGCAAAAGTAAAGATGCAGTCTGCTGAAAACAAGCTGTTCTTTAATAGTCTTTCTTATGGAGCGCAGTTCAGCTAATAAAACTCTTTCTGCCTTTCATTGCAAGCAAGCCCGAAAGTGTTTTTATGCTTCATAATAGATTGCAAAAGTAAAGATGCAGTCTGCTGAAAGCAAGCTGTTCTTTGATAGTCTTTCTTATGGAGCGCAGTTCAGCTAATAAAACTCTTTCTGCCTTTCATTGCAAGCAAGCCCGAAAGTGTTTTTATGCTTCATAATGGATTGTAAAAGCAAAGATGCAGTTTGCTGAAAAGAAGTTGTTCTTTGACAGTCTTGAATACTGAGTGCAGTTCAGTTAATAAAACTGTCTTTCTGGTGCTCATTGCAAACAAGCCAGAAAGTGTTTTTCTGTGTTCTACTTGTTAGTATAAACAAATATGCAGTCTGCTGAAAGCAAGCTCTTCTTTGATAGTCTTTCTTATGGAGCGCAGTTCAGCTAATAAAACTCTTTCTGCCTTTCATTGCAAGCAAGCCCGAAAGTGTTTTTATGCTTCATAATAGATTGCAAAAGTAAAGATGCAGTCTGCTGAAAGCAAGCTGTTCTTTGATAGTCTTTCTTATGGAGCGCAGTTCAGCTAATAAAACTCTTTCTGCCTTTCATTGCAAGCAAGCCCGAAAGTGTTTTTATGCTTCATAATAGATTGTAAAAGCAAAGATGCAGTCTGCTGAAAGCAAGCTGTTCTTTGATAGTCTTTCTTATGGAGCGCAGTTCAGCTAATAAAACTCTTTCTGCCTTTCATTGCAAGCAAGCCCGAAAGTGTTTTTATGCTTCATAATGGATTGTAAAAGCAAAGATGCAGTTTGCTGAAAACAAGTTGTTCTTTGACAGTCTTGAATACTGAGTGCAGTTCAGTTAATAAAACTGTGTCTCTGGTGCTCATTGCATTCAAGCCCGAAAGTGTTTTTATGCTTCACAATGGATTGTAAAAGCAAAGATGCAGTTTGCTGAAAACAAGTTGTTCTTTGACAGTCTTGAATACTGAGTGCAGTTCAGTTAATAAAACTGTCTTTCTGCCTTTCATTGCAAGCAAGCCCGAAAGTGTTTTTATGCTTCATAATAGATTGCAAAAGTAAAGATGCAGTCTGCTGAAAGCAAGCTGTTCTTTGATAGTCTTTCTTATGGAGCGCAGTTCAGCTAATAAAACTCTTTCTGCCTTTCATTGCAAGCAAGCCCGAAAGTGTTTTTATGCTTCATAATAGATTGTAAAAGCAAAGATGCAGTCTGCTGAAAGCAAGCTGTTCTTTGATAGTCTTTCTTATGGAGCGCAGTTCAGCTAATAAAACTCTTTCTGCCTTTCATTGCAAGCAAGCCCGAAAGTGTTTTTATGCTTCATAATGGATTGTAAAAGCAAAGATGCAGTTTGCTGAAAACAAGTTGTTCTTTGACAGTCTTGAATACTGAGTGCAGTTCAGTTAATAAAACTGTCTTTCTGGTGCTCATTGCAAACAAGCCAGAAAGTGTTTTTCTGTGTTCTACTTGTTAGTATAAACAAATATGCAGTCTGCTGAAAGCAAGCTGTTCCTTGATAGTCTTTCTTATGGAGCGCAGTTCAGCTAATAAAACTCTTTCTGCCTTTCATTGCAAGCAAGCCCGAAAGTGTTTTTATGCTTCATAATAGATTGCAAAAGTAAAGATGCAGTCTGCTGAAAACAAGCTGTTCTTTAATAGTCTTTCTTATGGAGCGCAGTTCAGCTAATAAAACTCTTTCTGCCTTTCATTGCAAGCAAGCCCGAAAGTGTTTTTATGCTTCATAATAGATTGCAAAAGTAAAGATGCAGTCTGCTGAAAGCAAGCTGTTCTTTGATAGTCTTTCTTATGGAGCGCAGTTCAGCTAATAAAACTCTTTCTGCCTTTCATTGCAAGCAAGCCCGAAAGTGTTTTTATGCTTCATAATGGATTGTAAAAGCAAAGATGCAGTTTGCTGAAAAGAAGTTGTTCTTTGACAGTCTTGAATACTGAGTGCAGTTCAGTTAATAAAACTGTCTTTCTGGTGCTCATTGCAAACAAGCCAGAAAGTGTTTTTCTGTGTTCTACTTGTTAGTATAAACAAATATGCAGTCTGCTGAAAGCAAGCTCTTCTTTGATAGTCTTTCTTATGGAGCGCAGTTCAGCTAATAAAACTCTTTCTGCCTTTCATTGCAAGCAAGCCCGAAAGTGTTTTTATGCTTCATAATAGATTGCAAAAGTAAAGATGCAGTCTGCTGAAAGCAAGCTGTTCTTTGATAGTCTTTCTTATGGAGCGCAGTTCAGCTAATAAAACTCTTTCTGCCTTTCATTGCAAGCAAGCCCGAAAGTGTTTTTATGCTTCATAATAGATTGTAAAAGCAAAGATGCAGTTTGCTGAAAAGAAGTTGTTCTTTGACAGTCTTGAATACTGAGTGCAGTTCAGTTAATAAAACTGTCTTTCTGGTGCTCATTGCAAACAAGCCAGAAAGTGTTTTTCTGTGTTCTACTTGTTAGTATAAACAAATATGCAGTCTGCTGAAAGCAAGCTCTTCTTTGATAGTCTTTCTTATGGAGCGCAGTTCAGCTAATAAAACTCTTTCTGCCTTTCATTGCAAGCAAGCCCGAAAGTGTTTTTATGCTTCATAATAGATTGCAAAAGTAAAGATGCAGTCTGCTGAAAGCAAGCTGTTCTTTGATAGTCTTTCTTATGGAGCGCAGTTCAGCTAATAAAACTCTTTCTGCCTTTCATTGCAAGCAAGCCCGAAAGTGTTTTTATGCTTCATAATAGATTGCAAAAGTAAAGATGCAGTCTGCTGAAAGCAAGCTGTTCTTTGATAGTCTTTCTTATGGAGCGCAGTTCAGCTAATAAAACTCTTTCTGCCTTTCATTGCAAGCAAGCCCGAAAGTGTTTTTATGCTTCATAATAGATTGTAAAAGCAAAGATGCAGTCTGCTGAAAGCAAGCTGTTCTTTGATAGTCTTTCTTATGGAGCGCAGTTCAGCTAATAAAACTCTTTCTGCCTTTCATTGCAAGCAAGCCCGAAAGTGTTTTTATGCTTCATAATGGATTGTAAAAGCAAAGATGCAGTTTGCTGAAAACAAGTTGTTCTTTGACAGTCTTGAATACTGAGTGCAGTTCAGTTAATAAAACTGTCTTTCTGGTGCTCATTGCAAACAAGCCAGAAAGTGTTTTTCTGTGTTCTACTTGTTAGTATAAACAAATATGCAGTCTGCTGAAAGCAAGCTCTTCTTTGATAGTCTTTCTTATGGAGCGCAGTTCAGCTAATAAAACTCTTTCTGCCTTTCATTGCAAGCAAGCCCGAAAGTGTTTTTATGCTTCATAATAGATTGCAAAAGTAAAGATGCAGTCTGCTGAAAGCAAGCTGTTCTTTGATAGTCTTTCTTATGGAGCGCAGTTCAGCTAATAAAACTCTTTCTGCCTTTCATTGCAAGCAAGCCCGAAAGTGTTTTTATGCTTCATAATAGATTGCAAAAGTAAAGATGCAGTCTGCTGAAAGCAAGCTGTTCTTTGATAGTCTTTCTTATGGAGCGCAGTTCAGCTAATAAAACTCTTTCTGCCTTTCATTGCAAGCAAGCCCGAAAGTGTTTTTATGCTTCATAATAGATTGTAAAAGCAAAGATGCAGTCTGCTGAAAGCAAGCTGTTCTTTGATAGTCTTTCTTATGGAGCGCAGTTCAGCTAATAAAACTCTTTCTGCCTTTCATTGCAAGCAAGCCCGAAAGTGTTTTTATGCTTCATAATAGATTGTAAAAGCAAAGATGCAGTCTGCTGAAAGCAAGCTGTTCTTTGATAGTCTTTCTTATGGAGCGCAGTTCAGCTAATAAAACTCTTTCTGCCTTTCATTGCAAGCAAGCCCGAAAGTGTTTTTATGCTTCATAATGGATTGTAAAAGCAAAGATGCAGTTTGCTGAAAACAAGTTGTTCTTTGACAGTCTTGAATACTGAGTGCAGTTCAGTTAATAAAACTGTGTCTCTGGTGCTCATTGCATTCAAGCCCGAAAGTGTTTTTATGCTTCACAATGGATTGTAAAAGCAAAGATGCAGTTTGCTGAAAACAAGTTGTTCTTTGACAGTCTTGAATACTGAGTGCAGTTCAGTTAATAAAACTGTCTTTCTGCCTTTCATTGCAAGCAAGCCCGAAAGTGTTTTTATGCTTCATAATAGATTGCAAAAGTAAAGATGCAGTCTGCTGAAAGCAAGCTGTTCTTTGATAGTCTTTCTTATGGAGCGCAGTTCAGCTAATAAAACTCTTTCTGCCTTTCATTGCAAGCAAGCCCGAAAGTGTTTTTATGCTTCATAATAGATTGTAAAAGCAAAGATGCAGTCTGCTGAAAGCAAGCTGTTCTTTGATAGTCTTTCTTATGGAGCGCAGTTCAGCTAATAAAACTCTTTCTGCCTTTCATTGCAAGCAAGCCCGAAAGTGTTTTTATGCTTCATAATGGATTGTAAAAGCAAAGATGCAGTTTGCTGAAAACAAGTTGTTCTTTGACAGTCTTGAATACTGAGTGCAGTTCAGTTAATAAAACTGTCTTTCTGGTGCTCATTGCAAACAAGCCAGAAAGTGTTTTTCTGTGTTCTACTTGTTAGTATAAACAAATATGCAGTCTGCTGAAAGCAAGCTGTTCCTTGATAGTCTTTCTTATGGAGCGCAGTTCAGCTAATAAAACTCTTTCTGCCTTTCATTGCAAGCAAGCCCGAAAGTGTTTTTATGCTTCATAATAGATTGCAAAAGTAAAGATGCAGTCTGCTGAAAACAAGCTGTTCTTTAATAGTCTTTCTTATGGAGCGCAGTTCAGCTAATAAAACTCTTTCTGCCTTTCATTGCAAGCAAGCCCGAAAGTGTTTTTATGCTTCATAATAGATTGCAAAAGTAAAGATGCAGTCTGCTGAAAGCAAGCTGTTCTTTGATAGTCTTTCTTATGGAGCGCAGTTCAGCTAATAAAACTCTTTCTGCCTTTCATTGCAAGCAAGCCCGAAAGTGTTTTTATGCTTCATAATGGATTGTAAAAGCAAAGATGCAGTTTGCTGAAAACAAGTTGTTCTTTGACAGTCTTGAATACTGAGTGCAGTTCAGTTAATAAAACTGTCTTTCTGGTGCTCATTGCAAACAAGCCAGAAAGTGTTTTTCTGTGTTCTACTTGTTAGTATAAACAAATATGCAGTCTGCTGAAAGCAAGCTCTTCTTTGATAGTCTTTCTTATGGAGCGCAGTTCAGCTAATAAAACTCTTTCTGCCTTTCATTGCAAGCAAGCCCGAAAGTGTTTTTATGCTTCATAATAGATTGCAAAAGTAAAGATGCAGTCTGCTGAAAGCAAGCTGTTCTTTGATAGTCTTTCTTATGGAGCGCAGTTCAGCTAATAAAACTCTTTCTGCCTTTCATTGCAAGCAAGCCCGAAAGTGTTTTTATGCTTCATAATAGATTGTAAAAGCAAAGATGCAGTTTGCTGAAAAGAAGTTGTTCTTTGACAGTCTTGAATACTGAGTGCAGTTCAGTTAATAAAACTGTCTTTCTGGTGCTCATTGCAAACAAGCCAGAAAGTGTTTTTCTGTGTTCTACTTGTTAGTATAAACAAATATGCAGTCTGCTGAAAGCAAGCTCTTCTTTGATAGTCTTTCTTATGGAGCGCAGTTCAGCTAATAAAACTCTTTCTGCCTTTCATTGCAAGCAAGCCCGAAAGTGTTTTTATGCTTCATAATAGATTGCAAAAGTAAAGATGCAGTCTGCTGAAAGCAAGCTGTTCTTTGATAGTCTTTCTTATGGAGCGCAGTTCAGCTAATAAAACTCTTTCTGCCTTTCATTGCAAGCAAGCCCGAAAGTGTTTTTATGCTTCATAATAGATTGCAAAAGTAAAGATGCAGTCTGCTGAAAGCAAGCTGTTCTTTGATAGTCTTTCTTATGGAGCGCAGTTCAGCTAATAAAACTCTTTCTGCCTTTCATTGCAAGCAAGCCCGAAAGTGTTTTTATGCTTCATAATAGATTGTAAAAGCAAAGATGCAGTCTGCTGAAAGCAAGCTGTTCTTTGATAGTCTTTCTTATGGAGCGCAGTTCAGCTAATAAAACTCTTTCTGCCTTTCATTGCAAGCAAGCCCGAAAGTGTTTTTATGCTTCATAATGGATTGTAAAAGCAAAGATGCAGTTTGCTGAAAACAAGTTGTTCTTTGACAGTCTTGAATACTGAGTGCAGTTCAGTTAATAAAACTGTCTTTCTCGTGCTCATTGCAAACAAGCCAGAAAGTGTTTTTCTGTGTTCTACTTGTTAGTATAAACAAATATGCAGTCTGCTGAAAGCAAGCTGTTCCTTGATAGTCTTTCTTATGGAGCGCAGTTCAGCTAATAAAACTCTTTCTGCCTTTCATTGCAAGCAAGCCCGAAAGTGTTTTTATGCTTCATAATAGATTGCAAAAGTAAAGATGCAGTCTGCTGAAAACAAGCTGTTCTTTAATAGTCTTTCTTATGGAGCGCAGTTCAGCTAATAAAACTCTTTCTGCCTTTCATTGCAAGCAAGCCCGAAAGTGTTTTTATGCTTCATAATAGATTGCAAAAGTAAAGATGCAGTCTGCTGAAAGCAAGCTGTTCTTTGATAGTCTTTCTTATGGAGCGCAGTTCAGCTAATAAAACTCTTTCTGCCTTTCATTGCAAGCAAGCCCGAAAGTGTTTTTATGCTTCATAATGGATTGTAAAAGCAAAGATGCAGTTTGCTGAAAAGAAGTTGTTCTTTGACAGTCTTGAATACTGAGTGCAGTTCAGTTAATAAAACTGTCTTTCTGGTGCTCATTGCAAACAAGCCAGAAAGTGTTTTTCTGTGTTCTACTTGTTAGTATAAACAAATATGCAGTCTGCTGAAAGCAAGCTCTTCTTTGATAGTCTTTCTTATGGAGCGCAGTTCAGCTAATAAAACTCTTTCTGCCTTTCATTGCAAGCAAGCCCGAAAGTGTTTTTATGCTTCATAATAGATTGCAAAAGTAAAGATGCAGTCTGCTGAAAGCAAGCTGTTCTTTGATAGTCTTTCTTATGGAGCGCAGTTCAGCTAATAAAACTCTTTCTGCCTTTCATTGCAAGCAAGCCCGAAAGTGTTTTTATGCTTCATAATAGATTGTAAAAGCAAAGATGCAGTCTGCTGAAAGCAAGCTGTTCTTTGATAGTCTTTCTTATGGAGCGCAGTTCAGCTAATAAAACTCTTTCTGCCTTTCATTGCAAGCAAGCCCGAAAGTGTTTTTATGCTTCATAATGGATTGTAAAAGCAAAGATGCAGTTTGCTGAAAACAAGTTGTTCTTTGACAGTCTTGAATACTGAGTGCAGTTCAGTTAATAAAACTGTGTCTCTGGTGCTCATTGCATTCAAGCCCGAAAGTGTTTTTATGCTTCACAATGGATTGTAAAAGCAAAGATGCAGTTTGCTGAAAACAAGTTGTTCTTTGACAGTCTTGAATACTGAGTGCAGTTCAGTTAATAAAACTGTCTTTCTGGTGCTCATTGCAAACAAGCCAGAAAGTGTTTTTCTGTGTTCTACTTGTTAGTATAAACAAATATGCAGTCTGCTGAAAGCAAGCTGTTCCTTGATAGTCTTTCTTATGGAGCGCAGTTCAGCTAATAAAACTCTTTCTGCCTTTCATTGCAAGCAAGCCCGAAAGTGTTTTTATGCTTCATAATAGATTGCAAAAGTAAAGATGCAGTCTGCTGAAAACAAGCTGTTCTTTAATAGTCTTTCTTATGGAGCGCAGTTCAGCTAATAAAACTCTTTCTGCCTTTCATTGCAAGCAAGCCCGAAAGTGTTTTTATGCTTCATAATGGATTGTAAAAGCAAAGATGCAGTTTGCTGAAAAGAAGTTGTTCTTTGACAGTCTTGAATACTGAGTGCAGTTCAGTTAATAAAACTGTCTTTCTGGTGCTCATTGCAAACAAGCCAGAAAGTGTTTTTCTGTGTTCTACTTGTTAGTATAAACAAATATGCAGTCTGCTGAAAGCAAGCTCTTCTTTGATAGTCTTTCTTATGGAGCGCAGTTCAGCTAATAAAACTCTTTCTGCCTTTCATTGCAAGCAAGCCCGAAAGTGTTTTTATGCTTCATAATAGATTGCAAAAGTAAAGATGCAGTCTGCTGAAAGCAAGCTGTTCTTTGATAGTCTTTCTTATGGAGCGCAGTTCAGCTAATAAAACTCTTTCTGCCTTTCATTGCAAGCAAGCCCGAAAGTGTTTTTATGCTTCATAATAGATTGTAAAAGCAAAGATGCAGTCTGCTGAAAGCAAGCTGTTCTTTGATAGTCTTTCTTATGGAGCGCAGTTCAGCTAATAAAACTCTTTCTGCCTTTCATTGCAAGCAAGCCCGAAAGTGTTTTTATGCTTCATAATGGATTGTAAAAGCAAAGATGCAGTTTGCTGAAAACAAGTTGTTCTTTGACAGTCTTGAATACTGAGTGCAGTTCAGTTAATAAAACTGTCTTTCTGGTGCTCATTGCATTCAAGCCCGAAAGTGTTTTTATGCTTCATAATGGATTGTAAAAGCAAAGATGCAGTTTGCTGAAAACAAGTTGTTCTTTGACAGTCTTGAATACTGAGTGCAGTTCAGTTAATAAAACTGTCTTTCTGGTGCTCATTGCAAGCAAGACCGAAAGTGTTTTTATGCTTCATAATGGATTGTAAAAGCAAAGATGCAGTTTGCTGAAAACAAGTTGTTCTTTGACAGTCTTGAATACTGAGTGCAGTTCAGTTAATAAAACTGTCTTTCTGGTGCTCATTGCAAAGAAGCCAGAAAGTGTTTTTCTGTGTTCTACTTGTTAGTATAAACAAATATGCAGTCTGCTGAAAGCAAGCTCTTCTTTGATAGTCTTTCTTATGGAGCGCAGTTCAGCTAATAAAACTCTTTCTGCCTTTCATTGCAAGCAAGCCCGAAAGTGTTTTTATGCTTCATAATAGATTGCAAAAGTAAAGATGCAGTCTGCTGAAAGCAAGCTGTTCTTTGATAGTCTTTCTTATGGAGCGCAGTTCAGCTAATAAAACTCTTTCTGCCTTTCATTGCAAGCAAGCCCGAAAGTGTTTTTATGCTTCATAATAGATTGTAAAAGCAAAGATGCAGTCTGCTGAAAGCAAGCTGTTCTTTGATAGTCTTTCTTATGGAGCGCAGTTCAGCTAATAAAACTCTTTCTGCCTTTCATTGCAAGCAAGCCCGAAAGTGTTTTTATGCTTCATAATGGATTGTAAAAGCAAAGATGCAGTTTGCTGAAAACAAGTTGTTCTTTGACAGTCTTGAATACTGAGTGCAGTTCAGTTAATAAAACTGTCTTTCTGGTGCTCATTGCAAAGAAGCCAGAAAGTGTTTTCCTGTGTTCTACTTGTTAGTATAAACAAATATGCAGTCTGCTGAAAGCGAGCTGTTCTTTGATAGTCTTTCTTATGGAGCGCAGTTCAGCTAATAAAACTCTTTCTGCCTTTCATTGCAAGCAAGCCCGAAAGTGTTTTTATGCTTCATAATGGATTGTAAAAGCAAAGATGCAGTTTGCTGAAAAGAAGTTGTTCTTTGACAGTCTTGAATACTGAGTGCAGTTCAGTTAATAAAACTGTCTTTCTGGTGCTCATTGCAAGCAAGCCCGAAAGTGTTTTTATGCTTCATAATGGATTGTAAAAGCAAAGATGCAGTTTGCTGAAAACAAGTTGTTCTTTGACAGTCTTGAATACTGAGTGCAGTTCAGTTAATAAAACTGTCTTTCTGGTGCTCATTGCAAAGAAGCCAGAAAGTGTTTTTCTGTGTTCTACTTGTTAGTATAAACAAATATGCAGTCTGCTGAAAGCAAGCTGTTCCTTGATAGTCTTTCTTATGGAGCGCAGTTCAGCTAATAAAACTCTTTCTGCCTTTCATTGCAAGCAAGTCCGAAAGTGTTTTTATGCTTCATAATAGATTGCAAAATTAAAGATGCAGTCTGCTGAAAACAAGCTGTTCTTTAATAGTCTTTCTTATGGAGCGCAGTTCAGCTAATAAAACTCTTTCTGACTTTCATTGCAAGCAAGCCCGAAAGTGTTTTTATGCTTCATAATAGATTGCAAAAGTAAAGATGCAGTCTGCTGAAAACAAGTTGTTCTTTGACAGTCTTGAATACTGAGTGCAGTTCAGTTAATAAAACTGTGTTTCTGGTGCTCATTGCATTCAAGCCCGAAAGTGTTTTTATGCTTCACAATGGATTGTAAAAGCAAAGATGCAGTTTGCTGAAAACAAGTTGTTCTTTGACAGTCTTGAATACTGAGTGCAGTTCAGTTAATAAAACTGTCTTTCTGCCTTTCATTGCAAGCAAGCCCGAAAGTGTTTTTATGCTTCATAATAGATTGCAAAAGTAAAGATGCAGTCTGCTGAAAGCAAGCTGTTCTTTGATAGTCTTTCTTATGGAGCGCAGTTCAGCTAATAAAACTCTTTCTGCCTTTCATTGCAAGCAAGCCCGAAAGTGTTTTTATGCTTCATAATAGATTGTAAAAGCAAAGATGCAGTCTGCTGAAAGCAAGCTGTTCTTTGATAGTCTTTCTTATGGAGCGCAGTTCAGCTAATAAAACTCTTTCTGCCTTTCATTGCAAGCAAGCCCGAAAGTGTTTTTATGCTTCATAATGGATTGTAAAAGCAAAGATGCAGTTTGCTGAAAACAAGTTGTTCTTTGACAGTCTTGAATACTGAGTGCAGTTCAGTTAATAAAACTGTCTTTCTCGTGCTCATTGCAAACAAGCCAGAAAGTGTTTTTCTGTGTTCTACTTGTTAGTATAAACAAATATGCAGTCTGCTGAAAGCAAGCTGTTCCTTGATAGTCTTTCTTATGGAGCGCAGTTCAGCTAATAAAACTCTTTCTGCCTTTCATTGCAAGCAAGCCCGAAAGTGTTTTTATGCTTCATAATAGATTGCAAAAGTAAAGATGCAGTCTGCTGAAAACAAGCTGTTCTTTAATAGTCTTTCTTATGGAGCGCAGTTCAGCTAATAAAACTCTTTCTGCCTTTCATTGCAAGCAAGCCCGAAAGTGTTTTTATGCTTCATAATAGATTGCAAAAGTAAAGATGCAGTCTGCTGAAAGCAAGCTGTTCTTTGATAGTCTTTCTTATGGAGCGCAGTTCAGCTAATAAAACTCTTTCTGCCTTTCATTGCAAGCAAGCCCGAAAGTGTTTTTATGCTTCATAATGGATTGTAAAAGCAAAGATGCAGTTTGCTGAAAAGAAGTTGTTCTTTGACAGTCTTGAATACTGAGTGCAGTTCAGTTAATAAAACTGTCTTTCTGGTGCTCATTGCAAACAAGCCAGAAAGTGTTTTTCTGTGTTCTACTTGTTAGTATAAACAAATATGCAGTCTGCTGAAAGCAAGCTCTTCTTTGATAGTCTTTCTTATGGAGCGCAGTTCAGCTAATAAAACTCTTTCTGCCTTTCATTGCAAGCAAGCCCGAAAGTGTTTTTATGCTTCATAATAGATTGCAAAAGTAAAGATGCAGTCTGCTGAAAGCAAGCTGTTCTTTGATAGTCTTTCTTATGGAGCGCAGTTCAGCTAATAAAACTCTTTCTGCCTTTCATTGCAAGCAAGCCCGAAAGTGTTTTTATGCTTCATAATAGATTGTAAAAGCAAAGATGCAGTCTGCTGAAAGCAAGCTGTTCTTTGATAGTCTTTCTTATGGAGCGCAGTTCAGCTAATAAAACTCTTTCTGCCTTTCATTGCAAGCAAGCCCGAAAGTGTTTTTATGCTTCATAATGGATTGTAAAAGCAAAGATGCAGTTTGCTGAAAACAAGTTGTTCTTTGACAGTCTTGAATACTGAGTGCAGTTCAGTTAATAAAACTGTCTTTCTGGTGCTCATTGCAAAGAAGCCAGAAAGTGTTTTTCTGTGTTCTACTTGTTAGTATAAACAAATATGCAGTCTGCTGAAAGCAAGCTCTTCTTTGATAGTCTTTCTTATGGAGCGCAGTTCAGCTAATAAAACTCTTTCTGCCTTTCATTGCAAGCAAGCCCGAAAGTGTTTTTATGCTTCATAATAGATTGCAAAAGTAAAGATGCAGTCTGCTGAAAGCAAGCTGTTCTTTGATAGTCTTTCTTATGGAGCGCAGTTCAGCTAATAAAACTCTTTCTGCCTTTCATTGCAAGCAAGCCCGAAAGTGTTTTTATGCTTCATAATAGATTGTAAAAGCAAAGATGCAGTCTGCTGAAAGCAAGCTGTTCTTTGATAGTCTTTCTTATGGAGCGCAGTTCAGCTAATAAAACTCTTTCTGCCTTTCATTGCAAGCAAGCCCGAAAGTGTTTTTATGCTTCATAATGGATTGTAAAAGCAAAGATGCAGTTTGCTGAAAACAAGTTGTTCTTTGACAGTCTTGAATACTGAGTGCAGTTCAGTTAATAAAACTGTCTTTCTGGTGCTCATTGCAAAGAAGCCAGAAAGTGTTTTCCTGTGTTCTACTTGTTAGTATAAACAAATATGCAGTCTGCTGAAAGCGAGCTGTTCTTTGATAGTCTTTCTTATGGAGCGCAGTTCAGCTAATAAAACTCTTTCTGCCTTTCATTGCAAGCAAGCCCGAAAGTGTTTTTATGCTTCATAATGGATTGTAAAAGCAAAGATGCAGTTTGCTGAAAAGAAGTTGTTCTTTGACAGTCTTGAATACTGAGTGCAGTTCAGTTAATAAAACTGTCTTTCTGGTGCTCATTGCAAGCAAGCCCGAAAGTGTTTTTATGCTTCATAATGGATTGTAAAAGCAAAGATGCAGTTTGCTGAAAACAAGTTGTTCTTTGACAGTCTTGAATACTGAGTGCAGTTCAGTTAATAAAACTGTCTTTCTGGTGCTCATTGCAAAGAAGCCAGAAAGTGTTTTTCTGTGTTCTACTTGTTAGTATAAACAAATATGCAGTCTGCTGAAAGCAAGCTGTTCCTTGATAGTCTTTCTTATGGAGCGCAGTTCAGCTAATAAAACTCTTTCTGCCTTTCATTGCAAGCAAGTCCGAAAGTGTTTTTATGCTTCATAATAGATTGCAAAATTAAAGATGCAGTCTGCTGAAAACAAGCTGTTCTTTAATAGTCTTTCTTATGGAGCGCAGTTCAGCTAATAAAACTCTTTCTGACTTTCATTGCAAGCAAGCCCGAAAGTGTTTTTATGCTTCATAATAGATTGCAAAAGTAAAGATGCAGTCTGCTGAAAACAAGTTGTTCTTTGACAGTCTTGAATACTGAGTGCAGTTCAGTTAATAAAACTGTGTTTCTGGTGCTCATTGCATTCAAGCCCGAAAGTGTTTTTATGCTTCACAATGGATTGTAAAAGCAAAGATGCAGTTTGCTGAAAACAAGTTGTTCTTTGACAGTCTTGAATACTGAGTGCAGTTCAGTTAATAAAACTGTCTTTCTGCCTTTCATTGCAAGCAAGCCCGAAAGTGTTTTTATGCTTCATAATAGATTGCAAAAGTAAAGATGCAGTCTGCTGAAAGCAAGCTGTTCTTTGATAGTCTTTCTTATGGAGCGCAGTTCAGCTAATAAAACTCTTTCTGCCTTTCATTGCAAGCAAGCCCGAAAGTGTTTTTATGCTTCATAATAGATTGTAAAAGCAAAGATGCAGTCTGCTGAAAGCAAGCTGTTCTTTGATAGTCTTTCTTATGGAGCGCAGTTCAGCTAATAAAACTCTTTCTGCCTTTCATTGCAAGCAAGCCCGAAAGTGTTTTTATGCTTCATAATGGATTGTAAAAGCAAAGATGCAGTTTGCTGAAAACAAGTTGTTCTTTGACAGTCTTGAATACTGAGTGCAGTTCAGTTAATAAAACTGTCTTTCTCGTGCTCATTGCAAACAAGCCAGAAAGTGTTTTTCTGTGTTCTACTTGTTAGTATAAACAAATATGCAGTCTGCTGAAAGCAAGCTGTTCCTTGATAGTCTTTCTTATGGAGCGCAGTTCAGCTAATAAAACTCTTTCTGCCTTTCATTGCAAGCAAGCCCGAAAGTGTTTTTATGCTTCATAATAGATTGCAAAAGTAAAGATGCAGTCTGCTGAAAACAAGCTGTTCTTTAATAGTCTTTCTTATGGAGCGCAGTTCAGCTAATAAAACTCTTTCTGCCTTTCATTGCAAGCAAGCCCGAAAGTGTTTTTATGCTTCATAATAGATTGCAAAAGTAAAGATGCAGTCTGCTGAAAGCAAGCTGTTCTTTGATAGTCTTTCTTATGGAGCGCAGTTCAGCTAATAAAACTCTTTCTGCCTTTCATTGCAAGCAAGCCCGAAAGTGTTTTTATGCTTCATAATGGATTGTAAAAGCAAAGATGCAGTTTGCTGAAAAGAAGTTGTTCTTTGACAGTCTTGAATACTGAGTGCAGTTCAGTTAATAAAACTGTCTTTCTGGTGCTCATTGCAAACAAGCCAGAAAGTGTTTTTCTGTGTTCTACTTGTTAGTATAAACAAATATGCAGTCTGCTGAAAGCAAGCTCTTCTTTGATAGTCTTTCTTATGGAGCGCAGTTCAGCTAATAAAACTCTTTCTGCCTTTCATTGCAAGCAAGCCCGAAAGTGTTTTTATGCTTCATAATAGATTGCAAAAGTAAAGATGCAGTCTGCTGAAAGCAAGCTGTTCTTTGATAGTCTTTCTTATGGAGCGCAGTTCAGCTAATAAAACTCTTTCTGCCTTTCATTGCAAGCAAGCCCGAAAGTGTTTTTATGCTTCATAATAGATTGTAAAAGCAAAGATGCAGTCTGCTGAAAGCAAGCTGTTCTTTGATAGTCTTTCTTATGGAGCGCAGTTCAGCTAATAAAACTCTTTCTGCCTTTCATTGCAAGCAAGCCCGAAAGTGTTTTTATGCTTCATAATGGATTGTAAAAGCAAAGATGCAGTTTGCTGAAAACAAGTTGTTCTTTGACAGTCTTGAATACTGAGTGCAGTTCAGTTAATAAAACTGTCTTTCTCGTGCTCATTGCAAACAAGCCAGAAAGTGTTTTTCTGTGTTCTACTTGTTAGTATAAACAAATATGCAGTCTGCTGAAAGCAAGCTCTTCTTTGATAGTCTTTCTTATGGAGCGCAGTTCAGCTAATAAAACTCTTTCTGCCTTTCATTGCAAGCAAGCCCGAAAGTGTTTTTATGCTTCATAATAGATTGCAAAAGTAAAGATGCAGTCTGCTGAAAGCAAGCTGTTCTTTGATAGTCTTTCTTATGGAGCGCAGTTCAGCTAATAAAACTCTTTCTGCCTTTCATTGCAAGCAAGCCCGAAAGTGTTTTTATGCTTCATAATAGATTGCAAAAGTAAAGATGCAGTCTGCTGAAAGCAAGCTGTTCTTTGATAGTCTTTCTTATGGAGCGCAGTTCAGCTAATAAAACTCTTTCTGCCTTTCATTGCAAGCAAGCCCGAAAGTGTTTTTATGCTTCATAATAGATTGTAAAAGCAAAGATGCAGTCTGCTGAAAGCAAGCTGTTCTTTGATAGTCTTTCTTATGGAGCGCAGTTCAGCTAATAAAACTCTTTCTGCCTTTCATTGCAAGCAAGCCCGAAAGTGTTTTTATGCTTCATAATGGATTGTAAAAGCAAAGATGCAGTTTGCTGAAAACAAGTTGTTCTTTGACAGTCTTGAATACTGAGTGCAGTTCAGTTAATAAAACTGTCTTTCTGGTGCTCATTGCAAACAAGCCAGAAAGTGTTTTTCTGTGTTCTACTTGTTAGTATAAACAAATATGCAGTCTGCTGAAAGCAAGCTGTTCCTTGATAGTCTTTCTTATGGAGCGCAGTTCAGCTAATAAAACTCTTTCTGCCTTTCATTGCAAGCAAGCCCGAAAGTGTTTTTATGCTTCATAATAGATTGCAAAAGTAAAGATGCAGTCTGCTGAAAACAAGCTGTTCTTTAATAGTCTTTCTTATGGAGCGCAGTTCAGCTAATAAAACTCTTTCTGCCTTTCATTGCAAGCAAGCCCGAAAGTGTTTTTATGCTTCATAATAGATTGCAAAAGTAAAGATGCAGTCTGCTGAAAGCAAGCTGTTCTTTGATAGTCTTTCTTATGGAGCGCAGTTCAGCTAATAAAACTCTTTCTGCTTTTCATTGCAAGCAAGCCCGAAAGTGTTTTTATGCTTCATAATGGATTGTAAAAGCAAAGATGCAGTTTGCTGAAAAGAAGTTGTTCTTTGACAGTCTTGAATACTGAGTGCAGTTCAGTTAATAAAACTGTCTTTCTGGTGCTCATTGCAAACAAGCCAGAAAGTGTTTTTCTGTGTTCTACTTGTTAGTATAAACAAATATGCAGTCTGCTGAAAGCAAGCTCTTCTTTGATAGTCTTTCTTATGGAGCGCAGTTCAGCTAATAAAACTCTTTCTGCCTTTCATTGCAAGCAAGCCCGAAAGTGTTTTTATGCTTCATAATAGATTGCAAAAGTAAAGATGCAGTCTGCTGAAAGCAAGCTGTTCTTTGATAGTCTTTCTTATGGAGCGCAGTTCAGCTAATAAAACTCTTTCTGCCTTTCATTGCAAGCAAGCCTGAAAGTGTTTTTATGCTTCATAATAGATTGCAAAAGTAAAGATGCAGTCTGCTGAAAGCAAGCTGTTCTTTGATAGTCTTTCTTATGGAGCGCAGTTCAGCTAATAAAACTCTTTCTGCCTTTCATTGCAAGCAAGCCCGAAAGTGTTTTTATGCTTCATAATAGATTGTAAAAGCAAAGATGCAGTCTGCTGAAAGCAAGCTGTTCTTTGATAGTCTTTCTTATGGAGCGCAGTTCAGCTAATAAAACTCTTTCTGCCTTTCATTGCAAGCAAGCCCGAAAGTGTTTTTATGCTTCATAATGGATTGTAAAAGCAAAGATGCAGTTTGCTGAAAAGAAGTTGTTCTTTGACAGTCTTGAATACTGAGTGCAGTTCAGTTAATAAAACTGTCTTTCTGGTGCTCATTGCAAACAAGCCAGAAAGTGTTTTTCTGTGTTCTACTTGTTAGTATAAACAAATATGCAGTCTGCTGAAAGCAAGCTCTTCTTTGATAGTCTTTCTTATGGAGCGCAGTTCAGCTAATAAAACTCTTTCTGCCTTTCATTGCAAGCAAGCCCGAAAGTGTTTTTATGCTTCATAATAGATTGCAAAAGTAAAGATGCAGTCTGCTGAAAGCAAGCTGTTCTTTGATAGTCTTTCTTATGGAGCGCAGTTCAGCTAATAAAACTCTTTCTGCCTTTCATTGCAAGCAAGCCCGAAAGTGTTTTTATGCTTCATAATAGATTGTAAAAGCAAAGATGCAGTCTGCTGAAAGCAAGCTGTTCTTTGATAGTCTTTCTTATGGAGCGCAGTTCAGCTAATAAAACTCTTTCTGCCTTTCATTGCAAGCAAGCCCGAAAGTGTTTTTATGCTTCATAATGGATTGTAAAAGCAAAGATGCAGTTTGCTGAAAACAAGTTGTTCTTTGACAGTCTTGAATACTGAGTGCAGTTCAGTTAATAAAACTGTCTTTCTGGTGCTCATTGCATTCAAGCCCGAAAGTGTTTTTATGCTTCATAATGGATTGTAAAAGCAAAGATGCAGTTTGCTGAAAACAAGTTGTTCTTTGACAGTCTTGAATACTGAGTGCAGTTCAGTTAATAAAACTGTCTTTCTGGTGCTCATTGCAAGCAAGACCGAAAGTGTTTTTATGCTTCATAATGGATTGTAAAAGCAAAGATGCAGTTTGCTGAAAACAAGTTGTTCTTTGACAGTCTTGAATACTGAGTGCAGTTCAGTTAATAAAACTGTCTTTCTGGTGCTCATTGCAAAGAAGCCAGAAAGTGTTTTTCTGTGTTCTACTTGTTAGTATAAACAAATATGCAGTCTGCTGAAAGCGAGCTGTTCTTTGATAGTCTTTCTTATGGAGCGCAGTTCAGCTAATAAAACTCTTTCTGCCTTTCATTGCAAGCAAGCCCGAAAGTGTTTTTATGCTTCATAATGGATTGTAAAAGCAAAGATGCAGTTTGCTGAAAAGAAGTTGTTCTTTGACAGTCTTGAATACTGAGTGCAGTTCAGTTAATAAAACTGTCTTTCTGGTGCTCATTGCAAGCAAGCCCGAAAGTGTTTTTATGCTTCATAATGGATTGTAAAAGCAAAGATGCAGTTTGCTGAAAAGAAGTTGTTCTTTGACAGTCTTGAATACTGAGTGCAGTTCAGTTAATAAAACTGTCTTTCTGGTGCTCATTGCAAACAAGCCAGAAAGTGTTTTTCTGTGTTCTACTTGTTAGTATAAACAAGTATGCAGTCTGCTGAAAGCGAGCTCTTCTTTGATAGTCTTTCTTATGGAGCGCAGTTCAGCTAATAAAACTCTTTCTGCCTTTCATTGCAAGCAAGCCCGAAAGTGTTTTTATGCTTCATAATAGATTGCAAAAGTAAAGATGCAGTCTGCTGAAAGCAAGCTGTTCTTTGATAGTCTTTCTTATGGAGCGCAGTTCAGCTAATAAAACTCTTTCTGCCTTTCATTGCAAGCAAGCCCGAAAGTGTTTTTATGCTTCATAATAGATTGTAAAAGCAAAGATGCAGTCTGCTGAAAGCAAGCTGTTCTTTGATAGTCTTTCTTATGGAGCGCAGTTCAGCTAATAAAACTCTTTCTGCCTTTCATTGCAAGCAAGCCCGAAAGTGTTTTTATGCTTCATAATGGATTGTAAAAGCAAAGATGCAGTTTGCTGAAAACAAGTTGTTCTTTGACAGTCTTGAATACTGAGTGCAGTTCAGTTAATAAAACTGTCTTTCTGGTGCTCATTGCATTCAAGCCCGAAAGTGTTTTTATGCTTCATAATGGATTGTAAAAGCAAAGATGCAGTTTGCTGAAAACAAGTTGTTCTTTGACAGTCTTGAATACTGAGTGCAGTTCAGTTAATAAAACTGTCTTTCTGGTGCTCATTGCAAGCAAGACCGAAAGTGTTTTTATGCTTCATAATGGATTGTAAAAGCAAAGATGCAGTTTGCTGAAAACAAGTTGTTCTTTGACAGTCTTGAATACTGAGTGCAGTTCAGTTAATAAAACTGTCTTTCTGGTGCTCATTGCAAAGAAGCCAGAAAGTGTTTTTCTGTGTTCTACTTGTTAGTATAAACAAATATGCAGTCTGCTGAAAGCGAGCTGTTCTTTGATAGTCTTTCTTATGGAGCGCAGTTCAGCTAATAAAACTCTTTCTGCCTTTCATTGCAAGCAAGCCCGAAAGTGTTTTTATGCTTCATAATGGATTGTAAAAGCAAAGATGCAGTTTGCTGAAAAGAAGTTGTTCTTTGACAGTCTTGAATACTGAGTGCAGTTCAGTTAATAAAACTGTCTTTCTGGTGCTCATTGCAAGCAAGCCCGAAAGTGTTTTTATGCTTCATAATGGATTGTAAAAGCAAAGATGCAGTTTGCTGAAAACAAGTTGTTCTTTGACAGTCTTGAATACTGAGTGCAGTTCAGTTAATAAAACTGTCTTTCTGGTGCTCATTGCAAACAAGCCAGAAAGTGTTTTTCTGTGTTCTACTTGTTAGTATAAACAAGTATGCAGTCTGCTGAAAGCGAGCTCTTCTTTGATAGTCTTTCTTATGGAGCGCAGTTCAGCTAATAAAACTCTTTCTGCCTTTCATTGCAAGCAAGCCCGAAAGTGTTTTTATGCTTCATAATAGATTGCAAAAGTAAAGATGCAGTCTGCTGAAAGCAAGCTGTTCTTTGATAGTCTTTCTTATGGAGCGCAGTTCAGCTAATAAAACTCTTTCTGCCTTTCATTGCAAGCAAGCCCGAAAGTGTTTTTATGCTTCATAATAGATTGCAAAAGTAAAGATGCAGTCTGCTGAAAGCAAGCTGTTCTTTGATAGTCTTTCTTATGGAGCGCAGTTCAGCTAATAAAACTCTTTCTGCCTTTCATTGCAAGCAAGCCCGAAAGTGTTTTTATGCTTCATAATGGATTGTAAAAGCAAAGATGCAGTTTGCTGAAAAGAAGTTGTTCTTTGACAGTCTTGAATACTGAGTGCAGTTCAGTTAATAAAACTGTCTTTCTGGTGCTCATTGCAAACAAGCCAGAAAGTGTTTTTCTGTGTTCTACTTGTTAGTATAAACAAATATGCAGTCTGCTGAAAGCAAGCTCTTCTTTGATAGTCTTTCTTATGGAGCGCAGTTCAGCTAATAAAACTCTTTCTGCCTTTCATTGCAAGCAAGCCCGAAAGTGTTTTTATGCTTCATAATAGATTGCAAAAGTAAAGATGCAGTCTGCTGAAAGCAAGCTGTTCTTTGATAGTCTTTCTTATGGAGCGCAGTTCAGCTAATAAAACTCTTTCTGCCTTTCATTGCAAGCAAGCCCGAAAGTGTTTTTATGCTTCATAATAGATTGTAAAAGCAAAGATGCAGTCTGCTGAAAGCAAGCTGTTCTTTGATAGTCTTTCTTATGGAGCGCAGTTCAGCTAATAAAACTCTTTCTGCCTTTCATTGCAAGCAAGCCCGAAAGTGTTTTTATGCTTCATAATGGATTGTAAAAGCAAAGATGCAGTTTGCTGAAAACAAGTTGTTCTTTGACAGTCTTGAATACTGAGTGCAGTTCAGTTAATAAAACTGTCTTTCTGGTGCTCATTGCATTCAAGCCCGAAAGTGTTTTTATGCTTCATAATGGATTGTAAAAGCAAAGATGCAGTTTGCTGAAAACAAGTTGTTCTTTGACAGTCTTGAATACTGAGTGCAGTTCAGTTAATAAAACTGTCTTTCTGGTGCTCATTGCAAGCAAGACCGAAAGTGTTTTTATGCTTCATAATGGATTGTAAAAGCAAAGATGCAGTTTGCTGAAAACAAGTTGTTCTTTGACAGTCTTGAATACTGAGTGCAGTTCAGTTAATAAAACTGTCTTTCTGGTGCTCATTGCAAAGAAGCCAGAAAGTGTTTTTCTGTGTTCTACTTGTTAGTATAAACAAATATGCAGTCTGCTGAAAGCGAGCTGTTCTTTGATAGTCTTTCTTATGGAGCGCAGTTCAGCTAATAAAACTCTTTCTGCCTTTCATTGCAAGCAAGCCCGAAAGTGTTTTTATGCTTCATAATGGATTGTAAAAGCAAAGATGCAGTTTGCTGAAAAGAAGTTGTTCTTTGACAGTCTTGAATACTGAGTGCAGTTCAGTTAATAAAACTGTCTTTCTGGTGCTCATTGCAAGCAAGCCCGAAAGTGTTTTTATGCTTCATAATGGATTGTAAAAGCAAAGATGCAGTTTGCTGAAAAGAAGTTGTTCTTTGACAGTCTTGAATACTGAGTGCAGTTCAGTTAATAAAACTGTCTTTCTGGTGCTCATTGCAAACAAGCCAGAAAGTGTTTTTCTGTGTTCTACTTGTTAGTATAAACAAGTATGCAGTCTGCTGAAAGCGAGCTCTTCTTTGATAGTCTTTCTTATGGAGCGCAGTTCAGCTAATAAAACTCTTTCTGCCTTTCATTGCAAGCAAGCCCGAAAGTGTTTTTATGCTTCATAATAGATTGCAAAAGTAAAGATGCAGTCTGCTGAAAGCAAGCTGTTCTTTGATAGTCTTTCTTATGGAGCGCAGTTCAGCTAATAAAACTCTTTCTGCCTTTCATTGCAAGCAAGCCCGAAAGTGTTTTTATGCTTCATAATAGATTGTAAAAGCAAAGATGCAGTCTGCTGAAAGCAAGCTGTTCTTTGATAGTCTTTCTTATGGAGCGCAGTTCAGCTAATAAAACTCTTTCTGCCTTTCATTGCAAGCAAGCCCGAAAGTGTTTTTATGCTTCATAATGGATTGTAAAAGCAAAGATGCAGTTTGCTGAAAACAAGTTGTTCTTTGACAGTCTTGAATACTGAGTGCAGTTCAGTTAATAAAACTGTCTTTCTGGTGCTCATTGCATTCAAGCCCGAAAGTGTTTTTATGCTTCATAATGGATTGTAAAAGCAAAGATGCAGTTTGCTGAAAACAAGTTGTTCTTTGACAGTCTTGAATACTGAGTGCAGTTCAGTTAATAAAACTGTCTTTCTGGTGCTCATTGCAAGCAAGACCGAAAGTGTTTTTATGCTTCATAATGGATTGTAAAAGCAAAGATGCAGTTTGCTGAAAACAAGTTGTTCTTTGACAGTCTTGAATACTGAGTGCAGTTCAGTTAATAAAACTGTCTTTCTGGTGCTCATTGCAAAGAAGCCAGAAAGTGTTTTTCTGTGTTCTACTTGTTAGTATAAACAAATATGCAGTCTGCTGAAAGCGAGCTGTTCTTTGATAGTCTTTCTTATGGAGCGCAGTTCAGCTAATAAAACTCTTTCTGCCTTTCATTGCAAGCAAGCCCGAAAGTGTTTTTATGCTTCATAATGGATTGTAAAAGCAAAGATGCAGTTTGCTGAAAAGAAGTTGTTCTTTGACAGTCTTGAATACTGAGTGCAGTTCAGTTAATAAAACTGTCTTTCTGGTGCTCATTGCAAGCAAGCCCGAAAGTGTTTTTATGCTTCATAATGGATTGTAAAAGCAAAGATGCAGTTTGCTGAAAACAAGTTGTTCTTTGACAGTCTTGAATACTGAGTGCAGTTCAGTTAATAAAACTGTCTTTCTGGTGCTCATTGCAAACAAGCCAGAAAGTGTTTTTCTGTGTTCTACTTGTTAGTATAAACAAGTATGCAGTCTGCTGAAAGCGAGCTCTTCTTTGATAGTCTTTCTTATGGAGCGCAGTTCAGCTAATAAAACTCTTTCTGCCTTTCATTGCAAGCAAGCCCGAAAGTGTTTTTATGCTTCATAATAGATTGCAAAAGTAAAGATGCAGTCTGCTGAAAGCAAGCTGTTCTTTGATAGTCTTTCTTATGGAGCGCAGTTCAGCTAATAAAACTCTTTCTGCCTTTCATTGCAAGCAAGCCCGAAAGTGTTTTTATGCTTCATAATAGATTGTAAAAGCAAAGATGCAGTCTGCTGAAAGCAAGCTGTTCTTTGATAGTCTTTCTTATGGAGCGCAGTTCAGCTAATAAAACTCTTTCTGCCTTTCATTGCAAGCAAGCCCGAAAGTGTTTTTATGCTTCATAATGGATTGTAAAAGCAAAGATGCAGTTTGCTGAAAACAAGTTGTTCTTTGACAGTCTTGAATACTGAGTGCAGTTCAGTTAATAAAACTGTCTTTCTGGTGCTCATTGCATTCAAGCCCGAAAGTGTTTTTATGCTTCATAATGGATTGTAAAAGCAAAGATGCAGTTTGCTGAAAACAAGTTGTTCTTTGACAGTCTTGAATACTGAGTGCAGTTCAGTTAATAAAACTGTCTTTCTGGTGCTCATTGCAAGCAAGCCCGAAAGTGTTTTTATGCTTCATAATGGATTGTAAGAGCAAAGATGCAGTTTGCTGAAAACAAGTTGTTCTTTGACAGTCTTGAATACTGAGTGCAGTTCAGTTAATAAAACTGTCTTTCTGGTGCTCATTGCAAAGAAGCCAGAAAGTGTTTTTCTGTGTTCTACTTGTTAGTATAAACAAATATGCAGTCTGCTGAAAGCGAGCTGTTCTTTGATAGTCTTTCTTATGGAGCGCAGTTCAGCTAATAAAACTCTTTCTGCCTTTCATTGCAAGCAAGCCCGAAAGTGTTTTTATGCTTCATAATGGATTGTAAAAGCAAAGATGCAGTTTGCTGAAAAGAAGTTGTTCTTTGACAGTCTTGAATACTGAGTGCAGTTCAGTTAATAAAACTGTCTTTCTGGTGCTCATTGCAAGCAAGCCCGAAAGTGTTTTTATGCTTCATAATGGATTGTAAAAGCAAAGATGCAGTTTGCTGAAAACAAGTTGTTCTTTGACAGTCTTGAATACTGAGTGCAGTTCAGTTAATAAAACTGTCTTTCTGGTGCTCTTTGCAAACAAGCCAGAAAGTGTTTTTCTGTGTTCTACTTGTTAGTATAAACAAATATGCAGTCTGCTGAAAGCAAGCTCTTCTTTGATAGTCTTTCTTATGGAGCGCAGTTCAGCTAATAAAACTCTTTCTGCCTTTCATTGCAAGCAAGCCCGAAAGTGTTTTTATGCTTCATAATAGATTGCAAAAGTAAAGATGCAGTCTGCTGAAAGCAAGCTGTTCTTTGATAGTCTTTCTTATGGAGCGCAGTTCAGCTAATAAAACTCTTTCTGCCTTTCATTGCAAGCAAGCCCGAAAGTGTTTTTATGCTTCATAATAGATTGTAAAAGCAAAGATGCAGTCTGCTGAAAGCAAGCTGTTCTTTGATAGTCTTTCTTATGGAGCGCAGTTCAGCTAATAAAACTCTTTCTGCCTTTCATTGCAAGCAAGCCCGAAAGTGTTTTTATGCTTCATAATGGATTGTAAAAGCAAAGATGCAGTTTGCTGAAACAAGTTGTTCTTTGACAGTCTTGAATACTGAGTGCAGTTCAGTTAATAAAACTGTCTTTCTGGTGCTCATTGCATTCAAGCCCGAAAGTGTTTTTATGCTTCATAATGGATTGTAAAAGCAAAGATGCAGTTTGCTGAAAACAAGTTGTTCTTTGACAGTCTTGAATACTGAGTGCAGTTCAGTTAATAAAACTGTCTTTCTGGTGCTCATTGCAAAGAAGCCAGAAAGTGTTTTCCTGTGTTCTACTTGTTAGTATAAACAAATATGCAGTCTGCTGAAAGCGAGCTGTTCTTTGATAGTCTTTCTTATGGAGCGCAGTTCAGCTAATAAAACTCTTTCTGCCTTTCATTGCAAGCAAGCCCGAAAGTGTTTTTATGCTTCATAATGGATTGTAAAAGCAAAGATGCAGTTTGCTGAAAAGAAGTTGTTCTTTGACAGTCTTGAATACTGAGTGCAGTTCAGTTAATAAAACTGTCTTTCTGGTGCTCATTGCAAGCAAGCCCGAAAGTGTTTTTATGCTTCATAATGGATTGTAAAAGCAAAGATGCAGTTTGCTGAAAACAAGTTGTTCTTTGACAGTCTTGAATACTGAGTGCAGTTCAGTTAATAAAACTGTCTTTCTGGTGCTCATTGCAAAGAAGCCAGAAAGTGTTTTTCTGTGTTCTACTTGTTAGTATAAACAAATATGCAGTCTGCTGAAAGCAAGCTGTTCCTTGATAGTCTTTCTTATGGAGCGCAGTTCAGCTAATAAAACTCTTTCTGCCTTTCATTGCAAGCAAGCCCGAAAGTGTTTTTATGCTTCATAATAGATTGCAAAATTAAAGATGCAGTCTGCTGAAAACAAGCTGTTCTTTAATAGTCTTTCTTATGGAGCGCAGTTCAGCTAATAAAACTCTTTCTGACTTTCATTGCAAGCAAGCCCGAAAGTGTTTTTATGCTTCATAATAGATTGCAAAAGTAAAGATGCAGTCTGCTGAAAACAAGTTGTTCTTTGACAGTCTTGAATACTGAGTGCAGTTCAGTTAATAAAACTGTGTTTCTGGTGCTCATTGCATTCAAGCCCGAAAGTGTTTTTATGCTTCACAATGGATTGTAAAAGCAAAGATGCAGTTTGCTGAAAACAAGTTGTTCTTTGACAGTCTTGAATACTGAGTGCAGTTCAGTTAATAAAACTGACTTTCTGCCTTTCATTGCAAGCAAGCCCGAAAGTGTTTTTATGCTTCATAATAGATTGCAAAAGTAAAGATGCAGTCTGCTGAAAGCAAGCTGTTCTTTGATAGTCTTTCTTATGGAGCGCAGTTCAGCTAATAAAACTCTTTCTGCCTTTCATTGCAAGCAAGCCCGAAAGTGTTTTTATGCTTCATAATAGATTGTAAAAGCAAAGATGCAGTCTGCTGAAAGCAAGCTGTTCTTTGATAGTCTTTCTTATGGAGCGCAGTTCAGCTAATAAAACTCTTTCTGCCTTTCATTGCAAGCAAGCCCGAAAGTGTTTTTATGCTTCATAATGGATTGCAAAAGTAAAGATGCAGTCTGCTGAAAGCAAGCTGTTCTTTGATAGTCTTTCTTATGGAGCGCAGTTCAGCTAATAAAACTCTTTCTGCCTTTCATTGCAAGCAAGCCCGAAAGTGTTTTTATGCTTCATAATAGATTGTAAAAGCAAAGATGCAGTCTGCTGAAAGCAAGCTGTTCTTTGATAGTCTTTCTTATGGAGCGCAGTTCAGCTAATAAAACTCTTTCTGCCTTTCATTGCAAGCAAGCCCGAAAGTGTTTTTATGCTTCATAATGGATTGTAAAAGCAAAGATGCAGTTTGCTGAAAACAAGTTGTTCTTTGACAGTCTTGAATACTGAGTGCAGTTCAGTTAATAAAACTGTCTTTCTGGTGCTCATTGCATTCAAGCCCGAAAGTGTTTTTATGCTTCATAATGGATTGTAAAAGCAAAGATGCAGTTTGCTGAAAACAAGTTGTTCTTTGACAGTCTTGAATACTGAGTGCAGTTCAGTTAATAAAACTGTCTTTCTGGTGCTCATTGCAAGCAAGCCCGAAAGTGTTTTTATGCTTCATAATGGATTGTAAAAGCAAAGATGCAGTTTGCTGAAAACAAGTTGTTCTTTGACAGTCTTGAATACTGAGTGCAGTTCAGTTAATAAAACTGTCTTTCTGGTGCTCTTTGCAAACAAGCCAGAAAGTGTTTTTCTGTGTTCTACTTGTTAGTATAAACAAGTATGCAGTCTGCTGAAAGCAAGCTCTTCTTTGATAGTCTTTCTTATGGAGCGCAGTTCAGCTAATAAAACTCTTTCTGCCTTTCATTGCAAGCAAGCCCGAAAGTGTTTTTATGCTTCATAATAGATTGCAAAAGTAAAGATGCAGTCTGCTGAAAGCAAGCTGTTCTTTGATAGTCTTTCTTATGGAGCGCAGTTCAGCTAATAAAACTCTTTCTGCCTTTCATTGCAAGCAAGCCCGAAAGTGTTTTTATGCTTCATAATAGATTGTAAAAGCAAAGATGCAGTCTGCTGAAAGCAAGCTGTTCTTTGATAGTCTTTCTTATGGAGCGCAGTTCAGCTAATAAAACTCTTTCTGCCTTTCATTGCAAGCAAGCCCGAAAGTGTTTTTATGCTTCATAATGGATTGTAAAAGCAAAGATGCAGTTTGCTGAAAACAAGTTGTTCTTTGACAGTCTTGAATACTGAGTGCAGTTCAGTTAATAAAACTGTCTTTCTGGTGCTCATTGCATTCAAGCCCGAAAGTGTTTTTATGCTTCATAATGGATTGTAAAAGCAAAGATGCAGTTTGCTGAAAACAAGTTGTTCTTTGACAGTCTTGAATACTGAGTGCAGTTCAGTTAATAAAACTGTCTTTCTGGTGCTCATTGCAAAGAAGCCAGAAAGTGTTTTCCTGTGTTCTACTTGTTAGTATAAACAAATATGCAGTCTGCTGAAAGCGAGCTGTTCTTTGATAGTCTTTCTTATGGAGCGCAGTTCAGCTAATAAAACTCTTTCTGCCTTTCATTGCAAGCAAGCCCGAAAGTGTTTTTATGCTTCATAATGGATTGTAAAAGCAAAGATGCAGTTTGCTGAAAACAAGTTGTTCTTTGACAGTCTTGAATACTGAGTGCAGTTCAGTTAATAAAACTGTCTTTCTGGTGCTCATTGCAAGCAAGCCCGAAAGTGTTTTTATGCTTCATAATGGATTGTAAAAGCAAAGATGCAGTTTGCTGAAAACAAGTTGTTCTTTGACAGTCTTGAATACTGAGTGCAGTTCAGTTAATAAAACTGTCTTTCTGGTGCTCATTGCAAAGAAGCCAGAAAGTGTTTTTCTGTGTTCTACTTGTTAGTATAAACAAATATGCAGTCTGCTGAAAGCAAGCTGTTCCTTGATAGTCTTTCTTATGGAGCGCAGTTCAGCTAATAAAACTCTTTCTGCCTTTCATTGCAAGCAAGCCCGAAAGTGTTTTTATGCTTCATAATAGATTGCAAAATTAAAGATGCAGTCTGCTGAAAACAAGCTGTTCTTTAATAGTCTTTCTTATGGAGCGCAGTTCAGCTAATAAAACTCTTTCTGACTTTCATTGCAAGCAAGCCCGAAAGTGTTTTTATGCTTCATAATAGATTGTAAAAGCAAAGATGCAGTCTGCTGAAAGCAAGCTGTTCTTTGATAGTCTTTCTTATGGAGCGCAGTTCAGCTAATAAAACTCTTTCTGCCTTTCATTGCAAGCAAGCCCGAAAGTGTTTTTATGCTTCATAATGGATTGTAAAAGCAAAGATGCAGTTTGCTGAAAAGAAGTTGTTCTTTGACAGTCTTGAATACTGAGTGCAGTTCAGTTAATAAAACTGTCTTTCTGGTGCTCATTGCAAGCAAGCCCGAAAGTGTTTTTATGCTTCATAATGGATTGTAAAAGCAAAGATGCAGTTTGCTGAAAACAAGTTGTTCTTTGACAGTCTTGAATACTGAGTGCAGTTCAGTTAATAAAACTGTCTTTCTGGTGCTCATTGCAAACAAGCCAGAAAGTGTTTTTCTGTGTTCTACTTGTTAGTATAAACAAATATGCAGTCTGCTGAAAGCAAGCTGTTCCTTGATAGTCTTTCTTATGGAGCGCAGTTCAGCTAATAAAACTCTTTCTGCCTTTCATTGCAAGCAAGCCCGAAAGTGTTTTTATGCTTCATAATAGATTGCAAAAGTAAAGATGCAGTCTGCTGAAAACAAGCTGTTCTTTAATAGTCTTTCTTATGGAGCGCAGTTCAGCTAATAAAACTCTTTCTGCCTTTCATTGCAAGCAAGCCCGAAAGTGTTTTTATGCTTCATAATAGATTGCAAAAGTAAAGATGCAGTCTGCTGAAAGCAAGCTGTTCTTTGATAGTCTTTCTTATGGAGCGCAGTTCAGCTAATAAAACTCTTTCTGCCTTTCATTGCAAGCAAGCCCGAAAGTGTTTTTATGCTTCATAATGGATTGTAAAAGCAAAGATGCAGTTTGCTGAAAAGAAGTTGTTCTTTGACAGTCTTGAATACTGAGTGCAGTTCAGTTAATAAAACTGTCTTTCTGGTGCTCATTGCAAACAAGCCAGAAAGTGTTTTTCTGTGTTCTACTTGTTAGTATAAACAAATATGCAGTCTGCTGAAAGCAAGCTCTTCTTTGATAGTCTTTCTTATGGAGCGCAGTTCAGCTAATAAAACTCTTTCTGCCTTTCATTGCAAGCAAGCCCGAAAGTGTTTTTATGCTTCATAATAGATTGCAAAAGTAAAGATGCAGTCTGCTGAAAGCAAGCTGTTCTTTGATAGTCTTTCTTATGGAGCGCAGTTCAGCTAATAAAACTCTTTCTGCCTTTCATTGCAAGCAAGCCCGAAAGTGTTTTTATGCTTCATAATAGATTGCAAAAGTAAAGATGCAGTCTGCTGAAAGCAAGCTGTTCTTTGATAGTCTTTCTTATGGAGCGCAGTTCAGCTAATAAAACTCTTTCTGCCTTTCATTGCAAGCAAGCCCGAAAGTGTTTTTATGCTTCATAATAGATTGTAAAAGCAAAGATGCAGTCTGCTGAAAGCAAGCTGTTCTTTGATAGTCTTTCTTATGGAGCGCAGTTCAGCTAATAAAACTCTTTCTGCCTTTCATTGCAAGCAAGCCCGAAAGTGTTTTTATGCTTCATAATGGATTGTAAAAGCAAAGATGCAGTTTGCTGAAAACAAGTTGTTCTTTGACAGTCTTGAATACTGAGTGCAGTTCAGTTAATAAAACTGTGTTTCTGGTGCTCATTGCATTCAAGCCCGAAAGTGTTTTTATGCTTCACAATGGATTGTAAAAGCAAAGATGCAGTTTGCTGAAAACAAGTTGTTCTTTGACAGTCTTGAATACTGAGTGCAGTTCAGTTAATAAAACTGTCTTTCTGCCTTTCATTGCAAGCAAGCCCGAAAGTGTTTTTATGCTTCATAATAGATTGCAAAAGTAAAGATGCAGTCTGCTGAAAGCAAGCTGTTCTTTGATAGTCTTTCTTATGGAGCGCAGTTCAGCTAATAAAACTCTTTCTGCCTTTCATTGCAAGCAAGCCCGAAAGTGTTTTTATGCTTCATAATAGATTGTAAAAGCAAAGATGCAGTCTGCTGAAAGCAAGCTGTTCTTTGATAGTCTTTCTTATGGAGCGCAGTTCAGCTAATAAAACTCTTTCTGCCTTTCATTGCAAGCAAGCCCGAAAGTGTTTTTATGCTTCATAATGGATTGTAAAAGCAAAGATGCAGTTTGCTGAAAACAAGTTGTTCTTTGACAGTCTTGAATACTGAGTGCAGTTCAGTTAATAAAACTGTCTTTCTGGTGCTCATTGCAAACAAGCCAGAAAGTGTTTTTCTGTGTTCTACTTGTTAGTATAAACAAATATGCAGTCTGCTGAAAGCAAGCTGTTCCTTGATAGTCTTTCTTATGGAGCGCAGTTCAGCTAATAAAACTCTTTCTGCCTTTCATTGCAAGCAAGCCCGAAAGTGTTTTTATGCTTCATAATAGATTGCAAAAGTAAAGATGCAGTCTGCTGAAAACAAGCTGTTCTTTAATAGTCTTTCTTATGGAGCGCAGTTCAGCTAATAAAACTCTTTCTGCCTTTCATTGCAAGCAAGCCCGAAAGTGTTTTTATGCTTCATAATAGATTGCAAAAGTAAAGATGCAGTCTGCTGAAAGCAAGCTGTTCTTTGATAGTCTTTCTTATGGAGCGCAGTTCAGCTAATAAAACTCTTTCTGCCTTTCATTGCAAGCAAGCCCGAAAGTGTTTTTATGCTTCATAATGGATTGTAAAAGCAAAGATGCAGTTTGCTGAAAAGAAGTTGTTCTTTGACAGTCTTGAATACTGAGTGCAGTTCAGTTAATAAAACTGTCTTTCTGGTGCTCATTGCAAACAAGCCAGAAAGTGTTTTTCTGTGTTCTACTTGTTAGTATAAACAAATATGCAGTCTGCTGAAAGCAAGCTCTTCTTTGATAGTCTTTCTTATGGAGCGCAGTTCAGCTAATAAAACTCTTTCTGCCTTTCATTGCAAGCAAGCCCGAAAGTGTTTTTATGCTTCATAATAGATTGCAAAAGTAAAGATGCAGTCTGCTGAAAGCAAGCTGTTCTTTGATAGTCTTTCTTATGGAGCGCAGTTCAGCTAATAAAACTCTTTCTGCCTTTCATTGCAAGCAAGCCCGAAAGTGTTTTTATGCTTCATAATAGATTGTAAAAGCAAAGATGCAGTCTGCTGAAAGCAAGCTGTTCTTTGATAGTCTTTCTTATGGAGCGCAGTTCAGCTAATAAAACTCTTTCTGCCTTTCATTGCAAGCAAGCCCGAAAGTGTTTTTATGCTTCATAATGGATTGTAAAAGCAAAGATGCAGTTTGCTGAAAACAAGTTGTTCTTTGACAGTCTTGAATACTGAGTGCAGTTCAGTTAATAAAACTGTCTTTCTGGTGCTCATTGCATTCAAGCCCGAAAGTGTTTTTATGCTTCATAATGGATTGTAAAAGCAAAGATGCAGTTTGCTGAAAACAAGTTGTTCTTTGACAGTCTTGAATACTGAGTGCAGTTCAGTTAATAAAACTGTCTTTCTGGTGCTCATTGCAAGCAAGACCGAAAGTGTTTTTATGCTTCATAATGGATTGTAAAAGCAAAGATGCAGTTTGCTGAAAACAAGTTGTTCTTTGACAGTCTTGAATACTGAGTGCAGTTCAGTTAATAAAACTGTCTTTCTGGTGCTCATTGCAAAGAAGCCAGAAAGTGTTTTTCTGTGTTCTACTTGTTAGTATAAACAAATATGCAGTCTGCTGAAAGCGAGCTGTTCTTTGATAGTCTTTCTTATGGAGCGCAGTTCAGCTAATAAAACTCTTTCTGCCTTTCATTGCAAGCAAGCCCGAAAGTGTTTTTATGCTTCATAATGGATTGTAAAAGCAAAGATGCAGTTTGCTGAAAAGAAGTTGTTCTTTGACAGTCTTGAATACTGAGTGCAGTTCAGTTAATAAAACTGTCTTTCTGGTGCTCATTGCAAGCAAGCCCGAAAGTGTTTTTATGCTTCATAATGGATTGTAAAAGCAAAGATGCAGTTTGCTGAAAAGAAGTTGTTCTTTGACAGTCTTGAATACTGAGTGCAGTTCAGTTAATAAAACTGTCTTTCTGGTGCTCATTGCAAAGAAGCCAGAAAGTGTTTTTCTGTGTTCTACTTGTTAGTATAAACAAATATGCAGTCTGCTGAAAGCGAGCTGTTCTTTGATAGTCTTTCTTATGGAGCGCAGTTCAGCTAATAAAACTCTTTCTGCCTTTCATTGCAAGCAAGCCCGAAAGTGTTTTTATGCTTCACAATGGATTGTAAAAGCAAAGATGCAGTTTGCTGAAAACAAGTTGTTCTTTGACAGTCTTGAATACTGAGTGCAGTTCAGTTAATAAAACTGACTTTCTGCCTTTCATTGCAAGCAAGCCCGAAAGTGTTTTTATGCTTCATAATAGATTGCAAAAGTAAAGATGCAGTCTGCTGAAAGCAAGCTGTTCTTTGATAGTCTTTCTTATGGAGCGCAGTTCAGCTAATAAAACTCTTTCTGCCTTTCATTGCAAGCAAGCCCGAAAGTGTTTTTATGCTTCATAATAGATTGTAAAAGCAAAGATGCAGTCTGCTGAAAGCAAGCTGTTCTTTGATAGTCTTTCTTATGGAGCGCAGTTCAGCTAATAAAACTCTTTCTGCCTTTCATTGCAAGCAAGCCCGAAAGTGTTTTTATGCTTCATAATGGATTGCAAAAGTAAAGATGCAGTCTGCTGAAAGCAAGCTGTTCTTTGATAGTCTTTCTTATGGAGCGCAGTTCAGCTAATAAAACTCTTTCTGCCTTTCATTGCAAGCAAGCCCGAAAGTGTTTTTATGCTTCATAATAGATTGTAAAAGCAAAGATGCAGTCTGCTGAAAGCAAGCTGTTCTTTGATAGTCTTTCTTATGGAGCGCAGTTCAGCTAATAAAACTCTTTCTGCCTTTCATTGCAAGCAAGCCCGAAAGTGTTTTTATGCTTCATAATGGATTGTAAAAGCAAAGATGCAGTTTGCTGAAAACAAGTTGTTCTTTGACAGTCTTGAATACTGAGTGCAGTTCAGTTAATAAAACTGTCTTTCTGGTGCTCATTGCATTCAAGCCCGAAAGTGTTTTTATGCTTCATAATGGATTGTAAAAGCAAAGATGCAGTTTGCTGAAAACAAGTTGTTCTTTGACAGTCTTGAATACTGAGTGCAGTTCAGTTAATAAAACTGTCTTTCTGGTGCTCATTGCAAGCAAGCCCGAAAGTGTTTTTATGCTTCATAATGGATTGTAAAAGCAAAGATGCAGTTTGCTGAAAACAAGTTGTTCTTTGACAGTCTTGAATACTGAGTGCAGTTCAGTTAATAAAACTGTCTTTCTGGTGCTCTTTGCAAACAAGCCAGAAAGTGTTTTTCTGTGTTCTACTTGTTAGTATAAACAAGTATGCAGTCTGCTGAAAGCAAGCTCTTCTTTGATAGTCTTTCTTATGGAGCGCAGTTCAGCTAATAAAACTCTTTCTGCCTTTCATTGCAAGCAAGCCCGAAAGTGTTTTTATGCTTCATAATAGATTGCAAAAGTAAAGATGCAGTCTGCTGAAAGCAAGCTGTTCTTTGATAGTCTTTCTTATGGAGCGCAGTTCAGCTAATAAAACTCTTTCTGCCTTTCATTGCAAGCAAGCCCGAAAGTGTTTTTATGCTTCATAATAGATTGTAAAAGCAAAGATGCAGTCTGCTGAAAGCAAGCTGTTCTTTGATAGTCTTTCTTATGGAGCGCAGTTCAGCTAATAAAACTCTTTCTGCCTTTCATTGCAAGCAAGCCCGAAAGTGTTTTTATGCTTCATAATGGATTGTAAAAGCAAAGATGCAGTTTGCTGAAAACAAGTTGTTCTTTGACAGTCTTGAATACTGAGTGCAGTTCAGTTAATAAAACTGTCTTTCTGGTGCTCATTGCATTCAAGCCCGAAAGTGTTTTTATGCTTCATAATGGATTGTAAAAGCAAAGATGCAGTTTGCTGAAAACAAGTTGTTCTTTGACAGTCTTGAATACTGAGTGCAGTTCAGTTAATAAAACTGTCTTTCTGGTGCTCATTGCAAAGAAGCCAGAAAGTGTTTTCCTGTGTTCTACTTGTTAGTATAAACAAATATGCAGTCTGCTGAAAGCGAGCTGTTCTTTGATAGTCTTTCTTATGGAGCGCAGTTCAGCTAATAAAACTCTTTCTGCCTTTCATTGCAAGCAAGCCTGAAAGTGTTTTTATGCTTCATAATGGATTGTAAAAGCAAAGATGCAGTTTGCTGAAAACAAGTTGTTCTTTGACAGTCTTGAATACTGAGTGCAGTTCAGTTAATAAAACTGTCTTTCTGGTGCTCATTGCAAGCAAGCCCGAAAGTGTTTTTATGCTTCATAATGGATTGTAAAAGCAAAGATGCAGTTTGCTGAAAACAAGTTGTTCTTTGACAGTCTTGAATACTGAGTGCAGTTCAGTTAATAAAACTGTCTTTCTGGTGCTCATTGCAAAGAAGCCAGAAAGTGTTTTTCTGTGTTCTACTTGTTAGTATAAACAAATATGCAGTCTGCTGAAAGCAAGCTGTTCCTTGATAGTCTTTCTTATGGAGCGCAGTTCAGCTAATAAAACTCTTTCTGCCTTTCATTGCAAGCAAGCCCGAAAGTGTTTTTATGCTTCATAATAGATTGCAAAATTAAAGATGCAGTCTGCTGAAAACAAGCTGTTCTTTAATAGTCTTTCTTATGGAGCGCAGTTCAGCTAATAAAACTCTTTCTGACTTTCATTGCAAGCAAGCCCGAAAGTGTTTTTATGCTTCATAATAGATTGTAAAAGCAAAGATGCAGTCTGCTGAAAGCAAGCTGTTCTTTGATAGTCTTTCTTATGGAGCGCAGTTCAGCTAATAAAACTCTTTCTGCCTTTCATTGCAAGCAAGCCCGAAAGTGTTTTTATGCTTCATAATGGATTGTAAAAGCAAAGATGCAGTTTGCTGAAAAGAAGTTGTTCTTTGACAGTCTTGAATACTGAGTGCAGTTCAGTTAATAAAACTGTCTTTCTGGTGCTCATTGCAAGCAAGCCCGAAAGTGTTTTTATGCTTCATAATGGATTGTAAAAGCAAAGATGCAGTTTGCTGAAAACAAGTTGTTCTTTGACAGTCTTGAATACTGAGTGCAGTTCAGTTAATAAAACTGTCTTTCTGGTGCTCATTGCAAACAAGCCAGAAAGTGTTTTTCTGTGTTCTACTTGTTAGTATAAACAAATATGCAGTCTGCTGAAAGCAAGCTGTTCCTTGATAGTCTTTCTTATGGAGCGCAGTTCAGCTAATAAAACTCTTTCTGCCTTTCATTGCAAGCAAGCCCGAAAGTGTTTTTATGCTTCATAATAGATTGCAAAAGTAAAGATGCAGTCTGCTGAAAACAAGCTGTTCTTTAATAGTCTTTCTTATGGAGCGCAGTTCAGCTAATAAAACTCTTTCTGCCTTTCATTGCAAGCAAGCCCGAAAGTGTTTTTATGCTTCATAATAGATTGCAAAAGTAAAGATGCAGTCTGCTGAAAGCAAGCTGTTCTTTGATAGTCTTTCTTATGGAGCGCAGTTCAGCTAATAAAACTCTTTCTGCCTTTCATTGCAAGCAAGCCCGAAAGTGTTTTTATGCTTCATAATGGATTGTAAAAGCAAAGATGCAGTTTGCTGAAAAGAAGTTGTTCTTTGACAGTCTTGAATACTGAGTGCAGTTCAGTTAATAAAACTGTCTTTCTGGTGCTCATTGCAAACAAGCCAGAAAGTGTTTTTCTGTGTTCTACTTGTTAGTATAAACAAATATGCAGTCTGCTGAAAGCAAGCTCTTCTTTGATAGTCTTTCTTATGGAGCGCAGTTCAGCTAATAAAACTCTTTCTGCCTTTCATTGCAAGCAAGCCCGAAAGTGTTTTTATGCTTCATAATAGATTGCAAAAGTAAAGATGCAGTCTGCTGAAAGCAAGCTGTTCTTTGATAGTCTTTCTTATGGAGCGCAGTTCAGCTAATAAAACTCTTTCTGCCTTTCATTGCAAGCAAGCCCGAAAGTGTTTTTATGCTTCATAATAGATTGCAAAAGTAAAGATGCAGTCTGCTGAAAGCAAGCTGTTCTTTGATAGTCTTTCTTATGGAGCGCAGTTCAGCTAATAAAACTCTTTCTGCCTTTCATTGCAAGCAAGCCCGAAAGTGTTTTTATGCTTCATAATAGATTGTAAAAGCAAAGATGCAGTCTGCTGAAAGCAAGCTGTTCTTTGATAGTCTTTCTTATGGAGCGCAGTTCAGCTAATAAAACTCTTTCTGCCTTTCATTGCAAGCAAGCCCGAAAGTGTTTTTATGCTTCATAATGGATTGTAAAAGCAAAGATGCAGTTTGCTGAAAACAAGTTGTTCTTTGACAGTCTTGAATACTGAGTGCAGTTCAGTTAATAAAACTGTGTTTCTGGTGCTCATTGCATTCAAGCCCGAAAGTGTTTTTATGCTTCACAATGGATTGTAAAAGCAAAGATGCAGTTTGCTGAAAACAAGTTGTTCTTTGACAGTCTTGAATACTGAGTGCAGTTCAGTTAATAAAACTGTCTTTCTGCCTTTCATTGCAAGCAAGCCCGAAAGTGTTTTTATGCTTCATAATAGATTGCAAAAGTAAAGATGCAGTCTGCTGAAAGCAAGCTGTTCTTTGATAGTCTTTCTTATGGAGCGCAGTTCAGCTAATAAAACTCTTTCTGCCTTTCATTGCAAGCAAGCCCGAAAGTGTTTTTATGCTTCATAATAGATTGTAAAAGCAAAGATGCAGTCTGCTGAAAGCAAGCTGTTCTTTGATAGTCTTTCTTATGGAGCGCAGTTCAGCTAATAAAACTCTTTCTGCCTTTCATTGCAAGCAAGCCCGAAAGTGTTTTTATGCTTCATAATGGATTGTAAAAGCAAAGATGCAGTTTGCTGAAAACAAGTTGTTCTTTGACAGTCTTGAATACTGAGTGCAGTTCAGTTAATAAAACTGTCTTTCTGGTGCTCATTGCAAACAAGCCAGAAAGTGTTTTTCTGTGTTCTACTTGTTAGTATAAACAAATATGCAGTCTGCTGAAAGCAAGCTGTTCCTTGATAGTCTTTCTTATGGAGCGCAGTTCAGCTAATAAAACTCTTTCTGCCTTTCATTGCAAGCAAGCCCGAAAGTGTTTTTATGCTTCATAATAGATTGCAAAAGTAAAGATGCAGTCTGCTGAAAACAAGCTGTTCTTTAATAGTCTTTCTTATGGAGCGCAGTTCAGCTAATAAAACTCTTTCTGCCTTTCATTGCAAGCAAGCCCGAAAGTGTTTTTATGCTTCATAATAGATTGCAAAAGTAAAGATGCAGTCTGCTGAAAGCAAGCTGTTCTTTGATAGTCTTTCTTATGGAGCGCAGTTCAGCTAATAAAACTCTTTCTGCCTTTCATTGCAAGCAAGCCCGAAAGTGTTTTTATGCTTCATAATGGATTGTAAAAGCAAAGATGCAGTTTGCTGAAAAGAAGTTGTTCTTTGACAGTCTTGAATACTGAGTGCAGTTCAGTTAATAAAACTGTCTTTCTGGTGCTCATTGCAAACAAGCCAGAAAGTGTTTTTCTGTGTTCTACTTGTTAGTATAAACAAATATGCAGTCTGCTGAAAGCAAGCTCTTCTTTGATAGTCTTTCTTATGGAGCGCAGTTCAGCTAATAAAACTCTTTCTGCCTTTCATTGCAAGCAAGCCCGAAAGTGTTTTTATGCTTCATAATAGATTGCAAAAGTAAAGATGCAGTCTGCTGAAAGCAAGCTGTTCTTTGATAGTCTTTCTTATGGAGCGCAGTTCAGCTAATAAAACTCTTTCTGCCTTTCATTGCAAGCAAGCCCGAAAGTGTTTTTATGCTTCATAATAGATTGTAAAAGCAAAGATGCAGTCTGCTGAAAGCAAGCTGTTCTTTGATAGTCTTTCTTATGGAGCGCAGTTCAGCTAATAAAACTCTTTCTGCCTTTCATTGCAAGCAAGCCCGAAAGTGTTTTTATGCTTCATAATGGATTGTAAAAGCAAAGATGCAGTTTGCTGAAAACAAGTTGTTCTTTGACAGTCTTGAATACTGAGTGCAGTTCAGTTAATAAAACTGTCTTTCTGGTGCTCATTGCATTCAAGCCCGAAAGTGTTTTTATGCTTCATAATGGATTGTAAAAGCAAAGATGCAGTTTGCTGAAAACAAGTTGTTCTTTGACAGTCTTGAATACTGAGTGCAGTTCAGTTAATAAAACTGTCTTTCTGGTGCTCATTGCAAGCAAGACCGAAAGTGTTTTTATGCTTCATAATGGATTGTAAAAGCAAAGATGCAGTTTGCTGAAAACAAGTTGTTCTTTGACAGTCTTGAATACTGAGTGCAGTTCAGTTAATAAAACTGTCTTTCTGGTGCTCATTGCAAAGAAGCCAGAAAGTGTTTTTCTGTGTTCTACTTGTTAGTATAAACAAATATGCAGTCTGCTGAAAGCGAGCTGTTCTTTGATAGTCTTTCTTATGGAGCGCAGTTCAGCTAATAAAACTCTTTCTGCCTTTCATTGCAAGCAAGCCCGAAAGTGTTTTTATGCTTCATAATGGATTGTAAAAGCAAAGATGCAGTTTGCTGAAAAGAAGTTGTTCTTTGACAGTCTTGAATACTGAGTGCAGTTCAGTTAATAAAACTGTCTTTCTGGTGCTCATTGCAAGCAAGCCCGAAAGTGTTTTTATGCTTCATAATGGATTGTAAAAGCAAAGATGCAGTTTGCTGAAAACAAGTTGTTCTTTGACAGTCTTGAATACTGAGTGCAGTTCAGTTAATAAAACTGTCTTTCTGGTGCTCATTGCAAACAAGCCAGAAAGTGTTTTTCTGTGTTCTACTTGTTAGTATAAACAAGTATGCAGTCTGCTGAAAGCGAGCTCTTCTTTGATAGTCTTTCTTATGGAGCGCAGTTCAGCTAATAAAACTCTTTCTGCCTTTCATTGCAAGCAAGCCCGAAAGTGTTTTTATGCTTCATAATAGATTGCAAAAGTAAAGATGCAGTCTGCTGAAAGCAAGCTGTTCTTTGATAGTCTTTCTTATGGAGCGCAGTTCAGCTAATAAAACTCTTTCTGCCTTTCATTGCAAGCAAGCCCGAAAGTGTTTTTATGCTTCATAATAGATTGTAAAAGCAAAGATGCAGTCTGCTGAAAGCAAGCTGTTCTTTGATAGTCTTTCTTATGGAGCGCAGTTCAGCTAATAAAACTCTTTCTGCCTTTCATTGCAAGCAAGCCCGAAAGTGTTTTTATGCTTCATAATGGATTGTAAAAGCAAAGATGCAGTTTGCTGAAAACAAGTTGTTCTTTGACAGTCTTGAATACTGAGTGCAGTTCAGTTAATAAAACTGTCTTTCTGGTGCTCATTGCATTCAAGCCCGAAAGTGTTTTTATGCTTCATAATGGATTGTAAAAGCAAAGATGCAGTTTGCTGAAAACAAGTTGTTCTTTGACAGTCTTGAATACTGAGTGCAGTTCAGTTAATAAAACTGTCTTTCTGGTGCTCATTGCAAGCAAGCCCGAAAGTGTTTTTATGCTTCATAATGGATTGTAAGAGCAAAGATGCAGTTTGCTGAAAACAAGTTGTTCTTTGACAGTCTTGAATACTGAGTGCAGTTCAGTTAATAAAACTGTCTTTCTGGTGCTCATTGCAAAGAAGCCAGAAAGTGTTTTTCTGTGTTCTACTTGTTAGTATAAACAAATATGCAGTCTGCTGAAAGCGAGCTGTTCTTTGATAGTCTTTCTTATGGAGCGCAGTTCAGCTAATAAAACTCTTTCTGCCTTTCATTGCAAGCAAGCCCGAAAGTGTTTTTATGCTTCATAATGGATTGTAAAAGCAAAGATGCAGTTTGCTGAAAAGAAGTTGTTCTTTGACAGTCTTGAATACTGAGTGCAGTTCAGTTAATAAAACTGTCTTTCTGGTGCTCATTGCAAGCAAGCCCGAAAGTGTTTTTATGCTTCATAATGGATTGTAAAAGCAAAGATGCAGTTTGCTGAAAACAAGTTGTTCTTTGACAGTCTTGAATACTGAGTGCAGTTCAGTTAATAAAACTGTCTTTCTGGTGCTCTTTGCAAACAAGCCAGAAAGTGTTTTTCTGTGTTCTACTTGTTAGTATAAACAAATATGCAGTCTGCTGAAAGCAAGCTCTTCTTTGATAGTCTTTCTTATGGAGCGCAGTTCAGCTAATAAAACTCTTTCTGCCTTTCATTGCAAGCAAGCCCGAAAGTGTTTTTATGCTTCATAATAGATTGCAAAAGTAAAGATGCAGTCTGCTGAAAGCAAGCTGTTCTTTGATAGTCTTTCTTATGGAGCGCAGTTCAGCTAATAAAACTCTTTCTGCCTTTCATTGCAAGCAAGCCCGAAAGTGTTTTTATGCTTCATAATAGATTGTAAAAGCAAAGATGCAGTCTGCTGAAAGCAAGCTGTTCTTTGATAGTCTTTCTTATGGAGCGCAGTTCAGCTAATAAAACTCTTTCTGCCTTTCATTGCAAGCAAGCCCGAAAGTGTTTTTATGCTTCATAATGGATTGTAAAAGCAAAGATGCAGTTTGCTGAAAACAAGTTGTTCTTTGACAGTCTTGAATACTGAGTGCAGTTCAGTTAATAAAACTGTCTTTCTGGTGCTCATTGCATTCAAGCCCGAAAGTGTTTTTATGCTTCACAATGGATTGTAAAAGCAAAGATGCAGTTTGCTGAAAACAAGTTGTTCTTTGACAGTCTTGAATACTGAGTGCAGTTCAGTTAATAAAACTGTCTTTCTGGTGCTCATTGCAAAGAAGCCAGAAAGTGTTTTCCTGTGTTCTACTTGTTAGTATAAACAAATATGCAGTCTGCTGAAAGCGAGCTGTTCTTTGATAGTCTTTCTTATGGAGCGCAGTTCAGCTAATAAAACTCTTTCTGCCTTTCATTGCAAGCAAGCCCGAAAGTGTTTTTATGCTTCATAATGGATTGTAAAAGCAAAGATGCAGTTTGCTGAAAAGAAGTTGTTCTTTGACAGTCTTGAATACTGAGTGCAGTTCAGTTAATAAAACTGTCTTTCTGGTGCTCATTGCAAGCAAGCCCGAAAGTGTTTTTATGCTTCATAATGGATTGTAAAAGCAAAGATGCAGTTTGCTGAAAACAAGTTGTTCTTTGACAGTCTTGAATACTGAGTGCAGTTCAGTTAATAAAACTGTCTTTCTGGTGCTCATTGCAAAGAAGCCAGAAAGTGTTTTTCTGTGTTCTACTTGTTAGTATAAACAAATATGCAGTCTGCTGAAAGCAAGCTGTTCCTTGATAGTCTTTCTTATGGAGCGCAGTTCAGCTAATAAAACTCTTTCTGCCTTTCATTGCAAGCAAGCCCGAAAGTGTTTTTATGCTTCATAATAGATTGCAAAATTAAAGATGCAGTCTGCTGAAAACAAGCTGTTCTTTAATAGTCTTTCTTATGGAGCGCAGTTCAGCTAATAAAACTCTTTCTGACTTTCATTGCAAGCAAGCCCGAAAGTGTTTTTATGCTTCATAATAGATTGCAAAAGTAAAGATGCAGTCTGCTGAAAACAAGTTGTTCTTTGACAGTCTTGAATACTGAGTGCAGTTCAGTTAATAAAACTGTGTTTCTGGTGCTCATTGCATTCAAGCCCGAAAGTGTTTTTATGCTTCACAATGGATTGTAAAAGCAAAGATGCAGTTTGCTGAAAACAAGTTGTTCTTTGACAGTCTTGAATACTGAGTGCAGTTCAGTTAATAAAACTGACTTTCTGCCTTTCATTGCAAGCAAGCCCGAAAGTGTTTTTATGCTTCATAATAGATTGCAAAAGTAAAGATGCAGTCTGCTGAAAGCAAGCTGTTCTTTGATAGTCTTTCTTATGGAGCGCAGTTCAGCTAATAAAACTCTTTCTGCCTTTCATTGCAAGCAAGCCCGAAAGTGTTTTTATGCTTCATAATAGATTGTAAAAGCAAAGATGCAGTCTGCTGAAAGCAAGCTGTTCTTTGATAGTCTTTCTTATGGAGCGCAGTTCAGCTAATAAAACTCTTTCTGCCTTTCATTGCAAGCAAGCCCGAAAGTGTTTTTATGCTTCATAATGGATTGCAAAAGTAAAGATGCAGTCTGCTGAAAGCAAGCTGTTCTTTGATAGTCTTTCTTATGGAGCGCAGTTCAGCTAATAAAACTCTTTCTGCCTTTCATTGCAAGCAAGCCCGAAAGTGTTTTTATGCTTCATAATAGATTGTAAAAGCAAAGATGCAGTCTGCTGAAAGCAAGCTGTTCTTTGATAGTCTTTCTTATGGAGCGCAGTTCAGCTAATAAAACTCTTTCTGCCTTTCATTGCAAGCAAGCCCGAAAGTGTTTTTATGCTTCATAATGGATTGTAAAAGCAAAGATGCAGTTTGCTGAAAACAAGTTGTTCTTTGACAGTCTTGAATACTGAGTGCAGTTCAGTTAATAAAACTGTCTTTCTGGTGCTCATTGCATTCAAGCCCGAAAGTGTTTTTATGCTTCATAATGGATTGTAAAAGCAAAGATGCAGTTTGCTGAAAACAAGTTGTTCTTTGACAGTCTTGAATACTGAGTGCAGTTCAGTTAATAAAACTGTCTTTCTGGTGCTCATTGCAAGCAAGCCCGAAAGTGTTTTTATGCTTCATAATGGATTGTAAGAGCAAAGATGCAGTTTGCTGAAAACAAGTTGTTCTTTGACAGTCTTGAATACTGAGTGCAGTTCAGTTAATAAAACTGTCTTTCTGGTGCTCATTGCAAAGAAGCCAGAAAGTGTTTTTCTGTGTTCTACTTGTTAGTATAAACAAATATGCAGTCTGCTGAAAGCGAGCTGTTCTTTGATAGTCTTTCTTATGGAGCGCAGTTCAGCTAATAAAACTCTTTCTGCCTTTCATTGCAAGCAAGCCCGAAAGTGTTTTTATGCTTCATAATGGATTGTAAAAGCAAAGATGCAGTTTGCTGAAAAGAAGTTGTTCTTTGACAGTCTTGAATACTGAGTGCAGTTCAGTTAATAAAACTGTCTTTCTGGTGCTCATTGCAAGCAAGCCCGAAAGTGTTTTTATGCTTCATAATGGATTGTAAAAGCAAAGATGCAGTTTGCTGAAAACAAGTTGTTCTTTGACAGTCTTGAATACTGAGTGCAGTTCAGTTAATAAAACTGTCTTTCTGGTGCTCTTTGCAAACAAGCCAGAAAGTGTTTTTCTGTGTTCTACTTGTTAGTATAAACAAATATGCAGTCTGCTGAAAGCAAGCTCTTCTTTGATAGTCTTTCTTATGGAGCGCAGTTCAGCTAATAAAACTCTTTCTGCCTTTCATTGCAAGCAAGCCCGAAAGTGTTTTTATGCTTCATAATAGATTGCAAAAGTAAAGATGCAGTCTGCTGAAAGCAAGCTGTTCTTTGATAGTCTTTCTTATGGAGCGCAGTTCAGCTAATAAAACTCTTTCTGCCTTTCATTGCAAGCAAGCCCGAAAGTGTTTTTATGCTTCATAATAGATTGTAAAAGCAAAGATGCAGTCTGCTGAAAGCAAGCTGTTCTTTGATAGTCTTTCTTATGGAGCGCAGTTCAGCTAATAAAACTCTTTCTGCCTTTCATTGCAAGCAAGCCCGAAAGTGTTTTTATGCTTCATAATGGATTGTAAAAGCAAAGATGCAGTTTGCTGAAAACAAGTTGTTCTTTGACAGTCTTGAATACTGAGTGCAGTTCAGTTAATAAAACTGTCTTTCTGGTGCTCATTGCATTCAAGCCCGAAAGTGTTTTTATGCTTCATAATGGATTGTAAAAGCAAAGATGCAGTTTGCTGAAAACAAGTTGTTCTTTGACAGTCTTGAATACTGAGTGCAGTTCAGTTAATAAAACTGTCTTTCTGGTGCTCATTGCAAAGAAGCCAGAAAGTGTTTTCCTGTGTTCTACTTGTTAGTATAAACAAATATGCAGTCTGCTGAAAGCGAGCTGTTCTTTGATAGTCTTTCTTATGGAGCGCAGTTCAGCTAATAAAACTCTTTCTGCCTTTCATTGCAAGCAAGCCCGAAAGTGTTTTTATGCTTCATAATGGATTGTAAAAGCAAAGATGCAGTTTGCTGAAAAGAAGTTGTTCTTTGACAGTCTTGAATACTGAGTGCAGTTCAGTTAATAAAACTGTCTTTCTGGTGCTCATTGCAAGCAAGCCCGAAAGTGTTTTTATGCTTCATAATGGATTGTAAAAGCAAAGATGCAGTTTGCTGAAAACAAGTTGTTCTTTGACAGTCTTGAATACTGAGTGCAGTTCAGTTAATAAAACTGTCTTTCTGGTGCTCATTGCAAAGAAGCCAGAAAGTGTTTTTCTGTGTTCTACTTGTTAGTATAAACAAATATGCAGTCTGCTGAAAGCAAGCTGTTCCTTGATAGTCTTTCTTATGGAGCGCAGTTCAGCTAATAAAACTCTTTCTGCCTTTCATTGCAAGCAAGCCCGAAAGTGTTTTTATGCTTCATAATAGATTGCAAAATTAAAGATGCAGTCTGCTGAAAACAAGCTGTTCTTTAATAGTCTTTCTTATGGAGCGCAGTTCAGCTAATAAAACTCTTTCTGACTTTCATTGCAAGCAAGCCCGAAAGTGTTTTTATGCTTCATAATAGATTGCAAAAGTAAAGATGCAGTCTGCTGAAAACAAGTTGTTCTTTGACAGTCTTGAATACTGAGTGCAGTTCAGTTAATAAAACTGTGTTTCTGGTGCTCATTGCATTCAAGCCCGAAAGTGTTTTTATGCTTCACAATGGATTGTAAAAGCAAAGATGCAGTTTGCTGAAAACAAGTTGTTCTTTGACAGTCTTGAATACTGAGTGCAGTTCAGTTAATAAAACTGACTTTCTGCCTTTCATTGCAAGCAAGCCCGAAAGTGTTTTTATGCTTCATAATAGATTGCAAAAGTAAAGATGCAGTCTGCTGAAAGCAAGCTGTTCTTTGATAGTCTTTCTTATGGAGCGCAGTTCAGCTAATAAAACTCTTTCTGCCTTTCATTGCAAGCAAGCCCGAAAGTGTTTTTATGCTTCATAATAGATTGTAAAAGCAAAGATGCAGTCTGCTGAAAGCAAGCTGTTCTTTGATAGTCTTTCTTATGGAGCGCAGTTCAGCTAATAAAACTCTTTCTGCCTTTCATTGCAAGCAAGCCCGAAAGTGTTTTTATGCTTCATAATGGATTGCAAAAGTAAAGATGCAGTCTGCTGAAAGCAAGCTGTTCTTTGATAGTCTTTCTTATGGAGCGCAGTTCAGCTAATAAAACTCTTTCTGCCTTTCATTGCAAGCAAGCCCGAAAGTGTTTTTATGCTTCATAATAGATTGTAAAAGCAAAGATGCAGTCTGCTGAAAGCAAGCTGTTCTTTGATAGTCTTTCTTATGGAGCGCAGTTCAGCTAATAAAACTCTTTCTGCCTTTCATTGCAAGCAAGCCCGAAAGTGTTTTTATGCTTCATAATGGATTGTAAAAGCAAAGATGCAGTTTGCTGAAAACAAGTTGTTCTTTGACAGTCTTGAATACTGAGTGCAGTTCAGTTAATAAAACTGTCTTTCTGGTGCTCATTGCATTCAAGCCCGAAAGTGTTTTTATGCTTCATAATGGATTGTAAAAGCAAAGATGCAGTTTGCTGAAAACAAGTTGTTCTTTGACAGTCTTGAATACTGAGTGCAGTTCAGTTAATAAAACTGTCTTTCTGGTGCTCATTGCAAGCAAGCCCGAAAGTGTTTTTATGCTTCATAATGGATTGTAAAAGCAAAGATGCAGTTTGCTGAAAACAAGTTGTTCTTTGACAGTCTTGAATACTGAGTGCAGTTCAGTTAATAAAACTGTCTTTCTGGTGCTCTTTGCAAACAAGCCAGAAAGTGTTTTTCTGTGTTCTACTTGTTAGTATAAACAAGTATGCAGTCTGCTGAAAGCAAGCTCTTCTTTGATAGTCTTTCTTATGGAGCGCAGTTCAGCTAATAAAACTCTTTCTGCCTTTCATTGCAAGCAAGCCCGAAAGTGTTTTTATGCTTCATAATAGATTGCAAAAGTAAAGATGCAGTCTGCTGAAAGCAAGCTGTTCTTTGATAGTCTTTCTTATGGAGCGCAGTTCAGCTAATAAAACTCTTTCTGCCTTTCATTGCAAGCAAGCCCGAAAGTGTTTTTATGCTTCATAATAGATTGTAAAAGCAAAGATGCAGTCTGCTGAAAGCAAGCTGTTCTTTGATAGTCTTTCTTATGGAGCGCAGTTCAGCTAATAAAACTCTTTCTGCCTTTCATTGCAAGCAAGCCCGAAAGTGTTTTTATGCTTCATAATGGATTGTAAAAGCAAAGATGCAGTTTGCTGAAAACAAGTTGTTCTTTGACAGTCTTGAATACTGAGTGCAGTTCAGTTAATAAAACTGTCTTTCTGGTGCTCATTGCATTCAAGCCCGAAAGTGTTTTTATGCTTCATAATGGATTGTAAAAGCAAAGATGCAGTTTGCTGAAAACAAGTTGTTCTTTGACAGTCTTGAATACTGAGTGCAGTTCAGTTAATAAAACTGTCTTTCTGGTGCTCATTGCAAAGAAGCCAGAAAGTGTTTTCCTGTGTTCTACTTGTTAGTATAAACAAATATGCAGTCTGCTGAAAGCGAGCTGTTCTTTGATAGTCTTTCTTATGGAGCGCAGTTCAGCTAATAAAACTCTTTCTGCCTTTCATTGCAAGCAAGCCCGAAAGTGTTTTTATGCTTCATAATGGATTGTAAAAGCAAAGATGCAGTTTGCTGAAAACAAGTTGTTCTTTGACAGTCTTGAATACTGAGTGCAGTTCAGTTAATAAAACTGTCTTTCTGGTGCTCATTGCAAGCAAGCCCGAAAGTGTTTTTATGCTTCATAATGGATTGTAAAAGCAAAGATGCAGTTTGCTGAAAACAAGTTGTTCTTTGACAGTCTTGAATACTGAGTGCAGTTCAGTTAATAAAACTGTCTTTCTGGTGCTCATTGCAAAGAAGCCAGAAAGTGTTTTTCTGTGTTCTACTTGTTAGTATAAACAAATATGCAGTCTGCTGAAAGCAAGCTGTTCCTTGATAGTCTTTCTTATGGAGCGCAGTTCAGCTAATAAAACTCTTTCTGCCTTTCATTGCAAGCAAGCCCGAAAGTGTTTTTATGCTTCATAATAGATTGCAAAATTAAAGATGCAGTCTGCTGAAAACAAGCTGTTCTTTAATAGTCTTTCTTATGGAGCGCAGTTCAGCTAATAAAACTCTTTCTGACTTTCATTGCAAGCAAGCCCGAAAGTGTTTTTATGCTTCATAATAGATTGTAAAAGCAAAGATGCAGTCTGCTGAAAGCAAGCTGTTCTTTGATAGTCTTTCTTATGGAGCGCAGTTCAGCTAATAAAACTCTTTCTGCCTTTCATTGCAAGCAAGCCCGAAAGTGTTTTTATGCTTCATAATGGATTGTAAAAGCAAAGATGCAGTTTGCTGAAAAGAAGTTGTTCTTTGACAGTCTTGAATACTGAGTGCAGTTCAGTTAATAAAACTGTCTTTCTGGTGCTCATTGCAAGCAAGCCCGAAAGTGTTTTTATGCTTCATAATGGATTGTAAAAGCAAAGATGCAGTTTGCTGAAAACAAGTTGTTCTTTGACAGTCTTGAATACTGAGTGCAGTTCAGTTAATAAAACTGTCTTTCTGGTGCTCATTGCAAAGAAGCCAGAAAGTGTTTTTCTGTGTTCTACTTGTTAGTATAAACAAATATGCAGTCTGCTGAAAGCAAGCTGTTCCTTGATAGTCTTTCTTATGGAGCGCAGTTCAGCTAATAAAACTCTTTCTGCCTTTCATTGCAAGCAAGCCCGAAAGTGTTTTTATGCTTCATAATAGATTGCAAAATTAAAGATGCAGTCTGCTGAAAACAAGCTGTTCTTTAATAGTCTTTCTTATGGAGCGCAGTTCAGCTAATAAAACTCTTTCTGACTTTCATTGCAAGCAAGCCCGAAAGTGTTTTTATGCTTCATAATAGATTGCAAAAGTAAAGATGCAGTCTGCTGAAAACAAGTTGTTCTTTGACAGTCTTGAATACTGAGTGCAGTTCAGTTAATAAAACTGTGTTTCTGGTGCTCATTGCATTCAAGCCCGAAAGTGTTTTTATGCTTCACAATGGATTGTAAAAGCAAAGATGCAGTTTGCTGAAAACAAGTTGTTCTTTGACAGTCTTGAATACTGAGTGCAGTTCAGTTAATAAAACTGTCTTTCTGCCTTTCATTGCAAGCAAGCCCGAAAGTGTTTTTATGCTTCATAATAGATTGCAAAAGTAAAGATGCAGTCTGCTGAAAGCAAGCTGTTCTTTGATAGTCTTTCTTATGGAGCGCAGTTCAGCTAATAAAAATCTTTCTGCCTTTCATTGCAAGCAAGCCCGAAAGTGTTTTTATGCTTCATAATAGATTGTAAAAGCAAAGATGCAGTCTGCTGAAAGCAAGCTGTTCTTTGATAGTCTTTCTTATGGAGCGCAGTTCAGCTAATAAAACTCTTTCTGCCTTTCATTGCAAGCAAGCCCGAAAGTGTTTTTATGCTTCATAATGGATTGTAAAAGCAAAGATGCAGTTTGCTGAAAACAAGTTGTTCTTTGACAGTCTTGAATACTGAGTGCAGTTCAGTTAATAAAACTGTCTTTCTCGTGCTCATTGCAAACAAGCCAGAAAGTGTTTTTCTGTGTTCTACTTGTTAGTATAAACAAATATGCAGTCTGCTGAAAGCAAGCTGTTCCTTGATAGTCTTTCTTATGGAGCGCAGTTCAGCTAATAAAACTCTTTCTGCCTTTCATTGCAAGCAAGCCCGAAAGTGTTTTTATGCTTCATAATAGATTGCAAAAGTAAAGATGCAGTCTGCTGAAAACAAGCTGTTCTTTAATAGTCTTTCTTATGGAGCGCAGTTCAGCTAATAAAACTCTTTCTGCCTTTCATTGCAAGCAAGCCCGAAAGTGTTTTTATGCTTCATAATGGATTGCAAAAGTAAAGATGCAGTCTGCTGAAAGCAAGCTGTTCTTTGATAGTCTTTCTTATGGAGCGCAGTTCAGCTAATAAAACTCTTTCTGCCTTTCATTGCAAGCAAGCCCGAAAGTGTTTTTATGCTTCATAATGGATTGTAAAAGCAAAGATGCAGTTTGCTGAAAACAAGTTGTTCTTTGACAGTCTTGAATACTGAGTGCAGTTCAGTTAATAAAACTGTCTTTCTGGTGCTCATTGCATTCAAGCCCGAAAGTGTTTTTATGCTTCATAATGGATTGTAAAAGCAAAGATGCAGTTTGCTGAAAACAAGTTGTTCTTTGACAGTCTTGAATACTGAGTGCAGTTCAGTTAATAAAACTGTCTTTCTGGTGCTCATTGCAAGCAAGCCCGAAAGTGTTTTTATGCTTCATAATGGATTGTAAAAGCAAAGATGCAGTTTGCTGAAAACAAGTTGTTCTTTGACAGTCTTGAATACTGAGTGCAGTTCAGTTAATAAAACTGTCTTTCTGGTGCTCATTGCAAGCAAGCCCGAAAGTGTTTTTATGCTTCACAATGGATTGTAAAAGCAAAGATGCAGTTTGCTGAAAACAAGTTGTTCTTTGACAGTCTTGAATACTGAGTGCAGTTCAGTTAATAAAACTGACTTTCTGCCTTTCATTGCAAGCAAGCCCGAAAGTGTTTTTATGCTTCATAATAGATTGCAAAAGTAAAGATGCAGTCTGCTGAAAGCAAGCTGTTCTTTGATAGTCTTTCTTATGGAGCGCAGTTCAGCTAATAAAACTCTTTCTGCCTTTCATTGCAAGCAAGCCCGAAAGTGTTTTTATGCTTCATAATAGATTGTAAAAGCAAAGATGCAGTCTGCTGAAAGCAAGCTGTTCTTTGATAGTCTTTCTTATGGAGCGCAGTTCAGCTAATAAAACTCTTTCTGCCTTTCATTGCAAGCAAGCCCGAAAGTGTTTTTATGCTTCATAATAGATTGTAAAAGCAAAGATGCAGTCTGCTGAAAGCAAGCTGTTCTTTGATAGTCTTTCTTATGGAGCGCAGTTCAGCTAATAAAACTCTTTCTGCCTTTCATTGCAAGCAAGCCCGAAAGTGTTTTTATGCTTCATAATGGATTGTAAAAGCAAAGATGCAGTTTGCTGAAAACAAGTTGTTCTTTGACAGTCTTGAATACTGAGTGCAGATCAGTTAATAAAACTGTCTTTCTGGTGCTCATTGCATTCAAGCCCGAAAGTGTTTTTATGCTTCATAATGGATTGTAAAAGCAAAGATGCAGTTTGCTGAAAACAAGTTGTTCTTTGACAGTCTTGAATACTGAGTGCAGTTCAGTTAATAAAACTGTCTTTCTGGTGCTCATTGCAAGCAAGCCCGAAAGTGTTTTTATGCTTCATAATGGATTGTAAGAGCAAAGATGCAGTTTGCTGAAAACAAGTTGTTCTTTGACAGTCTTGAATACTGAGTGCAGTTCAGTTAATAAAACTGTCTTTCTGGTGCTCATTGCAAAGAAGCCAGAAAGTGTTTTTCTGTGTTCTACTTGTTAGTATAAACAAATATGCAGTCTGCTGAAAGCGAGCTGTTCTTTGATAGTCTTTCTTATGGAGCGCAGTTCAGCTAATAAAACTCTTTCTGCCTTTCATTGCAAGCAAGCCCGAAAGTGTTTTTATGCTTCATAATGGATTGTAAAAGCAAAGATGCAGTTTGCTGAAAAGAAGTTGTTCTTTGACAGTCTTGAATACTGAGTGCAGTTCAGTTAATAAAACTGTCTTTCTGGTGCTCATTGCAAAGAAGCCAGAAAGTGTTTTTCTGTGTTCTACTTGTTAGTATAAACAAATATGCAGTCTGCTGAAAGCAAGCTGTTCCTTGATAGTCTTTCTTATGGAGCGCAGTTCAGCTAATAAAACTCTTTCTGCCTTTCATTGCAAGCAAGCCCGAAAGTGTTTTTATGCTTCATAATAGATTGCAAAATTAAAGATGCAGTCTGCTGAAAACAAGCTGTTCTTTAATAGTCTTTCTTATGGAGCGCAGTTCAGCTAATAAAACTCTTTCTGACTTTCATTGCAAGCAAGCCCGAAAGTGTTTTTATGCTTCATAATAGATTGCAAAAGTAAAGATGCAGTCTGCTGAAAACAAGTTGTTCTTTGACAGTCTTGAATACTGAGTGCAGTTCAGTTAATAAAACTGTGTTTCTGGTGCTCATTGCATTCAAGCCCGAAAGTGTTTTTATGCTTCACAATGGATTGTAAAAGCAAAGATGCAGTTTGCTGAAAACAAGTTGTTCTTTGACAGTCTTGAATACTGAGTGCAGTTCAGTTAATAAAACTGTCTTTCTGCCTTTCATTGCAAGCAAGCCCGAAAGTGTTTTTATGCTTCATAATAGATTGCAAAAGTAAAGATGCAGTCTGCTGAAAGCAAGCTGTTCTTTGATAGTCTTTCTTATGGAGCGCAGTTCAGCTAATAAAACTCTTTCTGCCTTTCATTGCAAGCAAGCCCGAAAGTGTTTTTATGCTTCATAATAGATTGTAAAAGCAAAGATGCAGTCTGCTGAAAGCAAGCTGTTCTTTGATAGTCTTTCTTATGGAGCGCAGTTCAGCTAATAAAACTCTTTCTGCCTTTCATTGCAAGCAAGCCCGAAAGTGTTTTTATGCTTCATAATGGATTGTAAAAGCAAAGATGCAGTTTGCTGAAAACAAGTTGTTCTTTGACAGTCTTGAATACTGAGTGCAGTTCAGTTAATAAAACTGTCTTTCTCGTGCTCATTGCAAACAAGCCAGAAAGTGTTTTTCTGTGTTCTACTTGTTAGTATAAACAAATATGCAGTCTGCTGAAAGCAAGCTGTTCCTTGATAGTCTTTCTTATGGAGCGCAGTTCAGCTAATAAAACTCTTTCTGCCTTTCATTGCAAGCAAGCCCGAAAGTGTTTTTATGCTTCATAATAGATTGCAAAAGTAAAGATGCAGTCTGCTGAAAACAAGCTGTTCTTTAATAGTCTTTCTTATGGAGCGCAGTTCAGCTAATAAAACTCTTTCTGCCTTTCATTGCAAGCAAGCCCGAAAGTGTTTTTATGCTTCATAATGGATTGCAAAAGTAAAGATGCAGTCTGCTGAAAGCAAGCTGTTCTTTGATAGTCTTTCTTATGGAGCGCAGTTCAGCTAATAAAACTCTTTCTGCCTTTCATTGCAAGCAAGCCCGAAAGTGTTTTTATGCTTCATAATGGATTGTAAAAGCAAAGATGCAGTTTGCTGAAAACAAGTTGTTCTTTGACAGTCTTGAATACTGAGTGCAGTTCAGTTAATAAAACTGTCTTTCTGCTGCTCATTGCATTCAAGCCCGAAAGTGTTTTTATGCTTCATAATGGATTGTAAAAGCAAAGATGCAGTTTGCTGAAAACAAGTTGTTCTTTGACAGTCTTGAATACTGAGTGCAGTTCAGTTAATAAAACTGTCTTTCTGGTGCTCATTGCAAGCAAGCCCGAAAGTGTTTTTATGCTTCATAATGGATTGTAAAAGCAAAGATGCAGTTTGCTGAAAACAAGTTGTTCTTTGACAGTCTTGAATACTGAGTGCAGTTCAGTTAATAAAACTGTCTTTCTGGTGCTCATTGCAAGCAAGCCCGAAAGTGTTTTTATGCTTCACAATGGATTGTAAAAGCAAAGATGCAGTTTGCTGAAAACAAGTTGTTCTTTGACAGTCTTGAATACTGAGTGCAGTTCAGTTAATAAAACTGACTTTCTGCCTTTCATTGCAAGCAAGCCCGAAAGTGTTTTTATGCTTCATAATAGATTGCAAAAGTAAAGATGCAGTCTGCTGAAAGCAAGCTGTTCTTTGATAGTCTTTCTTATGGAGCGCAGTTCAGCTAATAAAACTCTTTCTGCCTTTCATTGCAAGCAAGCCCGAAAGTGTTTTTATGCTTCATAATAGATTGTAAAAGCAAAGATGCAGTCTGCTGAAAGCAAGCTGTTCTTTGATAGTCTTTCTTATGGAGCGCAGTTCAGCTAATAAAACTCTTTCTGCCTTTCATTGCAAGCAAGCCCGAAAGTGTTTTTATGCTTCATAATGGATTGCAAAAGTAAAGATGCAGTCTGCTGAAAGCAAGCTGTTCTTTGATAGTCTTTCTTATGGAGCGCAGTTCAGCTAATAAAACTCTTTCTGCCTTTCATTGCAAGCAAGCCCGAAAGTGTTTTTATGCTTCATAATAGATTGTAAAAGCAAAGATGCAGTCTGCTGAAAGCAAGCTGTTCTTTGATAGTCTTTCTTATGGAGCGCAGTTCAGCTAATAAAACTCTTTCTGCCTTTCATTGCAAGCAAGCCCGAAAGTGTTTTTATGCTTCATAATGGATTGTAAAAGCAAAGATGCAGTCTGCTGAAAGCAAGCTGTTCTTTGATAGTCTTTCTTATGGAGCGCAGTTCAGCTAATAAAACTCTTTCTGCCTTTCATTGCAAGCAAGCCCGAAAGTGTTTTTATGCTTCATAATGGATTGCAAAAGTAAAGATGCAGTCTGCTGAAAGCAAGCTGTTCTTTGATAGTCTTTCTTATGGAGCGCAGTTCAGCTAATAAAACTCTTTCTGCCTTTCATTGCAAGCAAGCCCGAAAGTGTTTTTATGCTTCATAATGGATTGTAAAAGCAAAGATGCAGTTTGCTGAAAACAAGTTGTTCTTTGACAGTCTTGAATACTGAGTGCAGTTCAGTTAATAAAACTGTCTTTCTGGTGCTCATTGCAAGCAAGCCCGAAAGTGTTTTTATGCTTCATAATGGATTGTAAGAGCAAAGATGCAGTTTGCTGAAAACAAGTTGTTCTTTGACAGTCTTGAATACTGAGTGCAGTTCAGTTAATAAAACTGTCTTTCTGGTGCTCATTGCAAAGAAGCCAGAAAGTGTTTTTCTGTGTTCTACTTGTTAGTATAAACAAATATGCAGTCTGCTGAAAGCGAGCTGTTCTTTGATAGTCTTTCTTATGGAGCGCAGTTCAGCTAATAAAACTCTTTCTGCCTTTCATTGCAAGCAAGCCCGAAAGTGTTTTTATGCTTCATAATGGATTGCAAAAGTAAAGATGCAGTCTGCTGAAAGCAAGCTGTTCTTTGATAGTCTTTCTTATGGAGCGCAGTTCAGCTAATAAAACTCTTTCTGCCTTTCATTGCAAGCAAGCCCGAAAGTGTTTTTATGCTTCATAATGGATTGTAAAAGCAAAGATGCAGTTTGCTGAAAACAAGTTGTTCTTTGACAGTCTTGAATACTGAGTGCAGTTCAGTTAATAAAACTGTCTTTCTGGTGCTCATTGCATTCAAGCCCGAAAGTGTTTTTATGCTTCATAATGGATTGTAAAAGCAAAGATGCAGTTTGCTGAAAACAAGTTGTTCTTTGACAGTCTTGAATACTGAGTGCAGTTCAGTTAATAAAACTGTCTTTCTGGTGCTCATTGCAAGCAAGCGCGAAAGTGTTTTTATGCTTCATAATGGATTGTAAAAGCAAAGATGCAGTTTGCTGAAAACAAGTTGTTCTTTGACAGTCTTGAATACTGAGTGCAGTTCAGTTAATAAAACTGTGTTTCTGGTGCTCATTGCATTCAAGCCCGAAAGTGTTTTTATGCTTCACAATGGATTGTAAAAGCAAAGATGCAGTTTGCTGAAAACAAGTTGTTCTTTGACAGTCTTGAATACTGAGTGCAGTTCAGTTAATAAAACTGTCTTTCTGCCTTTCATTGCAAGCAAGCCCGAAAGTGTTTTTATGCTTCATAATAGATTGTAAAAGCAAAGATGCAGTCTGCTGAAAGCAAGCTGTTCTTTGATAGTCTTTCTTATGGAGCGCAGTTCAGCTAATAAAACTCTTTCTGCCTTTCATTGCAAGCAAGCCCGAAAGTGTTTTTATGCTTCATAATGGATTGCAAAAGTAAAGATGCAGTCTGCTGAAAGCAAGCTGTTCTTTGATAGTCTTTCTTATGGAGCGCAGTTCAGCTAATAAAACTCTTTCTGCCTTTCATTGCAAGCAAGCCCGAAAGTGTTTTTATGCTTCATAATAGATTGTAAAAGCAAAGATGCAGTCTGCTGAAAGCAAGCTGTTCTTTGATAGTCTTTCTTATGGAGCGCAGTTCAGCTAATAAAACTCTTTCTGCCTTTCATTGCAAGCAAGCCCGAAAGTGTTTTTATGCTTCATAATGGATTGTAAGAGCAAAGATGCAGTTTGCTGAAAACAAGTTGTTCTTTGACAGTCTTGAATACTGAGTGCAGTTCAGTTAATAAAACTGTCTTTCTGGTGCTCATTGCATTCAAGCCCGAAAGTGTTTTTATGCTTCATAATGGATTGTAAAAGCAAAGATGCAGTTTGCTGAAAACAAGTTGTTCTTTGACAGTCTTGAATACTGAGTGCAGTTCAGTTAATAAAACTGTCTTTCTGGTGCTCATTGCAAGCAAGCCCGAAAGTGTTTTTATGCTTCATAATGGATTGTAAGAGCAAAGATGCAGTTTGCTGAAAACAAGTTGTTCTTTGACAGTCTTGAATACTGAGTGCAGTTCAGTTAATAAAACTGTCTTTCTGGTGCTCATTGCAAAGAAGCCAGAAAGTGTTTTTCTGTGTTCTACTTGTTAGTATAAACAAATATGCAGTCTGCTGAAAGCGAGCTGTTCTTTGATAGTCTTTCTTATGGAGCGCAGTTCAGCTAATAAAACTCTTTCTGCCTTTCATTGCAAGCAAGCCCGAAAGTGTTTTTATGCTTCATAATGGATTGCAAAAGTAAAGATGCAGTCTGCTGAAAGCAAGCTGTTCTTTGATAGTCTTTCTTATGGAGCGCAGTTCAGCTAATAAAACTCTTTCTGCCTTTCATTGCAAGCAAGCCCGAAAGTGTTTTTATGCTTCATAATGGATTGTAAAAGCAAAGATGCAGTTTGCTGAAAACAAGTTGTTCTTTGACAGTCTTGAATACTGAGTGCAGTTCAGTTAATAAAACTGTCTTTCTGGTGCTCATTGCATTCAAGCCCGAAAGTGTTTTTATGCTTCATAATGGATTGTAAAAGCAAAGATGCAGTTTGCTGAAAACAAGTTGTTCTTTGACAGTCTTGAATACTGAGTGCAGTTCAGTTAATAAAACTGTCTTTCTGGTGCTCATTGCAAGCAAGCCCGAAAGTGTTTTTATGCTTCATAATGGATTGTAAAAGCAAAGATGCAGTTTGCTGAAAACAAGTTGTTCTTTGACAGTCTTGAATACTGAGTGCAGTTCAGTTAATAAAACTGTGTTTCTGGTGCTCATTGCATTCAAGCCCGAAAGTGTTTTTATGCTTCACAATGGATTGTAAAAGCAAAGATGCAGTTTGCTGAAAACAAGTTGTTCTTTGACAGTCTTGAATACTGAGTGCAGTTCAGTTAATAAAACTGTCTTTCTGCCTTTCATTGCAAGCAAGCCCGAAAGTGTTTTTATGCTTCATAATAGATTGCAAAAGTAAAGATGCAGTCTGCTGAAAGCAAGCTGTTCTTTGATAGTCTTTCTTATGGAGCGCAGTTCAGCTAATAAAAATCTTTCTGCCTTTCATTGCAAGCAAGCCCGAAAGTGTTTTTATGCTTCATAATAGATTGTAAAAGCAAAGATGCAGTCTGCTGAAAGCAAGCTGTTCTTTGATAGTCTTTCTTATGGAGCGCAGTTCAGCTAATAAAACTCTTTCTGCCTTTCATTGCAAGCAAGCCCGAAAGTGTTTTTATGCTTCATAATGGATTGCAAAAGTAAAGATGCAGTCTGCTGAAAGCAAGCTGTTCTTTGATAGTCTTTCTTATGGAGCGCAGTTCAGCTAACAAAACTCTTTCTGCCTTTCATTGCAAGCAAGCCCGAAAGTGTTTTTATGCTTCATAATAGATTGTAAAAGCAAAGATGCAGTCTGCTGAAAGCAAGCTGTTCTTTGATAGTCTTTCTTATGGAGCGCAGTTCAGCTAATAAAACTCTTTCTGCCTTTCATTGCAAGCAAGCCCGAAAGTGTTTTTATGCTTCATAATGGATTGTAAAAGCAAAGATGCAGTTTGCTGAAAACAAGTTGTTCTTTGACAGTCTTGAATACTGAGTGCAGTTCAGTTAATAAAACTGTCTTTCTGGTGCTCATTGCATTCAAGCCCGAAAGTGTTTTTATGCTTCATAATGGATTGTAAAAGCAAAGATGCAGTTTGCTGAAAACAAGTTGTTCTTTGACAGTCTTGAATACTGAGTGCAGTTCAGTTAATAAAACTGTCTTTCTGGTGCTCATTGCAAGCAAGCCCGAAAGTGTTTTTATGCTTCATAATGGATTGTAAGAGCAAAGATGCAGTTTGCTGAAAACAAGTTGTTCTTTGACAGTCTTGAATACTGAGTGCAGTTCAGTTAATAAAACTGTCTTTCTGGTGCTCATTGCAAAGAAGCCAGAAAGTGTTTTTCTGTGTTCTACTTGTTAGTATAAACAAATATGCAGTCTGCTGAAAGCGAGCTGTTCTTTGATAGTCTTTCTTATGGAGCGCAGTTCAGCTAATAAAACTCTTTCTGCCTTTCATTGCAAGCAAGCCCGAAAGTGTTTTTATGCTTCATAATGGATTGCAAAAGTAAAGATGCAGTCTGCTGAAAGCAAGCTGTTCTTTGATAGTCTTTCTTATGGAGCGCAGTTCAGCTAATAAAACTCTTTCTGCCTTTCATTGCAAGCAAGCCCGAAAGTGTTTTTATGCTTCATAATGGATTGTAAAAGCAAAGATGCAGTTTGCTGAAAAGAAGTTGTTCTTTGACAGTCTTGAATACTGAGTGCAGTTCAGTTAATAAAACTGTCTTTCTGGTGCTCATTGCATTCAAGCCCGAAAGTGTTTTTATGCTTCATAATGGATTGTAAAAGCAAAGATGCAGTTTGCTGAAAACAAGTTGTTCTTTGACAGTCTTGAATACTGAGTGCAGTTCAGTTAATAAAACTGTCTTTCTGGTGCTCATTGCAAGCAAGCCCGAAAGTGTTTTTATGCTTCATAATGGATTGTAAAAGCAAAGATGCAGTTTGCTGAAAACAAGTTGTTCTTTGACAGTCTTGAATACTGAGTGCAGTTCAGTTAATAAAACTGTGTTTCTGGTGCTCATTGCATTCAAGCCCGAAAGTGTTTTTATGCTTCACAATGGATTGTAAAAGCAAAGATGCAGTTTGCTGAAAACAAGTTGTTCTTTGACAGTCTTGAATACTGAGTGCAGTTCAGTTAATAAAACTGTCTTTCTGCCTTTCATTGCAAGCAAGCCCGAAAGTGTTTTTATGCTTCATAATAGATTGCAAAAGTAAAGATGCAGTCTGCTGAAAGCAAGCTGTTCTTTGATAGTCTTTCTTATGGAGCGCAGTTCAGCTAATAAAAATCTTTCTGCCTTTCATTGCAAGCAAGCCCGAAAGTGTTTTTATGCTTCATAATAGATTGTAAAAGCAAAGATGCAGTCTGCTGAAAGCAAGCTGTTCTTTGATAGTCTTTCTTATGGAGCGCAGTTCAGCTAATAAAACTCTTTCTGCCTTTCATTGCAAGCAAGCCCGAAAGTGTTTTTATGCTTCATAATGGATTGTAAAAGCAAAGATGCAGTTTGCTGAAAACAAGTTGTTCTTTGACAGTCTTGAATACTGAGTGCAGTTCAGTTAATAAAACTGTCTTTCTCGTGCTCATTGCAAACAAGCCCGAAAGTGTTTTTATGCTTCATAATGGATTGTAAAAGCAAAGATGCAGTTTGCTGAAAACAAGTTGTTCTTTGACAGTCTTGAATACTGAGTGCAGTTCAGTTAATAAAACTGTCTTTCTGGTGCTCATTGCAAAGAAGCCAGAAAGTGTTTTCCTGTGTTCAACTTGTTAGTATAAACAAATATGCAGTCTGCTGAAAGCGAGCTGTTCTTTGATAGTCTTTCTTATGGAGCGCAGTTCAGCTAATAAAACTCTTTCTGCCTTTCATTGCAAGCAAGCCCGAAAGTGTTTTTATGCTTCATAATGGATTGTAAAAGCAAAGATGCAGTTTGCTGAAAAGAAGTTGTTCTTTGACAGTCTTGAATACTGAGTGCAGTTCAGTTAATAAAACTGTCTTTCTGGTGCTCATTGCAAGCAAGCCCGAAAGTGTTTTTATGCTTCATAATGGATTGTAAAAGCAAAGATGCAGTTTGCTGAAAACAAGTTGTTCTTTGACAGTCTTGAATACTGAGTGCAGTTCAGTTAATAAAACTGTCTTTCTGGTGCTCATTGCAAAGAAGCCAGAAAGTGTTTTTCTGTGTTCTACTTGTTAGTATAAACAAATATGCAGTCTGCTGAAAGCAAGCTGTTCCTTGATAGTCTTTCTTATGGAGCGCAGTTCAGCTAATAAAACTCTTTCTGCCTTTCATTGCAAGCAAGCCCGAAAGTGTTTTTATGCTTCATAATAGATTGCAAAATTAAAGATGCAGTCTGCTGAAAACAAGCTGTTCTTTAATAGTCTTTCTTATGGAGCGCAGTTCAGCTAATAAAACTCTTTCTGACTTTCATTGCAAGCAAGCCCGAAAGTGTTTTTATGCTTCATAATAGATTGCAAAAGTAAAGATGCAGTCTGCTGAAAACAAGTTGTTCTTTGACAGTCTTGAATACTGAGTGCAGTTCAGTTAATAAAACTGTGTTTCTGGTGCTCATTGCATTCAAGCCCGAAAGTGTTTTTATGCTTCACAATGGATTGTAAAAGCAAAGATGCAGTTTGCTGAAAGCAAGTTGTTCTTTGACAGTCTTGAATACTGAGTGCAGTTCAGTTAATAAAACTGTCTTTCTGCCTTTCATTGCAAGCAAGCCCGAAAGTGTTTTTATGCTTCATAATAGATTGCAAAAGTAAAGATGCAGTCTGCTGAAAGCAAGCTGTTCTTTGATAGTCTTTCTTATGGAGCGCAGTTCAGCTAATAAAAATCTTTCTGCCTTTCATTGCAAGCAAGCCCGAAAGTGTTTTTATGCTTCATAATAGATTGTAAAAGCAAAGATGCAGTCTGCTGAAAGCAAGCTGTTCTTTGATAGTCTTTCTTATGGAGCGCAGTTCAGCTAATAAAACTCTTTCTGCCTTTCATTGCAAGCAAGCCCGAAAGTGTTTTTATGCTTCATAATGGATTGTAAAAGCAAAGATGCAGTTTGCTGAAAACAAGTTGTTCTTTGACAGTCTTGAATACTGAGTGCAGTTCAGTTAATAAAACTGTCTTTCTCGTGCTCATTGCAAACAAGCCAGAAAGTGTTTTTCTGTGTTCTACTTGTTAGTATAAACAAATATGCAGTCTGCTGAAAGCAAGCTGTTCCTTGATAGTCTTTCTTATGGAGCGCAGTTCAGCTAATAAAACTCTTTCTGCCTTTCATTGCAAGCAAGCCCGAAAGTGTTTTTATGCTTCATAATAGATTGCAAAAGTAAAGATGCAGTCTGCTGAAAACAAGCTGTTCTTTAATAGTCTTTCTTATGGAGCGCAGTTCAGCTAATAAAACTCTTTCTGCCTTTCATTGCAAGCAAGCCCGAAAGTGTTTTTATGCTTCATAATGGATTGCAAAAGTAAAGATGCAGTCTGCTGAAAGCAAGCTGTTCTTTGATAGTCTTTCTTATGGAGCGCAGTTCAGCTAATAAAACTCTTTCTGCCTTTCATTGCAAGCAAGCCCGAAAGTGTTTTTATGCTTCATAATGGATTGTAAAAGCAAAGATGCAGTTTGCTGAAAACAAGTTGTTCTTTGACAGTCTTGAATACTGAGTGCAGTTCAGTTAATAAAACTGTCTTTCTGGTGCTCATTGCATTCAAGCCCGAAAGTGTTTTTATGCTTCATAATGGATTGTAAAAGCAAAGATGCAGTTTGCTGAAAACAAGTTGTTCTTTGACAGTCTTGAATACTGAGTGCAGTTCAGTTAATAAAACTGTCTTTCTGGTGCTCATTGCAAGCAAGCCCGAAAGTGTTTTTATGCTTCATAATGGATTGTAAAAGCAAAGATGCAGTTTGCTGAAAACAAGTTGTTCTTTGACAGTCTTGAATACTGAGTGCAGTTCAGTTAATAAAACTGTCTTTCTGGTGCTCATTGCAAAGAAGCCAGAAAGTGTTTTTCTGTGTTCTACTTGTTAGTATAAACAAATATGCAGTCTGCTGAAAGCGAGCTGTTCTTTGATAGTCTTTCTTATGGAGCGCAGTTCAGCTAATAAAACTCTTTCTGCCTTTCATTGCAAGCAAGCCCGAAAGTGTTTTTATGCTTCATAATGGATTGTAAAAGCAAAGATGCAGTTTGCTGAAAAGAAGTTGTTCTTTGACAGTCTTGAATACTGAGTGCAGTTCAGTTAATAAAACTGTCTTTCTGGTGCTCATTGCAAGCAAGCCCGAAAGTGTTTTTATGCTTCATAATGGATTGTAAAAGCAAAGATGCAGTTTGCTGAAAACAAGTTGTTCTTTGACAGTCTTGAATACTGAGTGCAGTTCAGTTAATAAAACTGTCTTTCTGGTGCTCATTGCAAACAAGCCAGAAAGTGTTTTTCTGTGTTCTACTTGTTAGTATAAACAAATATGCAGTCTGCTGAAAGCAAGCTCTTCTTTGATAGTCTTTCTTATGGAGCGCAGTTCAGCTAATAAAACTCTTTCTGCCTTTCATTGCAAGCAAGCCCGAAAGTGTTTTTATGCTTCATAATAGATTGCAAAAGTAAAGATGCAGTCTGCTGAAAGCAAGCTGTTCTTTGATAGTCTTTCTTATGGAGCGCAGTTCAGCTAATAAAACTCTTTCTGCCTTTCATTGCAAGCAAGCCCGAAAGTGTTTTTATGCTTCATAATAGATTGTAAAAGCAAAGATGCAGTCTGCTGAAAGCAAGCTGTTCTTTGATAGTCTTTCTTATGGAGCGCAGTTCAGCTAATAAAACTCTTTCTGCCTTTCATTGCAAGCAAGCCCGAAAGTGTTTTTATGCTTCATAATGGATTGTAAAAGCAAAGATGCAGTTTGCTGAAAACAAGTTGTTCTTTGACAGTCTTGAATACTGAGTGCAGTTCAGTTAATAAAACTGTCTTTCTGGTGCTCATTGCATTCAAGCCCGAAAGTGTTTTTATGCTTCATAATAGATTGCAAAAGTAAAGATGCAGTCTGCTGAAAACAAGCTGTTCTTTAATAGTCTTTCTTATGGAGCGCAGTTCAGCTAATAAAACTCTTTCTGCCTTTCATTGCAAGCAAGCCCGAAAGTGTTTTTATGCTTCATAATGGATTGCAAAAGTAAAGATGCAGTCTGCTGAAAGCAAGCTGTTCTTTGATAGTCTTTCTTATGGAGCGCAGTTCAGCTAATAAAACTCTTTCTGCCTTTCATTGCAAGCAAGCCCGAAAGTGTTTTTATGCTTCATAATGGATTGTAAAAGCAAAGATGCAGTTTGCTGAAAAGAAGTTGTTCTTTGACAGTCTTGAATACTGAGTGCAGTTCAGTTAATAAAACTGTCTTTCTGGTGCTCATTGCAAACAAGCCAGAAAGTGTTTTTCTGTGTTCTACTTGTTAGTATAAACAAATATGCAGTCTGCTGAAAGCAAGCTCTTCTTTGATAGTCTTTCTTATGGAGCGCAGTTCAGCTAATAAAACTCTTTCTGCCTTTCATTGCAAGCAAGCCCGAAAGTGTTTTTATGCTTCATAATAGATTGCAAAAGTAAAGATGCAGTCTGCTGAAAGCAAGCTGTTCTTTGATAGTCTTTCTTATGGAGCGCAGTTCAGCTAATAAAACTCTTTCTGCCTTTCATTGCAAGCAAGCCCGAAAGTGTTTTTATGCTTCATAATAGATTGTAAAAGCAAAGATGCAGTCTGCTGAAAGCAAGCTGTTCTTTGATAGTCTTTCTTATGGAGCGCAGTTCAGCTAATAAAACTCTTTCTGCCTTTCATTGCAAGCAAGCCCGAAAGTGTTTTTATGCTTCATAATGGATTGTAAAAGCAAAGATGCAGTTTGCTGAAAACAAGTTGTTCTTTGACAGTCTTGAATACTGAGTGCAGTTCAGTTAATAAAACTGTCTTTCTGGTGCTCATTGCATTCAAGCCCGAAAGTGTTTTTATGCTTCATAATGGATTGTAAAAGCAAAGATGCAGTTTGCTGAAAACAAGTTGTTCTTTGACAGTCTTGAATACTGAGTGCAGTTCAGTTAATAAAACTGTCTTTCTGGTGCTCATTGCAAGCAAGCCCGAAAGTGTTTTTATGCTTCATAATGGATTGTAAAAGCAAAGATGCAGTTTGCTGAAAACAAGTTGTTCTTTGACAGTCTTGAATACTGAGTGCAGTTCAGTTAATAAAACTGTCTTTCTGGTGCTCATTGCAAAGAAGCCAGAAAGTGTTTTTCTGTGTTCTACTTGTTAGTATAAACAAATATGCAGTCTGCTGAAAGCGAGCTGTTCTTTGATAGTCTTTCTTATGGAGCGCAGTTCAGCTAATAAAACTCTTTCTGCCTTTCATTGCAAGCAAGCCCGAAAGTGTTTTTATGCTTCATAATAGATTGTAAAAGCAAAGATGCAGTCTGCTGAAAGCAAGCTGTTCTTTGATAGTCTTTCTTATGGAGCGCAGTTCAGCTAATAAAACTCTTTCTGCCTTTCATTGCAAGCAAGCCCGAAAGTGTTTTTATGCTTCATAATGGATTGTAAAAGCAAAGATGCAGTTTGCTGAAAACAAGTTGTTCTTTGACAGTCTTGAATACTGAGTGCAGTTCAGTTAATAAAACTGTCTTTCTGGTGCTCATTGCATTCAAGCCCGAAAGTGTTTTTATGCTTCATAATAGATTGCAAAAGTAAAGATGCAGTCTGCTGAAAACAAGCTGTTCTTTAATAGTCTTTCTTATGGAGCGCAGTTCAGCTAATAAAACTCTTTCTGCCTTTCATTGCAAGCAAGCCCGAAAGTGTTTTTATGCTTCATAATGGATTGCAAAAGTAAAGATGCAGTCTGCTGAAAGCAAGCTGTTCTTTGATAGTCTTTCTTATGGAGCGCAGTTCAGCTAATAAAACTCTTTCTGCCTTTCATTGCAAGCAAGCCCGAAAGTGTTTTTATGCTTCATAATGGATTGTAAAAGCAAAGATGCAGTTTGCTGAAAAGAAGTTGTTCTTTGACAGTCTTGAATACTGAGTGCAGTTCAGTTAATAAAACTGTCTTTCTGGTGCTCATTGCAAACAAGCCAGAAAGTGTTTTTCTGTGTTCTACTTGTTAGTATAAACAAATATGCAGTCTGCTGAAAGCAAGCTCTTCTTTGATAGTCTTTCTTATGGAGCGCAGTTCAGCTAATAAAACTCTTTCTGCCTTTCATTGCAAGCAAGCCCGAAAGTGTTTTTATGCTTCATAATAGATTGCAAAAGTAAAGATGCAGTCTGCTGAAAGCAAGCTGTTCTTTGATAGTCTTTCTTATGGAGCGCAGTTCAGCTAATAAAACTCTTTCTGCCTTTCATTGCAAGCAAGCCCGAAAGTGTTTTTATGCTTCATAATAGATTGTAAAAGCAAAGATGCAGTCTGCTGAAAGCAAGCTGTTCTTTGATAGTCTTTCTTATGGAGCGCAGTTCAGCTAATAAAACTCTTTCTGCCTTTCATTGCAAGCAAGCCCGAAAGTGTTTTTATGCTTCATAATGGATTGTAAAAGCAAAGATGCAGTTTGCTGAAAACAAGTTGTTCTTTGACAGTCTTGAATACTGAGTGCAGTTCAGTTAATAAAACTGTCTTTCTGGTGCTCATTGCATTCAAGCCCGAAAGTGTTTTTATGCTTCATAATGGATTGTAAAAGCAAAGATGCAGTTTGCTGAAAACAAGTTGTTCTTTGACAGTCTTGAATACTGAGTGCAGTTCAGTTAATAAAACTGTCTTTCTGGTGCTCATTGCAAAGAAGCCAGAAAGTGTTTTTCTGTGTTCTACTTGTTAGTATAAACAAATATGCAGTCTGCTGAAAGCGAGCTGTTCTTTGATAGTCTTTCTTATGGAGCGCAGTTCAGCTAATAAAACTCTTTCTGCCTTTCATTGCAAGCAAGCCCGAAAGTGTTTTTATGCTTCATAATGGATTGTAAAAGCAAAGATGCAGTTTGCTGAAAAGAAGTTGTTCTTTGACAGTCTTGAATACTGAGTGCAGTTCAGTTAATAAAACTGTCTTTCTGGTGCTCATTGCAAGCAAGCCCGAAAGTGTTTTTATGCTTCATAATGGATTGTAAAAGCAAAGATGCAGTTTGCTGAAAACAAGTTGTTCTTTGACAGTCTTGAATACTGAGTGCAGTTCAGTTAATAAAACTGTCTTTCTGGTGCTCATTGCAAACAAGCCAGAAAGTGTTTTTCTGTGTTCTACTTGTTAGTATAAACAAATATGCAGTCTGCTGAAAGCAAGCTCTTCTTTGATAGTCTTTCTTATGGAGCGCAGTTCAGCTAATAAAACTCTTTCTGCCTTTCATTGCAAGCAAGCCCGAAAGTGTTTTTATGCTTCATAATAGATTGCAAAAGTAAAGATGCAGTCTGCTGAAAGCAAGCTGTTCTTTGATAGTCTTTCTTATGGAGCGCAGTTCAGCTAATAAAACTCTTTCTGCCTTTCATTGCAAGCAAGCCCGAAAGTGTTTTTATGCTTCATAATAGATTGTAAAAGCAAAGATGCAGTCTGCTGAAAGCAAGCTGTTCTTTGATAGTCTTTCTTATGGAGCGCAGTTCAGCTAATAAAACTCTTTCTGCCTTTCATTGCAAGCAAGCCCGAAAGTGTTTTTATGCTTCATAATGGATTGTAAAAGCAAAGATGCAGTTTGCTGAAAACAAGTTGTTCTTTGACAGTCTTGAATACTGAGTGCAGTTCAGTTAATAAAACTGTCTTTCTGGTGCTCATTGCAAGCAAGTCCGAAAGTGTTTTTATGCTTCATAATGGATTGTAAAAGCAAAGATGCAGTTTGCTGAAAACAAGTTGTTCTTTTACAGTCTTGAATACTGAGTGCAGTTCAGTTAATAAAACTGTCTTTCTGGTGCTCATTGCAAAGAAGCCAGAAAGTGTTTTCCTGTGTTCTACTTGTTAGTATAAACAAATATGCAGTCTGCTGAAAGCGAGCTGTTCTTTGATAGTCTTTCTTATGGAGCGCAGTTCAGCTAATAAAACTCTTTCTGCCTTTCATTGCAAGCAAGCCCGAAAGTGTTTTTATGCTTCATAATGGATTGTAAAAGCAAAGATGCAGTTTGCTGAAAAGAAGTTGTTCTTTGACAGTCTTGAATACTGAGTGCAGTTCAGTTAATAAAACTGTCTTTCTGGTGCTCATTGCAAGCAAGCCCGAAAGTGTTTTTATGCTTCATAATGGATTGTAAAAGCAAAGATGCAGTTTGCTGAAAACAAGTTGTTCTTTGACAGTCTTGAATACTGAGTGCAGTTCAGTTAATAAAACTGTCTTTCTGGTGCTCATTGCAAAGAAGCCAGAAAGTGTTTTTCTGTGTTCTACTTGTTAGTATAAACAAATATGCAGTCTGCTGAAAGCAAGCTGTTCCTTGATAGTCTTTCTTATGGAGCGCAGTTCAGCTAATAAAACTCTTTCTGCCTTTCATTGCAAGCAAGCCCGAAAGTGTTTTTATGCTTCATAATAGATTGCAAAATTAAAGATGCAGTCTGCTGAAAACAAGCTGTTCTTTAATAGTCTTTCTTATGGAGCGCAGTTCAGCTAATAAAACTCTTTCTGACTTTCATTGCAAGCAAGCCCGAAAGTGTTTTTATGCTTCATAATAGATTGCAAAAGTAAAGATGCAGTCTGCTGAAAACAAGTTGTTCTTTGACAGTCTTGAATACTGAGTGCAGTTCAGTTAATAAAACTGTGTTTCTGGTGCTCATTGCATTCAAGCCCGAAAGTGTTTTTATGCTTCACAATGGATTGTAAAAGCAAAGATGCAGTTTGCTGAAAACAAGTTGTTCTTTGACAGTCTTGAATACTGAGTGCAGTTCAGTTAATAAAACTGTCTTTCTGCCTTTCATTGCAAGCAAGCCCGAAAGTGTTTTTATGCTTCATAATAGATTGCAAAAGTAAAGATGCAGTCTGCTGAAAGCAAGCTGTTCTTTGATAGTCTTTCTTATGGAGCGCAGTTCAGCTAATAAAACTCTTTCTGCCTTTCATTGCAAGCAAGCCCGAAAGTGTTTTTATGCTTCATAATAGATTGTAAAAGCAAAGATGCAGTTTGCTGAAAACAAGTTGTTCTTTGACAGTCTTGAATACTGAGTGCAGTTCAGTTAATAAAACTGTCTTTCTGGTGCTCATTGCATTCAAGCCCGAAAGTGTTTTTATGCTTCATAATAGATTGCAAAAGTAAAGATGCAGTCTGCTGAAAACAAGCTCTTCTTTGATAGTCTTTCTTATGGAGCGCAGTTCAGCTAATAAAACTCTTTCTGCCTTTCATTGCAAGCAAGCCCGAAAGTGTTTTTATGCTTCATAATAGATTGCAAAAGTAAAGATGCAGTCTGCTGAAAGCAAGCTGTTCTTTGATAGTCTTTCTTATGGAGCGCAGTTCAGCTAATAAAACTCTTTCTGCCTTTCATTGCAAGCAAGCCCGAAAGTGTTTTTATGCTTCATAATAGATTGTAAAAGCAAAGATGCAGTCTGCTGAAAGCAAGCTGTTCTTTGATAGTCTTTCTTATGGAGCGCAGTTCAGCTAATAAAACTCTTTCTGCCTTTCATTGCAAGCAAGCCCGAAAGTGTTTTTATGCTTCATAATGGATTGTAAAAGCAAAGATGCAGTTTGCTGAAAACAAGTTGTTCTTTGACAGTCTTGAATACTGAGTGCAGTTCAGTTAATAAAACTGTCTTTCTGGTGCTCATTGCATTCAAGCCCGAAAGTGTTTTTATGCTTCATAATGGATTGTAAAAGCAAAGATGCAGTTTGCTGAAAACAAGTTGTTCTTTGACAGTCTTGAATACTGAGTGCAGTTCAGTTAATAAAACTGTCTTTCTGGTGCTCATTGCAAGCAAGCCCGAAAGTGTTTTTATGCTTCATAATGGATTGTAAAAGCAAAGATGCAGTTTGCTGAAAACAAGTTGTTCTTTGACAGTCTTGAATACTGAGTGCAGTTCAGTTAATAAAACTGTCTTTCTGGTGCTCATTGCAAAGAAGCCAGAAAGTGTTTTTCTGTGTTCTACTTGTTAGTATAAACAAATATGCAGTCTGCTGAAAGCGAGCTGTTCTTTGATAGTCTTTCTTATGGAGCGCAGTTCAACTAATAAAACTCTTTCTGCCTTTCATTGCAAGCAAGCCCGAAAGTGTTTTTATGCTTCATAATGGATTGTAAAAGCAAAGATGCAGTTTGCTGAAAAGAAGTTGTTCTTTGACAGTCTTGAATACTGAGTGCAGTTCAGTTAATAAAACTGTCTTTCTGGTGCTCATTGCAAGCAAGCCCGAAAGTGTTTTTATGCTTCATAATGGATTGTAAAAGCAAAGATGCAGTTTGCTGAAAACAAGTTGTTCTTTGACAGTCTTGAATACTGAGTGCAGTTCAGTTAATAAAACTGTCTTTCTGGTGCTCATTGCAAACAAGCCAGAAAGTGTTTTTCTGTGTTCTACTTGTTAGTATAAACAAATATGCAGTCTGCTGAAAGCAAGCTCTTCTTTGATAGTCTTTCTTATGGAGCGCAGTTCAGCTAATAAAACTCTTTCTGCCTTTCATTGCAAGCAAGCCCGAAAGTGTTTTTATGCTTCATAATAGATTGCAAAAGTAAAGATGCAGTCTGCTGAAAGCAAGCTGTTCTTTGATAGTCTTTCTTATGGAGCGCAGTTCAGCTAATAAAACTCTTTCTGCCTTTCATTGCAAGCAAGCCCGAAAGTGTTTTTATGCTTCATAATAGATTGTAAAAGCAAAGATGCAGTCTGCTGAAAGCAAGCTGTTCTTTGATAGTCTTTCTTATGGAGCGCAGTTCAGCTAATAAAACTCTTTCTGCCTTTCATTGCAAGCAAGCCCGAAAGTGTTTTTATGCTTCATAATGGATTGTAAAAGCAAAGATGCAGTTTGCTGAAAACAAGTTGTTCTTTGACAGTCTTGAATACTGAGTGCAGTTCAGTTAATAAAACTGTCTTTCTGGTGCTCATTGCAAGCAAGTCCGAAAGTGTTTTTATGCTTCATAATGGATTGTAAAAGCAAAGATGCAGTTTGCTGAAAACAAGTTGTTCTTTTACAGTCTTGAATACTGAGTGCAGTTCAGTTAATAAAACTGTCTTTCTGGTGCTCATTGCAAAGAAGCCAGAAAGTGTTTTCCTGTGTTCTACTTGTTAGTATAAACAAATATGCAGTCTGCTGAAAGCGAGCTGTTCTTTGATAGTCTTTCTTATGGAGCGCAGTTCAGCTAATAAAACTCTTTCTGCCTTTCATTGCAAGCAAGCCCGAAAGTGTTTTTATGCTTCATAATGGATTGTAAAAGCAAAGATGCAGTTTGCTGAAAAGAAGTTGTTCTTTGACAGTCTTGAATACTGAGTGCAGTTCAGTTAATAAAACTGTCTTTCTGGTGCTCATTGCATTCAAGCCCGAAAGTGTTTTTATGCTTCATAATGGATTGTAAAAGCAAAGATGCAGTTTGCTGAAAACAAGTTGTTCTTTGACAGTCTTGAATACTGAGTGCAGTTCAGTTAATAAAACTGTCTTTCTGGTGCTCATTGCAAGCAAGCCCGAAAGTGTTTTTATGCTTCATAATGGATTGTAAAAGCAAAGATGCAGTTTGCTGAAAACAAGTTGTTCTTTGACAGTCTTGAATACTGAGTGCAGTTCAGTTAATAAAACTGTCTTTCTGGTGCTCATTGCAAAGAAGCCAGAAAGTGTTTTTCTGTGTTCTACTTGTTAGTATAAACAAATATGCAGTCTGCTGAAAGCGAGCTGTTCTTTGATAGTCTTTCTTATGGAGCGCAGTTCAGCTAATAAAACTCTTTCTGCCTTTCATTGCAAGCAAGCCCGAAAGTGTTTTTATGCTTCATAATGGATTGTAAAAGCAAAGATGCAGTTTGCTGAAAAGAAGTTGTTCTTTGACAGTCTTGAATACTGAGTGCAGTTCAGTTAATAAAACTGTCTTTCTGGTGCTCATTGCAAGCAAGCCCGAAAGTGTTTTTATGCTTCATAATGGATTGTAAAAGCAAAGATGCAGTTTGCTGAAAACAAGTTGTTCTTTGACAGTCTTGAATACTGAGTGCAGTTCAGTTAATAAAACTGTCTTTCTGGTGCTCATTGCAAACAAGCCAGAAAGTGTTTTTCTGTGTTCTACTTGTTAGTATAAACAAATATGCAGTCTGCTGAAAGCAAGCTCTTCTTTGATAGTCTTTCTTATGGAGCGCAGTTCAGCTAATAAAACTCTTTCTGCCTTTCATTGCAAGCAAGCCCGAAAGTGTTTTTATGCTTCATAATAGATTGCAAAAGTAAAGATGCAGTCTGCTGAAAGCAAGCTGTTCTTTGATAGTCTTTCTTATGGAGCGCAGTTCAGCTAATAAAACTCTTTCTGCCTTTCATTGCAAGCAAGCCCGAAAGTGTTTTTATGCTTCATAATAGATTGTAAAAGCAAAGATGCAGTCTGCTGAAAGCAAGCTGTTCTTTGATAGTCTTTCTTATGGAGCGCAGTTCAGCTAATAAAACTCTTTCTGCCTTTCATTGCAAGCAAGCCCGAAAGTGTTTTTATGCTTCATAATGGATTGTAAAAGCAAAGATGCAGTTTGCTGAAAACAAGTTGTTCTTTGACAGTCTTGAATACTGAGTGCAGTTCAGTTAATAAAACTGTCTTTCTGGTGCTCATTGCATTCAAGCCCGAAAGTGTTTTTATGCTTCATAATGGATTGTAAAAGCAAAGATGCAGTTTGCTGAAAACAAGTTGTTCTTTGACAGTCTTGAATACTGAGTGCAGTTCAGTTAATAAAACTGTCTTTCTGGTGCTCATTGCAAGCAAGCCCGAAAGTGTTTTTATGCTTCATAATGGATTGTAAAAGCAAAGATGCAGTTTGCTGAAAACAAGTTGTTCTTTGACAGTCTTGAATACTGAGTGCAGTTCAGTTAATAAAACTGTCTTTCTGGTGCTCATTGCAAAGAAGCCAGAAAGTGTTTTTCTGTGTTCTACTTGTTAGTATAAACAAATATGCAGTCTGCTGAAAGCGAGCTGTTCTTTGATAGTCTTTCTTATGGAGCGCAGTTCAACTAATAAAACTCTTTCTGCCTTTCATTGCAAGCAAGCCCGAAAGTGTTTTTATGCTTCATAATGGATTGTAAAAGCAAAGATGCAGTTTGCTGAAAAGAAGTTGTTCTTTGACAGTCTTGAATACTGAGTGCAGTTCAGTTAATAAAACTGTCTTTCTGGTGCTCATTGCAAGCAAGCCCGAAAGTGTTTTTATGCTTCATAATGGATTGTAAAAGCAAAGATGCAGTTTGCTGAAAACAAGTTGTTCTTTGACAGTCTTGAATACTGAGTGCAGTTCAGTTAATAAAACTGTCTTTCTGGTGCTCATTGCAAACAAGCCAGAAAGTGTTTTTCTGTGTTCTACTTGTTAGTATAAACAAATATGCAGTCTGCTGAAAGCAAGCTCTTCTTTGATAGTCTTTCTTATGGAGCGCAGTTCAGCTAATAAAACTCTTTCTGCCTTTCATTGCAAGCAAGCCCGAAAGTGTTTTTATGCTTCATAATAGATTGCAAAAGTAAAGATGCAGTCTGCTGAAAGCAAGCTGTTCTTTGATAGTCTTTCTTATGGAGCGCAGTTCAGCTAATAAAACTCTTTCTGCCTTTCATTGCAAGCAAGCCCGAAAGTGTTTTTATGCTTCATAATAGATTGTAAAAGCAAAGATGCAGTCTGCTGAAAGCAAGCTGTTCTTTGATAGTCTTTCTTATGGAGCGCAGTTCAGCTAATAAAACTCTTTCTGCCTTTCATTGCAAGCAAGCCCGAAAGTGTTTTTATGCTTCATAATGGATTGTAAAAGCAAAGATGCAGTTTGCTGAAAACAAGTTGTTCTTTGACAGTCTTGAATACTGAGTGCAGTTCAGTTAATAAAACTGTCTTTCTGGTGCTCATTGCAAGCAAGTCCGAAAGTGTTTTTATGCTTCATAATGGATTGTAAAAGCAAAGATGCAGTTTGCTGAAAACAAGTTGTTCTTTTACAGTCTTGAATACTGAGTGCAGTTCAGTTAATAAAACTGTCTTTCTGGTGCTCATTGCAAAGAAGCCAGAAAGTGTTTTCCTGTGTTCTACTTGTTAGTATAAACAAATATGCAGTCTGCTGAAAGCGAGCTGTTCTTTGATAGTCTTTCTTATGGAGCGCAGTTCAGCTAATAAAACTCTTTCTGCCTTTCATTGCAAGCAAGCCCGAAAGTGTTTTTATGCTTCATAATGGATTGTAAAAGCAAAGATGCAGTTTGCTGAAAAGAAGTTGTTCTTTGACAGTCTTGAATACTGAGTGCAGTTCAGTTAATAAAACTGTCTTTCTGGTGCTCATTGCATTCAAGCCCGAAAGTGTTTTTATGCTTCATAATGGATTGTAAAAGCAAAGATGCAGTTTGCTGAAAACAAGTTGTTCTTTGACAGTCTTGAATACTGAGTGCAGTTCAGTTAATAAAACTGTCTTTCTGGTGCTCATTGCAAGCAAGCCCGAAAGTGTTTTTATGCTTCATAATGGATTGTAAAAGCAAAGATGCAGTTTGCTGAAAACAAGTTGTTCTTTGACAGTCTTGAATACTGAGTGCAGTTCAGTTAATAAAACTGTCTTTCTGGTGCTCATTGCAAAGAAGCCAGAAAGTGTTTTTCTGTGTTCTACTTGTTAGTATAAACAAATATGCAGTCTGCTGAAAGCGAGCTGTTCTTTGATAGTCTTTCTTATGGAGCGCAGTTCAGCTAATAAAACTCTTTCTGCCTTTCATTGCAAGCAAGCCCGAAAGTGTTTTTATGCTTCATAATGGATTGTAAAAGCAAAGATGCAGTTTGCTGAAAAGAAGTTGTTCTTTGACAGTCTTGAATACTGAGTGCAGTTCAGTTAATAAAACTGTCTTTCTGGTGCTCATTGCAAGCAAGCCCGAAAGTGTTTTTATGCTTCATAATGGATTGTAAAAGCAAAGATGCAGTTTGCTGAAAACAAGTTGTTCTTTGACAGTCTTGAATACTGAGTGCAGTTCAGTTAATAAAACTGTCTTTCTGGTGCTCATTGCAAACAAGCCAGAAAGTGTTTTTCTGTGTTCTACTTGTTAGTATAAACAAATATGCAGTCTGCTGAAAGCAAGCTCTTCTTTGATAGTCTTTCTTATGGAGCGCAGTTCAGCTAATAAAACTCTTTCTGCCTTTCATTGCAAGCAAGCCCGAAAGTGTTTTTATGCTTCATAATAGATTGCAAAAGTAAAGATGCAGTCTGCTGAAAGCAAGCTGTTCTTTGATAGTCTTTCTTATGGAGCGCAGTTCAGCTAATAAAACTCTTTCTGCCTTTCATTGCAAGCAAGCCCGAAAGTGTTTTTATGCTTCATAATAGATTGTAAAAGCAAAGATGCAGTCTGCTGAAAGCAAGCTGTTCTTTGATAGTCTTTCTTATGGAGCGCAGTTCAGCTAATAAAACTCTTTCTGCCTTTCATTGCAAGCAAGCCCGAAAGTGTTTTTATGCTTCATAATGGATTGTAAAAGCAAAGATGCAGTTTGCTGAAAACAAGTTGTTCTTTGACAGTCTTGAATACTGAGTGCAGTTCAGTTAATAAAACTGTCTTTCTGGTGCTCATTGCAAGCAAGTCCGAAAGTGTTTTTATGCTTCATAATGGATTGTAAAAGCAAAGATGCAGTTTGCTGAAAACAAGTTGTTCTTTGACAGTCTTGAATACTGAGTGCAGTTCAGTTAATAAAACTGTCTTTCTGCCTTTCATTGCAAGCAAGCCCGAAAGTGTTTTTATGCTTCATAATAGATTGCAAAAGTAAAGATGCAGTCTGCTGAAAGCAAGCTGTTCTTTGATAGTCTTTCTTATGGAGCGCAGTTCAGCTAATAAAACTCTTTCTGCCTTTCATTGCAAGCAAGCCCGAAAGTGTTTTTATGCTTCATAATAGATTGTAAAAGCAAAGATGCAGTCTGCTGAAAGCAAGCTGTTCTTTGATAGTCTTTCTTATGGAGCGCAGTTCAGCTAATAAAACTGTTTCTGCCTTTCATTGCAAGCAAGCCCGAAAGTGTTTTTATGCTTCATAATGGATTGTAAAAGCAAAGATGCAGTTTGCTGAAAAGAAGTTGTTCTTTGACAGTCTTGAATACTGAGTGCAGTTCAGTTAATAAAACTGTCTTTCTCGTGCTCATTGCAAACAAGCCAGAAAGTGTTTTTCTGTGTTCTACTTGTTAGTATAAACAAATATGCAGTCTGCTGAAAGCAAGCTGTTCCTTGATAGTCTTTCTTATGGAGCGCAGTTCAGCTAATAAAACTCTTTCTGCCTTTCATTGCAAGCAAGCCCGAAAGTGTTTTTATGCTTCATAATGGATTGTAAAAGCAAAGATGCAGTTTGCTGAAAAGAAGTTGTTCTTTGACAGTCTTGAATACTGAGTGCAGTTCAGTTAATAAAACTGTCTTTCTGGTGCTCATTGCAAGCAAGCCCGAAAGTGTTTTTATGCTTCATAATGGATTGTAAAAGCAAAGATGCAGTTTGCTGAAAACAAGTTGTTCTTTGACAGTCTTGAATACTGAGTGCAGTTCAGTTAATAAAACTGTCTTTCTGGTGCTCATTGCAAAGAAGCCAGAAAGTGTTTTTCTGTGTTCTACTTGTTAGTATAAACAAATATGCAGTCTGCTGAAAGCAAGCTGTTCCTTGATAGTCTTTCTTATGGAGCGCAGTTCAGCTAATAAAACTCTTTCTGCCTTTCATTGCAAGCAAGCCCGAAAGTGTTTTTATGCTTCATAATAGATTGCAAAATTAAAGATGCAGTCTGCTGAAAACAAGCTGTTCTTTAATAGTCTTTCTTATGGAGCGCAGTTCAGCTAATAAAACTCTTTCTGACTTTCATTGCAAGCAAGCCCGAAAGTGTTTTTATGCTTCATAATAGATTGCAAAAGTAAAGATGCAGTCTGCTGAAAACAAGTTGTTCTTTGACAGTCTTGAATACTGAGTGCAGTTCAGTTAATAAAACTGTGTTTCTGGTGCTCATTGCATTCAAGCCCGAAAGTGTTTTTATGCTTCACATTGGATTGTCAAAGCAAAGATGCAGTTTGCTGAAAACAAGTTGTTCTTTGACAGTCTTGAATACTGAGTGCAGTTCAGTTAATAAAACTGTCTTTCTGCCTTTCATTGCAAGCAAGCCCGAAAGTGTTTTTATGCTTCATAATAGATTGCAAAAGTAAAGATGCAGTCTGCTGAAAGCAAGCTGTTCTTTGATAGTCTTTCTTATGGAGCGCAGTTCAGCTAATAAAACTCTTTCTGCCTTTCATTGCAAGCAAGCCCGAAAGTGTTTTTATGCTTCATAATAGATTGTAAAAGCAAAGATGCAGTCTGCTGAAAGCAAGCTGTTCTTTGATAGTCTTTCTTATGGAGCGCAGTTCAGCTAATAAAACTGTTTCTGCCTTTCATTGCAAGCAAGCCCGAAAGTGTTTTTATGCTTCATAATGGATTGTAAAAGCAAAGATGCAGTTTGCTGAAAACAAGTTGTTCTTTGACAGTCTTGAATACTGAGTGCAGTTCAGTTAATAAAACTGTCTTTCTCGTGCTCATTGCAAACAAGCCAGAAAGTGTTTTTCTGTGTTCTACTTGTTAGTATAAACAAATATGCAGTCTGCTGAAAGCAAGCTGTTCCTTGATAGTCTTTCTTATGGAGCGCAGTTCAGCTAATAAAACTCTTTCTGCCTTTCATTGCAAGCAAGCCCGAAAGTGTTTTTATGCTTCATAATAGATTGCAAAAGTAAAGATGCAGTCTGCTGAAAACAAGCTGTTCTTTAATAGTCTTTCTTATGGAGCGCAGTTCAGCTAATAAAACTCTTTCTGCCTTTCATTGCAAGCAAGCCCGAAAGTGTTTTTATGCTTCATAATAGATTGCAAAAGTAAAGATGCAGTCTGCTGAAAGCAAGCTGTTCTTTGATAGTCTTTCTTATGGAGCGCAGTTCAGCTAATAAAACTCTTTCTGCCTTTCATTGCAAGCAAGCCCGAAAGTGTTTTTATGCTTCATAATGGATTGTAAAAGCAAAGATGCAGTTTGCTGAAAAGAAGTTGTTCTTTGACAGTCTTGAATACTGAGTGCAGTTCAGTTAATAAAACTGTCTTTCTGGTGCTCATTGCAAACAAGCCAGAAAGTGTTTTTCTGTGTTCTACTTGTTAGTATAAACAAATATGCAGTCTGCTGAAAGCAAGCTCTTCTTTGATAGTCTTTCTTATGGAGCGCAGTTCAGCTAATAAAACTCTTTCTGCCTTTCATTGCAAGCAAGCCCGAAAGTGTTTTTATGCTTCATAATAGATTGCAAAAGTAAAGATGCAGTCTGCTGAAAGCAAGCTGTTCTTTGATAGTCTTTCTTATGGAGCGCAGTTCAGCTAATAAAACTCTTTCTGCCTTTCATTGCAAGCAAGCCCGAAAGTGTTTTTATGCTTCATAATAGATTGTAAAAGCAAAGATGCAGTCTGCTGAAAGCAAGCTGTTCTTTGATAGTCTTTTATGCTTCATAATGGATTGTAAAAGCAAAGATGCAGTTTGCTGAAAAGAAGTTGTTCTTTGACAGTCTTGAATACTGAGTGCAGTTCAGTTAATAAAACTGTCTTTCTGGTGCTCATTGCAAGCAAGCCCGAAAGTGTTTTTATGCTTCATAATGGATTGTAAAAGCAAAGATGCAGTTTGCTGAAAACAAGTTGTTCTTTGACAGTCTTGAATACTGAGTGCAGTTCAGTTAATAAAACTGTCTTTCTGGTGCTCATTGCAAAGAAGCCAGAAAGTGTTTTTCTGTGTTCTACTTGTTAGTATAAACAAATATGCAGTCTGCTGAAAGCAAGCTGTTCCTTGATAGTCTTTCTTATGGAGCGCAGTTCAGCTAATAAAACTCTTTCTGCCTTTCATTGCAAGCAAGCCCGAAAGTGTTTTTATGCTTCATAATAGATTGCAAAATTAAAGATGCAGTCTGCTGAAAACAAGCTGTTCTTTAATAGTCTTTCTTATGGAGCGCAGTTCAGCTAATAAAACTCTTTCTGACTTTCATTGCAAGCAAGCCCGAAAGTGTTTTTATGCTTCATAATAGATTGCAAAAGTAAAGATGCAGTCTGCTGAAAACAAGTTGTTCTTTGACAGTCTTGAATACTGAGTGCAGTTCAGTTAATAAAACTGTGTTTCTGGTGCTCATTGCATTCAAGCCCGAAAGTGTTTTTATGCTTCACAATGGATTGTAAAAGCAAAGATGCAGTTTGCTGAAAACAAGTTGTTCTTTGACAGTCTTGAATACTGAGTGCAGTTCAGTTAATAAAACTGTCTTTCTGCCTTTCATTGCAAGCAAGCCCGAAAGTGTTTTTATGCTTCATAATAGATTGCAAAAGTAAAGATGCAGTCTGCTGAAAGCAAGCTGTTCTTTGATAGTCTTTCTTATGGAGCGCAGTTCAGCTAATAAAAATCTTTCTGCCTTTCATTGCAAGCAAGCCCGAAAGTGTTTTTATGCTTCATAATAGATTGTAAAAGCAAAGATGCAGTCTGCTGAAAGCAAGCTGTTCTTTGATAGTCTTTCTTATGGAGCGCAGTTCAGCTAATAAAACTCTTTCTGCCTTTCATTGCAAGCAAGCCCGAAAGTGTTTTTATGCTTCATAATGGATTGTAAAAGCAAAGATGCAGTTTGCTGAAAACAAGTTGTTCTTTGACAGTCTTGAATACTGAGTGCAGTTCAGTTAATAAAACTGTCTTTCTCGTGCTCATTGCAAACAAGCCAGAAAGTGTTTTTCTGTGTTCTACTTGTTAGTATAAACAAATATGCAGTCTGCTGAAAGCAAGCTGTTCCTTGATAGTCTTTCTTATGGAGCGCAGTTCATCTAATAAAACTCTTTCTGCCTTTCATTGCAAGCAAGCCCGAAAGTGTTTTTATGCTTCATAATAGATTGCAAAAGTAAAGATGCAGTCTGCTGAAAACAAGCTGTTCTTTAATAGTCTTTCTTATGGAGCGCAGTTCAGCTAATAAAACTCTTTCTGCCTTTCATTGCAAGCAAGCCCGAAAGTGTTTTTATGCTTCATAATGGATTGCAAAAGTAAAGATGCAGTCTGCTGAAAGCAAGCTGTTCTTTGATAGTCTTTCTTATGGAGCGCAGTTCAGCTAATAAAACTCTTTCTGCCTTTCATTGCAAGCAAGCCCGAAAGTGTTTTTATGCTTCATAATGGATTGTAAAAGCAAAGATGCAGTTTGCTGAAAACAAGTTGTTCTTTGACAGTCTTGAATACTGAGTGCAGTTCAGTTAATAAAACTGTCTTTCTGGTGCTCATTGCATTCAAGCCCGAAAGTGTTTTTATGCTTCATAATGGATTGTAAAAGCAAAGATGCAGTTTGCTGAAAACAAGTTGTTCTTTGACAGTCTTGAATACTGAGTGCAGTTCAGTTAATAAAACTGTCTTTCTGGTGCTCATTGCAAGCAAGCCCGAAAGTGTTTTTATGCTTCATAATGGATTGTAAAAGCAAAGATGCAGTTTGCTGAAAACAAGTTGTTCTTTGACAGTCTTGAATACTGAGTGCAGTTCAGTTAATAAAACTGTCTTTCTGGTGCTCATTGCAAAGAAGCCAGAAAGTGTTTTTCTGTGTTCTACTTGTTAGTATAAACAAATATGCAGTCTGCTGAAAGCGAGCTGTTCTTTGATAGTCTTTCTTATGGAGCGCAGTTCAGCTAATAAAACTCTTTCTGCCTTTCATTGCAAGCAAGCCCGAAAGTGTTTTTATGCTTCATAATGGATTGTAAAAGCAAAGATGCAGTTTGCTGAAAAGAAGTTGTTCTTTGACAGTCTTGAATACTGAGTGCAGTTCAGTTAATAAAACTGTCTTTCTGGTGCTCATTGCAAGCAAGCCCGAAAGTGTTTTTATGCTTCATAATGGATTGTAAAAGCAAAGATGCAGTTTGCTGAAAACAAGTTGTTCTTTGACAGTCTTGAATACTGAGTGCAGTTCAGTTAATAAAACTGTCTTTCTGGTGCTCATTGCAAACAAGCCAGAAAGTGTTTTTCTGTGTTCTACTTGTTAGTATAAACAAATATGCAGTCTGCTGAAAGCAAGCTCTTCTTTGATAGTCTTTCTTATGGAGCGCAGTTCAGCTAATAAAACTCTTTCTGCCTTTCATTGCAAGCAAGCCCGAAAGTGTTTTTATGCTTCATAATAGATTGCAAAAGTAAAGATGCAGTCTGCTGAAAGCAAGCTGTTCTTTGATAGTCTTTCTTATGGAGCGCAGTTCAGCTAATAAAACTCTTTCTGCCTTTCATTGCAAGCAAGCCCGAAAGTGTTTTTATGCTTCATAATAGATTGTAAAAGCAAAGATGCAGTCTGCTGAAAGCAAGCTGTTCTTTGATAGTCTTTCTTATGGAGCGCAGTTCAGCTAATAAAACTCTTTCTGCCTTTCATTGCAAGCAAGCCCGAAAGTGTTTTTATGCTTCATAATGGATTGTAAAAGCAAAGATGCAGTTTGCTGAAAACAAGTTGTTCTTTGACAGTCTTGAATACTGAGTGCAGTTCAGTTAATAAAACTGTCTTTCTGGTGCTCATTGCATTCAAGCCCGAAAGTGTTTTTATGCTTCATAATGGATTGTAAAAGCAAAGATGCAGTTTGCTGAAAACAAGTTGTTCTTTGACAGTCTTGAATACTGAGTGCAGTTCAGTTAATAAAACTGTCTTTCTGGTGCTCATTGCAAGCAAGCCCGAAAGTGTTTTTATGCTTCATAATGGATTGTAAAAGCAAAGATGCAGTTTGCTGAAAACAAGTTGTTCTTTGACAGTCTTGAATACTGAGTGCAGTTCAGTTAATAAAACTGTCTTTCTGGTGCTCATTGCAAAGAAGCCAGAAAGTGTTTTTCTGTGTTCTACTTGTTAGTATAAACAAATATGCAGTCTGCTGAAAGCGAGCTGTTCTTTGATAGTCTTTCTTATGGAGCGCAGTTCAGCTAATAAAACTCTTTCTGCCTTTCATTGCAAGCAAGCCCGAAAGTGTTTTTATGCTTCATAATGGATTGTAAAAGCAAAGATGCAGTTTGCTGAAAAGAAGTTGTTCTTTGACAGTCTTGAATACTGAGTGCAGTTCAGTTAATAAAACTGTCTTTCTGGTGCTCATTGCAAGCAAGCCCGAAAGTGTTTTTATGCTTCATAATGGATTGTAAAAGCAAAGATGCAGTTTGCTGAAAACAAGTTGTTCTTTGACAGTCTTGAATACTGAGTGCAGTTCAGTTAATAAAACTGTCTTTCTGGTGCTCATTGCAAACAAGCCAGAAAGTGTTTTTCTGTGTTCTACTTGTTAGTATAAACAGATATGCAGTCTGCTGAAAGCAAGCTCTTCTTTGATAGTCTTTCTTATGGAGCGCAGTTCAGCTAATAAAACTCTTTCTGCCTTTCATTGCAAGCAAGCCCGAAAGTGTTTTTATGCTTCATAATAGATTGCAAAAGTAAAGATGCAGTCTGCTGAAAGCAAGCTGTTCTTTGATAGTCTTTCTTATGGAGCGCAGTTCAGCTAATAAAACTCTTTCTGCCTTTCATTGCAAGCAAGCCCGAAAGTGTTTTTATGCTTCATAATAGATTGTAAAAGCAAAGATGCAGTCTGCTGAAAGCAAGCTGTTCTTTGATAGTCTTTCTTATGGAGCGCAGTTCAGCTAATAAAACTCTTTCTGCCTTTCATTGCAAGCAAGCCCGAAAGTGTTTTTATGCTTCATAATGGATTGTAAAAGCAAAGATGCAGTTTGCTGAAAACAAGTTGTTCTTTGACAGTCTTGAATACTGAGTGCAGTTCAGTTAATAAAACTGTCTTTCTGGTGCTCATTGCATTCAAGCCCGAAAGTGTTTTTATGCTTCATAATGGATTGTAAAAGCAAAGATGCAGTTTGCTGAAAACAAGTTGTTCTTTGACAGTCTTGAATACTGAGTGCAGTTCAGTTAATAAAACTGTCTTTCTGGTGCTCATTGCAAGCAAGTCCGAAAGTGTTTTTATGCTTCATAATGGATTGTAAAAGCAAAGATGCAGTTTGCTGAAAACAAGTTGTTCTTTTACAGTCTTGAATACTGAGTGCAGTTCAGTTAATAAAACTGTCTTTCTGGTGCTCATTGCAAAGAAGCCAGAAAGTGTTTTGCTGTGTTCTACTTGTTAGTATAAACAAATATGCAGTCTGCTGAAAGCGAGCTGTTCTTTGATAGTCTTTCTTATGGAGCGCAGTTCAGCTAATAAAACTCTTTCTGCCTTTCATTGCAAGCAAGCCCGAAAGTGTTTTTATGCTTCATAATGGATTGTAAAAGCAAAGATGCAGTTTGCTGAAAAGAAGTTGTTCTTTGACAGTCTTGAATACTGAGTGCAGTTCAGTTAATAAAACTGTCTTTCTGGTGCTCATTGCAAGCAAGCCCGAAAGTGTTTTTATGCTTCATAATGGATTGTAAAAGCAAAGATGCAGTTTGCTGAAAACAAGTTGTTCTTTGACAGTCTTGAATACTGAGTGCAGTTCAGTTAATAAAACTGTCTTTCTGGTGCTCATTGCAAAGAAGCCAGAAAGTGTTTTTCTGTGTTCTACTTGTTAGTATAAACAAATATGCAGTCTGCTGAAAGCAAGCTGTTCCTTGATAGTCTTTCTTATGGAGCGCAGTTCAGCTAATAAAACTCTTTCTGCCTTTCATTGCAAGCAAGCCCGAAAGTGTTTTTATGCTTCATAATAGATTGCAAAATTAAAGATGCAGTCTGCTGAAAACAAGCTGTTCTTTAATAGTCTTTCTTATGGAGCGCAGTTCAGCTAATAAAACTCTTTCTGACTTTCATTGCAAGCAAGCCCGAAAGTGTTTTTATGCTTCATAATAGATTGCAAAAGTAAAGATGCAGTCTGCTGAAAACAAGTTGTTCTTTGACAGTCTTGAATACTGAGTGCAGTTCAGTTAATAAAACTGTGTTTCTGGTGCTCATTGCATTCAAGCCCGAAAGTGTTTTTATGCTTCACAATGGATTGTAAAAGCAAAGATGCAGTTTGCTGAAAACAAGTTGTTCTTTGACAGTCTTGAATACTGAGTGCAGTTCAGTTAATAAAACTGTCTTTCTGCCTTTCATTGCAAGCAAGCCCGAAAGTGTTTTTATGCTTCATAATAGATTGCAAAAGTAAAGATGCAGTCTGCTGAAAGCAAGCTGTTCTTTGATAGTCTTTCTTATGGAGCGCAGTTCAGCTAATAAAACTCTTTCTGCCTTTCATTGCAAGCAAGCCCGAAAGTGTTTTTATGCTTCATAATAGATTGTAAAAGCAAAGATGCAGTTTGCTGAAAACAAGTTGTTCTTTGACAGTCTTGAATACTGAGTGCAGTTCAGTTAATAAAACTGTCTTTCTGGTGCTCATTGCATTCAAGCCCGAAAGTGTTTTTATGCTTCATAATAGATTGCAAAAGTAAAGATGCAGTCTGCTGAAAACAAGCTCTTCTTTGATAGTCTTTCTTATGGAGCGCAGTTCAGCTAATAAAACTCTTTCTGCCTTTCATTGCAAGCAAGCCCGAAAGTGTTTTTATGCTTCATAATAGATTGCAAAAGTAAAGATGCAGTCTGCTGAAAGCAAGCTGTTCTTTGATAGTCTTTCTTATGGAGCGCAGTTCAGCTAATAAAACTCTTTCTGCCTTTCATTGCAAGCAAGCCCGAAAGTGTTTTTATGCTTCATAATAGATTGTAAAAGCAAAGATGCAGTCTGCTGAAAGCAAGCTGTTCTTTGATAGTCTTTCTTATGGAGCGCAGTTCAGCTAATAAAACTCTTTCTGCCTTTCATTGCAAGCAAGCCCGAAAGTGTTTTTATGCTTCATAATGGATTGTAAAAGCAAAGATGCAGTTTGCTGAAAACAAGTTGTTCTTTGACAGTCTTGAATACTGAGTGCAGTTCAGTTAATAAAACTGTCTTTCTGGTGCTCATTGCATTCAAGCCCGAAAGTGTTTTTATGCTTCATAATGGATTGTAAAAGCAAAGATGCAGTTTGCTGAAAACAAGTTGTTCTTTGACAGTCTTGAATACTGAGTGCAGTTCAGTTAATAAAACTGTCTTTCTGGTGCTCATTGCAAGCAAGCCCGAAAGTGTTTTTATGCTTCATAATGGATTGTAAAAGCAAAGATGCAGTTTGCTGAAAACAAGTTGTTCTTTGACAGTCTTGAATACTGAGTGCAGTTCAGTTAATAAAACTGTCTTTCTGGTGCTCATTGCAAAGAAGCCAGAAAGTGTTTTTCTGTGTTCTACTTGTTAGTATAAACAAATATGCAGTCTGCTGAAAGCGAGCTGTTCTTTGATAGTCTTTCTTATGGAGCGCAGTTCAGCTAATAAAACTCTTTCTGCCTTTCATTGCAAGCAAGCCCGAAAGTGTTTTTATGCTTCATAATGGATTGTAAAAGCAAAGATGCAGTTTGCTGAAAACAAGTTGTTCTTTGACAGTCTTGAATACTGAGTGCAGTTCAGTTAATAAAACTGTCTTTCTGGTGCTCATTGCATTCAAGCCCGAAAGTGTTTTTATGCTTCATAATGGATTGTAAAAGCAAAGATGCAGTTTGCTGAAAACAAGTTGTTCTTTGACAGTCTTGAATACTGAGTGCAGTTCAGTTAATAAAACTGTCTTTCTGGTGCTCATTGCATTCAAGCCCGAAAGTGTTTTTATGCTTCATAATAGATTGCAAAAGTAAAGATGCAGTCTGCTGAAAACAAGCTGTTCTTTAATAGTCTTTCTTATGGAGCGCAGTTCAGCTAATAAAACTCTTTCTGCCTTTCATTGCAAGCAAGCCCGAAAGTGTTTTTATGCTTCATAATGGATTGCAAAAGTAAAGATGCAGTCTGCTGAAAGCAAGCTGTTCTTTGATAGTCTTTCTTATGGAGCGCAGTTCAGCTAATAAAACTCTTTCTGCCTTTCATTGCAAGCAAGCCCGAAAGTGTTTTTATGCTTCATAATGGATTGTAAAAGCAAAGATGCAGTTTGCTGAAAAGAAGTTGTTCTTTGACAGTCTTGAATACTGAGTGCAGTTCAGTTAATAAAACTGTCTTTCTGGTGCTCATTGCAAACAAGCCAGAAAGTGTTTTTCTGTGTTCTACTTGTTAGTATAAACAAATATGCAGTCTGCTGAAAGCAAGCTCTTCTTTGATAGTCTTTCTTATGGAGCGCAGTTCAGCTAATAAAACTCTTTCTGCCTTTCATTGCAAGCAAGCCCGAAAGTGTTTTTATGCTTCATAATAGATTGCAAAAGTAAAGATGCAGTCTGCTGAAAGCAAGCTGTTCTTTGATAGTCTTTCTTATGGAGCGCAGTTCAGCTAATAAAACTCTTTCTGCCTTTCATTGCAAGCAAGCCCGAAAGTGTTTTTATGCTTCATAATAGATTGTAAAAGCAAAGATGCAGTCTGCTGAAAGCAAGCTGTTCTTTGATAGTCTTTCTTATGGAGCGCAGTTCAGCTAATAAAACTCTTTCTGCCTTTCATTGCAAGCAAGCCCGAAAGTGTTTTTATGCTTCATAATGGATTGTAAAAGCAAAGATGCAGTTTGCTGAAAACAAGTTGTTCTTTGACAGTCTTGAATACTGAGTGCAGTTCAGTTAATAAAACTGTCTTTCTGGTGCTCATTGCATTCAAGCCCGAAAGTGTTTTTATGCTTCATAATGGATTGTAAAAGCAAAGATGCAGTTTGCTGAAAACAAGTTGTTCTTTGACAGTCTTGAATACTGAGTGCAGTTCAGTTAATAAAACTGTCTTTCTGGTGCTCATTGCAAGCAAGCCCGAAAGTGTTTTTATGCTTCATAATGGATTGTAAAAGCAAAGATGCAGTTTGCTGAAAACAAGTTGTTCTTTGACAGTCTTGAATACTGAGTGCAGTTCAGTTAATAAAACTGTCTTTCTGGTGCTCATTGCAAAGAAGCCAGAAAGTGTTTTTCTGTGTTCTACTTGTTAGTATAAACAAATATGCAGTCTGCTGAAAGCGAGCTGTTCTTTGATAGTCTTTCTTATGGAGCGCAGTTCAGCTAATAAAACTCTTTCTGCCTTTCATTGCAAGCAAGCCCGAAAGTGTTTTTATGCTTCATAATGGATTGTAAAAGCAAAGATGCAGTTTGCTGAAAAGAAGTTGTTCTTTGACAGTCTTGAATACTGAGTGCAGTTCAGTTAATAAAACTGTCTTTCTGGTGCTCATTGCAAGCAAGCCCGAAAGTGTTTTTATGCTTCATAATGGATTGTAAAAGCAAAGATGCAGTTTGCTGAAAACAAGTTGTTCTTTGACAGTCTTGAATACTGAGTGCAGTTCAGTTAATAAAACTGTCTTTCTGGTGCTCATTGCAAACAAGCCAGAAAGTGTTTTTCTGTGTTCTACTTGTTAGTATAAACAAATATGCAGTCTGCTGAAAGCAAGCTCTTCTTTGATAGTCTTTCTTATGGAGCGCAGTTCAGCTAATAAAACTCTTTCTGCCTTTCATTGCAAGCAAGCCCGAAAGTGTTTTTATGCTTCATAATAGATTGCAAAAGTAAAGATGCAGTCTGCTGAAAGCAAGCTGTTCTTTGATAGTCTTTCTTATGGAGCGCAGTTCAGCTAATAAAACTCTTTCTGCCTTTCATTGCAAGCAAGCCCGAAAGTGTTTTTATGCTTCATAATAGATTGTAAAAGCAAAGATGCAGTCTGCTGAAAGCAAGCTGTTCTTTGATAGTCTTTCTTATGGAGCGCAGTTCAGCTAATAAAACTCTTTCTGCCTTTCATTGCAAGCAAGCCCGAAAGTGTTTTTATGCTTCATAATGGATTGTAAAAGCAAAGATGCAGTTTGCTGAAAACAAGTTGTTCTTTGACAGTCTTGAATACTGAGTGCAGTTCAGTTAATAAAACTGTCTTTCTGGTGCTCATTGCATTCAAGCCCGAAAGTGTTTTTATGCTTCATAATGGATTGTAAAAGCAAAGATGCAGTTTGCTGAAAACAAGTTGTTCTTTGACAGTCTTGAATACTGAGTGCAGTTCAGTTAATAAAACTGTCTTTCTGGTGCTCATTGCAAGCAAGTCCGAAAGTGTTTTTATGCTTCATAATGGATTGTAAAAGCAAAGATGCAGTTTGCTGAAAACAAGTTGTTCTTTTACAGTCTTGAATACTGAGTGCAGTTCAGTTAATAAAACTGTCTTTCTGGTGCTCATTGCAAAGAAGCCAGAAAGTGTTTTCCTGTGTTCTACTTGTTAGTATAAACAAATATGCAGTCTGCTGAAAGCGAGCTGTTCTTTGATAGTCTTTCTTATGGAGCGCAGTTCAGCTAATAAAACTCTTTCTGCCTTTCATTGCAAGCAAGCCCGAAAGTGTTTTTATGCTTCATAATGGATTGTAAAAGCAAAGATGCAGTTTGCTGAAAAGAAGTTGTTCTTTGACAGTCTTGAATACTGAGTGCAGTTCAGTTAATAAAACTGTCTTTCTGGTGCTCATTGCAAGCAAGCCCGAAAGTGTTTTTATGCTTCATAATGGATTGTAAAAGCAAAGATGCAGTTTGCTGAAAACAAGTTGTTCTTTGACAGTCTTGAATACTGAGTGCAGTTCAGTTAATAAAACTGTCTTTCTGGTGCTCATTGCAAAGAAGCCAGAAAGTGTTTTTCTGTGTTCTACTTGTTAGTATAAACAAATATGCAGTCTGCTGAAAGCAAGCTGTTCCTTGATAGTCTTTCTTATGGAGCGCAGTTCAGCTAATAAAACTCTTTCTGCCTTTCATTGCAAGCAAGCCCGAAAGTGTTTTTATGCTTCATAATAGATTGCAAAATTAAAGATGCAGTCTGCTGAAAACAAGCTGTTCTTTAATAGTCTTTCTTATGGAGCGCAGTTCAGCTAATAAAACTCTTTCTGACTTTCATTGCAAGCAAGCCCGAAAGTGTTTTTATGCTTCATAATAGATTGCAAAAGTAAAGATGCAGTCTGCTGAAAACAAGTTGTTCTTTGACAGTCTTGAATACTGAGTGCAGTTCAGTTAATAAAACTGTGTTTCTGGTGCTCATTGCATTCAAGCCCGAAAGTGTTTTTATGCTTCACAATGGATTGTAAAAGCAAAGATGCAGTTTGCTGAAAACAAGTTGTTCTTTGACAGTCTTGAATACTGAGTGCAGTTCAGTTAATAAAACTGTCTTTCTGCCTTTCATTGCAAGCAAGCCCGAAAGTGTTTTTATGCTTCATAATAGATTGCAAAAGTAAAGATGCAGTCTGCTGAAAGCAAGCTGTTCTTTGATAGTCTTTCTTATGGAGCGCAGTTCAGCTAATAAAACTCTTTCTGCCTTTCATTGCAAGCAAGCCCGAAAGTGTTTTTATGCTTCATAATAGATTGTAAAAGCAAAGATGCAGTTTGCTGAAAACAAGTTGTTCTTTGACAGTCTTGAATACTGAGTGCAGTTCAGTTAATAAAACTGTCTTTCTGGTGCTCATTGCATTCAAGCCCGAAAGTGTTTTTATGCTTCATAATAGATTGCAAAAGTAAAGATGCAGTCTGCTGAAAACAAGCTCTTCTTTGATAGTCTTTCTTATGGAGCGCAGTTCAGCTAATAAAACTCTTTCTGCCTTTCATTGCAAGCAAGCCCGAAAGTGTTTTTATGCTTCATAATAGATTGCAAAAGTAAAGATGCAGTCTGCTGAAAGTAAGCTGTTCTTTGATAGTCTTTCTTATGGAGCGCAGTTCAGCTAATAAAACTCTTTCTGCCTTTCATTGCAAGCAAGCCCGAAAGTGTTTTTATGCTTCATAATAGATTGTAAAAGCAAAGATGCAGTCTGCTGAAAGCAAGCTGTTCTTTGATAGTCTTTCTTATGGAGCGCAGTTCAGCTAATAAAACTCTTTCTGCCTTTCATTGCAAGCAAGCCCGAAAGTGTTTTTATGCTTCATAATGGATTGTAAAAGCAAAGATGCAGTTTGCTGAAAACAAGTTGTTCTTTGACAGTCTTGAATACTGAGTGCAGTTCAGTTAATAAAACTGTCTTTCTGGTGCTCATTGCATTCAAGCCCGAAAGTGTTTTTATGCTTCATAATGGATTGTAAAAGCAAAGATGCAGTTTGCTGAAAACAAGTTGTTCTTTGACAGTCTTGAATACTGAGTGCAGTTCAGTTAATAAAACTGTCTTTCTGGTGCTCATTGCAAGCAAGCCCGAAAGTGTTTTTATGCTTCATAATGGATTGTAAAAGCAAAGATGCAGTTTGCTGAAAACAAGTTGTTCTTTGACAGTCTTGAATACTGAGTGCAGTTCAGTTAATAAAACTGTCTTTCTGGTGCTCATTGCAAAGAAGCCAGAAAGTGTTTTTCTGTGTTCTACTTGTTAGTATAAACAAATATGCAGTCTGCTGAAAGCGAGCTGTTCTTTGATAGTCTTTCTTATGGAGCGCAGTTCAGCTAATAAAACTCTTTCTGCCTTTCATTGCAAGCAAGCCCGAAAGTGTTTTTATGCTTCATAATGGATTGTAAAAGCAAAGATGCAGTTTGCTGAAAAGAAGTTGTTCTTTGACAGTCTTGAATACTGAGTGCAGTTCAGTTAATAAAACTGTCTTTCTGGTGCTCATTGCAAGCAAGCCCGAAAGTGTTTTTATGCTTCATAATGGATTGTAAAAGCAAAGATGCAGTTTGCTGAAAACAAGTTGTTCTTTGACAGTCTTGAATACTGAGTGCAGTTCAGTTAATAAAACTGTCTTTCTGGTGCTCATTGCAAACAAGCCAGAAAGTGTTTTTCTGTGTTCTACTTGTTAGTATAAACAAATATGCAGTCTGCTGAAAGCAAGCTCTTCTTTGATAGTCTTTCTTATGGAGCGCAGTTCAGCTAATAAAACTCTTTCTGCCTTTCATTGCAAGCAAGCCCGAAAGTGTTTTTATGCTTCATAATAGATTGCAAAAGTAAAGATGCAGTCTGCTGAAAGCAAGCTGTTCTTTGATAGTCTTTCTTATGGAGCGCAGTTCAGCTAATAAAACTCTTTCTGCCTTTCATTGCAAGCAAGCCCGAAAGTGTTTTTATGCTTCATAATAGATTGTAAAAGCAAAGATGCAGTCTGCTGAAAGCAAGCTGTTCTTTGATAGTCTTTCTTAAGGAGCGCAGTTCAGCTAATAAAACTCTTTCTGCCTTTCATTGCAAGCAAGCCCGAAAGTGTTTTTATGCTTCATAATGGATTGTAAAAGCAAAGATGCAGTTTGCTGAAAACAAGTTGTTCTTTGACAGTCTTGAATACTGAGTGCAGTTCAGTTAATAAAACTGTCTTTCTGGTGCTCATTGCATTCAAGCCCGAAAGTGTTTTTATGCTTCATAATGGATTGTAAAAGCAAAGATGCAGTTTGCTGAAAACAAGTTGTTCTTTGACAGTCTTGAATACTGAGTGCAGTTCAGTTAATAAAACTGTCTTTCTGGTGCTCATTGCAAGCAAGTCCGAAAGTGTTTTTATGCTTCATAATGGATTGTAAAAGCAAAGATGCAGTTTGCTGAAAACAAGTTGTTCTTTTACAGTCTTGAATACTGAGTGCAGTTCAGTTAATAAAACTGTCTTTCTGGTGCTCATTGCAAAGAAGCCAGAAAGTGTTTTCCTGTGTTCTACTTGTTAGTATAAACAAATATGCAGTCTGCTGAAAGCGAGCTGTTCTTTGATAGTCTTTCTTATGGAGCGCAGTTCAGCTAATAAAACTCTTTCTGCCTTTCATTGCAAGCAAGCCCGAAAGTGTTTTTATGCTTCATAATGGATTGTAAAAGCAAAGATGCAGTTTGCTGAAAAGAAGTTGTTCTTTGACAGTCTTGAATACTGAGTGCAGTTCAGTTAATAAAACTGTCTTTCTGGTGCTCATTGCAAGCAAGCCCGAAAGTGTTTTTATGCTTCATAATGGATTGTAAAAGCAAAGATGCAGTTTGCTGAAAACAAGTTGTTCTTTGACAGTCTTGAATACTGAGTGCAGTTCAGTTAATAAAACTGTCTTTCTGGTGCTCATTGCAAACAAGCCAGAAAGTGTTTTTCTGTGTTCTACTTGTTAGTATAAACAAATATGCAGTCTGCTGAAAGCAAGCTCTTCTTTGATAGTCTTTCTTATGGAGCGCAGTTCAGCTAATAAAACTCTTTCTGCCTTTCATTGCAAGCAAGCCCGAAAGTGTTTTTATGCTTCATAATAGATTGCAAAAGTAAAGATGCAGTCTGCTGAAAGCAAGCTGTTCTTTGATAGTCTTTCTTATGGAGCGCAGTTCAGCTAATAAAACTCTTTCTGCCTTTCATTGCAAGCAAGCCCGAAAGTGTTTTTATGCTTCATAATAGATTGTAAAAGCAAAGATGCAGTCTGCTGAAAGCAAGCTGTTCTTTGATAGTCTTTCTTATGGAGCGCAGTTCAGCTAATAAAACTCTTTCTGCCTTTCATTGCAAGCAAGCCCGAAAGTGTTTTTATGCTTCATAATGGATTGTAAAAGCAAAGATGCAGTTTGCTGAAAACAAGTTGTTCTTTGACAGTCTTGAATACTGAGTGCAGTTCAGTTAATAAAACTGTCTTTCTGGTGCTCATTGCATTCAAGCCCGAAAGTGTTTTTATGCTTCATAATGGATTGTAAAAGCAAAGATGCAGTTTGCTGAAAACAAGTTGTTCTTTGACAGTCTTGAATACTGAGTGCAGTTCAGTTAATAAAACTGTCTTTCTGGTGCTCATTGCAAGCAAGTCCGAAAGTGTTTTTATGCTTCATAATGGATTGTAAAAGCAAAGATGCAGTTTGCTGAAAACAAGTTGTTCTTTTACAGTCTTGAATACTGAGTGCAGTTCAGTTAATAAAACTGTCTTTCTGGTGCTCATTGCAAAGAAGCCAGAAAGTGTTTTCCTGTGTTCTACTTGTTAGTATAAACAAATATGCAGTCTGCTGAAAGCGAGCTGTTCTTTGATAGTCTTTCTTATGGAGCGCAGTTCAGCTAATAAAACTCTTTCTGCCTTTCATTGCAAGCAAGCCCGAAAGTGTTTTTATGCTTCATAATGGATTGTAAAAGCAAAGATGCAGTTTGCTGAAAAGAAGTTGTTCTTTGACAGTCTTGAATACTGAGTGCAGTTCAGTTAATAAAACTGTCTTTCTGGTGCTCATTGCAAGCAAGCCCGAAAGTGTTTTTATGCTTCATAATGGATTGTAAAAGCAAAGATGCAGTTTGCTGAAAACAAGTTGTTCTTTGACAGTCTTGAATACTGAGTGCAGTTCAGTTAATAAAACTGTCTTTCTGGTGCTCATTGCAAAGAAGCCAGAAAGTGTTTTTCTGTGTTCTACTTGTTAGTATAAACAAATATGCAGTCTGCTGAAAGCAAGCTGTTCCTTGATAGTCTTTCTTATGGAGCGCAGTTCAGCTAATAAAACTCTTTCTGCCTTTCATTGCAAGCAAGCCCGAAAGTGTTTTTATGCTTCATAATAGATTGCAAAATTAAAGATGCAGTCTGCTGAAAACAAGCTGTTCTTTAATAGTCTTTCTTATGGAGCGCAGTTCAGCTAATAAAACTCTTTCTGACTTTCATTGCAAGCAAGCCCGAAAGTGTTTTTATGCTTCATAATAGATTGCAAAAGTAAAGATGCAGTCTGCTGAAAACAAGTTGTTCTTTGACAGTCTTGAATACTGAGTGCAGTTCAGTTAATAAAACTGTGTTTCTGGTGCTCATTGCATTCAAGCCCGAAAGTGTTTTTATGCTTCACAATGGATTGTAAAAGCAAAGATGCAGTTTGCTGAAAACAAGTTGTTCTTTGACAGTCTTGAATACTGAGTGCAGTTCAGTTAATAAAACTGTCTTTCTGCCTTTCATTGCAAGCAAGCCCGAAAGTGTTTTTATGCTTCATAATAGATTGCAAAAGTAAAGATGCAGTCTGCTGAAAGCAAGCTGTTCTTTGATAGTCTTTCTTATGGAGCGCAGTTCAGCTAATAAAACTCTTTCTGCCTTTCATTGCAAGCAAGCCCGAAAGTGTTTTTATGCTTCATAATAGATTGTAAAAGCAAAGATGCAGTTTGCTGAAAACAAGTTGTTCTTTGACAGTCTTGAATACTGAGTGCAGTTCAGTTAATAAAACTGTCTTTCTGGTGCTCATTGCATTCAAGCCCGAAAGTGTTTTTATGCTTCATAATAGATTGCAAAAGTAAAGATGCAGTCTGCTGAAAACAAGCTCTTCTTTGATAGTCTTTCTTATGGAGCGCAGTTCAGCTAATAAAACTCTTTCTGCCTTTCATTGCAAGCAAGCCCGAAAGTGTTTTTATGCTTCATAATAGATTGCAAAAGTAAAGATGCAGTCTGCTGAAAGTAAGCTGTTCTTTGATAGTCTTTCTTATGGAGCGCAGTTCAGCTAATAAAACTCTTTCTGCCTTTCATTGCAAGCAAGCCCGAAAGTGTTTTTATGCTTCATAATAGATTGTAAAAGCAAAGATGCAGTCTGCTGAAAGCAAGCTGTTCTTTGATAGTCTTTCTTATGGAGCGCAGTTCAGCTAATAAAACTCTTTCTGCCTTTCATTGCAAGCAAGCCCGAAAGTGTTTTTATGCTTCATAATGGATTGTAAAAGCAAAGATGCAGTTTGCTGAAAACAAGTTGTTCTTTGACAGTCTTGAATACTGAGTGCAGTTCAGTTAATAAAACTGTCTTTCTGGTGCTCATTGCATTCAAGCCCGAAAGTGTTTTTATGCTTCATAATGGATTGTAAAAGCAAAGATGCAGTTTGCTGAAAACAAGTTGTTCTTTGACAGTCTTGAATACTGAGTGCAGTTCAGTTAATAAAACTGTCTTTCTGGTGCTCATTGCAAGCAAGCCCGAAAGTGTTTTTATGCTTCATAATGGATTGTAAAAGCAAAGATGCAGTTTGCTGAAAACAAGTTGTTCTTTGACAGTCTTGAATACTGAGTGCAGTTCAGTTAATAAAACTGTCTTTCTGGTGCTCATTGCAAAGAAGCCAGAAAGTGTTTTTCTGTGTTCTACTTGTTAGTATAAACAAATATGCAGTCTGCTGAAAGCGAGCTGTTCTTTGATAGTCTTTCTTATGGAGCGCAGTTCAGCTAATAAAACTCTTTCTGCCTTTCATTGCAAGCAAGCCCGAAAGTGTTTTTATGCTTCATAATGGATTGTAAAAGCAAAGATGCAGTTTGCTGAAAAGAAGTTGTTCTTTGACAGTCTTGAATACTGAGTGCAGTTCAGTTAATAAAACTGTCTTTCTGGTGCTCATTGCAAGCAAGCCCGAAAGTGTTTTTATGCTTCATAATGGATTGTAAAAGCAAAGATGCAGTTTGCTGAAAACAAGTTGTTCTTTGACAGTCTTGAATACTGAGTGCAGTTCAGTTAATAAAACTGTCTTTCTGGTGCTCATTGCAAACAAGCCAGAAAGTGTTTTTCTGTGTTCTACTTGTTAGTATAAACAAATATGCAGTCTGCTGAAAGCAAGCTCTTCTTTGATAGTCTTTCTTATGGAGCGCAGTTCAGCTAATAAAACTCTTTCTGCCTTTCATTGCAAGCAAGCCCGAAAGTGTTTTTATGCTTCATAATAGATTGCAAAAGTAAAGATGCAGTCTGCTGAAAGCAAGCTGTTCTTTGATAGTCTTTCTTATGGAGCGCAGTTCAGCTAATAAAACTCTTTCTGCCTTTCATTGCAAGCAAGCCCGAAAGTGTTTTTATGCTTCATAATAGATTGTAAAAGCAAAGATGCAGTCTGCTGAAAGCAAGCTGTTCTTTGATAGTCTTTCTTATGGAGCGCAGTTCAGCTAATAAAACTCTTTCTGCCTTTCATTGCAAGCAAGCCCGAAAGTGTTTTTATGCTTCATAATGGATTGTAAAAGCAAAGATGCAGTTTGCTGAAAACAAGTTGTTCTTTGACAGTCTTGAATACTGAGTGCAGTTCAGTTAATAAAACTGTCTTTCTGGTGCTCATTGCATTCAAGCCCGAAAGTGTTTTTATGCTTCATAATGGATTGTAAAAGCAAAGATGCAGTTTGCTGAAAACAAGTTGTTCTTTGACAGTCTTGAATACTGAGTGCAGTTCAGTTAATAAAACTGTCTTTCTGGTGCTCATTGCAAGCAAGTCCGAAAGTGTTTTTATGCTTCATAATGGATTGTAAAAGCAAAGATGCAGTTTGCTGAAAACAAGTTGTTCTTTTACAGTCTTGAATACTGAGTGCAGTTCAGTTAATAAAACTGTCTTTCTGGTGCTCATTGCAAAGAAGCCAGAAAGTGTTTTCCTGTGTTCTACTTGTTAGTATAAACAAATATGCAGTCTGCTGAAAGCGAGCTGTTCTTTGATAGTCTTTCTTATGGAGCGCAGTTCAGCTAATAAAACTCTTTCTGCCTTTCATTGCAAGCAAGCCCGAAAGTGTTTTTATGCTTCATAATGGATTGTAAAAGCAAAGATGCAGTTTGCTGAAAAGAAGTTGTTCTTTGACAGTCTTGAATACTGAGTGCAGTTCAGTTAATAAAACTGTCTTTCTGGTGCTCATTGCAAGCAAGCCCGAAAGTGTTTTTATGCTTCATAATGGATTGTAAAAGCAAAGATGCAGTTTGCTGAAAACAAGTTGTTCTTTGACAGTCTTGAATACTGAGTGCAGTTCAGTTAATAAAACTGTCTTTCTGGTGCTCATTGCAAAGAAGCCAGAAAGTGTTTTTCTGTGTTCTACTTGTTAGTATAAACAAATATGCAGTCTGCTGAAAGCAAGCTGTTCCTTGATAGTCTTTCTTATGGAGCGCAGTTCAGCTAATAAAACTCTTTCTGCCTTTCATTGCAAGCAAGCCCGAAAGTGTTTTTATGCTTCATAATAGATTGCAAAATTAAAGATGCAGTCTGCTGAAAACACGCTGTTCTTTAATAGTCTTTCTTATGGAGCGCAGTTCAGCTAATAAAACTCTTTCTGACTTTCATTGCAAGCAAGCCCGAAAGTGTTTTTATGCTTCATAATAGATTGCAAAAGTAAAGATGCAGTCTGCTGAAAACAAGTTGTTCTTTGACAGTCTTGAATACTGAGTGCAGTTCAGTTAATAAAACTGTGTTTCTGGTGCTCATTGCATTCAAGCCCGAAAGTGTTTTTATGCTTCACAATGGATTGTAAAAGCAAAGATGCAGTTTGCTGAAAACAAGTTGTTCTTTGACAGTCTTGAATACTGAGTGCAGTTCAGTTAATAAAACTGTCTTTCTGCCTTTCATTGCAAGCAAGCCCGAAAGTGTTTTTATGCTTCATAATAGATTGCAAAAGTAAAGATGCAGTCTGCTGAAAGCAAGCTGTTCTTTGATAGTCTTTCTTATGGAGCGCAGTTCAGCTAATAAAACTCTTTCTGCCTTTCATTGCAAGCAAGCCCGAAAGTGTTTTTATGCTTCATAATAGATTGTAAAAGCAAAGATGCAGTCTGCTGAAAGCAAGCTGTTCTTTGATAGTCTTTCTTATGGAGCGCAGTTCAGCTAATAAAACTGTTTCTGCCTTTCATTGCAAGCAAGCCCGAAAGTGTTTTTATGCTTCATAATGGATTGTAAAAGCAAAGATGCAGTTTGCTGAAAACAAGTTGTTCTTTGACAGTCTTGAATACTGAGTGCAGTTCAGTTAATAAAACTGTCTTTCTCGTGCTCATTGCAAACAAGCCAGAAAGTGTTTTTCTGTGTTCTACTTGTTAGTATAAACAAATATGCAGTCTGCTGAAAGCAAGCTGTTCCTTGATAGTCTTTCTTATGGAGCGCAGTTCAGCTAATAAAACTCTTTCTGCCTTTCATTGCAAGCAAGCCCGAAAGTGTTTTTATGCTTCATAATAGATTGCAAAAGTAAAGATGCAGTCTGCTGAAAACAAGCTGTTCTTTAATAGTCTTTCTTATGGAGCGCAGTTCAGCTAATAAAACTCTTTCTGCCTTTCATTGCAAGCAAGCCCGAAAGTGTTTTTATGCTTCATAATAGATTGCAAAAGTAAAGATGCAGTCTGCTGAAAGCAAGCTGTTCTTTGATAGTCTTTCTTATGGAGCGCAGTTCAGCTAATAAAACTCTTTCTGCCTTTCATTGCAAGCAAGCCCGAAAGTGTTTTTATGCTTCATAATGGATTGTAAAAGCAAAGATGCAGTTTGCTGAAAAGAAGTTGTTCTTTGACAGTCTTGAATACTGAGTGCAGTTCAGTTAATAAAACTGTCTTTCTGGTGCTCATTGCAAACAAGCCAGAAAGTGTTTTTCTGTGTTCTACTTGTTAGTATAAACAAATATGCAGTCTGCTGAAAGCAAGCTCTTCTTTGATAGTCTTTCTTATGGAGCGCAGTTCAGCTAATAAAACTCTTTCTGCCTTTCATTGCAAGCAAGCCCGAAAGTGTTTTTATGCTTCATAATGGATTGTAAAAGCAAAGATGCAGTTTGCTGAAAAGAAGTTGTTCTTTGACAGTCTTGAATACTGAGTGCAGTTCAGTTAATAAAACTGTCTTTCTGGTGCTCATTGCAAACAAGCCAGAAAGTGTTTTTCTGTGTTCTACTTGTTAGTAAAAACAAATATGCAGTCTGCTGAAAGCAAGCTCTTCTTTGATAGTCTTTCTTATGGAGCGCAGTTCAGCTAATAAAACTCTTTCTGCCTTTCATTGCAAGCAAGCCCGAAAGTGTTTTTATGCTTCATAATAGATTGCAAAAGTAAAGATGCAGTCTGCTGAAAGCAAGCTGTTCTTTGATAGTCTTTCTTATGGAGCGCAGTTCAGCTAATAAAACTCTTTCTGCCTTTCATTGCAAGCAAGCCCGAAAGTGTTTTTATGCTTCATAATAGATTGTAAAAGCAAAGATGCAGTCTGCTGAAAGCAAGCTGTTCTTTGATAGTCTTTCTTATGGAGCGCAGTTCAGCTAATAAAACTCTTTCTGCCTTTCATTGCAAGCAAGCCCGAAAGTGTTTTTATGCTTCATAATGGATTGTAAAAGCAAAGATGCAGTTTGCTGAAAACAAGTTGTTCTTTGACAGTCTTGAATACTGAGTGCAGTTCAGTTAATAAAACTGTCTTTCTCGTGCTCATTGCAAACAAGCCAGAAAGTGTTTTTCTGTGTTCTACTTGTTAGTATAAACAAATATGCAGTCTGCTGAAAGCAAGCTGTTCCTTGATAGTCTTTCTTATGGAGCGCAGTTCAGCTAATAAAACTCTTTCTGCCTTTCATTCCAAGCAAGCCCGAAAGTGTTTTTATGCTTCATAATAGATTGCAAAAGCAAAGATGCAGTCTGCTGAAAGCAAGCTGTTCTTTGATAGTCTTTCTTATGGAGCGCAGTTCAGCTAATAAAACTCTTTCTGCCTTTCATTGCAAGCAAGCCCGAAAGTGTTTTTATGCTTCATAATGGATTGTAAAAGCAAAGATGCAGTTTGCTGAAAACAAGTTGTTCTTTGACAGTCTTGAATACTGAGTGCAGTTCAGTTAATAAAACTGTCTTTCTGGTGCTCATTGCATTCAAGCCCGAAAGTGTTTTTATGCTTCATAATGGATTGTAAAAGCAAAGATGCAGTTTGCTGAAAAGAAGTTGTTCTTTGACAGTCTTGAATACTGAGTGCAGTTCAGTTAATAAAACTGTCTTTCTGGTGTTCATTGCAAGCAAGCCCGAAAGTGTTTTTATGCTTCATAATGGATTGTAAAAGCAAAGATGCAGTTTGCTGAAAACAAGTTGTTCTTTGACAGTCTTGAATACTGAGTGCAGTTCAGTTAATAAAACTGTCTTTCTGGTGCTCATTGCAAAGATGCCCGAAAGTGTTTTTCTGTGTTCTACTTGTTAGTATAAACAAATATGCAGTCTGCTGAAAGCAAGCTGTTCCTTGATAGTCTTTCTTATGGAGCGCAGTTCAGCTAATAAAACTCTTTCTGCCTTTCATTGCAAGCAAGCCCGAAAGTGTTTTTATGCTTCATAATGGATTGTAAAAGCAAAGATGCAGTTTGCTGAAAAGAAGTTGTTCTTTGACAGTCTTGAATACTGAGTGAAGTTCAGTTAATAAAACTGTCTTTCTGGTGTTCATTGCAAGCAAGCCCGAAAGTGTTTTTATGCTTCATAATGGATTGTAAAAGCAAAGATGCAGTTTGCTGAAAACAAGTTGTTCTTTGACAGTCTTGAATACTGAGTGCAGTTCAGTTAATAAAACTGTCTTTCTGGTGCTCATTGCAAAGAAGCCAGAAAGTGTTTTTCTGTGTTCTACTTGTTAGTATAAACAAATATGCAGTCTGCTGAAAGCAAGCTGTTCCTTGATAGTCTTTCTTATGGAGCGCAGTTCAGCTAATAAAACTCTTTCTTCCTTTCATTGCAAGCAAGCCCGAAAGTGTTTTTATGCTTCATAATAGATTGCAAAAGTAAAGATGCAGTCTGCTGAAAGCAAGCTGTTCTTTGATAGTCTTTCTTATGGAGCGCAGTTCAGCTAATAAAACTCTTTCTGCCTTTCATTGCAAGCAAGCCCGGAAGTGTTTTTATGCTTCATAATAGATTGTAAAAGCAAAGATGCAGTCTGCTGAAAGCAAGCTGTTCTTTGATAGTCTTTCTTATGGAGCGCAGTTCAGCTAATAAAACTCTTTCTGCCTTTCATTGCAAGCAAGCCCGAAAGTGTTTTTATGCTTCATAATAGATTGTAAAAGCAAAGATGCAGTTTGCTGAAAACAAGTTGTTCTTTGACAGTCTTGAATACTGAGTGCAGTTCAGTTAATAAAACTGTCTTTCTGGTGCTCATTGCAAAGAAGCCCGAAAGTGTTTTTCTGTGTTCTACTTGTTAGTATAAACAAATATACAGTCTGCTGAAAGCAAGCTGTTCCTTGATAGTCTTTCTTATGGAGCGCAGTTCAGCTAATAAAACTCTTTCTGCCTTTCATTGCAAGCAAGCCCGAAAGTGTTTTTATGCTTCATAATGGATTGTAAAAGCAAAGATGCAGTTTGCTGAAAAGAAGTTGTTCTTTGACAGTCTTGAATACTGAGTGCAGTTCAGTTAATAAAACTGTCTTTCTGGTGTTCATTGCAAGCAAGCCCGAAAGTGTTTTTATGCTTCATAATGGATTGTAAAAGCAAAGATGCAGTTTGCTGAAAACAAGTTGTTCTTTGACAGTCTTGAATACTGAGTGCAGTTCAGTTAATAAAACTGTCTTTCTGGTGCTCATTGCAAAGAAGCCAGAAAGTGTTTTTCTGTGTTCCACTTGTTAGTATAAACAAATATGCAGTCTGCTGAAAGCAAGCTGTTCCTTGATAGTCTTTCTTATGGAGCGCAGTTCAGCTAATAAAACTCTTTCTGCCTTTCATTGCAAGCAAGCCCGAAAGTGTTTTTATGCTTCATAATAGATTGCAAAAGTAAAGATGCAGTCTGCTGAAAGCAAGCTGTTCTTTGATAGTCTTTCTTATGGAGCGCAGTTCAGCTAATAAAACTCTTTCTGCCTTTCATTGCAAGCAAGCCCGAAAGTGTTTTTATGCTTCATAATAGATTGTAAAAGCAAAGATGCAGTCTGCTGAAAGCAAGCTGTTCTTTGATAGTCTTTCTTATGGAGCGCAGTTCAGCTAATAAAACTCTTTCTGCCTTTCATTGCAAGCAAGCCCGAAAGTGTTTTTATGCTTCATAATAGATTGTAAAAGCAAAGATGCAGTCTGCTGAAAGCAAGCTGTTCTTTGATAGTCTTTCTTATGGAGCGCAGTTCAGCTAATAAAACTCTTTCTGCCTTTCATTGCAAGCAAGCCCGAAAGTGTTTTTATGCTTCATAATGGATTGTAAAAGCAAAGATGCAGTTTGCTGAAAACAAGTTGTTCTTTGACAGTCTTGAATACTGAGTGCAGTTCAGTTAATAAAACTGTCTTTCTGGTGCTCATTGCATTCAAGCCCGAAAGTGTTTTTATGCTTCATAATGGATTGTAAAAGCAAAGATGCAGTTTGCTGAAAACAAGTTGTTCTTTGACAGTCTTGAATACTGAGTGCAGTTCAGTTAATAAAACTGTCTTTCTGGTGCTCATTGCAAGCAAGCCCGAAAGTGTTTTTATGCTTCATAATGGATTGTAAAAGCAAAGATGCAGTTTGCTGAAAACAAGTTGTTCTTTGACAGTCTTGATTACTGAGTGCAGTTCAGTTAATAAAACTGTCTTTCTGGTGCTCATTGCAAAGAAGCCAGAAAGTGTTTTTCTGTGTTCTACTTGTTAGTATAAACAAATATGCAGTCTGCTGAAAGCGAGCTGTTCTTTGATAGTCTTTCTTATGGAGCGCAGTTCAGCTAATAAAACTCTTTCTGCCTTTCATTGCAAGCAAGCCCGAAAGTGTTTTTATGCTTCATAATGGATTGTAAAAGCAAAGATGCAGTTTGCTGAAAACAAGTTGTTCTTTGACAGTCTTGAATACTGAGTGCAGTTCAGTTAATAAAACTGTCTTTCTGGTGCTCATTGCAAAGAAGCCCGAAAGTGTTTTTCTGTGTTCTACTTGTTAGTATAAACAAATATACAGTCTGCTGAAAGCAAGCTGTTCCTTGATAGTCTTTCTTATGGAGCGCAGTTCAGCTAATAAAACTCTTTCTGCCTTTCATTGCAAGCAAGCCCGAAAGTGTTTTTATGCTTCATAATGGATTGTAAAAGCAAAGATGCAGTTTGCTGAAAAGAAGTTGTTCTTTGACAGTCTTGAATACTGAGTGCAGTTCAGTTAATAAAACTGTCTTTCTGGTGTTCATTGCAAGCAAGCCCGAAAGTGTTTTTATGCTTCATAATGGATTGTAAAAGCAAAGATGCAGTTTGCTGAAAACAAGTTGTTCTTTGACAGTCTTGAATACTGAGTGCAGTTCAGTTAATAAAACTGTCTTTCTGGTGCTCATTGCAAAGAAGCCAGAAAGTGTTTTTCTGTGTTCCACTTGTTAGTATAAACAAATATGCAGTCTGCTGAAAGCAAGCTGTTCCTTGATAGTCTTTCTTATGGAGCGCAGTTCAGCTAATAAAACTCTTTCTGCCTTTCATTGCAAGCAAGCCCGAAAGTGTTTTTATGCTTCATAATAGATTGCAAAAGTAAAGATGCAGTCTGCTGAAAGCAAGCTGTTCTTTGATAGTCTTTCTTATGGAGCGCAGTTCAGCTAATAAAACTCTTTCTGCCTTTCATTGCAAGCAAGCCCGAAAGTGTTTTTATGCTTCATAATAGATTGTAAAAGCAAAGATGCAGTCTGCTGAAAGCAAGCTGTTCTTTGATAGTCTTTCTTATGGAGCGCAGTTCAGCTAATAAAACTCTTTCTGCCTTTCATTGCAAGCAAGCCCGAAAGTGTTTTTATGCTTCATAATGGATTGTAAAAGCAAAGATGCAGTTTGCTGAAAACAAGTTGTTCTTTGACAGTCTTGAATACTGAGTGCAGTTCAGTTAATAAAACTGTCTTTCTGGTGCTCATTGCATTCAAGCCCGAAAGTGTTTTTATGCTTCATAATGGATTGTAAAAGCAAAGATGCAGTTTGCTGAAAACAAGTTGTTCTTTGACAGTCTTGAATACTGAGTGCAGTTCAGTTAATAAAACTGTCTTTCTGGTGCTCATTGCAAGCAAGCCCGAAAGTGTTTTTATGCTTCATAATGGATTGTAAAAGCAAAGATGCAGTTTGCTGAAAACAAGTTGTTCTTTGACAGTCTTGAATACTGAGTGCAGTTCAGTTAATAAAACTGTCTTTCTGGTGCTCATTGCAAAGAAGCCAGAAAGTGTTTTTCTGTGTTCTACTTGTTAGTATAAACAAATATGCAGTCTGCTGAAAGCGAGCTGTTCTTTGATAGTCTTTCTTATGGAGCGCAGTTCAGCTAATAAAACTCTTTCTGCCTTTCATTGCAAGCAAGCCCGAAAGTGTTTTTATGCTTCATAATGGATTGTAAAAGCAAAGATGCAGTTTGCTGAAAAGAAGTTGTTCTTTGACAGTCTTGAATACTGAGTGCAGTTCAGTTAATAAAACTGTCTTTCTGGTGCTCATTGCAAGCAAGCCCGAAAGTGTTTTTATGCTTCATAATGGATTGTAAAAGCAAAGATGCAGTTTGCTGAAAACAAGTTGTTCTTTGACAGTCTTGAATACTGAGTGCAGTTCAGTTAATAAAACTGTCTTTCTGGTGCTCATTGCAAAGAAGCCAGAAAGTGTTTTTCTGTGTTCCACTTGTTAGTATAAACAAATATGCAGTCTGCTGAAAGCAAGCTGTTCCTTGATAGTCTTTCTTATGGAGCGCAGTTCAGCTAATAAAACTCTTTCTTCCTTTCATTGCAAGCAAGCCCGAAAGTGTTTTTATGCTTCATAATAGATTGCAAAAGTAAAGATGCAGTCTGCTGAAAGCAAGCTGTTCTTTGATAGTCTTTCTTATGGAGCGCAGTTCAGCTAATAAAACTCTTTCTGCCTTTCATTGCAAGCAAGCCCGAAAGTGTTTTTATGCTTCATAATGGATTGTAAAAGCAAAGATGCAGTTTGCTGAAAACAAGTTGTTCTTTGACAGTCTTGAATACTGAGTGCAGTTCAGTTAATAAAACTGTCTTTCTGGTGCTCATTGCATTCAAGCCCGAAAGTTTTTTTATGCTTCATAATGGATTGTAAAAGCAAAGATGCAGTTTGCTGAAAACAAGTTGTTCTTTGACAGTCTTGAATACTGAGTGCAGTTCAGTTAATAAAACTGTCTTTCTGGTGCTCATTGCAAGCAAGCCCGAAAGTGTTTTTATGCTTCATAATGGATTGTAAAAGCAAAGATGCAGTTTGCTGAAAACAAGTTGTTCTTTGACAGTCTTGAATACTGAGTGCAGTTCAGTTAATAAAACTGTCTTTCTGGTGCTCATTGCAAAGAAGCCAGAAAGTGTTTTTCTGTGTTCTACTTGTTAGTATAAACAAATATGCAGTCTGCTGAAAGCGAGCTGTTCTTTGATAGTCTTTCTTATGGAGCGCAGTTCAGCTAATAAAACTCTTTCTGCCTTTCATTGCAAGCAAGCCCGAAAGTGTTTTTATGCTTCATAATGGATTGTAAAAGCAAACATGCAGTTTGCTGAAAACAAGTTGTTCTTTGACAGTCTTGAATACTGAGTGCAGTTCAGTTAATAAAACTGTCCTTCTGGTGCTCATTGCAAGCAAGCCCGAAAGTGTTTTTATGCTTCACAATGGATTGTAAAAGCAAAGATGCAGTTTGCTGAAAAGAAGTTGTTCTTTGACAGTCTTGAATACTGAGTGCAGTTCAGTTAATAAAACTGTCTTTCTGGTGTTCATTGCAAGCAAGCCCGAAAGTGTTTTTATGCTTCATAATGGATTGTAAAAGCAAAGATGCAGTTTGCTGAAAACAAGTTGTTCTTTGACAGTCTTGAATACTGAGTGCAGTTCAGTTAATAAAACTGTGTTTCTGGTGCTCATTGCAAACAAGCCAGAAAGTGTTTTTCTGTGTTCCACTTGTTAGTATAAACAAATATGCAGTCTGCTGAAAGCAAGCTGTTCCTTGATAGTCTTTTCTTATGGAGCGCAGTTCAGCTAATAAAACTCTTTCTTCCTTTCATTGCAAGCAAGCCCGAAAGTGTTTTTATGCTTCATAATAGATTGCAAAAGTAAAGATGCAGTCTGCTGAAAGCAAGCTGTTCTTTGATAGTCTTTCTTATGGAGCGCAGTTCAGCTAATAAAACTCTTTCTGCCTTTCATTGCAAGCAAGCCCGAAAGTGTTTTTATGCTTCATAATGGATTGTAAAAGCAAAGATGCAGTTTGCTGAAAACAAGTTGTTCTTTGACAGTCTTGAATACTGAGTGCAGTTCAGTTAATAAAACTGTCTTTCTGGTGCTCATTGCAAAGAAGCCAGAAAGTGTTTTTCTGTGTTCCACTTGTTAGTATAAACAAATATGCAGTCTGCTGAAAGCAAGCTGTTCCTTGATAGTCTTTCTTATGGAGCGCAGTTCAGCTAATAAAACTCTTTCTTCCTTTCATTGCAAGCAAGCCCGAAAGTGTTTTTATGCTTCATAATAGATTGCAAAAGTAAAGATGCAGTCTGCTGAAAGCAAGCTGTTCTTTGATAGTCTTTCTTATGGAGCGCAGTTCAGCTAATAAAACTCTTTCTGCCTTTCATTGCAAGCAAGCCCGAAAGTGTTTTTATGCTTCATAATGGATTGTAAAAGCAAAGATGCAGTTTGCTGAAAACAAGTTGTTCTTTGACAGTCTTGAATACTGAGTGCAGTTCAGTTAATAAAACTGTCTTTCTGGTGCTCATTGCATTCAAGCCCGAAAGTTTTTTTATGCTTCATAATGGATTGTAAAAGCAAAGATGCAGTTTGCTGAAAACAAGTTGTTCTTTGACAGTCTTGAATACTGAGTGCAGTTCAGTTAATAAAACTGTCTTTCTGGTGCTCATTGCAAGCAAGCCCGAAAGTGTTTTTATGCTTCATAATGGATTGTAAAAGCAAAGATGCAGTTTGCTGAAAACAAGTTGTTCTTTGACAGTCTTGAATACTGAGTGCAGTTCAGTTAATAAAACTGTCTTTCTGGTGCTCATTGCAAAGAAGCCAGAAAGTGTTTTTCTGTGTTCTACTTGTTAGTATAAACAAATATGCAGTCTGCTGAAAGCGAGCTGTTCTTTGATAGTCTTTCTTATGGAGCGCAGTTCAGCTAATAAAACTCTTTCTGCCTTTCATTGCAAGCAAGCCCGAAAGTGTTTTTATGCTTCATAATGGATTGTAAAAGCAAACATGCAGTTTGCTGAAAACAAGTTGTTCTTTGACAGTCTTGAATACTGAGTGCAGTTCAGTTAATAAAACTGTCCTTCTGGTGCTCATTGCAAGCAAGCCCGACAGTGTTTTTATGCTTCACAATGGATTGTAAAAGCAAAGATGCAGTTTGCTGAAAAGAAGTTGTTCTTTGACAGTCTTGAATACTGAGTGCAGTTCAGTTAATAAAACTGTCTTTCTGGTGTTCATTGCAAGCAAGCCCGAAAGTGTTTTTATGCTTCATAATGGATTGTAAAAGCAAAGATGCAGTTTGCTGAAAACAAGTTGTTCTTTGACAGTCTTGAATACTGAGTGCAGTTCAGTTAATAAAACTGTGTTTCTGGTGCTCATTGCAAACAAGCCAGAAAGTGTTTTTCTGTGTTCCACTTGTTAGTATAAACAAATATGCAGTCTGCTGAAAGCAAGCTGTTCCTTGATAGTCTTTTCTTATGGAGCGCAGTTCAGCTAATAAAACTCTTTCTTCCTTTCATTGCAAGCAAGCCCGAAAGTGTTTTTATGCTTCATAATAGATTGCAAAAGTAAAGATGCAGTCTGCTGAAAGCAAGCTGTTCTTTGATAGTCTTTCTTATGGAGCGCAGTTCAGCTAATAAAACTCTTTCTGCCTTTCATTGCAAGCAAGCCCGAAAGTGTTTTTATGCTTCATAATGGATTGTAAAAGCAAAGATGCAGTTTGCTGAAAACAAGTTGTTCTTTGACAGTCTTGAATACTGAGTGCAGTTCAGTTAATAAAACTGTCTTTCTGGTGCTCATTGCAAAGAAGCCCGAAAGTGTTTTTCTGTGTTCTACTTGTTAGTATAAACAAATATGCAGTCTGCTGAAAGCAAGCTGTTCCTTGATAGTCTTTCTTATGGAGCGCAGTTCAGCTAATAAAACTCTTTCTGCCTTTCATTGCAAGCAAGCCCGAAAGTGTTTTTATGCTTCATAATGGATTGTAAAAGCAAAGATGTAGTTTGCTGAAAACAAGTTGTTCTTTGACAGTCTTGAATACTGAGTGCAGTTCAGTTAATAAAACTGTCTTTCTGGTGCTCGTTGCAAAGAAGCCAGAAAGTGTTTTTCTGTGTTCTACTTGTTAGTATAAACAAATATGCAGTCTGCTGAAAGCGAGCTGTTCTTTGATAGTCTTTCTTATGGAGCGCAGTTCAGCTAATAAAACTCTTTCTTCCTTTCATTGCAAGCAAGCCCGAAAGTGTTTTTATGCTTCATAATAGATTGCAAAAGTAAAGATGCAGTCTGCTGAAAGCAAGCTGTTCTTTGATAGTCTTTCTTATGGAGCGCAGTTCAGCTAATAAAACTCTTTCTGCCTTTCATTGCAAGCAAGCCCGAAAGTGTTTTTATGCTTCATAATGGATTGTAAAAGCAAAGATGCAGTTTGCTGATAGCAAGTTGTTCTTTGACAGTCTTGAATACTGAGTGCAGTTCAGTTAATAAAACTGTCTTTCTGGTGCTCATTGCATTCAAGCCCGAAAGTGTTTTGATGCTTCATAATGGATTGTAAAAGCAAAGATGCAGTTTGCTGAAAACAAGTTGTTCTTTGACAGTCTTGAATACTGAGTGCAGTTCAGTTAATAAAACTGTGTTTCTGGTGCTCATTGCATTCAAGCCCGAAAGTGTTTTTATGCTTCATAATGGATTGTAAAAGCAAAGATGCAGTTTGCTGAAAACAAGTTGTTCTTTGACAGTCTTGAATACTGAGTGCAGTTCAGTTAATAAAACTGTGTTTCTGGTGCTCATTGCATTCAAGCCCGAAAGTGTTTTGATGCTTCATAATGGATTGTAAAAGCAAAGATGCAGTTTGCTGAAAACAAGTTGTTCTTTGACAGTCTTGAATACTGAGTGCAGTTCAGTTAATAAAACTGTGTTTCTGGTGCTCATTGCATTCAAGCCCGAAAGTGTTTTTATGCTTCATAATGGATTGTAAAAGCAAAGATGCAGTTTGCTGAAAACAAGTTGTTCTTTGACAGTCTTGAATACTGAGTGCAGTTCAGTTAATAAAACTGTCTTTCTGGTGTTCATTGCAAGCAAGCCCGAAAGTGTTTTTATGCTTCATAATAGATTGCAAAAGTAAAGATGCAGTCTGCTGAAAGCAAGCTGTTCTTTGATAGTCTTTCTTATGGAGCGCAGTTCAGCTAATAAAACTCTTTCTGCCTTTCATTGCAAGCAAGCCCGAAAGTGTTTTTATGCTTCATAATAGATTGTAAAAGCAAAGATGCAGTCTGCTGAAAGCAAGCTGTTCTTTGATAGTTTTTCTTATGGAGCGCAGTTCAGCTAATAAAACTCTTTCTGCCTTTCATTGCAAGCAAGCCCGAAAGTGTTTTTATGCTTCATAGTGGATTGTAAAAGCAAAGATGCAGTTTGCTGAAAACAAGTTGTTCTTTGACAGTCTTGAATACTGAGTGCAGTTCAGTTAATAAAACTGTCTTTCTGGTGCTCATTGCAAAGAAGCCCGAAAGTGTTTTTCTGTGTTCTACTTGTTAGTATAAACAAATATGCAGTCTGCTGAAAGCAAGCTGTTCCTTGATAGTCTTTCTTATGGAGCGCAGTTCAGCTAATAAAACTCTTTCTGCCTTTCATTGCAAGCAAGCCCGAAAGTGTTTTTATGCTTCATAATGGATTGTAAAAGCAAAGATGCAGTTTGCTGATAACAAGTTTTTCTTTGACAGTCTTGAATACTGAGTGCAGTTCAGTTAATAAAACTGTCTTTCTGGTGCTCATTGCAAAGAAGCCAGAAAGTGTTTTTCTGTGTTCTACTTGTTAGTATAAACAAATATGCAGTCTGCTGAAAGCAAGCTGTTCTTTGATAGTCTTTCTTATGGAGCGCAGTTCAGCTAATAAAACTCTTTCTGCCTTTCATTGCAAGCAAGCCCGAAAGTGTTTTTATGCTTCATAATAGATTGTAAAAGCAAAGATGCAGTCTGCTGAAAGCAAGCTGTTCTTTGATAGTGTTTCTTATGGAGCGCAGTTCAGCTAATAAAACTCTTTCTGCCTTTCATTGCAAGCAAGCCCGAAAGTGTTTTTATGCTTCATAATGGATTGTAAAAGCAAAGATGCAGTTTGCTGAAAACAAGTTGTTCTTTGACAGTCTTGAATACTGAGTGCAGTTCAGTTAATAAAACTGTGTTTCTGGTGCTCATTGCATTCAAGCCCGAAAGTGTTTTGATGCTTCATAATGGATTGTAAAAGCAAATATGCAGTCTGCTGAAAACAAGTTGTTCTTTGACAGTCTTGAATACTGAGTGCAGTTCAGTTAATAAAACTGTCTTTCTGGTGCTCATTGCAAGCAAGCCCGAAAGTGTTTTTATGCTTCATAATGGATTGTAAAAGCAAAGATGCAGTTTGCTGAAAACAAGTTGTTCTTTGACAGTCTTGAATACTGAGTGCAGTTCAGTTAATAAAACTGTCTTTCTGGTGCTCATTGCAAAGAAGCCAGAAAGTGTTTTTCTGTGTTCTACTTGTTAGTATAAACAAATATGCAGTCTGCTGAAAGCGAGCTGTTCTTTGATAGTCTTTCTTATGGAGCGCAGTTCAGCTAATAAAACTCTTTCTGCCTTTCATTGCAAGCAAGCCCGAAAGTGTTTTTATGCTTCATAATGGATTGTAAAAGCAAACATGCAGTTTGCTGAAAACAAGTTGTTCTTTGACAGTCTTGAATACTGAGTGCAGTTCAGTTAATAAAACTGTCCTTCTGGTGCTCATTGCAAGCAAGCCCGAAAGTGTTTTTATGCTTCACAATGGATTGTAAAAGCAAAGATGCAGTTTGCTGAAAAGAAGTTGTTCTTTGACAGTCTTGAATACTGAGTGCAGTTCAGTTAATAAAACTGTCCTTCTGGTGCTCATTGCAAGCAAGCCCGAAAGTGTTTTTATGCTTCACAATGGATTGTAAAAGCAAAGATGCAGTTTGCTGAAAACAAGTTGTTCTTTGACAGTCTTGAATACTGAGTGCAGTTCAGTTAATAAAACTGTCTTTCTGGTGCTCATTGCAAACAAGCCAGAAAGTGTTTTTCTGTGTTCCACTTGTTAGTATAAACAAATATGCAGTCTGCTGAAAGCAAGCTGTTCCTTGATAGTCTTTCTTATGGAGCGCAGTTCAGCTAATAAAACTCTTTCTTCCTTTCATTGCAAGCAAGCCCGAAAGTGTTTTTATGCTTCATAATAGATTGCAAAAGTAAAGATGCAGTCTGCTGAAAGCAAGCTGTTCTTTGATAGTCTTTCTTATGGAGCGCAGTTCAGCTAATAAAACTCTTTCTGCCTTTCATTGCAAGCAAGCCCGAAAGTGTTTTTATGCTTCATAATGGATTGTAAAAGCAAAGATGCAGTTTGCTGATAGCAAGTTGTTCTTTGACAGTCTTGAATACTGAGTGCAGTTCAGCTAATAAAACTCTTTCTGCCTTTCATTGCAAGAAAGCCCGAAAGTGTTTTTATGCTTCATAATGGATTGTAAAAGCAAAGATGCAGTTTGCTGATAGCAAGTTGTTCTTTGACAGTCTTGAATACTGAGTGCAGTTCAGTTAATAAAACTGTCTTTCTGGTGCTCATTGCATTCAAGCCCGAAAGTGTTTTGATACTTCATAATGGATTGTAAAAGCAAAGATGCAGTTTGCTGAAAACAAGTTGTTCTTTGACAGTCTTGAATACTGAGTGCAGTTCAGTTAATAAAACTGTGTTTCTGGTGCTCATTGCATTCAAGCCCGAAAGTGTTTTTATGCTTCATAATGGATTGTAAAAGCAAAGATGCAGTTTGCTGAAAACAAGTTGTTCTTTGACAGTCTTGAATACTGAGTGCAGTTCAGTTAATAAAACTGTCTTTCTGGTGCTCATTGCATTCAAGCCCGAAAGTGTTTTGATGCTTCATAATGGATTGTAAAAGCAAAGATGCAGTTTGCTGAAAACAAGTTGTTCTTTGACAGTCTTGAATACTGAGTGCAGTTCAGTTAATAAAACTGTGTTTCTGGTGCTCATTGCATTCAAGCCCGAAAGTGTTTTTATGCTTCATAATGGATTGTAAAAGCAAAGATGCAGTTTGCTGAAAACAAGTTGTTCTTTGACAGTCTTGAATACTGAGTGCAGTTCAGTTAATAAAACTGTCTTTCTGGTGTTCATTGCAAGCAAGCCCGAAAGTGTTTTTATGCTTCATAATAGATTGCAAAAGTAAAGATGCAGTCTGCTGAAAGCAAGCTGTTCTTTGATAGTCTTTCTTATGGAGCGCAGTTCAGCTAATAAAACTCTTTCTGCTATTCATTGCAAGCAAGCCCGAAAGTGTTTTTATGCTTCATAATAGATTGTAAAAGCAAAGATGCAGTCTGCTGAAAGCAAGCTGTTCTTTGATAGTTTTTCTTATGGAGCGCAGTTCAGCTAATAAAACTCTTTCTGCCTTTCATTGCAAGCAAGCCCGAAAGTGTTTTTATGCTTCATAGTGGATTGTAAAAGCAAAGATGCAGTTTGCTGAAAACAAGTTGTTCTTTGACAGTCTTGAATACTGAGTGCAGTTCAGTTAATAAAACTGTCTTTCTGGTGCTCATTGCAAAGAAGCCCGAAAGTGTTTTTCTGTGTTCTACTTGTTAGTATAAACAAATATGCAGTCTGCTGAAAGCAAGCTGTTCCTTGATAGTCTTTCTTATGGAGCGCAGTTCAGCTAATAAAACTCTTTCTGCCTTTCATTGCAAGCAAGCCCGAAAGTGTTTTTATGCTTCATAATGGATTGTAAAAGCAAAGATGCAGTTTGCTGATAACAAGTTGTTCTTTGACAGTCTTGAATACTGAGTGCAGTTCAGTTAATAAAACTGTCTTTCTGGTGCTCATTGCATTCAAGCCCGAAAGTGTTTTGATGCTTCATAATGGATTGTAAAAGCAAAGATGCAGTTTGCTGAAAACAAGTTGTTCTTTGACAGTCTTGAATACTGAGTGCAGTTCAGTTAATAAAACTGTGTTTCTGGTGCTCATTGCATTCAAGCCCGAAAGTGTTTTTATGCTTCATAATGGATTGTAAAAGCAAAGATGCAGTTTGCTGAAAACAAGTTGTTCTTTGACAGTCTTGAATACTGAGTGCAGTTCAGTTAATAAAACTGTGTTTCTGGTGCTCATTGCATTCAAGCCCGAAAGTGTTTTGATGCTTCATAATGGATTGTAAAAGCAAAGATGCAGTTTGCTGAAAACAAGTTGTTCTTTGACAGTCTTGAATACTGAGTGCAGTTCAGTTAATAAAACTGTGTTTCTGGTGCTCATTGCATTCAAGCCCGAAAGTGTTTTTATGCTTCATAATGGATTGTAAAAGCAAAGATGCAGTTTGCTGAAAACAAGTTGTTCTTTGACAGTCTTGAATACTGAGTGCAGTTCAGTTAATAAAACTGTCTTTCTGGTGTTCATTGCAAGCAAGCCCGAAAGTGTTTTTATGCTTCATAATAGATTGCAAAAGTAAAGATGCAGTCTGCTGAAAGCAAGCTGTTCTTTGATAGTCTTTCTTATGGAGCGCAGTTCAGCTAATAAAACTCTTTCTGCCTTTCATTGCAAGCAAGCCCGAAAGTGTTTTTATGCTTCATAATGGATTGTAAAAGCAAAGATGCAGTTTGCTGATAACAAGTTTTTCTTTGACAGTCTTGAATACTGAGTGCAGTTCAGTTAATAAAACTGTCTTTCTGGTGCTCATTGCAAAGAAGCCAGAAAGTGTTTTTCTGTGTTCTACTTGTTAGTATAAACAAATATGCAGTCTGCTGAAAGCAAGCTGTTCTTTGATAGTCTTTCTTATGGAGCGCAGTTCAGCTAATAAAACTCTTTCTGCCTTTCATTGCAAGCAAGCCCGAAAGTGTTTTTATGCTTCATAGTAGATTGTAAAAGCAAAGATGCAGTCTGCTGAAAGCAAGCTGTTCTTTGATAGTGTTTCTTATGGAGCGCAGTTCAGCTAATAAAACTCTTTCTGCCTTTCATTGCAAGCAAGCCCGAAAGTGTTTTTATGCTTCATAATGGATTGTAAAAGCAAAGATGCAGTTTGCTGAAAACAAGTTGTTCTTTGACAGTCTTGAATACTGAGTGCAGTTCAGTTAATAAAACTGTGTTTCTGGTGCTCATTGCATTCAAGCCCGAAAGTGTTTTGATGCTTCATAATGGATTGTAAAAGCAAATATGCAGTCTGCTGAAAACAAGTTGTTCTTTGACAGTCTTGAATACTGAGTGCAGTTCAGTTAATAAAACTGTGTTTCTGGTGCTCATTGCATTCAAGCCCGAAAGTGTTTTTATGCTTCATAATGGATTGTAAAAGCAAAGATGCAGTTTGCTGAAAACAAGTTGTTCTTTGACAGTCTTGAATACTGAGTGCAGTTCAGTTAATAAAACTGTGTTTCTGGTGCTCATTGCATTCAAGCCCGAAAGTGTTTTGATGCTTCATAATGGATTGTAAAAGCAAAGATGCAGTTTGCTGAAAACAAGTTGTTCTTTGACAGTCTTGAATACTGAGTGCAGTTCAGTTAATAAAACTGTGTTTCTGGTGCTCATTGCATTCAAGCCCGAAAGTGTTTTTATGCTTCATAATGGATTGTAAAAGCAAAGATGCAGTTTGCTGAAAACAAGTTGTTCTTTGACAGTCTTGAATACTGAGTGCAGTTCAGTTAATAAAACTGTCTTTCTGGTGTTCATTGCAAGCAAGCCCGAAAGTGTTTTTATGCTTCATAATAGATTGCAAAAGTAAAGATGCAGTCTGCTGAAAGCAAGCTGTTCTTTAATAGTCTTTCTTATGGAGCGCAGTTCAGCTAATAAAACTCTTTCTGCCTTTCATTGCAAGCAAGCCCGAAAGTGTTTTTATGCTTCATAATAGATTGCAAAAGTAAAGATGCAGTCTGCTGAAAGCAAGCTGTTCTTTGATAGTCTTTCTTATGGAGCGCAGTTCAGCTAATAAAACTCTTTCTGCCTTTCATTGCAAGCAAGCCCGAAAGTGTTTTTATGCTTCATAATGGATTGTAAAAGCAAAGATGCAGTTTGCTGAAAACAAGTTGTTCTTTGACAGTCTTGAATACTGAGTGCATTTCAGTTAATAAAACTGTCTTTCTGGTGCTCATTGCAAACAAGCCAGAAAGTGTTTTTCTGTGTTCTACTTGTTAGTATAAACAAATATGCAGTCTGCTGAAAGCAAGCTGTTCCTTGATAGTCTTTCTTATGGAGCGCAGTTCAGCTAATAAAACTCTTTCTTCCTTTCATTGCAAGCAAGCCCGAAAGTGTTTTTATGCTTCATAATAGATTGCAAAAGTAAAGATGCAGTCTGCTGAAAGCAAGCTGTTCTTTGATAGTCTTTCTTATGGAGCGCAGTTCAGCTAATAAAACTCTTTCTGCCTTTCATTGCAAGCAAGCCCGAAAGTGTTTTTATGCTTCATAATGGATTGTAAAAGCAAAGATGCAGTCTGCTGAAAGCAAGCTGTTCTTTGATAGTCTTTCTTATGGAGCGCAGTTCAGCTAATAAAACTCTTTCTGCTTTTCATTGCAAGCAAGCCCGAAAGTGTTTTTATGCTTCACAATGGATTGTAAAAGCAAAGATGCAGTTTGCTGAAAACAAGTTGTTCTTTGACAGTCTTGAATACTGAGTGCAGTTCAGTTAATAAAACTGTGTTTCTGGTGCTCATTGCATTCAAGCCCGAAAGTGTTTTTATGCTTCATAATGGATTGTAAAAGCAAAGGTGCAGTTCAGTTAATAAGACTGTGTTTCTGGTGCTCATTGCATTCAAGCCCGAAAGTATTTTTATGCTTCATAATGGATTGTAAAAGCAAAGATGCAGTTTGCTGAAAACAAGTTGTTCTTTGACAGTCTTGAATACTGAGTGCAGTTCAGTTAATAAAACTGTCTTTCTGGTGCTCATTGCAAGCAAGCCCGAAAGTGTTTTTATGCTTCATAATGGATTGTAAAAGCAAAGATGCAGTTTGCTGAAAACAAGTTGTTCTTTGACAGTCTTGAATACTGAGTGCAGTTCAGTTAATAAAACTGTCTTTCTGGTGTTCATTGCAAGCAAGCCCGAAAGTGTTTTTATGCTTCATAATAGATTGCAAAAGTAAAGATGCAGTCTGCTGAAAGCAAGCTGTTCTTTGATAGTCTTTCTTATGGAGCGCAGTTCAGCTAATAAAACTCTTTCTGCCTTTCATTGCAAGCAAGCCCGAAAGTGTTTTTATGCTTCATAATAGATTGCAAAAGTAAAGATGCAGTCTGCTGAAAGCAAGCTGTTCTTTGATAGTCATTCTTATGGAGCGCAGTTCAGCTAATAAAACTCTTTCTGCCTTTCATTGCAAGCAAGCCCGAAAGTGTTTTTATGCTTCATAATGGATTGTAAAAGCAAAGATGCAGTTTGCTGAAAACAAGTTGTTCTTTGACAGTCTTGAATACTGAGTGCATTTCAGTTAATAAAACTGTCTTTCTGGTGCTCATTGCAAACAAGCCAGAAAGTGTTTTTCTGTGTTCTACTTGTTAGTATAAACAAATATGCAGTCTGCTGAAAGCAAGCTGTTCCTTGATAGTCTTTCTTATGGAGCGCAGTTCAGCTAATAAAACTCTTTCTTCCTTTCATTGCAAGCAAGCCCGAAAGTGTTTTTATGCTTCATAATAGATTGTAAAAGCAAAGATGCAGTCTGCTGAAAGCAAGCTGTTCTTTGATAGTCTTTCTTATGGAGCGCAGTTCAGCTAATAAAACTCTTTCTGCCTTTCATTGCAAGCAAGCCCGAAAGTGTTTTTATGCTTCATAATAGATTGTAAAAGCAAAGATGCAGTCTGCTGAAAGCAAGCTGTTCTTTGATAGTCTTTCTTATGGAGCGCAGTTCAGCTAATAAAACTCTTTCTGCTTTTCATTGCAAGCAAGCCCGAAAGTGTTTTTATGCTTCACAATGGATTGTAAAAGCAAAGATGCAGTTTGCTGAAAGCAAGTTGTTCTTTGACAGTCTTGAATACTGAGTGCAGTTCAGTTAATAAAACTGTGTTTCTGGTGCTCATTGCATTCAAGCCCGAAAGTGTTTTTATGCTTCATAATGGATTGTAAAAGCAAAGATGCAGTTTGCTGAAAACAAGTTGTTCTTTGACAGTCTTGAATACTGAGTGCAGTTCAGTTAATAAGACTGTGTTTCTGGTGCTCATTGCATTCAAGCCCGAAAGTGTTTTTATGCTTCATAATGGATTGTAAAAGCAAAGATGCAGTTTGCTGAAAACAAGTTGTTCTTTGACAGTCTTGAATACTGAGTGCAGTTCAGTTAATAAAACTGTCTTTCTGGTGCTCATTGCAAGCAAGCCCGAAAGTGTTTTTATGCTTCATAATGGATTGTAAAAGCAAAGATGCAGTTTGCTGAAAACAAGTTGTTCTTTGACAGTCTTGAATACTGAGTGCAGTTCAGTTAATAAAACTGTCTTTCTGGTGCTCATTGCAAAGAAGGCAGAAAGTGTTTTTCTGTGTTCTACTTGTTAGTATAAACAAATATGCAGTCTGCTGAAAGCAAGCTGTTCCTTGATAGTCTTTCTTATGGAGCGCAGTTCAGCTAATAAAACTCTTTCTGCCTTTCATTGCAAGCAAGCCCGAAAGTGTTTTTATGCTTCATAATAGATTGCAAAATTAAAGATGCAGTCTGCTGAAAACAAGCTGTTCTTTAATAGTCTTTCTTATGGAGCGCAGTTCAGCTAATAAAACTCTTTCTGACTTTCATTGCAAGCAAGCCCGAAAGTGTTTTTATGCTTCATAATAGATTGCAAAAGTAAAGATGCAGTCTGCTGAAAACAAGTTGTTCTTTGACAGTCTTGAATACTGAGTGCAGTTCAGTTAATAAAACTGTGTTTCTGGTGCTCATTGCATTCAAGCCCGAAAGTGTTTTTATGCTTCACAATGGATTGTAAAAGCAAAGATGCAGTTTGCTGAAAACAAGTTGTTCTTTGACAGTCTTGAATACTGAGTGCAGTTCAGTTAATAAAACTGTCTTTCTGGTGTTCATTGCAAGCAAGCCCGAAAGTGTTTTTATGCTTCATAATAGATTGCAAAAGTAAAGATGCAGTCTGCTGAAAGCAAGCTGTTCTTTGATAGTCTTTCTTATGGAGCGCAGTTCAGCTAATAAAACTCTTTCTGCCTTTCATTGCAAGCAAGCCCGAAAGTGTTTTTATGCTTCATAATAGATTGTAAAAGCAAAGATGCAGTCTGCTGAAAGCAAGCTGTTCTTTGATAGTCTTTCTTATGGAGCGCAGTTCAGCTAATAAAACTCTTTCTGCCTTTCATTGCAAGCAAGCCCGAAAGTGTTTTTATGCTTCATAATGGATTGTAAAAGCAAAGATGCAGTTTGCTGAAAACAAGTTGTTCTTTGACAGTCTTGAATACTGAGTGCAGTTCAGTTAATAAAACTGTCTTTCTGGTGCTTATTGCAAAGAAGCCAGAAAGTGTTTTTCTGTGTTCTACTTGTTAGTATAAACAAATATGCAGTCTGCTGAAAGCGAGCTGTTCTTTGATAGTCTTTCTTATGGAGCGCAGTTCAGCTAATAAAACTCTTTCTGCCTTTCATTGCAAGCAAGCCCGAAAGTGTTTTTATGCTTCATAATGGATTGTAAAAGCAAAGATGCAGTTTGCTGAAAACAAGTTGTTCTTTGACAGTCTTGAATACTGAGTGCAGTTCAGTTAATAAAACTGTCTTTCTGGTGCTCATTGTAAAGAAGCCAGAAAGTGTTTTTCTGTGTTCTACTTGTTAGTATAAACAAATATGCAGTCTGCTGAAAGCAAGCTGTTCTTTGATAGTCTTTCTTATGGAGCGCAGTTCAGCTAATAAAACTCTTTCTGCCTTTCATTGCAAGCAAGCCCGAAAGTGTTTTTATGCTTCATAATAGATTGTAAAAGCAAAGATGCAGTCTGCTGAAAGCAAGCTGTTCTTTGATAGTCTTTCTTATGGAGCGCAGTTCAGCTAATAAAACTCTTTCTGCCTTTCATTGCAAGCAAGCCAGAAAGTGTTTTTCTGTGTTCTACTTGTTAGTATAAACAAATATGCAGTCTGCTGAAAGCAAGCTGTTCTTTGATAGTCTTTCTTATGGAGCGCAGTTCAGCTAATAAAACTCTTTCTGCCTTTCATTGCAAGCAAGCCCGAAAGTGTTTTTATGCTTCACAATGGATTGTAAAAGCAAAGATGCAGTTTGCTGAAAACAAGTTGTTCTTTGACAGTCTTGAATACTGAGTGCAGTTCAGTTAATAAAACTGTGTTTCTGGTGCTCATTGCATTCAAGCCCGAAAGTGTTTTTATGCTTCATAATGGATTGTAAAAGCAAAGATGCAGTTTGCTGAAAACAAGTTGTTCTTTGACAGTCTTGAATACTGAGTGCAGTTCAGTTAATAAGACTGTGTTTCTGGTGCTCATTGCATTCAAGCCCGAAAGTGTTTTTATGCTTCATAATGGATTGTAAAAGCAAAGATGCAGTTTGCTGAAAACAAGTTGTTCTTTGACAGTCTTGAATACTGAGTGCAGTTCAGTTAATAAAACTGTCTTTCTGGTGCTCATTGCAAGCAAGCCCGAAAGTGTTTTTATGCTTCATAATGGATTGTAAAAGCAAAGATGCAGTTTGCTGAAAACAAGTTGTTCTTTGACAGTCTTGAATACTGAGTGCAGTTCAGTTAATAAAACTGTCTTTCTGGTGCTCATTGCAAAGAAGGCAGAAAGTGTTTTTCTGTGTTCTACTTGTTAGTATAAACAAATATGCAGTCTGCTGAAAGCAAGCTGTTCCTTGATAGTCTTTCTTATGGAGCGCAGTTCAGCTAATAAAACTCTTTCTGCCTTTCATTGCAAGCAAGCCCGAAAGTGTTTTTATGCTTCATAATAGATTGCAAAATTAAAGATGCAGTCTGCTGAAAACAAGCTGTTCTTTAATAGTCTTTCTTATGGAGCGCAGTTCAGCTAATAAAACTCTTTCTGACTTTCATTGCAAGCAAGCCCGAAAGTGTTTTTATGCTTCATAATAGATTGCAAAAGTAAAGATGCAGTCTGCTGAAAACAAGTTGTTCTTTGACAGTCTTGAATACTGAGTGCAGTTCAGTTAATAAAACTGTGTTTCTGGTGCTCATTGCATTCAAGCCCGAAAGTGTTTTTATGCTTCACAATGGATTGTAAAAGCAAAGATGCAGTTTGCTGAAAACAAGTTGTTCTTTGACAGTCTTGAATACTGAGTGCAGTTCAGTTAATAAAACTGTCTTTCTGGTGTTCATTGCAAGCAAGCCCGAAAGTGTTTTTATGCTTCATAATAGATTGCAAAAGTAAAGATGCAGTCTGCTGAAAGCAAGCTGTTCTTTGATAGTCTTTCTTATGGAGCGCAGTTCAGCTAATAAAACTCTTTCTGCCTTTCATTGCAAGCAAGCCCGAAAGTGTTTTTATGCTTCATAATGGATTGTAAAAGCAAAGATGCAGTTTGCTGAAAACAAGTTGTTCTTTGACAGTCTTGAATACTGAGTGCAGTTCAGTTAATAAAACTGTCTTTCTGGTGCTTATTGCAAAGAAGCCAGAAAGTGTTTTTCTGTGTTCTACTTGTTAGTATAAACAAATATGCAGTCTGCTGAAAGCGAGCTGTTCTTTGATAGTCTTTCTTATGGAGCGCAGTTCAGCTAATAAAACTCTTTCTGCCTTTCATTGCAAGCAAGCCCGAAAGTGTTTTTATGCTTCATAATGGATTGTAAAAGCAAAGATGCAGTTTGCTGAAAACAAGTTGTTCTTTGACAGTCTTGAATACTGAGTGCAGTTCAGTTAATAAAACTGTCTTTCTGGTGCTCATTGTAAAGAAGCCAGAAAGTGTTTTTCTGTGTTCTACTTGTTAGTATAAACAAATATGCAGTCTGCTGAAAGCAAGCTGTTCTTTGATAGTCTTTCTTATGGAGCGCAGTTCAGCTAATAAAACTCTTTCTGCCTTTCATTGCAAGCAAGCCCGAAAGTGTTTTTATGCTTCATAATAGATTGTAAAAGCAAAGATGCAGTCTGCTGAAAGCAAGCTGTTCTTTGATAGTCTTTCTTATGGAGCGCAGTTCAGCTAATAAAACTCTTTCTGCCTTTCATTGCAAGCAAGCCCGAAAGTGTTTTTATGCTTCATAATAGATTGTAAAAGCAAAGATGCAGTCTGCTGAAAGCAAGCTGTTCTTTGATAGTCTTTCTTATGGAGCGCAGTTCAGCTAATAAAACTCTTTCTGCCTTTCATTGCAAGCAAGCCCGAAAGTGTTTTTATGCTTCATAATGGATTGTAAAAGCAAAGATGCAGTTTGCTGAAAACAAGTTGTTCTTTGACAGTCTTGAATACTGAGTGCAGTTCAGTTAATAAAACTGTCTTTCTGGTGCTCATTGTAAAGAAGCCAGAAAGTGTTTTTCTGTGTTCTACTTGTTAGTATAAACAAATATGCAGTCTGCTGAAAGCAAGCTGTTCTTTGATAGTCTTTCTTATGGAGCGCAGTTCAGCTAATAAAACTCTTTCTGCCTTTCATTGCAAGCAAGCCCGAAAGTGTTTTTATGCTTCATAATAGATTGTAAAAGCAAAGATGCAGTCTGCTGAAAGCAAGCTGTTCTTTGATAGTCTTTCTTATGGAGCGCAGTTCAGCTAATAAAACTCTTTCTGCCTTTCATTGCAAGCAAGCCAGAAAGTGTTTTTCTGTGTTCTACTTGTTAGTATAAACAAATATGCAGTCTGCTGAAAGCAAGCTGTTCTTTGATAGTCTTTCTTATGGAGCGCAGTTCAGCTAATAAAACTCTTTCTGCCTTTCATTGCAAGCAAGCCCGAAAGTGTTTTTATGCTTCACAATGGATTGTAAAAGCAAAGATGCAGTTTGCTGAAAACAAGTTGTTCTTTGACAGTCTTGAATACTGAGTGCAGTTCAGTTAATAAAACTGTGTTTCTGGTGCTCATTGCATTCAAGCCCGAAAGTGTTTTTATGCTTCATAATGGATTGTAAAAGCAAAGATGCAGTTTGCTGAAAACAAGTTGTTCTTTGACAGTCTTGAATACTGAGTGCAGTTCAGTTAATAAGACTGTGTTTCTGGTGCTCATTGCATTCAAGCCCGAAAGTGTTTTTATGCTTCATAATGGATTGTAAAAGCAAAGATGCAGTTTGCTGAAAACAAGTTGTTCTTTGACAGTCTTGAATACTGAGTGCAGTTCAGTTAATAAAACTGTCTTTCTGGTGCTCATTGCAAGCAAGCCCGAAAGTGTTTTTATGCTTCATAATGGATTGTAAAAGCAAAGATGCAGTTTGCTGAAAACAAGTTGTTCTTTGACAGTCTTGAATACTGAGTGCAGTTCAGTTAATAAAACTGTCTTTCTGGTGCTCATTGCAAAGAAGGCAGAAAGTGTTTTTCTGTGTTCTACTTGTTAGTATAAACAAATATGCAGTCTGCTGAAAGCAAGCTGTTCCTTGATAGTCTTTCTTATGGAGCGCAGTTCAGCTAATAAAACTCTTTCTGCCTTTCATTGCAAGCAAGCCCGAAAGTGTTTTTATGCTTCATAATAGATTGCAAAATTAAAGATGCAGTCTGCTGAAAACAAGCTGTTCTTTAATAGTCTTTCTTATGGAGCGCAGTTCAGCTAATAAAACTCTTTCTGACTTTCATTGCAAGCAAGCCCGAAAGTGTTTTTATGCTTCATAATAGATTGCAAAAGTAAAGATGCAGTCTGCTGAAAACAAGTTGTTCTTTGACAGTCTTGAATACTGAGTGCAGTTCAGTTAATAAAACTGTGTTTCTGGTGCTCATTGCATTCAAGCCCGAAAGTGTTTTTATGCTTCACAATGGATTGTAAAAGCAAAGATGCAGTTTGCTGAAAACAAGTTGTTCTTTGACAGTCTTGAATACTGAGTGCAGTTCAGTTAATAAAACTGTCTTTCTGGTGTTCATTGCAAGCAAGCCCGAAAGTGTTTTTATGCTTCATAATAGATTGCAAAAGTAAAGATGCAGTCTGCTGAAAGCAAGCTGTTCTTTGATAGTCTTTCTTATGGAGCGCAGTTCAGCTAATAAAACTCTTTCTGCCTTTCATTGCAAGCAAGCCCGAAAGTGTTTTTATGCTTCATAATGGATTGTAAAAGCAAAGATGCAGTTTGCTGAAAACAAGTTGTTCTTTGACAGTCTTGAATACTGAGTGCAGTTCAGTTAATAAAACTGTCTTTCTGGTGCTTATTGCAAAGAAGCCAGAAAGTGTTTTTCTGTGTTCTACTTGTTAGTATAAACAAATATGCAGTCTGCTGAAAGCGAGCTGTTCTTTGATAGTCTTTCTTATGGAGCGCAGTTCAGCTAATAAAACTCTTTCTGCCTTTCATTGCAAGCAAGCCCGAAAGTGTTTTTATGCTTCATAATGGATTGTAAAAGCAAAGATGCAGTTTGCTGAAAACAAGTTGTTCTTTGACAGTCTTGAATACTGAGTGCAGTTCAGTTAATAAAACTGTCTTTCTGGTGCTCATTGTAAAGAAGCCAGAAAGTGTTTTTCTGTGTTCTACTTGTTAGTATAAACAAATATGCAGTCTGCTGAAAGCAAGCTGTTCTTTGATAGTCTTTCTTATGGAGCGCAGTTCAGCTAATAAAACTCTTTCTGCCTTTCATTGCAAGCAAGCCCGAAAGTGTTTTTATGCTTCATAATAGATTGTAAAAGCAAAGATGCAGTCTGCTGAAAGCAAGCTGTTCTTTGATAGTCTTTCTTATGGAGCGCAGTTCAGCTAATAAAACTCTTTCTGCCTTTCATTGCAAGCAAGCCCGAAAGTGTTTTTATGCTTCATAATAGATTGTAAAAGCAAAGATGCAGTCTGCTGAAAGCAAGCTGTTCTTTGATAGTCTTTCTTATGGAGCGCAGTTCAGCTAATAAAACTCTTTCTGCCTTTCATTGCAAGCAAGCCCGAAAGTGTTTTTATGCTTCATAATGGATTGTAAAAGCAAAGATGCAGTTTGCTGAAAACAAGTTGTTCTTTGACAGTCTTGAATACTGAGTGCAGTTCAGTTAATAAAACTGTCTTTCTGGTGCTTATTGCAAAGAAGCCAGAAAGTGTTTTTCTGTGTTCTACTTGTTAGTATAAACAAATATGCAGTCTGCTGAAAGCGAGCTGTTCTTTGATAGTCTTTCTTATGGAGCGCAGTTCAGCTAATAAAACTCTTTCTGCCTTTCATTGCAAGCAAGCCCGAAAGTGTTTTTATGCTTCATAATGGATTGTAAAAGCAAAGATGCAGTTTGCTGAAAACAAGTTGTTCTTTGACAGTCTTGAATACTGAGTGCAGTTCAGTTAATAAAACTGTCTTTCTGGTGCTCATTGTAAAGAAGCCAGAAAGTGTTTTTCTGTGTTCTACTTGTTAGTATAAACAAATATGCAGTCTGCTGAAAGCAAGCTGTTCTTTGATAGTCTTTCTTATGGAGCGCAGTTCAGCTAATAAAACTCTTTCTGCCTTTCATTGCAAGCAAGCCCGAAAGTGTTTTTATGCTTCATAATAGATTGTAAAAGCAAAGATGCAGTCTGCTGAAAGCAAGCTGTTCTTTGATAGTCTTTCTTATGGAGCGCAGTTCAGCTAATAAAACTCTTTCTGCCTTTCATTGCAAGCAAGCCCGAAAGTGTTTTTATGCTTCATAATAGATTGTAAAAGCAAAGATGCAGTCTGCTGAAAGCAAGCTGTTCTTTGATAGTCTTTCTTATGGAGCGCAGTTCAGCTAATAAAACTCTTTCTGCCTTTCATTGCAAGCAAGCCCGAAAGTGTTTTTATGCTTCATAATGGATTGTAAAAGCAAAGATGCAGTTTGCTGAAAACAAGTTGTTCTTTGACAGTCTTGAATACTGAGTGCAGTTCAGTTAGTAAAACTGTCTTTCTGGTGCTCATTGCAAAGAAGCCAGAAAGTGTTTTTCTGTGTTCTACTTGTTAGTATAAACAAATATGCAGTCTGCTGAAAGCAAGCTGTTCCTTGATAGTCTTTCTTATGGAGCGCAGTTCAGCTAATAAAACTCTTTCTTCCTTTCATTGCAAGCAAGCCCGAAAGTGTTTTTATGCTTCATAATAGATTGCAAAAGTAAAGATGCAGTCTGCTGAAAGCAAGCTGTTCTTTGATAGTCTTTCTTATGGAGCGCAGTTCAGCTAATAAAACTCTTTCTGCCTTTCATTGCAAGCAAGCCCGAAAGTGTTTTTATGCTTCATAATAGATTGTAAAAGCAAAGATGCAGTCTGCTGAAAGCAAGCTGTTCTTTGATAGTCTTTCTTATGGAGCGCAGTTCAGCTAATAAAACTCTTTCTGCCTTTTATTGCAAGCAAGCCCGAAAGTGTTTTTATGCTTCATAATGGATTGTAAAAGCAAAGATGCAGTTTGCTGAAAACAAGTTGTTCTTTGACAGTCTTGAATACTGAGTGCAGTTCAGTTAATAAAACTGTCTTTCTGGTGCTCATTGCAAAGAAGCCAGAAAGTGTTTTTCTGTGTTCTACTTGTTAGTATAAACAAATATGAAGTCTGCTGAAAGCAAGCTGTTCCTTGATAGTCTTTCTTATGGAGCGCAGTTCAGCTAATAAAACTCTTTCTGCCTTTCATTGCAAGCAAGCCCGAAAGTGTTTTTATGCTTCATAATAGATTGCAAAAGTAAAGATGCAGTCTGCTGAAAGCAAGCTGTTCTTTGATAGTCTTTCTTATGGAGCGCAGTTCAGCTAATAAAACTCTTTCTGCCTTTCATTGCAAGCAAGCCCGAAAGTGTTTTTATGCTTCATAATAGATTGTAAAAGCAAAGATGCAGTCTGCTGAAAGCAAGCTGTTCTTTGATAGTCTTTCTTATGGAGCGCAGTTCAGCTAATAAAACTCTTTCTGCCTTTCATTGCAAGCAAGCCCGAAAGTGTTTTTATGCTTCATAATGGATTGTAAAAGCAAAGATGCAGTTTGCTGAGAACAAGTTGTTCTTTGACAGTCTTGAATACTGAGTGCAGTTCAGTTAATAAAACTGTCTTTCTGGTGCTCATTGCAAGCAAGCCCGAAAGTGTTTTTATGCTTCATAATGGATTGTAAAAGCAAAGATGCAGTTTGCTGAAAACAAGTTGTTCTTTGACAGTCTTGAATACTGAGTGCAGTTCAGTTAATAAAACTGTCTTTCTGGTGCTCATTGCAAAGAAGCCAGAAAGTGTTTTTCTGTGTTCTACTTGTTAGTATAAACAAATATGCAGTCTGCTGAAAGCAAGCTGTTCCTTGATAGTCTTTCTTATGGAGCGCAGTTCAGCTAATAAAACTCTTTCTGCCTTTCATTGCAAGCAAGCCCGAAAGTGTTTTTATGCTTCATAATAGATTGCAAAAGTAAAGATGCAGTCTGCTGAAAGCAAGCTGTTCTTTGATAGTCTTTCTTATGGAGCGCAGTTCAGCTAATAAAACTCTTTCTGCCTTTCATTGCAAGCAAGCCCGAAAGTGTTTTTATGCTTCATAATAGATTGTAAAAGCAAAGATGCAGTCTGCTGAAAGCAAGCTGTTCTTTGATAGTCTTTCTTATGGAGCGCAGTTCAGCTAATAAAACTCTTTCTGCCTTTCATTGCAAGCAAGCCCGAAAGTGTTTTTATGCTTCATAATGGATTGTAAAAGCAAAGATGCAGTTTGCTGAGAACAAGTTGTTCTTTGACAGTCTTGAATACTGAGTGCAGTTCAGTTAATAAAACTGTCTTTCTGGTGCTCATTGCAAGCAAGCCCGAAAGTGTTTTTATGCTTCATAATGGATTGTAAAAGCAAAGATGCAGTTTGCTGAAAACAAGTTGTTCTTTGACAGTCTTGAATACTGAGTGCAGTTCAGTTAATAAAACTGTCTTTCTGGTGCTCATTGCAAAGAAGCCAGAAAGTGTTTTTATGCTTCATAATGGATTGTAAAAGTAAAGATGCAGTTTGCTGAAAACAAGTTGTTCTTTGACAGTCTTGAATACTGAGTGCAGTTCAGTTAATAAAACTGTCTTTCTGGTGCTCATTGCAAAGAAGCCAGAAAGTGTTTTTCTGTGTTCTACTTGTTAGTATAAACAAATATGCAGTCTGCTGAAAGCAAGCTGTTCCTTGATAGTCTTTCTTATGGAGCGCAGTTCAGCTAATAAAACTCTTTCTGCCTTTCATTGCAAGCAAGCCCGAAAGTGTTTTTATGCTTCATAATAGATTGCAAAAGTAAAGATGCAGTCTGCTGAAAGCAAGCTGTTCTTTGATAGTCTTTCTTATGGAGCGCAGTTCAGCTAATAAAACTCTTTCTGCCTTTCATTGCAAGCAAGCCCGAAAGTGTTTTTATGCTTCATAATAGATTGTAAAAGCAAAGATGCAGTCTGCTGAAAGCAAGCTGTTCTTTGATAGTCTTTCTTATGGAGCGCAGTTCAGCTAATAAAACTCTTTCTGCCTTTCATTGCAAGCAAGCCCGAAAGTGTTTTTATGCTTCATAATGGATTGTAAAAGCAAAGATGCAGTTTGCTGAAAACAAGTTGTTCTTTGACAGTCTTGAATACTGAGTGCAGTTCAGTTAATAAAACTGTCTTTCTGGTGCTCATTGCAAACAAGACAGAAAGTGTTTTTCTGTGTTCTACTTGTTAGTATAAACAAATATGCAGTCTGCTGAAAGCAAGCTCTTCTTTGATAGTCTTTCTTATGGAGCGCAGTTCAGCTAATAAAACTCTTTCTGCCTTTCATTGCAAGCAAGCCCGAAAGTGTTTTTATGCTTCATAATAGATTGCAAAAGTAAAGATGCAGTCTGCTGAAAGCAAGCTGTTCTTTGATAGTCTTTCTTATGGAGCGCAGTTCAGCTAATAAAACTCTTTCTGCCTTTCATTGCAAGCAAGCCCGAAAGTGTTTTTATGCTTCATAATAGATTGTAAAAGCAAAGATGCAGTCTGCTGAAAGCAAGCTGTTCTTTGATAGTCTTTCTTATGGAGCGCAGTTCAGCTAATAAAACTCTTTCTGCCTTTCATTTTAAGCACGCCCGAAAGTGTTTTTATGCTTCATAATGGATTGTAAAAGCAAAGATGCAGTTTGCTGAAAACAAGTTGTTCTTTGACAGTCTTGAATACTGAGTGCAGTTCAGTTAATAAAACTGTCTTTCTGGTGCTCATTGCAAAGAAGCCAGAAAGTGTTTTTCTGTGTTCTACTTGTTAGTATAAACAAATATGCAGTCTGCTGAAAGCAAGCTGTTCCTTGATAGTCTTTCTTATGGAGCGCAGTTCAGCTAATAAAACTCTTTCTGCCTTTCATTGCAAGCAAGCCCGAAAGTGTTTTTATGCTTCATAATAGATTGCAAAAGTAAAGATGCAGTCTGCTGAAAGCAAGCTGTTCTTTGATAGTCTTTCTTATGGAGCGCAGTTCAGCTAATAAAACTCTTTCTGCCTTTCATTGCAAGCAAGCCCGAAAGTGTTTTTATGCTTCATAATGGATTGTAAAAGCAAAGATGCAGTTTGCTGAGAACAAGTTGTTCTTTGACAGTCTTGAATACTGAGTGCAGTTCAGTTAATAAAACTGTCTTTCTGGTGCTCATTTCAAAGAAGCCAGAAAGTGTTTTTCTGTGTTCTACTTGTTAGTATAAACAAATATGCAGTCTGCTGAAAGCAAGCTGTTCCTTGATAGTCTTTCTTATGGAGCGCAGTTCAGCTAATAAAACTCTTTCTTCCTTTCATTGCAAGCAAGCCCGAAAGTGTTTTTATGCTTCATAATAGATTGTAAAAGCAAAGATGCAGTCTGCTGAAAGCAAGCTGTTCTTTGATAGTCTTTCTTATGGAGCGCAGTTCAGCTAATAAAACTCTTTCTGCCTTTCATTGCAAGCAAGCCCGAAAGTGTTTTTATGCTTCATAATAGATTGTAAAAGCAAAGATGCAGTCTGCTGAAAGCAAGCTGTTCTTTGATAGTCTTTCTTATGGAGCGCAGTTCAGCTAATAAAACTCTTTCTGCTTTTCATTGCAAGCAAGCCCGAAAGTGTTTTTATGCTTCACAATGGATTGTAAAAGCAAAGATGCAGTTTGCTGAAAGCAAGTTGTTCTTTGACAGTCTTGAATACTGAGTGCAGTTCAGTTAATAAAACTGTGTTTCTGGTGCTCATTGCATTCAAGCCCGAAAGTGTTTTTATGCTTCATAATGGATTGTAAAAGCAAAGATGCAGTTTGCTGAAAACAAGTTGTTCTTTGACAGTCTTGAATACTGAGTGCAGTTCAGTTAATAAGACTGTGTTTCTGGTGCTCATTGCATTCAAGCCCGAAAGTGTTTTTATGCTTCATAATGGATTGTAAAAGCAAAGATGCAGTTTGCTGAAAACAAGTTGTTCTTTGACAGTCTTGAATACTGAGTGCAGTTCAGTTAATAAAACTGTCTTTCTGGTGCTCATTGCAAGCAAGCCCGAAAGTGTTTTTATGCTTCATAATGGATTGTAAAAGCAAAGATGCAGTTTGCTGAAAACAAGTTGTTCTTTGACAGTCTTGAATACTGAGTGCAGTTCAGTTAATAAAACTGTCTTTCTGGTGCTCATTGCAAAGAAGGCAGAAAGTGTTTTTCTGTGTTCTACTTGTTAGTATAAACAAATATGCAGTCTGCTGAAAGCAAGCTGTTCCTTGATAGTCTTTCTTATGGAGCGCAGTTCAGCTAATAAAACTCTTTCTGCCTTTCATTGCAAGCAAGCCCGAAAGTGTTTTTATGCTTCATAATGGATTGTAAAAGCAAAGATGCAGTTTGCTGAAAACAAGTTGTTCTTTGACAGTCTTGAATACTGAGTGCAGTTCAGTTAATAAAACTGTCTTTCTGGTGCTCATTGTAAAGAAGCCAGAAAGTGTTTTTCTGTGTTCTACTTGTTAGTATAAACAAATATGCAGTCTGCTGAAAGCAAGCTGTTCTTTGATAGTCTTTCTTATGGAGCGCAGTTCAGCTAATAAAACTCTTTCTGCCTTTCATTGCAAGCAAGCCCGAAAGTGTTTTTATGCTTCATAATAGATTGTAAAAGCAAAGATGCAGTCTGCTGAAAGCAAGCTGTTCTTTGATAGTCTTTCTTATGGAGCGCAGTTCAGCTAATAAAACTCTTTCTGCCTTTCATTGCAAGCAAGCCAGAAAGTGTTTTTCTGTGTTCTACTTGTTAGTATAAACAAATATGCAGTCTGCTGAAAGCAAGCTGTTCTTTGATAGTCTTTCTTATGGAGCGCAGTTCAGCTAATAAAACTCTTTCTGCCTTTCATTGCAAGCAAGCCCGAAAGTGTTTTTATGCTTCACAATGGATTGTAAAAGCAAAGATGCAGTTTGCTGAAAACAAGTTGTTCTTTGACAGTCTTGAATACTGAGTGCAGTTCAGTTAATAAAACTGTGTTTCTGGTGCTCATTGCATTCAAGCCCGAAAGTGTTTTTATGCTTCATAATGGATTGTAAAAGCAAAGATGCAGTTTGCTGAAAACAAGTTGTTCTTTGACAGTCTTGAATACTGAGTGCAGTTCAGTTAATAAGACTGTGTTTCTGGTGCTCATTGCATTCAAGCCCGAAAGTGTTTTTATGCTTCATAATGGATTGTAAAAGCAAAGATGCAGTTTGCTGAAAACAAGTTGTTCTTTGACAGTCTTGAATACTGAGTGCAGTTCAGTTAATAAAACTGTCTTTCTGGTGCTCATTGCAAGCAAGCCCGAAAGTGTTTTTATGCTTCATAATGGATTGTAAAAGCAAAGATGCAGTTTGCTGAAAACAAGTTGTTCTTTGACAGTCTTGAATACTGAGTGCAGTTCAGTTAATAAAACTGTCTTTCTGGTGCTCATTGCAAAGAAGGCAGAAAGTGTTTTTCTGTGTTCTACTTGTTAGTATAAACAAATATGCAGTCTGCTGAAAGCAAGCTGTTCCTTGATAGTCTTTCTTATGGAGCGCAGTTCAGCTAATAAAACTCTTTCTGCCTTTCATTGCAAGCAAGCCCGAAAGTGTTTTTATGCTTCATAATAGATTGCAAAATTAAAGATGCAGTCTGCTGAAAACAAGCTGTTCTTTAATAGTCTTTCTTATGGAGCGCAGTTCAGCTAATAAAACTCTTTCTGACTTTCATTGCAAGCAAGCCCGAAAGTGTTTTTATGCTTCATAATAGATTGCAAAAGTAAAGATGCAGTCTGCTGAAAACAAGTTGTTCTTTGACAGTCTTGAATACTGAGTGCAGTTCAGTTAATAAAACTGTGTTTCTGGTGCTCATTGCATTCAAGCCCGAAAGTGTTTTTATGCTTCACAATGGATTGTAAAAGCAAAGATGCAGTTTGCTGAAAACAAGTTGTTCTTTGACAGTCTTGAATACTGAGTGCAGTTCAGTTAATAAAACTGTCTTTCTGGTGTTCATTGCAAGCAAGCCCGAAAGTGTTTTTATGCTTCATAATAGATTGCAAAAGTAAAGATGCAGTCTGCTGAAAGCAAGCTGTTCTTTGATAGTCTTTCTTATGGAGCGCAGTTCAGCTAATAAAACTCTTTCTGCCTTTCATTACAAGCAAGCCCGAAAGTGTTTTTATGCTTCATAATGGATTGTAAAAGCAAAGATGCAGTTTGCTGAAAACAAGTTGTTCTTTGACAGTCTTGAATACTGAGTGCAGTTCAGTTAATAAAACTGTCTTTCTGGTGCTTATTGCAAAGAAGCCAGAAAGTGTTTTTCTGTGTTCTACTTGTTAGTATAAACAAATATGCAGTCTGCTGAAAGCGAGCTGTTCTTTGATAGTCTTTCTTATGGAGCGCAGTTCAGCTAATAAAACTCTTTCTGCCTTTCATTGCAAGCAAGCCCGAAAGTGTTTTTATGCTTCATAATGGATTGTAAAAGCAAAGATGCAGTTTGCTGAAAACAAGTTGTTCTTTGACAGTCTTGAATACTGAGTGCAGTTCAGTTAATAAAACTGTCTTTCTGGTGCTCATTGTAAAGAAGCCAGAAAGTGTTTTTCTGTGTTCTACTTGTTAGTATAAACAAATATGCAGTCTGCTGAAAGCAAGCTGTTCTTTGATAGTCTTTCTTATGGAGCGCAGTTCAGCTAATAAAACTCTTTCTGCCTTTCATTGCAAGCAAGCCCGAAAGTGTTTTTATGCTTCATAATAGATTGTAAAAGCAAAGATGCAGTCTGCTGAAAGCAAGCTGTTCTTTGATAGTCTTTCTTATGGAGCGCAGTTCAGCTAATAAAACTCTTTCTGCCTTTCATTGCAAGCAAGCCCGAAAGTGTTTTTATGCTTCATAATAGATTGTAAAAGCAAAGATGCAGTCTGCTGAAAGCAAGCTGTTCTTTGATAGTCTTTCTTATGGAGCGCAGTTCAGCTAATAAAACTCTTTCTGCCTTTCATTGCAAGCAAGCCCGAAAGTGTTTTTATGCTTCATAATGGATTGTAAAAGCAAAGATGCAGTTTGCTGAAAACAAGTTGTTCTTTGACAGTCTTGAATACTGAGTGCAGTTCAGTTAATAAAACTGTCTTTCTGGTGCTTATTGCAAAGAAGCCAGAAAGTGTTTTTCTGTGTTCTACTTGTTAGTATAAACAAATATGCAGTCTGCTGAAAGCGAGCTGTTCTTTGATAGTCTTTCTTATGGAGCGCAGTTCAGCTAATAAAACTCTTTCTGCCTTTCATTGCAAGCAAGCCCGAAAGTGTTTTTATGCTTCATAATGGATTGTAAAAGCAAAGATGCAGTTTGCTGAAAACAAGTTGTTCTTTGACAGTCTTGAATACTGAGTGCAGTTCAGTTAATAAAACTGTCTTTCTGGTGCTCATTGTAAAGAAGCCAGAAAGTGTTTTTCTGTGTTCTACTTGTTAGTATAAACAAATATGCAGTCTGCTGAAAGCAAGCTGTTCTTTGATAGTCTTTCTTATGGAGCGCAGTTCAGCTAATAAAACTCTTTCTGCCTTTCATTGCAAGCAAGCCCGAAAGTGTTTTTATGCTTCATAATAGATTGTAAAAGCAAAGATGCAGTCTGCTGAAAGCAAGCTGTTCTTTGATAGTCTTTCTTATGGAGCGCAGTTCAGCTAATAAAACTCTTTCTGCCTTTCATTGCAAGCAAGCCCGAAAGTGTTTTTATGCTTCATAATAGATTGTAAAAGCAAAGATGCAGTCTGCTGAAAGCAAGCTGTTCTTTGATAGTCTTTCTTATGGAGCGCAGTTCAGCTAATAAAACTCTTTCTGCCTTTCATTGCAAGCAAGCCCGAAAGTGTTTTTATGCTTCATAATGGATTGTAAAAGCAAAGATGCAGTTTGCTGAAAACAAGTTGTTCTTTGACAGTCTTGAATACTGAGTGCAGTTCAGTTAGTAAAACTGTCTTTCTGGTGCTCATTGCAAAGAAGCCAGAAAGTGTTTTTCTGTGTTCTACTTGTTAGTATAAACAAATATGCAGTCTGCTGAAAGCAAGCTGTTCCTTGATAGTCTTTCTTATGGAGCGCAGTTCAGCTAATAAAACTCTTTCTTCCTTTCATTGCAAGCAAGCCCGAAAGTGTTTTTATGCTTCATAATAGATTGCAAAAGTAAAGATGCAGTCTGCTGAAAGCAAGCTGTTCTTTGATAGTCTTTCTTATGGAGCGCAGTTCAGCTAATAAAACTCTTTCTGCCTTTCATTGCAAGCAAGCCCGAAAGTGTTTTTATGCTTCATAATAGATTGTAAAAGCAAAGATGCAGTCTGCTGAAAGCAAGCTGTTCTTTGATAGTCTTTCTTATGGAGCGCAGTTCAGCTAATAAAACTCTTTCTGCCTTTTATTGCAAGCAAGCCCGAAAGTGTTTTTATGCTTCATAATGGATTGTAAAAGCAAAGATGCAGTTTGCTGAAAACAAGTTGTTCTTTGACAGTCTTGAATACTGAGTGCAGTTCAGTTAATAAAACTGTCTTTCTGGTGCTCATTGCAAAGAAGCCAGAAAGTGTTTTTCTGTGTTCTACTTGTTAGTATAAACAAATATGAAGTCTGCTGAAAGCAAGCTGTTCCTTGATAGTCTTTCTTATGGAGCGCAGTTCAGCTAATAAAACTCTTTCTGCCTTTCATTGCAAGCAAGCCCGAAAGTGTTTTTATGCTTCATAATAGATTGCAAAAGTAAAGATGCAGTCTGCTGAAAGCAAGCTGTTCTTTGATAGTCTTTCTTATGGAGCGCAGTTCAGCTAATAAAACTCTTTCTGCCTTTCATTGCAAGCAAGCCCGAAAGTGTTTTTATGCTTCATAATAGATTGTAAAAGCAAAGATGCAGTCTGCTGAAAGCAAGCTGTTCTTTGATAGTCTTTCTTATGGAGCGCAGTTCAGCTAATAAAACTCTTTCTGCCTTTCATTGCAAGCAAGCCCGAAAGTGTTTTTATGCTTCATAATGGATTGTAAAAGCAAAGATGCAGTTTGCTGAGAACAAGTTGTTCTTTGACAGTCTTGAATACTGAGTGCAGTTCAGTTAATAAAACTGTCTTTCTGGTGCTCATTGCAAGCAAGCCCGAAAGTGTTTTTATGCTTCATAATGGATTGTAAAAGCAAAGATGCAGTTTGCTGAAAACAAGTTGTTCTTTGACAGTCTTGAATACTGAGTGCAGTTCAGTTAATAAAACTGTCTTTCTGGTGCTCATTGCAAAGAAGCCAGAAAGTGTTTTTCTGTGTTCTACTTGTTAGTATAAACAAATATGCAGTCTGCTGAAAGCAAGCTGTTCCTTGATAGTCTTTCTTATGGAGCGCAGTTCAGCTAATAAAACTCTTTCTGCCTTTCATTGCAAGCAAGCCCGAAAGTGTTTTTATGCTTCATAATAGATTGCAAAAGTAAAGATGCAGTCTGCTGAAAGCAAGCTGTTCTTTGATAGTCTTTCTTATGGAGCGCAGTTCAGCTAATAAAACTCTTTCTGCCTTTCATTGCAAGCAAGCCCGAAAGTGTTTTTATGCTTCATAATAGATTGTAAAAGCAAAGATGCAGTCTGCTGAAAGCAAGCTGTTCTTTGATAGTCTTTCTTATGGAGCGCAGTTCAGCTAATAAAACTCTTTCTGCCTTTCATTGCAAGCAAGCCCGAAAGTGTTTTTATGCTTCATAATGGATTGTAAAAGCAAAGATGCAGTTTGCTGAGAACAAGTTGTTCTTTGACAGTCTTGAATACTGAGTGCAGTTCAGTTAATAAAACTGTCTTTCTGGTGCTCATTGCAAGCAAGCCCGAAAGTGTTTTTATGCTTCATAATGGATTGTAAAAGCAAAGATGCAGTTTGCTGAAAACAAGTTGTTCTTTGACAGTCTTGAATACTGAGTGCAGTTCAGTTAATAAAACTGTCTTTCTGGTGCTCATTGCAAAGAAGCCAGAAAGTGTTTTTATGCTTCATAATGGATTGTAAAAGTAAAGATGCAGTTTGCTGAAAACAAGTTGTTCTTTGACAGTCTTGAATACTGAGTGCAGTTCAGTTAATAAAACTGTCTTTCTGGTGCTCATTGCAAAGAAGCCAGAAAGTGTTTTTCTGTGTTCTACTTGTTAGTATAAACAAATATGCAGTCTGCTGAAAGCAAGCTGTTCCTTGATAGTCTTTCTTATGTAGCGCAGTTCAGCTAATAAAACTCTTTCTGCCTTTCATTGCAAGCAAGCCCGAAAGTGTTTTTATGCTTCATAATAGATTGCAAAAGTAAAGATGCAGTCTGCTGAAAGCAAGCTGTTCTTTGATAGTCTTTCTTATGGAGCGCAGTTCAGCTAATAAAACTCTTTCTGCCTTTCATTGCAAGCAAGCCCGAAAGTGTTTTTATGCTTCATAATAGATTGTAAAAGCAAAGATGCAGTCTGCTGAAAGCAAGCTGTTCTTTGATAGTCTTTCTTATGGAGCGCAGTTCAGCTAATAAAACTCTTTCTGCCTTTCATTGCAAGCAAGCCCGAAAGTGTTTTTATGCTTCATAATGGATTGTAAAAGCAAAGATGCAGTTTGCTGAAAACAAGTTGTTCTTTGACAGTCTTGAATACTGAGTGCAGTTCAGTTAATAAAACTGTCTTTCTGGTGCTCATTGCAAACAAGACAGAAAGTGTTTTTCTGTGTTCTACTTGTTAGTATAAACAAATATGCAGTCTGCTGAAAGCAAGCTCTTCTTTGATAGTCTTTCTTATGGAGCGCAGTTCAGCTAATAAAACTCTTTCTGCCTTTCATTGCAAGCAAGCCCGAAAGTGTTTTTATGCTTCATAATAGATTGCAAAAGTAAAGATGCAGTCTGCTGAAAGCAAGCTGTTCTTTGATAGTCTTTCTTATGGAGCGCAGTTCAGCTAATAAAACTCTTTCTGCCTTTCATTGCAAGCAAGCCCGAAAGTGTTTTTATGCTTCATAATAGATTGTAAAAGTAAAGATGCAGTCTGCTGAAAGCAAGCTGTTCTTTGATAGTCTTTCTTATGGAGCGCAGTTCAGCTAATAAAACTCTTTCTGCCTTTCATTTTAAGCACGCCCGAAAGTGTTTTTATGCTTCATAATGGATTGTAAAAGCAAAGATGCAGTTTGCTGAAAACAAGTTGTTCTTTGACAGTCTTGAATACTGAGTGCAGTTCAGTTAATAAAACTGTCTTTCTGGTGCTCATTGCAAAGAAGCCAGAAAGTGTTTTTCTGTGTTCTACTTGTTAGTATAAACAAATATGCAGTCTGCTGAAAGCAAGCTGTTCCTTGATAGTCTTTCTTATGGAGCGCAGTTCAGCTAATAAAACTCTTTCTGCCTTTCATTGCAAGCAAGCCCGAAAGTGTTTTTATGCTTCATAATAGATTGCAAAAGTAAAGATGCAGTCTGCTGAAAGCAAGCTGTTCTTTGATAGTCTTTCTTATGGAGCGCAGTTCAGCTAATAAAACTCTTTCTGCCTTTCATTGCAAGCAAGCCCGAAAGTGTTTTTATGCTTCATAATGGATTGTAAAAGCAAAGATGCAGTTTGCTGAGAACAAGTTGTTCTTTGACAGTCTTGAATACTGAGTGCAGTTCAGTTAATAAAACTGTCTTTCTGGTGCTCATTTCAAAGAAGCCAGAAAGTGTTTTTCTGTGTTCTACTTGTTAGTATAAACAAATATGCAGTCTGCTGAAAGCAAGCTCTTCTTTGATAGTCTTTCTTATGGAGCGCAGTTCAGCTAATAAAACTCTTTCTGCCTTTCATTGCAAGCAAGCCCGAAAGTGTTTTTATGCTTCATAATAGATTGTAAAAGCAAAGATGCAGTCTGCTGAAAGCAAGCTGTTCTTTGATAGTCTTTCTTATGGAGCGCAGTTCAGCTAATAAAACTCTTTCTGCCTTTCATTGCAAGCAAGCCCGAAAGTGTTTTTATGCTTCATAATGGATTGTAAAAGCAAAGATGCAGTTTGCTGAAAACAAGTTGTTCTTTGACAGTCTTGAAAACTGAGTGCAGTTCAGTTAATAAAGCTGTCTTTCTGGTGCTCATTGCAAAGAAGCCAGAAAGTGTTTTTCTGTGTTCTACTTGTTAGTATAAACAAATATGCAGTCTGCTGAAAGCAAGCTGTTCCTTGATAGTCTTTCTTATGGAGCGCAGTTCAGCTAATAAAACTCTTTCTGCCTTTCATTGCAAGCAAGCCCGAAAGTGTTTTTATGCTTCATAATAGATTGTAAAAGCAAAGATGCAGTCTGCTGAAAGCAAGCTGTTCTTTGATAGTCTTTCTTATGGAGCGCAGTTCAGCTAATAAAACTCTTTCTGCCTTTCATTGCAAGCAAGCCCGAAAGTGTTTTTATGCTTCATAATGGATTGTAAAAGCAAAGATGCAGTTTGCTGAGAACAAGTTGTTCTTTGACAGTCTTGAATACTGAGTGCAGTTCAGTTAATAAAACTGTCTTTCTGGTGCTCATTGCAAAGAAGCCAGAAAGTGTTTTTCTGTGTTCTACTTGTTAGTATAAACAAATATGCAGTCTGCTGAAAGCAAGCTGTTCCTTGATAGTCTTTCTTATGGAGCGCAGTTCAGCTAATAAAACTCTTTCTTCCTTTCATTGCAAGCAAGCCCGAAAGTGTTTTTATGCTTCATAATAGATTGCAAAAGTAAAGATGCAGTCTGCTGAAAGCAAGCTGTTCTTTGATAGTCTTTCTTATGGAGCGCAGTTCAGCTAATAAAACTCTTTCTGCCTTTCATTGCAAGCAAGCCCGAAAGTGTTTTTATGCTTCATAATAGATTGCAAAAGTAAAGATGCAGTCTGCTGAAAGCAAGCTGTTCTTTGATAGTCTTTCTTATGGAGCGCAGTTCAGCTAATAAAACTCTTTCTGCCTTTCATTGCAAGCAAGCCCGAAAGTGTTTTTATGCTTCATAATAGATTGTAAAAGCAAAGATGCAGTCTGCTGAAAGCAAGCTGTTCTTTGATAGTCTTTCTTATGGAGCGCAGTTCAGCTAATAAAACTCTTTCTGCCTTTCATTGCAAGCAAGCCCGAAAGTGTTTTTATGCTTCATAATGGATTGTAAAAGCAAAGATGCAGTTTGCTGAGAACAAGTTGTTCTTTGACAGTCTTGAATACTGAGTGCAGTTCAGTTAATAAAACTGTCTTTCTGGTGCTCATTGCAAAGAAGCCAGAAAGTGTTTTTCTGTGTTCTACTTGTTAGTATAAACAAATATGCAGTCTGCTGAAAGCAAGCTGTTCCTTGATAGTCTTTCTTATGGAGCGCAGTTCAGCTAATAAAACTCTTTCTTCCTTTCATTGCAAGCAAGCCCGAAAGTGTTTTTATGCTTCATAATAGATTGCAAAAGTAAAGATGCAGTCTGCTGAAAGCAAGCTGTTCTTTGATAGTCTTTCTTATGGAGCGCAGTTCAGCTAATAAAACTCTTTCTGCCTTTCATTGCAAGCAAGCCCGAAAGTGTTTTTATGCTTCATAATAGATTGTAAAAGCAAAGATGCAGTCTGCTGAAAGCAAGCTGTTCTTTGATAGTCTTTCTTATGGAGCGCAGTTCAGCTAATAAAACTCTTTCTGCCTTTCATTGCAAGCAAGCCCGAAAGTGTTTTTATGCTTCATAATGGATTGTAAAAGCAAAGATGCAGTTTGCTGAGAACAAGTTGTTCTTTGACAGTCTTGAATACTGAGTGCAGTTCAGTTAATAAAACTGTCTTTCTGGTGCTCATTGCAAAGAAGCCAGAAAGTGTTTTTCTGTGTTCTACTTGTTAGTATAAACAAATATGCAGTCTGCTGAAAGCAAGCTGTTCCTTGATAGTCTTTCTTATGGAGCGCAGTTCAGCTAATAAAACTCTTTCTTCCTTTCATTGCAAGCAAGCCCGAAAGTGTTTTTATGCTTCATAATAGATTGCAAAAGTAAAGATGCAGTCTGCTGAAAGCAAGCTGTTCTTTGATAGTCTTTCTTATGGAGCGCAGTTCAGCTAATAAAACTCTTTCTGCCTTTCATTGCAAGCAAGCCCGAAAGTGTTTTTATGCTTCATAATAGATTGTAAAAGCAAAGATGCAGTCTGCTGAAAGCAAGCTGTTCTTTGATAGTCTTTCTTATGGAGCGCAGTTCAGCTAATAAAACTCTTTCTGCCTTTCATTGCAAGCAAGCCCGAAAGTGTTTTTATGCTTCATAATGGATTGTAAAAGCAAAGATGCAGTTTGCTGAAAACAAGTTGTTCTTTGACAGTCTTGAATACTGAGTGCAGTTCAGTTAATAAAACTGTCTTTCTGGTGCTCATTGCAAAGAAGCCAGAAAGTGTTTTTCTGTGTTCTACTTGTTAGTATAAACAAATATGCAGTCTGCTGAAAGCAAGCTGTTCCTTGATAGTCTTTCTTATGGAGCGCAGTTCAGCTAATAAAACTCTTTCTGCCTTTCATTGCAAGCAAGCCCGAAAGTGTTTTTATGCTTCATAATGGATTGTAAAAGCAAAGATGCAGTTTGCTGAAAACAAGTTGTTCTTTGACAGTCTTGAATACTGAGTGCAGTTCAGTTAATAAAACTGTGTTTCTGGTGCTCATTGCATTCAAGCCCGAAAGTGTTTTTATGCTTCATAATGGATTGTAAAAGCAAAGATGCAGTTTGCTGAAAACAAGTTGTTCTTTGACAGTCTTGAATACTGAGTGCAGTTCAGTTAATAAAACTGTCTTTCTGGTGCTCATTGCAAGCAAGCCCGAAAGTGTTTTTATGCTTCATAATGGATTGAAAAACAAAGATGCAGTTTGCTGAAAACAAGTTGTTCTTTGACAGTCTTGAATACTGAGTGCAGTTCAGTTAATAAAACTGTCTTTCTGATGCTCATTGCAAACAAGCCAGAAAGTGTTTTTATGTGTTCTACTTGTTAGTATAAACAAATATGCAGTCTGCTGAAAGCAAGCTGTTCTTTGATAGTCTTTCTTATGGAGCGCAGTTCAGCTAATAAAACTCTTTCTGCCTTTCATTGCAAGCAAGCCCGAAAGTGTTTTTATGCTTCATAATGGATTGTAAAAGCAAAGATGCAGTTTGCTGAAAACAAGTTGTTCTTTGACAGTCTTGAATACTGAGTGCAGTTCAGTTAATAAAACTCTTTCTGCCTTTCATTGCAAGCAAGCCCGAAAGTGTTTTTATGCTTCATAATGGATTGAAAAACAAAGATGCAGTTTGCTGAAAACAAGTTGTTCTTTGACAGTCTTGAATACTGAGTGCAGTTCAGTTAATAAAACTGTCTTTCTGGTGCTCATTGCAAAGAAGGCAGAAAGTGTTTTTCTGTGTTCTACTTGTTAGTATAAACAAATATGCAGTCTGCTGAAAGCAAGCTGTTCCTTGATAGTCTTTCTTATGGAGCGCAGTTCAGCTAATAAAACTCTTTCTTCCTTTCATTGCAAGCAAGCCCGAAAGTGTTTTTATGCTTCATAATAGATTGCAAAAGTAAAGATGCAGTCTGCTGAAAGCAAGCTGTTCTTTGATAGTCTTTCTTATGGAGCGCAGTTCAGCTAATAAAACTCTTTCTGCCTTTCATTGCAAGCAAGCCCGAAAGTGTTTTTATGCTTCATAATAGATTGTAAAAGCAAAGATGCAGTCTGCTGAAAGCAAGCTGTTCTTTGATAGTCTTTCTTATGGAGCGCAGTTCAGCTAATAAAACTCTTTCTGCCTTTCATTGCAAGCAAGCCCGAAAGTGTTTTTATGCTTCATAATGGATTGTAAAAGCAAAGATGCAGTTTGCTGAGAACAAGTTGTTCTTTGACAGTCTTGAATACTGAGTGCAGTTCAGTTAATAAAACTGTCTTTCTGGTGCTCATTGCAAAGAAGCCAGAAAGTGTTTTTCTGTGTTCTACTTGTTAGTATAAACAAATATGCAGTCTGCTGAAAGCAAGCTGTTCCTTGATAGTCTTTCTTATGGAGCGCAGTTCAGCTAATAAAACTCTTTCTTCCTTTCATTGCAAGCAAGCCCGAAAGTGTTTTTATGCTTCATAATAGATTGCAAAAGTAAAGATGCAGTCTGCTGAAAGCAAGCTGTTCTTTGATAGTCTTTCTTATGGAGCGCAGTTCAGCTAATAAAACTCTTTCTGCCTTTCATTGCAAGCAAGCCCGAAAGTGTTTTTATGCTTCATAATAGATTGTAAAAGCAAAGATGCAGTCTGCTGAAAGCAAGCTGTTCTTTGATAGTCTTTCTTATGGAGCGCAGTTCAGCTAATAAAACTCTTTCTGCCTTTCATTGCAAGCAAGCCCGAAAGTGTTTTTATGCTTCATAATGGATTGTAAAAGCAAAGATGCAGTTTGCTGAAAACAAGTTGTTCTTTGACAGTCTTGAATACTGAGTGCAGTTCAGTTAATAAAACTGTCTTTCTGGTGCTCATTGCAAAGAAGCCAGAAAGTGTTTTTCTGTGTTCTACTTGTTAGTATAAACAAATATGCAGTCTGCTGAAAGCAAGCTGTTCCTTGATAGTCTTTCTTATGGAGCGCAGTTCAGCTAATAAAACTCTTTCTGCCTTTCATTGCAAGCAAGCCCGAAAGTGTTTTTATGCTTCATAATGGATTGTAAAAGCAAAGATGCAGTTTGCTGAAAACAAGTTGTTCTTTGACAGTCTTGAATACTGAGTGCAGTTCAGTTAATAAAACTGTGTTTCTGGTGCTCATTGCATTCAAGCCCGAAAGTGTTTTTATGCTTCATAATGGATTGTAAAAGCAAAGATGCAGTTTGCTGAAAACAAGTTGTTCTTTGACAGTCTTGAATACTGAGTGCAGTTCAGTTAATAAAACTGTCTTTCTGGTGCTCATTGCAAGCAAGCCCGAAAGTGTTTTTATGCTTCATAATGGATTGAAAAACAAAGATGCAGTTTGCTGAAAACAAGTTGTTCTTTGACAGTCTTGAATACTGAGTGCAGTTCAGTTAATAAAACTGTCTTTCTGATGCTCATTGCAAACAAGCCAGAAAGTGTTTTTATGTGTTCTACTTGTTAGTATAAACAAATATGCAGTCTGCTGAAAGCAAGCTGTTCTTTGATAGTCTTTCTTATGGAGCGCAGTTCAGCTAATAAAACTCTTTCTGCCTTTCATTGCAAGCAAGCCCGAAAGTGTTTTTATGCTTCATAATGGATTGTAAAAGCAAAGATGCAGTTTGCTGAAAACAAGTTGTTCTTTGACAGTCTTGAATACTGAGTGCAGTTCAGTTAATAAAACTCTTTCTGCCTTTCATTGCAAGCAAGCCCGAAAGTGTTTTTATGCTTCATAATGGATTGAAAAGCAAAGATGCAGTTTGCTGAAAACAAGTTGTTCTTTGACAGTCTTGAATACTGAGTGCAGTTCAGTTAATAAAACTGTCTTTCTGATGCTCATTGCAAACAAGCCAGAAAGTGTTTTTATGTGTTCTACTTGTTAGTATAAACAAATATGCAGTCTGCTGAAAGCAAGCTGTTCTTTGATAGTCTTTCTTATGGAGCGCAGTTCAGCCAATAAAACTCTTTCTGCCTTTCATTGCAAGCAAGCCCGAAAGTGTTTTTATGCTTCATAATGGATTGTAAAAGCAAAGATGCAGTTTGCTGAAAACAAGTTGTTCTTTGACAGTCTTGAATACTGAGTGCAGTTCAGTTAATAAAACTGTCTTTCTGGTGCTCATTGCAAACAAGCCAGAAAGTGTTTTTCTGTGTTCTACTTGTTAGCATAAACAAATATGCAGTCTGCTGAAAGCAAGCTCTTCTTTGATAGTCTTTCTTATGGAGCGCAGTTCAGCTAATAAAACTCTTTCTGCCTTTCATTGCAAGCAAGCCCGAAAGTGTTTTTATGCTTCATAATAGATTGCAAAAGTAAAGATGCAGTCTGCTGAAAGCAAGCTGTTCTTTGATAGTCTTTCTTATGGAGCGCAGTTCAGCTAATAAAACTCTTTCTGCCTTTCATTGCAAGCAAGCCCGAAAGTGTTTTTATGCTTCATAATAGATTGTAAAAGCAAAGATGCAGTCTGCTGAAAGCAAGCTGTTCTTTGATAGTCTTTCTTATGGAGCGCAGTTCAGCTAATAAAACTCTTTCTGCCTTTCATTGCAAGCAAGCCCGAAAGTGTTTTTATGCTTCATAATGGATTGTAAAAGCAAAGATGCAGTTTGCTGAAAACAAGTTGTTCTTTGACAGTCTTGAATACTGAGTGCAGTTCAGTTAATAAAACTGTCTTTCTGGTGTTCATTGCAAGCAAGCCCGAAAGTGTTTTTATGCTTCATAATAGATTGCAAAAGTAAAGATGCAGTCTGCTGAAAGCAAGCTGTTCTTTGATAGTCTTTCTTATGGAGCGCAGTTCAGCTAATAAAACTCTTTCTGCCTTTCATTGCAAGCAAGCCCGAAAGTGTTTTTATGCTTCATAATAGATTGTAAAAGCAAAGATGCAGTCTGCTGAAAGCAAGCTGTTCTTTGATAGTCTTTCTTATGGAGCGCAGTTCAGCTAATAAAACTCTTTCTGCCTTTCATTGCAAGCAAGCCCGAAAGTGTTTTTATGCTTCATAATGGATTGAAAAACAAAGATGCAGTTTGCTGAAAACAAGTTGTTCTTTGACAGTCTTGAATACTGAGTGCAGTTCAGTTAATAAAACTGTCTTTCTGATGCTCATTGCAAACAAGCCAGAAAGTGTTTTTATGTGTTCTACTTGTTAGTATAAACAAATATGCAGTCTGCTGAAAGCAAGCTGTTCTTTGATAGTCTTTCTTATGGAGCGCAGTTCAGCCAATAAAACTCTTTCTGCCTTTCATTGCAAGCAAGCCCGAAAGTGTTTTTATGCTTCATAATAGATTGCAAAAGTAAAGATGCAGTCTGCTGAAAACAAGTTGTTCTTTGACAGTCTTGAATACTGAGTGCAGTTCAGTTAATAAAACTGTGTTTCTGGTGCTCATTGCATTCAAGCCCGAAAGTGTTTTTATGCTTCACAATGGATTGTAAAAGCAAAGATGCAGTTTGCTGAAAACAAGTTGTTCTTTGACAGTCTTGAATACTGAGTGCAGTTCAGTTAATAAAACTGTCTTTCTGGTGTTCATTGCAAGCAAGCCCGAAAGTGTTTTTATGCTTCATAATAGATTGCAAAAGTAAAGATGCAGTCTGCTGAAAGCAAGCTGTTCTTTAATAGTCTTTCTTATGGAGCGCAGTTCAAGCTAATAAAACTCTTTCTGCCTTTCATTGCAAGCAAGCCCGAAAGTGTTTTTATGCTTCATAATAGATTGCAAAAGTAAAGATGCAGTCTGCTGAAAGCAAGCTGTTCTTTGATAGTCTTTCTTATGGAGCGCAGTTCAGCTAATAAAACTCTTTCTGCCTTTCATTGCAAGCAAGCCCGAAAGTGTTTTTATGCTTCATAATGGATTGTAAAAGCAAAGATGCAGTTTGCTGAAAACAAGTTGTTCTTTGACAGTCTTGAATACTGAGTGCAGTTCAGTTAATAAAACTGTCTTTCTGGTGCTCATTGCAAAGAAGCCAGAAAGTGTTTTTCTGTGTTCTACTTGTTAGTATAAACAAATATGCAGTCTGCTGAAAGCAAGCTGTTCCTTGATAGTCTTTCTTATGGAGCGCAGTTCAGCTAATAAAACTCTTTCTGCCTTTCATTGCAAGCAAGCCCGAAAGTGTTTTTATGCTTCATAATGGATTGTAAAAGCAAAGATGCAGTTTGCTGAAAACAAGTTGTTCTTTGACAGTCTTGAATACTGAGTGCAGTTCAGTTAATAAAACTGTCTTTCTGGTGCTCATTGCATTCAAGCCCGAAAGTGTTTTTATGCTTCATAATGGATTGTAAAAGCAAAGATGCAGTTTGCTGAAAACAAGTTGTTCTTTGACAGTCTTGAATACTGAGTGCAGTTCAGTTAATAAAACTGTCTTTCTGGTGCTCATTGCAAGCAAGCCCGAAAGTGTTTTTATGCTTCATAATGGATTGAAAAGCAAAGATGCAGTTTGCTGAAAACAAGTTGTTCTTTGACAGTCTTGAATACTGAGTGCAGTTCAGTTAATAAAACTGTCTTTCTGATGCTCATTGCAAACAAGCCAGAAAGTGTTTTTATGTGTTCTACTTGTTAGTATAAACAAATATGCAGTCTGCTGAAAGCAAGCTGTTCTTTGATAGTCTTTCTTATGGAGCGCAGTTCAGCTAATAAAACTCTTTCTGCCATTCATTGCAAGCAAGCCCGAAAGTGTTTTTATGCTTCATAATGGATTGTAAAAGCAAAGATGCAGTTTGCTGAAAACAAGTTGTTCTTTGACAGTCTTGAATACTGAGTGCAGTTCAGTTAATAAAACTGTCTTTCTGGTGCTCATTGCAAACAAGCCAGAAAGTGTTTTTCTGTGTTCTACTTGTTAGTATAAACAAATATGCAGTCTGCTGAAAGCAAGCTCTTCTTTGATAGTCTTTCTTATGGAGCGCAGTTCAGCTAATAAAACTCTTTCTGCCTTTCATTGCAAGCAAGCCCGAAAGTGTTTTTATGCTTCATAATAGATTGCAAAAGTAAAGATGCAGTCTGCTGAAAGCAAGCTGTTCTTTGATAGTCTTTCTTATGGAGCGCAGTTCAGCTAATAAAACTCTTTCTGCCTTTCATTGCAAGCAAGCCCGAAAGTGTTTTTATGCTTCATAATAGATTGTAAAAGCAAAGATGCAGTCTGCTGAAAGCAAGCTGTTCTTTGATAGTCTTTCTTATGGAGCGCAGTTCAGCTAATAAAACTCTTTCTGCCTTTCATTGCAAGCAAGCCCGAAAGTGTTTTTATGCTTCATAATGGATTGTAAAAGCAAAGATGCAGTTTGCTGAGAACAAGTTGTTCTTTGACAGTCTTGAATACTGAGTGCAGTTCAGTTAATAAAACTGTCTTTCTGGTGCTCATTGCAAAGAAGCCAGAAAGTGTTTTTCTGTGTTCTACTTGTTAGTATAAACAAATATGCAGTCTGCTGAAAGCAAGCTGTTCCTTGATAGTCTTTCTTATGGAGCGCAGTTCAGCTAATAAAACTCTTTCTTCCTTTCATTGCAAGCAAGCCCGAAAGTGTTTTTATGCTTCATAATAGATTGCAAAAGTAAAGATGCAGTCTGCTGAAAGCAAGCTGTTCTTTGATAGTCTTTCTTATGGAGCGCAGTTCAGCTAATAAAACTCTTTCTGCCTTTCATTGCAAGCAAGCCCGAAAGTGTTTTTATGCTTCATAATGGATTGTAAAAGCAAAGATGCAGTTTGCTGAAAACAAGTTGTTCTTTGACAGTCTTGAATACTGAGTGCAGTTCAGTTAATAAAACTGTGTTTCTGGTGCTCATTGCATTCAAGCCCGAAAGTGTTTTTATGCTTCATAATGGATTGTAAAAGCAAAGATGCAGTTTGCTGAAAACAAGTTGTTCTTTGACAGTCTTGAATACTGAGTGCAGTTCAGTTAATAAAACTGTCTTTCTGGTGCTCATTGCAAGCAAGCCCGAAAGTGTTTTTATGCTTCATAATGGATTGTAAAAGCAAAGATGCAGTTTGCTGAAAACAAGTTGTTCTTTGACAGTCTTGAATACTGAGTGCAGTTCAGTTAATAAAACTGTCTTTCTGGTGCTCATTGCAAAGAAGCCAGAAAGTGTTTTTCTGTGTTCTACTTGTTAGTATAAACAAATATGCAGTCTGCTGAAAGCAAGCTGTTCCTTGATAGTCTTTCTTATGGAGCGCAGTTCAGCTAATAAAACTCTTTCTGCCTTTCATTGCAAGCAAGCCCGAAAGTGTTTTTATGCTTCATAATAGATTGCAAAAGTAAAGATGCAGTCTGCTGAAAGCAAGCTGTTCTTTGATAGTCTTTCTTATGGAGCGCAGTTCAGCTAATAAAACTCTTTCTGCCTTTCATTGCAAGCAAGCCCGAAAGTGTTTTTATGCTTCATAATAGATTGTAAAAGCAAAGATGCAGTCTGCTGAAAGCAAGCTGTTCTTTGATAGTCTTTCTTATGGAGCGCAGTTCAGCTAATAAAACTCTTTCTGCCTTTCATTGCAAGCAAGCCCGAAAGTGTTTTTATGCTTCATAATGGATTGTAAAAGCAAAGATGCAGTTTGCTGAGAACAAGTTGTTCTTTGACAGTCTTGAATACTGAGTGCAGTTCAGTTAATAAAACTGTCTTTCTGGTGCTCATTGCAAGCAAGCCCGAAAGTGTTTTTATGCTTCATAATGGATTGTAAAAGCAAAGATGCAGTTTGCTGAAAACAAGTTGTTCTTTGACAGTCTTGAATACTGAGTGCAGTTCAGTTAATAAAACTGTCTTTCTGGTGCTCATTGCAAAGAAGCCAGAAAGTGTTTTTATGCTTCATAATGGATTGTAAAAGCAAAGATGCAGTTTGCTGAAAACAAGTTGTTCTTTGACAGTCTTGAATACTGAGTGCAGTTCAGTTAATAAAACTGTCTTTCTGGTGCTCATTGCAAAGAAGCCAGAAAGTGTTTTTCTGTGTTCTACTTGTTAGTATAAACAAATATGCAGTCTGCTGAAAGCAAGCTGTTCCTTGATAGTCTTTCTTATGGAGCGCAGTTCAGCTAATAAAACTCTTTCTGCCTTTCATTGCAAGCAAGCCCGAAAGTGTTTTTATGCTTCATAATAGATTGCAAAAGTAAAGATGCAGTCTGCTGAAAGCAAGCTGTTCTTTGATAGTCTTTCTTATGGAGCGCAGTTCAGCTAATAAAACTCTTTCTGCCTTTCATTGCAAGCAAGCCCGAAAGTGTTTTTATGCTTCATAATAGATTGTAAAAGCAAAGATGCAGTCTGCTGAAAGCAAGCTGTTCTTTGATAGTCTTTCTTATGGAGCGCAGTTCAGCTAATAAAACTCTTTCTGCCTTTCATTGCAAGCAAGCCCGAAAGTGTTTTTATGCTTCATAATGGATTGTAAAAGCAAAGATGCAGTTTGCTGAAAACAAGTTGTTCTTTGACAGTCTTGAATACTGAGTGCAGTTCAGTTAATAAAACTGTCTTTCTGGTGCTCATTGCAAACAAGACAGAAAGTGTTTTTCTGTGTTCTACTTGTTAGTATAAACAAATATGCAGTCTGCTGAAAGCAAGCTCTTCTTTGATAGTCTTTCTTATGGAGCGCAGTTCAGCTAATAAAACTCTTTCTGCCTTTCATTGCAAGCAAGCCCGAAAGTGTTTTTATGCTTCATAATAGATTGCAAAAGTAAAGATGCAGTCTGCTGAAAGCAAGCTGTTCTTTGATAGTCTTTCTTATGGAGCGCAGTTCAGCTAATAAAACTCTTTCTGCCTTTCATTGCAAGCAAGCCCGAAAGTGTTTTTATGCTTCATAATAGATTGCAAAAGTAAAGATGCAGTCTGCTGAAAGCAAGCTGTTCTTTGATAGTCTTTCTTATGGAGCGCAGTTCAGCTAATAAAACTCTTTCTGCCTTTCATTGCAAGCAAGCCCGAAAGTGTTTTTATGCTTCATAATGGATTGTAAAAGCAAAGATGCAGTTTGCTGAGAACAAGTTGTTCTTTGACAGTCTTGAATACTGAGTGCAGTTCAGTTAATAAAACTGTCTTTCTGGTGCTCATTTCAAAGAAGCCAGAAAGTGTTTTTCTGTGTTCTACTTGTTAGTATAAACAAATATGCAGTCTGCTGAAAGCAAGCTCTTCTTTGATAGTCTTTCTTATGGAGCGCAGTTCAGCTAATAAAACTCTTTCTGCCTTTCATTGCAAGCAAGCCCGAAAGTGTTTTTATGCTTCATAATAGATTGTAAAAGCAAAGATGCAGTCTGCTGAAAGCAAGCTGTTCTTTGATAGTCTTTCTTATGGAGCGCAGTTCAGCTAATAAAACTCTTTCTGCCTTTCATTGCAAGCAAGCCCGAAAGTGTTTTTATGCTTCATAATGGATTGTAAAAGCAAAGATGCAGTTTGCTGAAAACAAGTTGTTCTTTGACAGTCTTGAAAACTGAGTGCAGTTCAGTTAATAAAGCTGTCTTTCTGGTGCTCATTGCAAAGAAGCCAGAAAGTGTTTTTCTGTGTTCTACTTGTTAGTATAAACAAATATGCAGTCTGCTGAAAGCAAGCTGTTCCTTGATAGTCTTTCTTATGGAGCGCAGTTCAGCTAATAAAACTCTTTCTGCCTTTCATTGCAAGCAAGCCCGAAAGTGTTTTTATGCTTCATAATAGATTGTAAAAGCAAAGATGCAGTCTGCTGAAAGCAAGCTGTTCTTTGATAGTCTTTCTTATGGAGCGCAGTTCAGCTAATAAAACTCTTTCTGCCTTTCATTGCAAGCAAGCCCGAAAGTGTTTTTATGCTTCATAATGGATTGTAAAAGCAAAGATGCAGTTTGCTGAGAACAAGTTGTTCTTTGACAGTCTTGAATACTGAGTGCAGTTCAGTTAATAAAACTGTCTTTCTGGTGCTCATTGCAAAGAAGCCAGAAAGTGTTTTTCTGTGTTCTACTTGTTAGTATAAACAAATATGCAGTCTGCTGAAAGCAAGCTGTTCCTTGATAGTCTTTCTTATGGAGCGCAGTTCAGCTAATAAAACTCTTTCTTCCTTTCATTGCAAGCAAGCCCGAAAGTGTTTTTATGCTTCATAATAGATTGCAAAAGTAAAGATGCAGTCTGCTGAAAGCAAGCTGTTCTTTGATAGTCTTTCTTATGGAGCACAGTTCAGCTAATAAAACTCTTTCTGCCTTTCATTGCAAGCAAGCCCGAAAGTGTTTTTATGCTTCATAATAGATTGCAAAAGTAAAGATGCAGTCTGCTGAAAGCAAGCTGTTCTTTGATAGTCTTTCTTATGGAGCGCAGTTCAGCTAATAAAACTCTTTCTGCCTTTCATTGCAAGCAAGCCCGAAAGTGTTTTTATGCTTCATAATAGATTGTAAAAGCAAAGATGCAGTCTGCTGAAAGCAAGCTGTTCTTTGATAGTCTTTCTTATGGAGCGCAGTTCAGCTAATAAAACTCTTTCTGCCTTTCATTGCAAGCAAGCCCGAAAGTGTTTTTATGCTTCATAATGGATTGTAAAAGCAAAGATGCAGTTTGCTGAAAACAAGTTGTTCTTTGACAGTCTTGAATACTGAGTGCAGTTCAGTTAATAAAACTGTCTTTCTGGTGCTCATTGCAAAGAAGCCAGAAAGTGTTTTTCTGTGTTCTACTTGTTAGTATAAACAAAGATGCAGTCTGCTGAAAGCAAGCTGTTCTTTGATAGTCTTTCTTATGGAGCGCAGTTCAGCTAATAAAACTCTTTCTGCCTTTCATTGCAAGCAAGCCCGAAAGTGTTTTTATGCTTCATAATAGATTGTAAAAGCAAAGATGCAGTCTGCTGAAAGCAAGCTGTTCTTTGATAGTCTTTCTTATGGAGCGCAGTTCAGCTAATAAAACTCTTTCTGCCTTTCATTGCAAGCAAGCCCGAAAGTGTTTTTATGCTTCATAATGGATTGTAAAAGCAAAGATGCAGTTTGCTGAGAACAAGTTGTTCTTTGACAGTCTTGAATACTGAGTGCAGTTCAGTTAATAAAACTGTCTTTCTGGTGCTCATTGCAAAGAAGCCAGAAAGTGTTTTTCTGTGTTCTACTTGTTAGTATAAACAAATATGCAGTCTGCTGAAAGCAAGCTGTTCCTTGATAGTCTTTCTTATGGAGCGCAGTTCAGCTAATAAAACTCTTTCTTCCTTTCATTGCAAGCAAGCCCGAAAGTGTTTTTATGCTTCATAATAGATTGCAAAAGTAAAGATGCAGTCTGCTGAAAGCAAGCTGTTCTTTGATAGTCTTTCTTATGGAGCGCAGTTCAGCTAATAAAACTCTTTCTGCCTTTCATTGCAAGCAAGCCCGAAAGTGTTTTTATGCTTCATAATAGATTGTAAAAGCAAAGATGCAGTCTGCTGAAAGCAAGCTGTTCTTTGATAGTCTTTCTTATGGAGCGCAGTTCAGCTAATAAAACTCTTTCTGCCTTTCATTGCAAGCAAGCCCGAAAGTGTTTTTATGCTTCATAATGGATTGTAAAAGCAAAGATGCAGTTTGCTGAGAACAAGTTGTTCTTTGATAGTCTTTCTTATGGAGCGCAGTTCAGCTAATAAAACTCTTTCTGCCTTTCATTGCAAGCAAGCCCGAAAGTGTTTTTATGCTTCATAATAGATTGTAAAAGCAAAGATGCAGTCTGCTGAAAGCAAGCTGTTCTTTGATAGTCTTTCTTATGGAGCGCAGTTCAGCTAATAAAACTCTTTCTGCCTTTCATTGCAAGCAAGCCCGAAAGTGTTTTTATGCTTCATAATGGATTGTAAAAGCAAAGATGCAGTTTGCTGAAAACAAGTTGTTCTTTGACAGTCTTGAATACTGAGTGCAGTTCAGTTAATAAAACTGTCTTTCTGGTGCTCATTGCAAAGAAGCCAGAAAGTGTTTTTCTGTGTTCTACTTGTTAGTATAAACAAATATGCAGTCTGCTGAAAGCAAGCTGTTCCTTGATAGTCTTTCTTATGGAGCGCAGTTCAGCTAATAAAACTCTTTCTGCCTTTCATTGCAAGCAAGCCCGAAAGTGTTTTTATGCTTCATAATGGATTGTAAAAGCAAAGATGCAGTTTGCTGAAAACAAGTTGTTCTTTGACAGTCTTGAATACTGAGTGCAGTTCAGTTAATAAAACTGTGTTTCTGGTGCTCATTGCATTCAAGCCCGAAAGTGTTTTTATGCTTCATAATGGATTGTAAAAGCAAAGATGCAGTTTGCTGAAAACAAGTTGTTCTTTGACAGTCTTGAATACTGAGTGCAGTTCAGTTAATAAAACTGTCTTTCTGGTGCTCATTGCAAGCAAGCCCGAAAGTGTTTTTATGCTTCATAATGGATTGAAAAACAAAGATGCAGTTTGCTGAAAACAAGTTGTTCTTTGACAGTCTTGAATACTGAGTGCAGTTCAGTTAATAAAACTGTCTTTCTGATGCTCATTGCAAACAAGCCAGAAAGTGTTTTTATGTGTTCTACTTGTTAGTATAAACAAATATGCAGTCTGCTGAAAGCAAGCTGTTCTTTGATAGTCTTTCTTATGGAGCGCAGTTCAGCTAATAAAACTCTTTCTGCCTTTCATTGCAAGCAAGCCCGAAAGTGTTTTTATGCTTCATAATGGATTGTAAAAGCAAAGATGCAGTTTGCTGAAAACAAGTTGTTCTTTGACAGTCTTGAATACTGAGTGCAGTTCAGTTAATAAAACTCTTTCTGCCTTTCATTGCAAGCAAGCCCGAAAGTGTTTTTATGCTTCATAATGGATTGAAAAGCAAAGATGCAGTTTGCTGAAAACAAGTTGTTCTTTGACAGTCTTGAATACTGAGTGCAGTTCAGTTAATAAAACTGTCTTTCTGATGCTCATTGCAAACAAGCCAGAAAGTGTTTTTATGTGTTCTACTTGTTAGTATAAACAAATATGCAGTCTGCTGAAAGCAAGCTGTTCTTTGATAGTCTTTCTTATGGAGCGCAGTTCAGCCAATAAAACTCTTTCTGCCTTTCATTGCAAGCAAGCCCGAAAGTGTTTTTATGCTTCATAATGGATTGTAAAAGCAAAGATGCAGTTTGCTGAAAACAAGTTGTTCTTTGACAGTCTTGAATACTGAGTGCAGTTCAGTTAATAAAACTGTCTTTCTGGTGCTCATTGCAAACAAGCCAGAAAGTGTTTTTCTGTGTTCTACTTGTTAGCATAAACAAATATGCAGTCTGCTGAAAGCAAGCTCTTCTTTGATAGTCTTTCTTATGGAGCGCAGTTCAGCTAATAAAACTCTTTCTGCCTTTCATTGCAAGCAAGCCCGAAAGTGTTTTTATGCTTCATAATAGATTGCAAAAGTAAAGATGCAGTCTGCTGAAAGCAAGCTGTTCTTTGATAGTCTTTCTTATGGAGCGCAGTTCAGCTAATAAAACTCTTTCTGCCTTTCATTGCAAGCAAGCCCGAAAGTGTTTTTATGCTTCATAATAGATTGTAAAAGCAAAGATGCAGTCTGCTGAAAGCAAGCTGTTCTTTGATAGTCTTTCTTATGGAGCGCAGTTCAGCTAATAAAACTCTTTCTGCCTTTCATTGCAAGCAAGCCCGAAAGTGTTTTTATGCTTCATAATGGATTGTAAAAGCAAAGATGCAGTTTGCTGAAAACAAGTTGTTCTTTGACAGTCTTGAATACTGAGTGCAGTTCAGTTAATAAAACTGTCTTTCTGGTGTTCATTGCAAGCAAGCCCGAAAGTGTTTTTATGCTTCATAATAGATTGCAAAAGTAAAGATGCAGTCTGCTGAAAGCAAGCTGTTCTTTGATAGTCTTTCTTATGGAGCGCAGTTCAGCTAATAAAACTCTTTCTGCCTTTCATTGCAAGCAAGCCCGAAAGTGTTTTTATGCTTCATAATAGATTGTAAAAGCAAAGATGCAGTCTGCTGAAAGCAAGCTGTTCTTTGATAGTCTTTCTTATGGAGCGCAGTTCAGCTAATAAAACTCTTTCTGCCTTTCATTGCAAGCAAGCCCGAAAGTGTTTTTATGCTTCATAATGGATTGTAAAAGCAAAGATGCAGTTTGCTGAAAACAAGTTGTTCTTTGACAGTCTTGAATACTGAGTGCAGTTCAGTTAATAAAACTGTCTTTCTGGTGCTCATTGCAAAGAAGCCAGAAAGTGTTTTTCTGTGTTCTACTTGTTAGTATAAACAAATATGCAGTCTGCTGAAAGCAAGCTGTTCCTTGATAGTCTTTCTTATGGAGCGCAGTTCAGCTAATAAAACTCTTTCTGCCTTTCATTGCAAGCAAGCCCGAAAGTGTTTTTATGCTTCATAATGGATTGTAAAAGCAAAGATGCAGTTTGCTGAAAACAAGTTGTTCTTTGACAGTCTTGAATACTGAGTGCAGTTCAGTTAATAAAACTGTCTTTCTGGTGCTCATTGCATTCAAGCCCGAAAGTGTTTTTATGCTTCATAATGGATTGTAAAAGCAAAGATGCAGTTTGCTGAAAACAAGTTGTTCTTTGACAGTCTTGAATACTGACTGCAGTTCAGTTAATAAAACTGTCTTTCTGGTGCTCATTGCAAGCAAGCCCGAAAGTGTTTTTATGCTTCATAATGGATTGAAAAGCAAAGATGCAGTTTGCTGAAAACAAGTTGTTCTTTGACAGTCTTGAATACTGAGTGCAGTTCAGTTAATAAAACTGTCTTTCTGATGCTCATTGCAAACAAGCCAGAAAGTGTTTTTATGTGTTCTACTTGTTAGTATAAACAAATATGCAGTCTGCTGAAAGCAAGCTGTTCTTTGATAGTCTTTCTTATGGAGCGCAGTTCAGCCAATAAAACTCTTTCTGCCTTTCATTGCAAGCAAGCCCGAAAGTGTTTTTATGCTTCATAATAGATTGCAAAAGTAAAGATGCAGTCTGCTGAAAACAAGTTGTTCTTTGACAGTCTTGAATACTGAGTGCAGTTCAGTTAATAAAACTGTGTTTCTGGTGCTCATTGCATTCAAGCCCGAAAGTGTTTTTATGCTTCACAATGGATTGTAAAAGCAAAGATGCAGTTTGCTGAAAACAAGTTGTTCTTTGACAGTCTTGAATACTGAGTGCAGTTCAGTTAATAAAACTGTCTTTCTGGTGTTCATTGCAAGCAAGCCCGAAAGTGTTTTTATGCTTCATAATAGATTGCAAAAGTAAAGATGCAGTCTGCTGAAAGCAAGCTGTTCTTTAATAGTCTTTCTTATGGAGCGCAGTTCAAGCTAATAAAACTCTTTCTGCCTTTCATTGCAAGCAAGCCCGAAAGTGTTTTTATGCTTCATAATAGATTGCAAAAGTAAAGATGCAGTCTGCTGAAAGCAAGCTGTTCTTTGATAGTCTTTCTTATGGAGCGCAGTTCAGCTAATAAAACTCTTTCTGCCTTTCATTGCAAGCAAGCCCGAAAGTGTTTTTATGCTTCATAATGGATTGTAAAAGCAAAGATGCAGTTTGCTGAAAACAAGTTGTTCTTTGACAGTCTTGAATACTGAGTGCAGTTCAGTTAATAAAACTGTCTTTCTGGTGCTCATTGCAAAGAAGCCAGAAAGTGTTTTTCTGTGTTCTACTTGTTAGTATAAACAAATATGCAGTCTGCTGAAAGCAAGCTGTTCCTTGATAGTCTTTCTTATGGAGCGCAGTTCAGCTAATAAAACTCTTTCTGCCTTTCATTGCAAGCAAGCCCGCAAGTGTTTTTATGCTTCATAATGGATTGTAAAAGCAAAGATGCAGTTTGCTGAAAACAAGTTGTTCTTTGACAGTCTTGAATACTGAGTGCAGTTCAGTTAATAAAACTGTCTTTCTGGTGCTCATTGCATTCAAGCCCGAAAGTGTTTTTATGCTTCATAATGGATTGTAAAAGCAAAGATGCAGTTTGCTGAAAACAAGTTGTTCTTTGACAGTCTTGAATACTGAGTGCAGTTCAGTTAATAAAACTGTCTTTCTGGTGCTCATTGCAAGCAAGCCCGAAAGTGTTTTTATGCTTCATAATGGATTGAAAAGCAAAGATGCAGTTTGCTGAAAACAAGTTGTTCTTTGACAGTCTTGAATACTGAGTGCAGTTCAGTTAATAAAACTGTCTTTCTGATGCTCATTGCAAACAAGCCAGAAAGTGTTTTTATGTGTTCTACTTGTTAGTATAAACAAATATGCAGTCTGCTGAAAGCAAGCTGTTCTTTGATAGTCTTTCTTATGGAGCGCAGTTCAGCTAATAAAACTCTTTCTGCCATTCATTGCAAGCAAGCCCGAAAGTGTTTTTATGCTTCATAATGGATTGTAAAAGCAAAGATGCAGTTTGCTGAAAACAAGTTGTTCTTTGACAGTCTTGAATACTGAGTGCAGTTCAGTTAATAAAACTGTCTTTCTGGTGCTCATTGCAAACAAGCCAGAAAGTGTTTTTCTGTGTTCTACTTGTTAGTATAAACAAATATGCAGTCTGCTGAAAGCAAGCTCTTCTTTGATAGTCTTTCTTATGGAGCGCAGTTCAGCTAATAAAACTCTTTCTGCCTTTCATTGCAAGCAAGCCCGAAAGTGTTTTTATGCTTCATAATAGATTGCAAAAGTAAAGATGCAGTCTGCTGAAAGCAAGCTGTTCTTTGATAGTCTTTCTTATGGAGCGCAGTTCAGCTAATAAAACTCTTTCTGCCTTTCATTGCAAGCAAGCCCGAAAGTGTTTTTATGCTTCATAATAGATTGTAAAAGCAAAGATGCAGTCTGCTGAAAGCAAGCTGTTCTTTGATAGTCTTTCTTATGGAGCGCAGTTCAGCTAATAAAACTCTTTCTGCCTTTCATTGCAAGCAAGCCCGAAAGTGTTTTTATGCTTCATAATGGATTGTAAAAGCAAAGATGCAGTTTGCTGAGAACAAGTTGTTCTTTGACAGTCTTGAATACTGAGTGCAGTTCAGTTAATAAAACTGTCTTTCTGGTGCTCATTGCAAAGAAGCCAGAAAGTGTTTTTCTGTGTTCTACTTGTTAGTATAAACAAATATGCAGTCTGCTGAAAGCAAGCTGTTCCTTGATAGTCTTTCTTATGGAGCGCAGTTCAGCTAATAAAACTCTTTCTTCCTTTCATTGCAAGCAAGCCCGAAAGTGTTTTTATGCTTCATAATAGATTGCAAAAGTAAAGATGCAGTCTGCTGAAAGCAAGCTGTTCTTTGATAGTCTTTCTTATGGAGCGCAGTTCAGCTAATAAAACTCTTTCTGCCTTTCATTGCAAGCAAGCCCGAAAGTGTTTTTATGCTTCATAATAGATTGTAAAAGCAAAGATGCAGTCTGCTGAAAACAAGTTGTTCTTTGACAGTCTTGAATACTGAGTGCAGTTCAGTTAATAAAACTGTCTTTCTGGTGCTCATTGCAAAGAAGCCAGAAAGTGTTTTTCTGTGTTCTACTTGTTAGTATAAACAAATATGCAGTCTGCTGAAAGCAAGCTGTTCCTTGATAGTCTTTCTTATGGAGCGCAGTTCAGCTAATAAAACTCTTTCTGCCTTTCATTGCAAGCAAGCCCGAAAGTGTTTTTATGCTTCATAATGGATTGTAAAAGCAAAGATGCAGTTTGCTGAAAACAAGTTGTTCTTTGACAGTCTTGAATACTGAGTGCAGTTCAGTTAATAAAACTGTGTTTCTGGTGCTCATTGCATTCAAGCCCGAAAGTGTTTTTATGCTTCATAATGGATTGTAAAAGCAAAGATGCAGTTTGCTGAAAACAAGTTGTTCTTTGACAGTCTTGAATACTGAGTGCAGTTCAGTTAATAAAACTGTCTTTCTGGTGCTCATTGCAAGCAAGCCCGAAAGTGTTTTTATGCTTCATAATGGATTGAAAAACAAAGATGCAGTTTGCTGAAAACAAGTTGTTCTTTGACAGTCTTGAATACTGAGTGCAGTTCAGTTAATAAAACTGTCTTTCTGATGCTCATTGCAAACAAGCCAGAAAGTGTTTTTATGTGTTCTACTTGTTAGTATAAACAAATATGCAGTCTGCTGAAAGCAAGCTGTTCTTTGATAGTCTTTCTTATGGAGCGCAGTTCAGCTAATAAAACTCTTTCTGCCTTTCATTGCAAGCAAGCCCGAAAGTGTTTTTATGCTTCATAATGGATTGTAAAAGCAAAGATGCAGTTTGCTGAAAACAAGTTGTTCTTTGACAGTCTTGAATACTGAGTGCAGTTCAGTTCATAAAACTCTTTCTGCCTTTCATTGCAAGCAAGCCCGAAAGTGTTTTTATGCTTCATAATGGATTGTAAAAGCAAAGATGCAGTTTGCTGAAAACAAGTTGTTCTTTGACAGTCTTGAATACTGAGTGCAGTTCAGTTAATAAAACTGTCTTTCTGATGCTCATTGCAAACAAGCCAGAAAGTGTTTTTATGTGTTCTACTTGTTAGTATAAACAAATATGCAGTCTGCTGAAAGCAAGCTGTTCTTTGATAGTCTTTCTTATGGAGCGCAGTTCAGCCAATAAAACTCTTTCTGCCTTTCATTGCAAGCAAGCCCGAAAGTGTTTTTATGCTTCATAATAGATTGAAAAAGTAAAGATGCAGTCTGCTGAAAACAAGTTGTTCTTTGACAGTCTTGAATACTGAGTGCAGTTCAGTTAATAAAACTGTGTTTCTGGTGCTCATTGCATTCAAGCCCGAAAGTGTTTTTATGCTTCACAATGGATTGTAAAAGCAAAGATGCAGTTTGCTGAAAACAAGTTGTTCTTTGACAGTCTTGAATACTGAGTGCAGTTCAGTTAATAAAACTGTCTTTCTGGTGTTCATTGCAAGCAAGCCCGAAAGTGTTTTTATGCTTCATAATAGATTGCAAAAGTAAAGATGCAGTCTGCTGAAAGCAAGCTGTTCTTTAATAGTCTTTCTTATGGAGCGCAGTTCAAGCTAATAAAACTCTTTCTGCCTTTCATTGCAAGCAAGCCCGAAAGTGTTTTTATGCTTCATAATAGATTGCAAAAGTAAAGATGCAGTCTGCTGAAAGCAAGCTGTTCTTTGATAGTCTTTCTTATGGAGCGCAGTTCAGCTAATAAAACTCTTTCTGCCTTTCATTGCAAGCAAGCCCGAAAGTGTTTTTATGCTTCATAATGGATTGTAAAAGCAAAGATGCAGTTTGCTGAAAACAAGTTGTTCTTTGACAGTCTTGAATACTGAGTGCAGTTCAGTTAATAAAACTGTCTTTCTGGTGCTCATTGCAAAGAAGCCAGAAAGTGTTTTTCTGTGTTCTACTTGTTAGTATAAACAAATATGCAGTCTGCCGAAAGCAAGCTGTTCCTTGATAGTCTTTCTTATGGAGCGCAGTTCAGCTAATAAAACTCTTTCTGCCTTTCATTGCAAGCAAGCCCGAAAGTGTTTTTATGCTTCATAATGGATTGTAAAAGCAAAGATGCAGTTTGCTGAAAACAAGTTGTTCTTTGACAGTCTTGAATACTGAGTGCAGTTCAGTTAATAAAACTGTCTTTCTGGTGCTCATTGCATTCAAGCCCGAAAGTGTTTTTATGCTTCATAATGGATTGTAAAAGCAAAGATGCAGTTTGCTGAAAACAAGTTGTTCTTTGACAGTCTTGAATACTGAGTGCAGTTCAGTTAATAAAACTGTCTTTCTGGTGCTCATTGCAAGCAAGCCCGAAAGTGTTTTTATGCTTCATAATGGATTGAAAAGCAAAGATGCAGTTTGCTGAAAACAAGTTGTTCTTTGACAGTCTTGAATACTGAGTGCAGTTCAGTTAATAAAACTGTCTTTCTGATGCTCATTGCAAACAAGCCAGAAAGTGTTTTTATGTGTTCTACTTGTTAGTATAAACAAATATGCAGTCTGCTGAAAGCAAGCTGTTCTTTGATAGTCTTTCTTATGGAGCGCAGTTCAGCTAATAAAACTCTTTCTGCCATTCATTGCAAGCAAGCCCGAAAGTGTTTTTATGCTTCATAATGGATTGTAAAAGCAAAGATGCAGTTTGCTGAAAACAAGTTGTTCTTTGACAGTCTTGAATACTGAGTGCAGTTCAGTTAATAAAACTGTCTTTCTGATGCTCATTGCAAACAAGCCAGAAAGTGTTTTCATGTGTTCTACTTGTTAGTATAAACAAATATGCAGTCTGCTGAAAGCAAGCTGTTCTTTGATAGTCTTTCTTATGGAGCGCAGTTCAGCCAATAAAACTCTTTCTGCCTTTCATTGCAAGCAAGCCCGAAAGTGTTTTTATGCTTCATAATAGATTGCAAAAGTAAAGATGCAGTCTGCTGAAAACAAGTTGTTCTTTGACAGTCTTGAATACTGAGTGCAGTTCAGTTAATAAAACTGTGTTTCTGGTGCTCATTGCATTCAAGCCCGAAAGTGTTTTTATGCTTCACAATGGATTGTAAAAGCAAAGATGCAGTTTGCTGAAAACAAGTTGTTCTTTGACAGTCTTGAATACTGAGTGCAGTTCAGTTAATAAAACTGTCTTTCTGGTGTTCATTGCAAGCAAGCCCGAAAGTGTTTTTATGCTTCATAATAGATTGCAAAAGTAAAGATGCAGTCTGCTGAAAGCAAGCTGTTCTTTAATAGTCTTTCTTATGGAGCGCAGTTCAAGCTAATAAAACTCTTTCTGCCTTTCATTGCAAGCAAGCCCGAAAGTGTTTTTATGCTTCATAATAGATTGCAAAAGTAAAGATGCAGTCTGCTGAAAGCAAGCTGTTCTTTGATAGTCTTTCTTATGGAGCGCAGTTCAGCTAATAAAACTCTTTCTGCCTTTCATTGCAAGCAAGCTCGAAAGTGTTTTTATGCTTCATAATGGATTGTAAAAGCAAAGATGCAGTTTGCTGAAAACAAGTTGTTCTTTGACAGTCTTGAATACTGAGTGCAGTTCAGTTAATAAAACTCTCTTTCTGGTGCTCATTGCAAACAAGCCAGAAAGTGTTTTTCTGTGTTCTACTTGTTAGTATAAACAAATATGCAGTCTGCCGAAAGCAAGCTCTTCTTTGATAGTCTTTCTTATGGAGCGCAGTTCAGCTAATAAAACTCTTTCTGCCTTTCATTGCAAGCAAGCCCGAAAGTGTTTTTATGCTTCATAATAGATTGCAAAAGTAAAGATGCAGTCTGCTGAAAGCAAGCTGTTCTTTGATAGTCTTTCTTATGGAGCGCAGTTCAGCTAATAAAACTCTTTCTGCCTTTCATTGCAAGCAAGCCCGAAAGTGTTTTTATGCTTCATAATGGATTGTAAAAGCAAAGATGCAGTTTGCTGAAAACAAGTTGTTCTTTGACAGTCTTGAATACTGAGTGCAGTTCAGTTAATAAAACTGTCTTTCTGGTGCTCATTGCAAAGAAGCCAGAAAGTGTTTTTCTGTGTTCTACTTGTTAGTATAAACAAATATGCAGTCTGCTGAAAGCAAGCTGTTCCTTGATAGTCTTTCTTATGGAGCGCAGTTCAGCTAATAAAACTCTTTCTGCCTTTCATTGCAAGCAAGCCCGAAAGTGTTTTTATGCTTCATAATGGATTGTAAAAGCAAAGATGCAGTTTGCTGAAAACAAGTTGTTCTTTGACAGTCTTGAATACTGAGTGCAGTTCAGTTAATAAAACTGTCTTTCTGGTGCTCATTGCATTCAAGCCCGAAAGTGTTTTTATGCTTCATAATGGATTGTAAAAGCAAAGATGCAGTTTGCTGAAAACAAGTTGTTCTTTGACAGTCTTGAATACTGAGTGCAGTTCAGTTAATAAAACTGTCTTTCTGGTGCTCATTGCAAGCAAGCCCGAAAGTGTTTTTATGCTTCATAATGGATTGAAAAGCAAAGATGCAGTTTGCTGAAAACAAGTTGTTCTTTGACAGTCTTGAATACTGAGTGCAGTTCAGTTAATAAAACTGTCTTTCTGATGCTCATTGCAAACAAGCCAGAAAGTGTTTTTATGTGTTCTACTTGTTAGTATAAACAAATATGCAGTCTGCTGAAAGCAAGCTGTTCTTTGATAGTCTTTCTTATGGAGCGCAGTTCAGCTAATAAAACTCTTTCTGCCATTCATTGCAAGCAAGCCCGAAAGTGTTTTTATGCTTCATAATGGATTGTAAAAGCAAAGATGCAGTTTGCTGAAAACAAGTTGTTCTTTGACAGTCTTGAATACTGAGTGCAGTTCAGTTAATAAAACTGTCTTTCTGGTGCTCATTGCAAACAAGCCAGAAAGTGTTTTTCTGTGTTCTACTTGTTAGTATAAACAAATATGCAGTCTGCTGAAAGCAAGCTCTTCTTTGATAGTCTTTCTTATGGAGCGCAGTTCAGCTAATAAAACTCTTTCTGCCTTTCATTGCAAGCAAGCCCGAAAGTGTTTTTATGCTTCATAATAGATTGCAAAAGTAAAGATGCAGTCTGCTGAAAGCAAGCTGTTCTTTGATAGTCTTTCTTATGGAGCGCAGTTCAGCTAATAAAACTCTTTCTGCCTTTCATTGCAAGCAAGCCCGAAAGTGTTTTTATGCTTCATAATGGATTGTAAAAGCAAAGATGCAGTTTGCTGAGAACAAGTTGTTCTTTGACAGTCTTGAATACTGAGTGCAGTTCAGTTAATAAAACTGTCTTTCTGGTGCTCATTGCAAAGAAGCCAGAAAGTGTTTTTCTGTGTTCTACTTGTTAGTATAAACAAATATGCAGTCTGCTGAAAGCAAGCTGTTCCTTGATAGTCTTTCTTATGGAGCGCAGTTCAGCTAATAAAACTCTTTCTTCCTTTCATTGCAAGCAAGCCCGAAAGTGTTTTTATGCTTCATAATAGATTGCAAAAGTAAAGATGCAGTCTGCTGAAAGCAAGCTGTTCTTTGATAGTCTTTCTTATGGAGCGCAGTTCAGCTAATAAAACTCTTTCTGCCTTTCATTGCAAGCAAGCCCGAAAGTGTTTTTATGCTTCATAATAGATTGTAAAAGCAAAGATGCAGTCTGCTGAAAACAAGTTGTTCTTTGACAGTCTTGAATACTGAGTGCAGTTCAGTTAATAAAACTGTCTTTCTGGTGCTCATTGCAAAGAAGCCAGAAAGTGTTTTTCTGTGTTCTACTTGTTAGTATAAACAAATATGCAGTCTGCTGAAAGCAAGCTGTTCCTTGATAGTCTTTCTTATGGAGCGCAGTTCAGCTAATAAAACTCTTTCTGCCTTTCATTGCAAGCAAGCCCGAAAGTGTTTTTATGCTTCATAATGGATTGTAAAAGCAAAGATGCAGTTTGCTGAAAACAAGTTGTTCTTTGACAGTCTTGAATACTGAGTGCAGTTCAGTTAATAAAACTGTGTTTCTGGTGCTCATTGCATTCAAGCCCGAAAGTGTTTTTATGCTTCATAATGGATTGTAAAAGCAAAGATGCAGTTTGCTGAAAACAAGTTGTTCTTTGACAGTCTTGAATACTGAGTGCAGTTCAGTTAATAAAACTGTCTTTCTGGTGCTCATTGCAAACAAGCCAGAAAGTGTTTTTATGTGTTCTACTTGTTAGTATAAACAAATATGCAGTCTGCTGAAAGCAAGCTGTTCTTTGATAGTCTTTCTTATGGAGCGCAGTTCAGCTAATAAAACTCTTTCTGCCTTTCATTGCAAGCAAGCCCGAAAGTGTTTTTATGCTTCATAATGGATTGTAAAAGCAAAGATGCAGTTTGCTGAAAACAAGTTGTTCTTTGACAGTCTTGAATACTGAGTGCAGTTCAGTTCATAAAACTCTTTCTGCCTTTCATTGCAAGCAAGCCCGAAAGTGTTTTTATGCTTCATAATGGATTGTAAAAGCAAAGATGCAGTTTGCTGAAAACAAGTTGTTCTTTGACAGTCTTGAATACTGAGTGCAGTTCAGTTAATAAAACTGTCTTTCTGATGCTCATTGCAAACAAGCCAGAAAGTGTTTTTATGTGTTCTACTTGTTAGTATAAACAAATATGCAGTCTGCTGAAAGCAAGCTGTTCTTTGATAGTCTTTCTTATGGAGCGCAGTTCAGCCAATAAAACTCTTTCTGCCTTTCATTGCAAGCAAGCCCGAAAGTGTTTTTATGCTTCATAATAGATTGAAAAAGTAAAGATGCAGTCTGCTGAAAACAAGTTGTTCTTTGACAGTCTTGAATACTGAGTGCAGTTCAGTTAATAAAACTGTGTTTCTGGTGCTCATTGCATTCAAGCCCGAAAGTGTTTTTATGCTTCACAATGGATTGTAAAAGCAAAGATGCAGTTTGCTGAAAACAAGTTGTTTTTTGACAGTCTTGAATACTGAGTGCAGTTCAGTTAATAAAACTGTCTTTCTGGTGTTCATTGCAAGCAAGCCCGAAAGTGTTTTTATGCTTCATAATAGATTGCAAAAGTAAAGATGCAGTCTGCTGAAAGCAAGCTGTTCTTTAATAGTCTTTCTTATGGAGCGCAGTTCAAGCTAATAAAACTCTTTCTGCCTTTCATTGCAAGCAAGCCCGAAAGTGTTTTTATGCTTCATAATAGATTGCAAAAGTAAAGATGCAGTCTGCTGAAAGCAAGCTGTTCTTTGATAGTCTTTCTTATGGAGCGCAGTTCAGCTAATAAAACTCTTTCTGCCTTTCATTGCAAGCAAGCCCGAAAGTGTTTTTATGCTTCATAATGGATTGTAAAAGCAAAGATGCAGTTTGCTGAAAACAAGTTGTTCTTTGACAGTCTTGAATACTGAGTGCAGTTCAGTTAATAAAACTGTCTTTCTGGTGCTCATTGCAAAGAAGCCAGAAAGTGTTTTTCTGTGTTCTACTTGTTAGTATAAACAAATATGCAGTCTGCCGAAAGCAAGCTGTTCCTTGATAGTCTTTCTTATGGAGCGCAGTTCAGCTAATAAAACTCTTTCTGCCTTTCATTGCAAGCAAGCCCGAAAGTGTTTTTATGCTTCATAATGGATTGTAAAAGCAAAGATGCAGTTTGCTGAAAACAAGTTGTTCTTTGACAGTCTTGAATACTGAGTGCAGTTCAGTTAATAAAACTGTCTTTCTGGTGCTCATTGCATTCAAGCCCGAAAGTGTTTTTATGCTTCATAATGGATTGTAAAAGCAAAGATGCAGTTTGCTGAAAACAAGTTGTTCTTTGACAGTCTTGAATACTGAGTGCAGTTCAGTTAATAAAACTGTCTTTCTGGTGCTCATTGCAAGCAAGCCCGAAAGTGTTTTTATGCTTCATAATGGATTGAAAAGCAAAGATGCAGTTTGCTGAAAACAAGTTGTTCTTTGACAGTCTTGAATACTGAGTGCAGTTCAGTTAATAAAACTGTCTTTCTGACGCTCATTGCAAACAAGCCAGAAAGTGTTTTTATGTGTTCTACTTGTTAGTATAAACAAATATGCAGTCTGCTGAAAGCAAGCTGTTCTTTGATAGTCTTTCTTATGGAGCGCAGTTCAGCTAATAAAACTCTTTCTGCCATTCATTGCAAGCAAGCCCGAAAGTGTTTTTATGCTTCATAATGGATTGTAAAAGCAAAGATGCAGTTTGCTGAAAACAAGTTGTTCTTTGACAGTCTTGAATACTGAGTGCAGTTCAGTTAATAAAACTGTCTTTCTGATGCTCATTGCAAACAAGCCAGAAAGTGTTTTCATGTGTTCTACTTGTTAGTATAAACAAATATGCAGTCTGCTGAAAGCAAGCTGTTCTTTGATAGTCTTTCTTATGGAGCGCAGTTCAGCCAATAAAACTCTTTCTGCCTTTCATTGCAAGCAAGCCCGAAAGTGTTTTTATGCTTCATAATAGATTGCAAAAGTAAAGATGCAGTCTGCTGAAAACAAGTTGTTCTTTAATAGTCTTTCTTATGGAGCGCAGTTCAGCTAATAAAAATCTTTCTGCCTTTCATTGCAAGCAAGCCCGAAAGTGTTTTTATGCTTCATAATAGATTGTAAAAGCAAAGATGCAGTCTGCTGAAAACAAGTTGTTCTTTGACAGTCTTGAATACTGAGTGCAGTTCAGTTAATAAAACTCTCTTTCTGGTGCTCATTGCAAACAAGCCAGAAAGTGTTTTTCTGTGTTCTACTTGTTAGTATAAACAAATATGCAGTCTGCCGAAAGCAAGCTGTTCCTTGATAGTCTTTCTTATGGAGCGCAGTTCAGCTAATAAAACTCTTTCTGCCTTTCATTGCAAGCAAGCCCGAAAGTGTTTTTATGCTTCATAATGGATTGTAAAAGCAAAGATGCAGTTTGCTGAAAACAAGTTGTTCTTTGACAGTCTTGAATACTGAGTGCAGTTCAGTTAATAAAACTGTGTTTCTGGTGCTCATTGCATTCAAGCCCGAAAGTGTTTTTATGCTTCATAATGGATTGTAAAAGCAAAGATGCAGTTTGCTGAAAACAAGTTGTTCTTTGACAGTCTTGAATACTGAGTGCAGTTCAGTTAATAAAACTGTGTTTCTGGTGCTCATTGCATTCAAGCCCGAAAGTGTTTTTATGCTTCATAATGGATTGTTAAAGCAAAGATGCAGTTTGCTGAAAACAAGTTGTTCTTTGACAGTCTTGAATACTGAGTGCAGTTCAGTTAATAAAACTGTGTTTCTGGTGCTCATTGCATTCAAGCCCGAAAGTGTTTTTATGCTTCATAATGGATTGTAAAAGCAAAGATGCAGTTTGCTGAAAACAAGTTGTTCTTTGACAGTCTTGAATACTGAGTGCAGTTCAGTTAATAAAACTGTCTTTCTGGTGCTCATTGCAAAGAAGCCAGAAAGTGTTTTTCTGTGTTCTACTTGTTAGTATAAACAAATATGCAGTCTGCTGAAAGCAAGCTGTTCCTTGATAGACTTTCTTATGGAGCGCAGTTCAGCTAATAAAACTCTTTCTGCCTTTCATTGCAAGCAAGCCCGAAAGTGTTTTTATGCTTCATAATAGATTGCAAAATTAAAGATGCAGTCTGCTGAAAACAAGCTGTTCTTTAATAGTCTTTCTTATGAAGCGCAGTTCAGCTAATAAAACTCTTTCTGACTTTCATTGCAAGCAAGCCCGAAAGAGTTTTTATGCTTCATAATAGATTGCAAAAGTAAAGATGCAGTCTGCTGAAAGCAAGTTGTTCTTTGACAGTCTTGAATACTGAGTGCAGTTCAGTTAATAAAACTGTGTTTCTGGTGCTCATTTACATTCAAGCCCGAAAGTGTTTTTATGCTTCATAATAGATTGCAAAATTAAAGATGCAGTCTGCTGAAAACAAGCTGTTCTTTAATAGTCTTTCTTATGAAGCGCAGTTCAGCTAATAAAACTCTTTCTGCCTTTCATTGCAAGCAAGCCCGAAAGTGTTTTTATGCTTCATAATAGATTGTAAAAGCAAAGATGCAGTCTGCTGAAAGCAAGCTGTTCTTTGATAGTCTTTCTTATGGAGCGCAGTTCAGCTAATAAAACTCTTTCTGCCTTTCATTGCAAGCAAGCCCGAAAGTGTTTTTATGCTTCATAATGGATTGTAAAAGCAAAGATGCAGTTTGCTGAGAACAAGTTGTTCTTTGACAGTCTTGAATACTGAGTGCAGTTCAGTTAATAAAACTGTGTTTCTGGTGCTCATTACATTCAAGCCCGAAAGTGTTTTTATGCTTCACAATGGATTGTAAAAGCAAAGATGCAGTTTGCTGAAAACAAGTTGTTCTTTGACAGTCTTGAATACTGAGTGCAGTTCAGTTAATAAAACTGTCTTTCTGGTGTTCATTGCAAGCAAGCCCGAAAGTGTTTTTATGCTTCATAATAGATTGCAAAAGTAAAGATGCAGTCTGCTGAAAGCAAGCTGTTCTTTGATAGTCTTTCTTATGGAGCGCAGTTCAGCTAATAAAACTCTTTCTGCCTTTCATTGCAAGCAAGCCCGAAAGTGTTTTTATGCTTCATAATGGATTGTAAAAGCAAAGATGCAGTTTGCTGAAAACAAGTTGTTCTTTGACAGTCTTGAATACTGAGTGCAGTTCAGTTAATAAAACTGTCTTTCTGATGCTCATTGCAAACAAGCCAGAAAGTGTTTTTATGTGTTCTACTTGTTAGTATAAACAAATATGCAGTCTGCTGAAAGCAAGCTGTTCTTTGATAGTCTTTCTTATGGAGCGCAGTTCAGCCAATAAAACTCTTTCTGCCTTTCATTGCAAGCAAGCCCGAAAGTGTTTTTATGCTTCATAATAGATTGCAAAAGTAAAGATGCAGTCTGCTGAAAACAAGTTGTTCTTTGATAGTCTTGAATACTGAGTGCAGTTCAGTTAATAAAACTGTGTTTCTGGTGCTCATTGCATTCAAGCCCGAAAGTGTTTTTATGCTTCACAATGGATTGTAAAAGCAAAGATGCAGTTTGCTGAAAACAAGTTGTTCTTTGACAGTCTTGAATACTGAGTGCAGTTCAGTTAATAAAACTGTCTTTCTGGTGTTCATTGCAAGCAAGCCCGAAAGTGTTTTTATGCTTCATAATAGATTGCAAAAGTAAAGATGCAGTCTGCTGAAAGCAAGCTGTTCTTTAATAGTCTTTCTTATGGAGCGCAGTTCAAGCTAATAAAACTCTTTCTGCCTTTCATTGCAAGCAAGCCCGAAAGTGTTTTTATGCTTCATAATAGATTGCAAAAGTAAAGATGCAGTCTGCTGAAAGCAAGCTGTTCTTTGATAGTCTTTCTTATGGAGCGCAGTTCAGCTAATAAAACTCTTTCTGCCTTTCATTGCAAGCAAGCCCGAAAGTGTTTTTATGCTTCATAATGGATTGTAAAAGCAAAGATGCAGTTTGCTGAAAACAAGTTGTTCTTTGACAGTCTTGAATACTGAGTGCAGTTCAGTTAATAAAACTGTCTTTCTGGTGCTCATTGCAAAGAAGCCAGAAAGTGTTTTTCTGTGTTCTACTTGTTAGTATAAACAAATATGCAGTCTGCTGAAAGCAAGCTGTTCCTTGATAGTCTTTCTTATGGAGCGCAGTTCAGCTAATAAAACTCTTTCTGCCTTTCATTGCAAGCAAGCCCGAAAGTGTTTTTATGCTTCATAATGGATTGTAAAAGCAAAGATGCAGTTTGCTGAAAACAAGTTGTTCTTTGACAGTCTTGAATACTGAGTGCAGTTCAGTTAATAAAACTGTCTTTCTGGTGCTCATTGCATTCAAGCCCGAAAGTGTTTTTATGCTTCATAATGGATTGTAAAAGCAAAGATGCAGTTTGCTGAAAACAAGTTTCGGGCTTGAATGCAATGAGCACCAGAAAGACAGTTTTATTAACTGAACTGCACTCAGTATTCAAGACTGTCAAAGAACAACTTGTTTTCAGCAAACTGCATCTTTGCTTTTACAATCCATTATGAAGCATAAAAACACTTTCGGGCTTGCTTGCAATGAAAGGCAGAAAGAGTTTTATTAGCTGAACTGCGCTCCATAAGAAAGACTATCAAAGAACAGCTTGCTTTCAGCAGACTGCATCTTTGCTTTTACAATCCATTATGAAGCATAAAAACACTTTCGGGCTTGCTTGCAATGAAAGGCAGAAAGAGTTTTATTAGCTGAACTGCGCTCCATAAGAAAGACTATCAAAGAACAGCTTGCTTTCAGCAGACTGCATATTTGTTTATACTAACAAGTAGAACACAGAAAAACACTTTCTGGCTTGTTTGCAATGAGCACCAGAAAGACAGTTTTATTAACTGAACTGCACTCAGTATTCAAGACTGTCAAAGAACAACTTGTTTTCAGCAAACTGCATCTTTGCTTTTACAATCCATTATGAAGCATAAAAACACTTTCGGGCTTGAATGCAATGAGCACCAGAAAGACAGTTTTATTAACTGAACTGCACTCAGTATTCAAGACTGTCAAAGAACAACTTGTTTTCAGCAAACTGCATCTTTGCTTTTACAATCCATTATGAAGCATAAAAACACTTTCGGGCTTGCTTGCAATGAAAGGCAGAAAGAGTTTTATTAGCTGAACTGTGCTCCATAAGAAAGACTATCAAGGAACAGCTTGCTTTCAGCAGACTGCATATTTGTTTATACTAACAAGTAGAACACAGAAAAACACTTTCTGGCTTCTTTGCAATGAGCACCAGAAAGACAGTTTTATTAACTGAACTGCACTCAGTATTCAAGACTGTCAAAGAACAACTTGTTTTCAGCAAACTGCATCTTTGCTTTTACAATCCATTATGAAGCATAAAAACACTTTCGGGCTTGCTTGCAATGAAAGGCAGAAAGAGTTTTATTAGCTGAACTGCGCTCCATAAGAAAGACTATCAAAGAACAGCTTGCTTTCAGCAGACTGCATCTTTACTTTTGCAATCTATTATGAAGCATAAAAACACTTTCGGGCTTGCTTGCAATGAAAGGCAGAAAGAGTTTTATTAGCTTGAACTGCGCTCCATAAGAAAGACTATTAAAGAACAGCTTGCTTTCAGCAGACTGCATCTTTACTTTTGCAATCTATTATGAAGCATAAAAACACTTTCGGGCTTGCTTGCAATGAACACCAGAAAGACAGTTTTATTAACTGAACTGCACTCAGTATTCAAGACTGTCAAAGAACAACTTGTTTTCAGCAAACTGCATCTTTGCTTTTCAATCCATTATGAAGCATAAAAACACTTTCGGGCTTGCTTGCAATGAGCACCAGAAAGACAGTTTTATTAACTGAACTGCACTCAGTATTCAAGACTGTCAAAGAACAACTTGTTTTCAGCAAACTGCATCTTTGCTTTTACAATCCATTATGAAGCATAAAAACACTTTCGGGCTTGCTTGCAATGAAAGGCAGAAAGAGTTTTATTAGCTGAACTGCGCTCCATAAGAAAGACTATCAAAGAACAGCTTGCTTTCAGCAGACTGCATCTTTACTTTTGCAATCTATTATGAAGCATAAAAACACTTTCGGGCTTGCTTGCAATGAAAGGCAGAAAGAGTTTTATTAGCTTGAACTGCGCTCCATAAGAAAGACTATTAAAGAACAGCTTGCTTTCAGCAGACTGCATCTTTACTTTTGCAATCTATTATGAAGCATAAAAACACTTTCGGGCTTGCTTGCAATGAACACCAGAAAGACAGTTTTATTAACTGAACTGCACTCAGTATTCAAGACTGTCAAAGAACAACTTGTTTTCAGCAAACTGCATCTTTGCTTTTACAATCCATTGTGAAGCATAAAAACACTTTCGGGCTTGCTTCTTTGACAGTCTTGAATACTGAGTGCAGTTCAGTTAATAAAACTGTCTTTCTGATGCTCATTGCAAACAAGCCAGAAAGTGTTTTTATGTGTTCTACTTGTTAGTATAAACAAATATGCAGTCTGCTGAAAGCAAGCTGTTCTTTGATAGTCTTTCTTATGGAGCGCAGTTCAGCTAATAAAACTCTTTCTGCCATTCATTGCAAGCAAGCCCGAAAGTGTTTTTATGCTTCATAATGGATTGTAAAAGCAAAGATGCAGTTTGCTGAAAACAAGTTGTTCTTTGACAGTCTTGAATACTGAGTGCAGTTCAGTTAATAAAACTGTCTTTCTGATGCTCATTGCAAACAAGCCAGAAAGTGTTTTTATGTGTTCTACTTGTTAGTATAAACAAATATGCAGTCTGCTGAAAGCAAGCTGTTCTTTGATAGTCTTTCTTATGGAGCGCAGTTCAGCCAATAAAACTCTTTCTGCCTTTCATTGCAAGCAAGCCCGAAAGTGTTTTTATGCTTCATAATAGATTGCAAAAGTAAAGATGCAGTCTGCTGAAAACAAGTTGTTCTTTGACAGTCTTGAATACTGAGTGCAGTTCAGTTAATAAAACTGTGTTTCTGGTGCTCATTGCATTCAAGCCCGAAAGTGTTTTTATGCTTCACAATGGATTGTAAAAGCAAAGATGCAGTTTGCTGAAAACAAGTTGTTCTTTGACAGTCTTGAATACTGAGTGCAGTTCAGTTAATAAAACTGTCTTTCTGGTGTTCATTGCAAGCAAGCCCGAAAGTGTTTTTATGCTTCATAATAGATTGCAAAAGTAAAGATGCAGTCTGCTGAAAGCAAGCTGTTCTTTAATAGTCTTTCTTATGGAGCGCAGTTCAAGCTAATAAAACTCTTTCTGCCTTTCATTGCAAGCAAGCCCGAAAGTGTTTTTATGCTTCATAATAGATTGCAAAAGTAAAGATGCAGTCTGCTGAAAGCAAGCTGTTCTTTGATAGTCTTTCTTATGGAGCGCAGTTCAGCTAATAAAACTCTTTCTGCCTTTCATTGCAAGCAAGCTCGAAAGTGTTTTTATGCTTCATAATGGATTGTAAAAGCAAAGATGCAGTTTGCTGAAAACAAGTTGTTCTTTGACAGTCTTGAATACTGAGTGCAGTTCAGTTAATAAAACTGTCTTTCTGGTGCTCATTGCAAACAAGCCAGAAAGTGTTTTTCTGTGTTCTACTTGTTAGTATAAATAAATATGCAGTCTGCTGAAAGCAAGCTCTTCTTTGATAGTCTTTCTTATGGAGCGCAGTTCAGCTAATAAAACTCTTTCTGCCTTTCATTGCAAGCAAGCCCGAAAGTGTTTTTATGCTTCATAATAGATTGCAAAAGTAAAGATGCAGTCTGCTGAAAGCAAGCTGTTCTTTGATAGTCTTTCTTATGGAGCGCAGTTCAGCTAATAAAACTCTTTCTGCCTTTCATTGCAAGCAAGCCCGAAAGTGTTTTTATGCTTCATAATAGATTGTAAAAGCAAAGATGCAGTCTGCTGAAAGCAAGCTGTTCTTTGATAGTCTTTCTTATGGAGCGCAGTTCAGCTAATAAAACTCTTTCTGCCTTTCATTGCAAGCAAGCCCGAAAGTGTTTTTATGCTTCATAATGGATTGTAAAAGCAAAGATGCAGTTTGCTGAAAACAAGTTGTTCTTTGACAGTCTTGAATACTGAGTGCAGTTCAGTTAATAAAACTGTGTTTCTGGTGCTCATTGCATTCAAGCCCGAAAGTGTTTTTATGCTTCATAATGGATTGTAAAAGCAAAGATGCAGTTTGCTGAAAACAAGTTGTTCTTTGACAGTCTTGAATACTGAGTGCAGTTCAGTTAATAAAACTGTCTTTCTGGTGCTCATTGCAAAGAAGCCAGAAAGTGTTTTTCTGTGTTCTACTTGTTAGTATAAACAAATATGCAGTCTGCTGAAAGCAAGCTGTTCCTTGATAGTCTTTCTTATGGAGCGCAGTTCAGCTAATAAAACTCTTTCTGCCTTTCATTGCAAGCAAGCCCGAAAGTGTTTTTATGCTTCATAATAGATTGCAAAAGTAAAGATGCAGTCTGCTGAAAACAAGCTGTTCTTTAATAGTCTTTCTTATGGAGCGCAGTTCAGCTAATAAAACTCTTTCTGCCTTTCATTGCAAGCAAGCCCGAAAGTGTTTTTATGCTTCATAATAGATTGCAAAAGTAAAGATGCAGTCTGCTGAAAGCAAGCTGTTCTTTGATAGTCTTTCTTATGGAGCGCAGTTCAGCTAATAACACTCTTTCTGCCTTTCATTGCAAGCAAGCCCGAAAGTGTTTTTATGCTTCATAATGGATTGTAAAAGCAAAGATGCAGTTTGCTGAAAACAAGTTGTTCTTTGACAGTCTTGAATACTGAGTGCAGTTCAGTTAATAAAACTGTCTTTCTGGTGCTCATTGCAAACAAGCCAGAAAGTGTTTTTCTGTGTTCTACTTGTTAGTATAAACAAATATGCAGTCTGCTGAAAGCAAGCTCTTCTTTGATAGTCTTTCTTATGGAGCGCAGTTCAGCTAATAAAACTCTTTCTGCCTTTCATTGCAAGCAAGCCCGAAAGTGTTTTTATGCTTCATAATAGATTGCAAAAGTAAAGATGCAGTCTGCTGAAAGCAAGCTGTTCTTTGATAGTCTTTCTTATGGAGCGCAGTTCAGCTAATAAAACTCTTTCTGCCTTTCATTGCAAGCAAGCCCGAAAGTGTTTTTATGCTTCATAATGGATTGTAAAAGCAAAGATGCAGTCTGCTGAAAGCAAGCTGTTCTTTGATAGTCTTTCTTATGGAGCGCAGTTCAGCTAATAAAACTCTTTCTGCCTTTCATTGCAAGCAAGCCCGAAAGTGTTTTTATGCTTCATAATGGATTGTAAAAGCAAAGATGCAGTTTGCTGAAAACAAGTTGTTCTTTGACAGTCTTGAATACTGAGTGCAGTTCAGTTAATAAAACTGTCTTTCTGGTGCTCATTGCAAAGAAGCCAGAAAGTGTTTTTCTGTGTTCTACTTGTTAGTATAAACAAATATGCAGTCTGCTGAAAGCAAGCTGTTCCTTGATAGTCTTTCTTATGGAGCGCAGTTCAGCTAATAAAATTCTTTCTGCCTTTCATTGCAAGCAAGCCCGAAAGTGTTTTTATGCTTCATAATGGATTGTAAAAGCAAAGATGCAGTTTGCTGAAAACAAGTTGTTCTTTGACAGTCTTGAATACTGAGTGCAGTTCAGTTAATAAAACTGTCTTTCTGGTGCTCATTGCAAACAAGCCAGAAAGTGTTTTTCTGTGTTCTACTTGTTAGTATAAACAAATATGCAGTCTGCTGAAAGCAAGCTCTTCTTTGATAGTCTTTCTTATGGAGCGCAGTTCAGCTAATAAAACTCTTTCTGCCTTTCATTGCAAGCAAGCCCGAAAGTGTTTTTATGCTTCATAATAGATTGCAAAAGTAAAGATGCAGTCTGCTGAAAGCAAGCTGTTCTTTGATAGTCTTTCTTATGGAGCGCAGTTCAGCTAATAAAACTCTTTCTGCCTTTCATTGCAAGCAAGCCCGAAAGTGTTTTTATGCTTCATAATAGATTGTAAAAGCAAAGATGCAGTCTGCTGAAAGCAAGCTGTTCTTTGATAGTCTTTCTTATGGAGCGCAGTTCAGCTAATAAAACTCTTTCTGTCTTTCATTGCAAGCAAGCCCGAAAGTGTTTTTATGCTTCATAATGGATTGTAAAAGCAAAGATGCAGTCTGCTGAAAACAAGCTGTTCTTTAATAGTCTTTCTTATGGAGCGCAGTTCAGCTAATAAAACTCTTTCTGCCTTTCATTGCAAGCAAGCCCGAAAGTGTTTTTATGCTTCATAATGGATTGTAAAAGCAAAGATGCAGTTTGCTGAAAACAAGTTGTTCTTTGACAGTCTTGAATACTGAGTGCAGTTCAGTTAATAAAACTGTCTTTCTGGTGCTCATTGCAAAGAAGCCAGAAAGTGTTTTTCTGTGTTCTACTTGTTAGTATAAACAAATATGCAGTCTGCTGAAAGCAAGCTGTTCCTTGATAGTCTTTCTTATGGAGCGCAGTTCAGCTAATAAAACTCTTTCTGCCTTTCATTGCAAGCAAGCCCGAAAGTGTTTTTATGCTTCATAATAGATTGCAAAAGTAAAGATGCAGTCTGCTGAAAACAAGCTGTTCTTTAATAGTCTTTCTTATGGAGCGCAGTTCAGCTAATAAAACTCTTTCTGCCTTTCATTGCAAGCAAGCCCGAAAGTGTTTTTATGCTTCATAATAGATTGCAAAAGTAAAGATGCAGTCTGCTGAAAGCAAGCTGTTCTTTGATAGTCTTTCTTATGGAGCGCAGTTCAGCTAATAAAACTCTTTCTGCCTTTCATTGCAAGCAAGCCCGAAAGTGTTTTTATGCTTCATAATAGATTGTAAAAGCAAAGATGCAGTCTGCTGAAAGCAAGCTGTTCTTTGATAGTCTTTCTTATGGAGCGCAGTTCAGCTAATAAAACTCTTTCTGCCTTTCATTGCAAGCAAGCCCGAAAGTGTTTTTATGCTTCATAATGGATTGTAAAAGCAAAGATGCAGTCTGCTGAAAACAAGCTGTTCTTTAATAGTCTTTCTTATGGAGCGCAGTTCAGCTAATAAAACTCTTTCTGCCTTTCATTGCAAGCAAGCCCGAAAGTGTTTTTATGCTTCATAATAGATTGCAAAAGTAAAGATGCAGTCTGCTGAAAGCAAGCTGTTCTTTGATAGTCTTTCTTATGGAGCGCAGTTCAGCTAATAAAACTCTTTCTGCCTTTCATTGCAAGCAAGCCCGAAAGTGTTTTTATGCTTCATAATGGATTGTAAAAGCAAAGATGCAGTTTGCTGAAAACAAGTTGTTCTTTGACAGTCTTGAATACTGAGTGCAGTTCAGTTAATAAAACTGTCTTTCTGGTGCTCATTGCAAACAAGCCAGAAAGTGTTTTTCTGTGTTCTACTTGTTAGTATAAACAAATATGCAGTCTGCTGAAAGCAAGCTCTTCTTTGATAGTCTTTCTTATGGAGCGCAGTTCAGCTAATAAAACTCCTTCTGCCTTTCATTGCAAGCAAGCCCGAAAGTGTTTTTATGCTTCATAATAGATTGCAAAAGTAAAGATGCAGTCTGCTGAAAGCAAGCTGTTCTTTGATAGTCTTTCTTATGGAGCGCAGTTCAGCTAATAAAACTCTTTCTGCCTTTCATTGCAAGCAAGCCCGAAAGTGTTTTTATGCTTCATAATAGATTGTAAAAGCAAAGATGCAGTCTGCTGAAAGCAAGCTGTTCTTTGATAGTCTTTCTTATGGAGCGCAGTTCAGCTAATAAAACTCTTTCTGCCTTTCATTGCAAGCAAGCCCGAAAGTGTTTTTATGCTTCATAATGGATTGTAAAAGCAAAGATGCAGTTTGCTGAAAACAAGTTGTTCTTTGACAGTCTTGAATACTGAGTGCAGTTCAGTTAATAAAACTGTCTTTCTGGTGCTCATTGCAAAGAAGCCAGAAAGTGTTTTTCTGTGTTCTACTTGTTAGTATAAACAAATATGCAGTCTGCTGAAAGCAAGCTGTTCCTTGATAGTCTTTCTTATGGAGCGCAGTTCAGCTAATAAAACTCTTTCTGCCTTTCATTGCAAGCAAGCCCGAAAGTGTTTTTATGCTTCATAATAGATTGCAAAAGTAAAGATGCAGTCTGCTGAAAACAAGCTGTTCTTTAATAGTCTTTCTTATGGAGCGCAGTTCAGCTAATAAAACTCTTTCTGCCTTTCATTGCAAGCAAGCCCGAAAGTGTTTTTATGCTTCATAATAGATTGCAAAGGTAAAGATGCAGTCTGCTGAAAGCAAGCTGTTCTTTGATAGTCTTTCTTATGGAGCGCAGTTCAGCTAATAAAACTCTTTCTGCCTTTCATTGCAAGCAAGCCCGAAAGTGTTTTTATGCTTCATAATGGATTGTAAAAGCAAAGATGCAGTTTGCTGAAAACAAGTTGTTCTTTGACAGTCTTGAATACTGAGTGCAGTTCAGTTAATAAAACTGTCTTTCTGGTGTTTATTGCAAGCAAGCCCGAAAGTGTTTTTATGCTTCATAATAGATTGCAAAAGTAAAGATGCAGTCTGCTGAAAGCAAGCTGTTCTTTAATAGTCTTTCTTATGGAGCGCAGTTCAAGCTAATAAAACTCTTTCTGCCTTTCATTGCAAGCAAGCCCGAAAGTGTTTTTATGCTTCATAATGGATTGTAAAAGCAAAGATGCAGTTTGCTGAAAACAAGTTGTTCTTTGACAGTCTTGAATACTGAGTGCAGTTCAGTTAATAAAACTGTCTTTCTGGTGCTCATTGCAAACAAGCCAGAAAGTGTTTTTCTGTGTTCTACTTGTTAGTATAAACAAATATGCAGTCTGCTGAAAGCAAGCTCTTCTTTGATAGTCTTTCTTATGGAGCGCAGTTCAGCTAATAAAACTCTTTCTGCCTTTCATTGCAAGCAAGCCCGAAAGTGTTTTTATGCTTCATAATAGATTGCAAAAGTAAAGATGCAGTCTGCTGAAAGCAAGCTGTTCTTTGATAGTCTTTCTTATGGAGCGCAGTTCAGCTAATAAAACTCTTTCTGCCTTTCATTGCAAGCAAGCCCGAAAGTGTTTTTATGCTTCATAATGGATTGTAAAAGCAAAGATGCAGTCTGCTGAAAGCAAGCTGTTCTTTGATAGTCTTTCTTATGGAGCGCAGTTCAGCTAATAAAACTCTTTCTGCCTTTCATTGCAAGCAAGCCCGAAAGTGTTTTTATGCTTCATAATGGATTGTAAAAGCAAAGATGCAGTTTGCTGAAAACAAGTTGTTCTTTGACAGTCTTGAATACTGAGTGCAGTTCAGTTAATAAAACTGTCTTTCTGGTGCTCATTGCAAAGAAGCCAGAAAGTGTTTTTCTGTGTTCTACTTGTTAGTATAAACAAATATGCAGTCTGCTGAAAGCAAGCTGTTCCTTGATAGTCTTTCTTATGGAGCGCAGTTCAGCTAATAAAATTCTCTCTGCCTTTCATTGCAAGCAAGCCCGAAAGTGTTTTTATGCTTCATAATAGATTGCAAAAGTAAAGATGCAGTCTGCTGAAAACAAGCTGTTCTTTAATAGTCTTTCTTATGGAGCGCAGTTCAGCTAATAAAACTCTTTCTGCCTTTCATTGCAAGCAAGCCCGAAAGTGTTTTTATGCTTCATAATAGATTGCAAAAGTAAAGATGCAGTCTGCTGAAAGCAAGCTGTTCTTTGATAGTCTTTCTTATGGAGCGCAGTTCAGCTAATAAAACTCTTTCTGCCTTTCATTGCAAGCAAGCCCGAAAGTGTTTTTATGCTTCATAATAGATTGCAAAAGTAAAGATGCAGTCTGCTGAAAACAAGCTGTTCTTTAATAGTCTTTCTTATGGAGCGCAGTTCAGCTAATAAAACTCTTTCTGCCTTTCATTGCAAGCAAGCCCGAAAGTGTTTTTATGCTTCATAATAGATTGCAAAAGTAAAGATGCAGTCTGCTGAAAGCAAGCTGTTCTTTGATAGTCTTTCTTATGGAGCGCAGTTCAGCTAATAAAACTCTTTCTGCCTTTCATTGCAAGCAAGCCCGAAAGTGTTTTTATGCTTCATAATGGATTGTAAAAGCAAAGATGCAGTTTGCTGAAAACAAGTTGTTCTTTGACAGTCTTGAATACTGAGTGCAGTTCAGTTAATAAAACTGTCTTTCTGGTGCTCATTGCAAAGAAGCCAGAAAGTGTTTTTCTGTGTTCTACTTGTTAGTATAAACAAATATGCAGTCTGCTGAAAGCAAGCTGTTCCTTGATAGTCTTTCTTATGGAGCGCAGTTCAGCTAATAAAATTCTCTCTGCCTTTCATTGCAAGCAAGCCCGAAAGTGTTTTTATGCTTCATAATAGATTGCAAAAGTAAAGATGCAGTCTGCTGAAAACAAGCTGTTCTTTAATAGTCTTTCTTATGGAGCGCAGTTCAGCTAATAAAACTCTTTCTGCCTTTCATTGCAAGCAAGCCCGAAAGTGTTTTTATGCTTCATAATAGATTGCAAAAGTAAAGATGCAGTCTGCTGAAAGCAAGCTGTTCTTTGATAGTCTTTCTTATGGAGCGCAGTTCAGCTAATAACACTCTTTCTGCCTTTCATTGCAAGCAAGCCCGAAAGTGTTTTTATGCTTCATAATGGATTGTAAAAGCAAAGATGCAGTTTGCTGAAAACAAGTTGTTCTTTGACAGTCTTGAATACTGAGTGCAGTTCAGTTAATAAAACTGTCTTTCTGGTGCTCATTGCAAACAAGCCAGAAAGTGTTTTTTCTGTGTTCTACTTGTTAGTATAAACAAATATGCAGTCTGCTGAAAGCAAGCTCTTCTTTGATAGTCTTTCTTATGGAGCGCAGTTCAGCTAATAAAACTCTTTCTGCCTTTCATTGCAAGCAAGCCCGAAAGTGTTTTTATGCTTCATAATAGATTGCAAAAGTAAAGATGCAGTCTGCTGAAAGCAAGCTGTTCTTTGATAGTCTTTCTTATGGAGCGCAGTTCAGCTAATAAAACTCTTTCTGCCTTTCATTGCAAGCAAGCCCGAAAGTGTTTTTATGCTTCATAATGGATTGTAAAAGCAAAGATGCAGTCTGCTGAAAGCAAGCTGTTCTTTGATAGTCTTTCTTATGGAGCGCAGTTCAGCTAATAAAACTCTTTCTGCCTTTCATTGCAAGCAAGCCCGAAAGTGTTTTTATGCTTCATAATGGATTGTAAAAGCAAAGATGCAGTTTGCTGAAAACAAGTTGTTCTTTGACAGTCTTGAATACTGAGTGCAGTTCAGTTAATAAAACTGTCTTTCTGGTGCTCATTGCAAAGAAGCCAGAAAGTGTTTTTCTGTGTTCTACTTGTTAGTATAAACAAATATGCAGTCTGCTGAAAGCAAGCTGTTCCTTGATAGTCTTTCTTATGGAGCGCAGTTCAGCTAATAAAACTCTTTCTGCCTTTCATTGCAAGCAAGCCCGAAAGTGTTTTTATGCTTCATAATAGATTGCAAAAGTAAAGATGCAGTCTGCTGAAAGCAAGCTGTTCTTTGATAGTCTTTCTTATGGAGCGCAGTTCAGCTAATAAAACTCTTTCTGCCTTTCATTGCAAGCAAGCCCGAAAGTGTTTTTATGCTTCATAATGGATTGTAAAAGCAAAGATGCAGTTTGCTGAAAACAAGTTGTTCTTTGACAGTCTTGAATACTGAGTGCAGTTCAGTTAATAAAACTGTCTTTCTGGTGCTCATTGCAAACAAGCCAGAAAGTGTTTTTCTGTGTTCTACTTGTTAGTATAAACAAATATGCAGTCTGCTGAAAGCAAGCTCTTCTTTGATAGTCTTTCTTATGGAGCGCAGTTCAGCTAATAAAACTCTTTCTGCCTTTCATTGCAAGCAAGCCCGAAAGTGTTTTTATGCTTCATAATAGATTGCAAAAGTAAAGATGCAGTCTGCTGAAAGCAAGCTGTTCTTTGATAGTCTTTCTTATGGAGCGCAGTTCAGCTAATAAAACTCTTTCTGCCTTTCATTGCAAGCAAGCCCGAAAGTGTTTTTATGCTTCATAATAGATTGTAAAAGCAAAGATGCAGTCTGCTGAAAGCAAGCTGTTCTTTGATAGTCTTTCTTATGGAGCGCAGTTCAGCTAATAAAACTCTTTCTGCCTTTCATTGCAAGCAAGCCCGAAAGTGTTTTTATGCTTCATAATGGATTGTAAAAGCAAAGATGCAGTCTGCTGAAAACAAGCTGTTCTTTAATAGTCTTTCTTATGGAGCGCAGTTCAGCTAATAAAACTCTTTCTGCCTTTCATTGCAAGCAAGCCCGAAAGTGTTTTTATGCTTCATAATAGATTGCAAAAGTAAAGATGCAGTCTGCTGAAAGCAAGCTGTTCTTTGATAGTCTTTCTTATGGAGCGCAGTTCAGCTAATAAAACTCTTTCTGCCTTTCATTGCAAGCAAGCCCGAAAGTGTTTTTATGC